>NC_133158.1:48153846-48774807 GCF_040802235.1 Manis javanica | reverse complement strand
ACAACATGCTTGAAGTCCAAAGAGTTTCATACTCATTTGTACATGGACAAAGGGGTGTGAATATCCCCATATCCAGAACAGAAAGAGGATGCTGAGAAGCTCATCAGCTTTCTACAGCTCCATGGAGGGCAGAGCAGACAGCTTTATTTCACAAATTACTGAAAATGAATCAGGCTTTATCATGGCTGAAAAACCCTGGTTTTGCTTTCACTAACTGTTACATATATGAATTACAATGCAACATTATATTGTTACATTATTATGTAATGATATATATTAGAATTAGAATTATGTGTCATAATTATGTATATAACATGTGTATATTAGTACCATATGTAGCTAACTTCAGTACAGTCAGTTCAGAAAAAGCCCTTTCAAAACTACCTATAAAAATAAAGGCTTACTTTGCTATTACTGGTTCTCTGTATTGTACTTAAATTTCTGCAGTCAATGTCAGTTACAAGACCTACAGTTAAGATAATGTCAAAAAGGTGAGATTAATAAACTGCACGATAGGTATGAAAATCTTCCCTTCAAGTCAGAGACCAAAAGACCCAAAGTAAGGGACGTAATTTCACCCTTGCTTGATATGCTTTTCAGATTAATCTAAGAATGACACCAAAAGGCCAAGACAAGAAATGCAGGCAATGAAGGCAAGCAAGCTCCTTTTTTTCACACAGCGTTTCAATGTTAGACATGAACATACTCATGTAAGGGATAAACAGTAGGGATTCACAATGGCCTAAAACACTTCAGTGTTCCATCATTTTGTTTAAGAACTTTTAGTTTCAAACAGAAATAAAATAAGCTTTCTTCGGTGAAAATAGAAAACCCACTACTCAGCCTGATTCTGAACACTGATGTCACAACCATCATCAAATGCCTGGCTCAGTGTGTGCATTCACACTGGGGTAAGTGCAGCTGATATCTTAGAGGAGCTCAGATTCTGATAGAGATTTTTTTCCCAGGATAAAAAATATACACGTTTTCTTTCCAAAGCTTCCACAAATTGGAATTTGCTCCAAATTCTCTGCAAAGCAGAAACTAAAGGAGAACTTAAGCAAGTTTTATTCAGCATGTTATCTATGCATTCTAACTATAGTAGAACCCTCTGTTCTGCTGGCTGGACAAAAGAAGAACATGGATATTAAAAGCTCTTACTTCCCCATACTTCTTTTAGGGTCTCTCTTCCTAATTTAGTTGAAATTCCTTCAGCCAGGGCAGTGGGATTGTCCTGGGTCTGCTGTTTTACTGGATCTGGCTGCGGCAATGGAGGCCAAGGCCAAAAGCACCTCCTGAAGCAGTAACAGGAGGGAGTCTGGACTCCATGTAGCTCAGCTCAGATTCCAAAGACAGGAGACCAGCTAACGATTGAGGACAGAGCCTCAGCCAAACATGAAGCGGGCTCCTTTGCCTCGAGTGTCCTTAAGGAGAAAGACAGACTGTGAAGTGCTACCTGACTTTGCAGACATGTTCCCCAAACTGTCCTCTGCTAGACAAATGATTCCAGGGCAACTGCACCACTTCAGCTTATGAGGCTGGTGTAAGCTAGCCTCATCAATTGGCATCAAAACCAGGCAATGACATTAAAAGAAAAAAAGTGCTATAGGCTAATCCATCTCATGATCATAAATGCAAAGGTCTTAAATAAAATGTTGGTAACGTAAAGCTTGCAGACTATTAAATAAATACACCATGACCATGGATGGCTTATCCCAGGAATGTAAGATTAGGTTAACAGTAGAAAATCCGTAAATATAACTCACAACACGCTGCAGGAGAGAAACTACATAATCATCACAATATGCACAAAAACACAAAGGTAAGAAATTCAATATCTTTCAGGGCAACAAACAAATCCTGAACAAGTTAAAGATGGAAGGAACTCCTTTTATCAGACCAATGGAATCAACCCAAATCATACCTAATGGTAAAGAATTAGTGGTATTCTCTTAAGAGACAAAACAAGTTAGTAACAAGAAAGAATTCTTATTCTCACCATTTTTATTTGACATTGTACCACAGATCCTAGCCAGCACAATAAAGCATGAGAAAGAAATAACTGATACCAACATTGGAAAGGAAGAAATATAATTGTCATTATTTGTGGACTATAGGATTATTTACATAGATAATTCAAGAGACCTTACAATTTTTTAGAGAAAAGAAATAGAGGTGGAGAAATAGGGCCAAAAAACTGATTAAGGAAATTTACAACAGACCCACACACCCATGTGTGCTTCATATATGATGAAGGTGGTAATATAAACCAGTAAGAAAAAACAAACTATTCAAAAAATGTTTCTAGGTTGACTATCCAATCGAAAAAACATCTTTGCCTCATGCCAGATATAAAAATAAACTCCAGATGTATTTAAGACCTGTTTTTTAAACTTAACACTTACAGAAGAAAACAACAGAGAATAGTTTTAGAACTCCAGGATAGAGAATAATTTCTAAACAAAGGCATAAAAATGACAAATAAGGGAGGAAAGAATGATATAATTTTTTGCTATATTAAAATTTAAAACCTCTGTATGGCACTAAGCAGAGTGAAAACTGTAAGTCAAATACTGGAAAAGACAGGCAGAGCACAAATTACCTACAAAGGGGATTTTCCTTTATTTTTTATTTTATTTTATTTATTTATTTTTTTTAGGAGAGCAAGGTACAGGCTTTTATTTAGAAATAAAGTGAAAGAATAGAGCTCCTGGCTCATGCCAGAAGGGGACAAGAGAGCCCCGAGATTTTCCTTTAGATCCTACTGTCCAGAAATAGATCCTGCTTATCCATAGGAGCTAAGGGAACACATGTCCTCCTTTTTTAGGATATTGTCACCCCACACTTCAACCAAATCAGGGCCCTTTTAACAAGAAAGGAGGGAAATATCAGTCAGGCCCAATTTAGAGCATCTGCCGAAGACTGTTAGGCAATTGACGGAAGTACAAATCAAATGACTAATAAACCAATGAAAAGTTTTGGGTCTCACTAGTCATCAAAGGAATACAAATTAAGTAGGAAAAGGAGGAGAAGGGAAGAAGGAAGGGGAGAGAGAGAGAACAGAGATAGAACACCACCATGCAGCCATAAAATTGAAAAAATTCTAAAACTTATAATAACAGTTAAAATTTGTTTTTTTTTTTGAGATCTATCCCCACTTAAATGCCTTCTAAGACTCTCAGTTCAATGTTTTTAAAACCAAACTGCTTCCTCCCTACCCCTTCTTCTTCATAACCCAATGAAAGACATGACTTAAGGGAAAGACTTGAGTCACCCTTAATTACTATCATAGCCTCACCACTCCCATGCAGTCGCCCTGACATACCTATAAATACCTTCTGTTTCCGCGCCTCTAGAATCCATCTCCACTGCTGGGAGAGTGTGGGGGAGAGGAAGAAGTAGGGAAAGTCCCTCTCATCCTGCATGGAAAACCTCTTAACCCATCTTTCTAGCTCCTGTCTTGTTGCCTTCCAACCATTATTCAACAGGTAGTGGGGCTTTCTCTCCCAATATACTGTATCCAGTAGCCTTTGCTGTAAAAACCAAGTTGAAATCTCAAATGGGATGTCCCTTAACAATCTGCCTGTACCTCTTCAGACCTTGTCTACAGCTCTGTCTTGTATTCCACACCTTCCTATTGGGTTCAATTTTCTTCTCCCCAAATATATTCATAAAGGATTATTTTAGTGAGAATCTATCAGCAGCAAATATATCCAGTAAACACAGTAAATACAGCAGTATTTATATGAAATCTTTTTTTTTTTTTTTTTGCTTTCATCCTTGAAAGATTGTTTATTCTGGACTGATGGCTATTATTCCTCAAGTACCTTGAGGGCCAAGGAAGGCTACTAATAATGGTGCCCAGGACAGACCAGTGATGTGAAACCCAACAAAAGACTCCACCTCCTTCTAACTTCTCCTTCTAACTTAACCTTAAAACAAAGTCTCCTTCAAACTTCTCCACAAACTCTAATCAGCTTCTTTCCTTTGCTTGCTTCTGAATATGTTAATGCTCTTCCAAGAAGCCCAGCAAGGGGAATATGCTCCTTTCTAGCTTTGGAGGGTAAGAAGAGCTCAGGAAGATTCTTGTAGCTTGCTACATTTTAAAGTAAAGCCGGAACTGGTATGCCTCATTGCCGTGATTTAAGAACATTCATGTTAAATAAATATTTTTAATTATCTATTTTAATCATACATGCAAAAACCAAAACATGAAACAATGCTTAGGACACTAATGCTAACCTATTTTTGTAAAATAGACCATTTGCTTTCAGCTGGTTTAGCTTAAGTAAATGCATGTTATTCATTAGATTTCCTGCACCCACACATGAGCAAAGTTGGGTGACTTGTTTTCCTTTCTGAAATACCAAACTTGTGACTCATTTAATTGACTTTTGCCAAAGATGCAGGTGAAATTTGTTTTCCATTTAATTTCATCACAGAACTATTAATTGAGTGTTTAGAAGAGAAAGACAAAATGTTTTGAGAAAAGAGAAAGGAGTTGGGGATCCTTTAACCACAGGTTTCTGAAAGGGTATCAATTTAGATCAAATGTCCTTAGGAAGGGCAGATGTGGTTTATTTTTTGCAAAGGATATATTTGACTGAAAAATGCACAAAATAGATATTCACATTCTAAACAACCTAAAAATATTGACTCCTTTTCCCTCTTGCTATTTCATTTGGCATTCTTATATACAATCTAAGATCTACCATATAGCACTTAGTATAAATGAGGTCTCATATGTGTCATCTTAAAATGTGAATGTGTTAAGCCTTGTCTCAGTGTAAATTGGCTATAACTTCTTTAGGGGCAAAAACCAGGATTTTTGTTGTCATGATTATTCTGTTGTAATTATTTAAAATATCCCACAATCCCCATTTTTGGTATTAAGATTTACACCATACATTTGAGTTTTTCCTATGCTACACTTTCTTTTACCACCAGACCTTTGCGTGTGGTATTCCTTCTGTCAGAAATACTTCTCTCATCCTCCAGGAAACAGATATTAAAAAGGTGGTAAGACGGTATGATGGGCAACTTTATGCTAATAAACTTGATAATTTTGATGAAATGAAGTCATTCCTTGACAATTACATCTTAACAAAGCTGACACAAGAAGAAAGAAAAAATATGAATTGCTCTATATTTATCTTAGAAATTCAATCTATAATAAAAATCTTTCTGCAAAGAAAATTCCATGTCCAGATGACTTACCTGTGAGCTCTTATAAATATGTTAATACGATATAACATTTGTCCTACACAAAACCCTCCAGAGAACAGAAAAATTCAGCTTAACCATGATATCCAAATCTGGCAAATGCACTTATTAGATACAAAAGCCTGAACAGATTATTTGCAAACAGAATCTAAGAATGTATAGAAAAGAAAAACACATGCAGATAAATTTGGGTTTATCTTAGAAGGCAAAGTTGGATCAATATTAGAAAATCAATAAATATAATGAACTACATTAACAGTCTAAGCATGAAACAATCATAAGATCCTTCCGATACCTGCAGAAAAGAATGATTAGGTAAAACAGTCACTCATGTTAAAAAAAAAAAAACTTTTGGTAAATTAGGACTACAAGCGACTTCCTTAACCTTTAAAGAAATCTATAGCAAATACCATGTACACTTCGCAGTGAAAATTGAAATGCCTCCTTGGGAATCAGGAACCAGATTCAGATGCAAGTTATTATGATTTCTACCAATATTTTAGTGGATGTTCTAGCAAGTGCAAGCAAGCATAAACTAAATGCATAAGGATTGTTATGAGAGAAACACAACTTTCCTTATTCACAAATGGTATGTCATGTATGACTTTGGCATCTATGTTCCTGAATAAGTTTATGTTGTCACTTTCCTTTCTTATTCATGTCAGATGTTGTCAAGTTTATGCTAGTTTCATAAATATTTTCAGCACTCTGGGATAGTTTAGACAAGTATTAACCATGTTCCTCATTTTCTGACATAGGGGCGGGGAGGCTTGCTGACCCCAGAGGAATTGCCTCTCCTAGGGTTAGCTACTTTCTAGAGATAGTTAACAACTCTCCTCCTGAGAGTGGCTTTTCAGATGCAACCCAGCCAATTCAGAGCCCCACTCCTAACCACTCCCCTTATTGGGTACACACCTGAGGCCTCTACGCACATGCCCTGTCCTCTCAGGGGTCAGGTACCAAACAACTAGGGGCTGTTCCTTGCCCCAAAGCCTCCTAAAATTATTCAAAGTAGCCAATCTGAAACCCGCTTACCCTGCCTCATCCCCTGCTTTCCACAGGAACCACAATAGAGCCCTTGCCTCAGTAGCTCCGCTCCTCTGCCTCCTGACCAAGCCTTGGTGCTCCCTCATGTGCCGCACCCCCATGACGTGGCACACCGCCTCCTCTTAGGGTCTGAGCCAAACAGACTCTTTTCAGTGGTGCCATCTGCTGATCTATTGACCTTGCCATGCCTAACTAATAACAAAACCTACATTTTAAAACAGTATAAAATTAGAATTATTTGCAGAACTTGCCAGTAAGTTCTATAAATAACCTGAATATTTTCTTTGTGAGAAGATTTTGGGGCATTAATTTCTGAATATTTATAGAATTGTTCAGGTTTTTTAATTCTTCAAGTTTTACTCTGGGGTGTTTTGCTTTTCTAACTACTTTGCTTTTCTAAAATTTGGATTTGTTTGATATTCTATCACATTTTCCTAAATATTTTCTAATTTCCACAGTTGTTTCTTCTCTGCTCTAGTCCTAGGAAGTTTCATTCAAGACTTTGACTTTAAACACCTTCTATATGATAATGATTTCACTGCTGTATTTTCAGCTTTTGAGCTCTGGACCTGAAAATCGAACATTCTGCTTGGTGTTTGCATCTGAGCATCTATTAGGTATTCCCGAACTGCAAAAACAACTTTGATTTCTACTCACAATACACTTACCCTCAGACTCCTTATTTCCAATCACCCAGTTGCTGGAAATGTGGAGTTGTCATTTTCTTCTTCTTCCTGTTCATCCTCACAATGAAACACAGACAAGTCCTGTGCACTCGAACCTCACAGCACGCACTTGCTGTTCCCTTTCCTCCTCTTCTGTCTCGACAATTCTGGTTCCTCACCAGGACGCCCATCAGGCCGGCCCAGCTGGCATCCCTGCTTCTCCTCTTTCCACCCCAACTCACTCTCTCCAGAGCAGCTGGAATCAGCAAACAGGTCCTGTCAGCCACCTGCTTAAAACCTCCGAGTGTCCCCCATCACCATGAGAATCAAATCCAAGCTCCTTTCGCAAGACTCATAAGAACTAGCCTTGTCTACCTCACATTACATTCTCTTTCCTCTGTTTCTCTAGGTTTCAGCCACATGGCCATCTTCCTCTTCCTCCAAACGCCTTAGGGATTTCGTTCCCACGTTTCCCTCCCACGGGAATGCGCCTTACCTGGATCATCCTTTATTCCCTTCTCAGACAAGCCCTCCTGGCCTCTCAGTCTAAAGTAAGCGCCTCCCTTGCAACCTTTCTTTATCACATCACTATTTTATTTTTTTCTATCCCATTGTACTTATTTCAATCTCAAATTATCTTAATTCTTCTTGGTTTCCTTTCTTGTACTTAATTTCCATGAAACCCAGAAAACCTGTCTGATTTTTCAGTTTTAGTCTAGGACAGTAGTTGACATACAACAGGTGCTCTTTATAATTATTTGAATGAAAATTTAATGACTGGATAAGAATACACTCAAGATCGACTTTGGCAGCTGTTTGAGAGAGTAGTTGGAGAAAATATTGAAGAGACCATACATACCCTGTAGACCCAGTGTTGTTTAGGGGGTGGTGGGGAGCCCTGACCACCCACTGGGAGAACCGGACAGATTGGGGCATGAACACCATCAACAAACACCCCTTACTGCTCTAGCTTTTGAACTAAGACTCAATATCGGGCTGAAAGCTTGTAATTCATTTCCTCTCATCTATTCAGTCAATAGTATCATGGAGTTCATATGATTAACAGACATCATTTAAATTAGTGATGAATGTAATTCTTAGGGGACCCAAATGAAATCCTATTCTTCCTTAAAATAAATGAACACACCTAAAGAAAATGAGGTATTTAAGCATCAATTTGGGCATTATCTGAGTCCTGACATCAAAAGTGAAAACAATTTCAACTCCACTTAAAAAGACGTCAAATTCAGGCAATTTTACAACAGGAAATGGAAAAAGGTTAAGGCTTTAACATGATTCAGGTGTCATTTGATATATATACATAGGAAATTGAAAATAATTTTTTTAATCAAGAAATTTACAGCTCAGAACAAAATGATGTTTCAACCCATTTTAATCAGTGTTCCTAGTCATTCAAGTTTCTTACCATTACCCTGCACTTAAAACAAGCTACAAACAGTGGAAATTTCAAGGACTTCTGTGCTTATTTTACTAGTATCTTGATGCCAGAAAAATTTAAACTATTGACCACATCTATTTTCATGAAAAAAAACCAACAACTGGAATCTGCCATCTGTTAAAATACAGGCGACAACAATTGCATAAGAGCAATTCCTTGGCACTGAAGTCCCTCAGCTCATGAAACAAACTCATCCAAGCAAAGCAAGCCAGGAAAGCGTGGATGAAACTGACTGTGGTTGCCATTTCTTTACATGTATGTGTGCACGTATCCAAGACCCAACTCAAACATCACTTCTGTGGAACACTTGCCTCTTCCCTCTTAAGCAGCCCTGATCACTCTCTCTTCAGTCTTCCAGCGTGTAAATCTCTAGTCTTACATGTACTTCATTAGATAATAAAGGTCTCCTCCACTTAACTTTAAGCCTTTTAAAAACAAAAATTCTCTTTTCATCTTCTTCAAATCCCCAGCTCCCAGCAGTGTTAAGCACTGAAGAAGAGCTTGTTGACAAAACAAAATAAAACTATTCAACTGGGGGCCTCCTACACACATATTAAGTGCTAATCATAGTCACATTTATGTAATTTTTTAAACGATCTTATCTGCCACTGATCTAACAATCTGATCTCATACTGTCCAGTATTTTATGTCCTGGCTGTGGAGTTTAAAGGGAGGAGGGTTTACTTTCTAGTTACTGCTCTGCCTTCACCAACCCGCTCATAACAACCTGTCTATGTATTTTTTCTGGCACAACAGGCTTATATTCCAAGTCAACATGCATAGCCATAAGAATAAAACATCAGGGAACTGCATCCCATCATCTTAACACTTGATATTCCTAATGTCCTCTTCAAACGTAAGGAAAAAGATCCATAAAATTCCAAACTGTTTTCTCAAGAAAAGCCCTGATTGAAGAAATGTTACAGAACACGCTTGGCAATAATTTTTTTAAGGAAGGGAAAATTTAAATATAACACACACAAGTCACTGTATTTATTTACATAACATATCCTGTAAAGAGCTGCTTCTAAGCATAACTTACCCATATAAGATGTCCAGCTACAAATCAAAAGCGCTCATCATGGGGTGTTTCTACTGAAATTGTTCCACTCCCCACTAATTTTGCTGCCTGGAATTTCAGTCCAAGATTAAGTGATGAATTTTCAAGTGGTAGCACAAATTCTCTTGTCTCCTAATAGAAGACAGTGAAGAACAGTGTTTTCCACATTTCTGGCCTATGTGTAGAGACAGTTTCATTGTACCATATTATGCTCCTATTTGTGTAAGTTTTTAAAAATCACCTGTATATATAGTGTAGAAGTTGAGAATTTTCTCATCCAAGAAACTTACAAAATGTCTATGTTTTAAATGGGGGAAAATCTACTACACTAGAGATATAAAAACCATGTCATTCCAATGTGAAATAATTGTGATTTGAAACATCATGTTTCATTATCCCCATAAGAGCATCACACCCCTAACATTTTGCATTTTAGTCTTTCATTTGGATAATATGAACCCTTTAATGATCGATCACCTTATCTCACCCCAAATGATACACAGTAAAAGTGTTGTTACTCAGCTTCCCCATGGGGATTAGCCTATTCTATACCCCTGATTTTATAAGCAGACCTCAGTCTATTTACCTCTGTTAAAAAGATACTTGCCATATATTTCCCACCAGACATCTTAAAAATTATTGTGAACGTACACACCACATAAAATTTCATGATAGTACTGATAGATCCTTCCTAAATCCAATACTCATCAAGTGCCTTTTAAACACTGGTTAACTAAATATTAATCTCCTGTATTTAACACTGGCTTTTCTAAATTGCTTTCCTAAATTCTGTGAAAAGTATTACAAAATGATGTCTTGGGGAAAGAGAGCACAAAAGAACAGCATACAAACAGAAGAAAGAAGTATTTGTATTCTGCTTTCAATTTATTCAAAATACACTGTTCTCTCCCAGTTAAAGGAGAAAATGATTACATATCCAGTTATCTTAAAATAATTAAAAGGTCATCAATTTCCTGTCATAGAAGTGATATAGTTTAATTACATTCTATAAATGTATTGACCAGGCCACTGGGGGAGACTATCCTGCTGAGAGGTTATTATCTTAACAACAAACTGATGTCCACTGAGTGAGATAAAAGTATGTATGTAGAGATTTGTGTATATGTGTGGATTCAAAAACAACTACAGAAACTCTGAATGGCAGAGTTGGTTAGAAACAGAGTTTAAGATTTGCTCGCATTTTCTTAGGTGAAAATAAACTATGTGGCAGAAATACAGAATTTACCTATATTAATGTATGCAAACTTTCCCTTTGCAAGAAATTTCATCCACATCAGACTAACTATTGCAATGGGCAAAGAAAATGGCAGATAAAAATGCAATTAAACAGAACATCTCTCAAGGTAATCATATTTGCAATTTCTTCTGGTCTACTCTAAAGCGGTAAAAAGAAACATGTCTCTAAGTGTATCAGAAAGCTAAAAGATTCATTCTGATATGACCCAGTCATTTGTCTGCACTAGCTAGGAATGTCCTACATAGCAAGTAGCATGGAAAAATTCCATTGACCAGCTAGAATGTCCAAAACGTAGTATTTCTACCCAAAAGTTTTATTACAACAGGTGGTAGCATTCAATAGTTTTCAATACAGAGGACCTCACCAAAATGAAGTCAGTAGTCTTAACATACAGTTATTAAACACATAGGTTAATAATTCATAAAATAGATTTTTGGTGTCCCTTTTCCTACATCAGTCCATTTGGAGACTCATCAGATTGTTGGGATCCCTCTGCAAAGCCGTTACTGCTTCATTCATCCAAGCCTGCCACTGGTTGTGTTGAGTGTTCCCCCTGCTTTTTCCCAACCCCTCTGGTAAAAAGACTCAACTCAGATATCAACATCCTTAGGAACACTCCCAGAGCCGGGCATTTCCTCCACTATTTACCATACTTACCTCAATTATACAAGACAGTCCAGTATATGGAAATAACACTGGATGAGGAGCATAAGGAGTCAGCTCCCTGCTCTGAAATGAACTGGCTTTGTGCCCTGAGGAAACTGCCTAACCACCCAGAGCCTTGGGTTCTCATCTATACAACTGGGATGAAGACACATGACTCAGCAAGTCTTACAACTAAATGAGTGAATATAGGAGAAGCTCAGCACAGCGCACAGCACACAGAGGGACTTAGCAAATGGCAGCCCCCTGCCCTGCCTCAGCATCCTTCTGTTCCCTTCTGGGTTCTCTCTGATGAGCCTGCAGCCAACCAGAGTGGGGCTAGTGGGGTCTATGTGTCTTAAGTTAGACCAACACTCTGCTTGCTGCTCCCCAAAGCCCTATGAATGCATGAAGTGCCTTTGTATGTTTCATCCTTCTCTCACTGTCTATCTCTCCAACTGATTTGGGCTTCCGCACACAGAAATTGTGACTCATGTAGTCTGGGATGGTGTTTACAGTTGAGTTTTGTTTTTTTTTAACTCCTAGGGATTATTCTAATGTGCAACCAAGGTTGAAAACCACAGCACCCTTCCGTGATTCTTTAGGTGCCTCCCCTCCTGTAAGCCCCTCTCTGAATGTATAGAAAGTCAGTTCCCTAGCTTGTTTATCTCACTTTCTGTGTTAATCATCTAGGACAAGACTGGGTCTCATTCATCTTCAAATCACTAGAAATGTAGGACAATGCCTAGCATTTTTCAGATCCTGAAAAGCTTGATGAATAAATAAATAAGATATTGGATATACGACTTCACCTTACTAGTCCTTTTTTCTGTTCAGGAAAATGTGTGTAATAGTTCTTTTCCTACTCACAAAGATATTAGAAAGGGAAAAGCATTTGTTTGAATAAATACATACCACATAAAGCAATAGTATTGCTAAATTTCAGTAGTATGTGTTAACATCCACTTGATACAATAGGAAAGCTGCAAATGATAATGTTTAGTGAAAACATATCAATTTGGTCATTCAATCTTCTCTTTTAAACTCATTTCCTTTAAATTGGTGGTTTTCAAGGGTACTCTTGGAAGTAACTCCTGTAAAGCAGAAGTCTTAGCCACAATGACTTTGAAATCATCTCACAGAGACAGAGAAATGATGAGTTAACTGACATTGCATGTGCAAATAAAGCAGGAATATGAGCTGTGGCCCCAGAGGAGAAAAGATCATCTGTGTAGTCAGTCCTGCTCCTAGATTTGAACGGAACACAATCATGAAAAGTGAAACAAAGCCAGGAGCCATTCTGTATGCGTCACGCCTCAGGTAGCTGTGGACAGTCCCAACCCTCATCCCCGTAAAGGGACAATTCCCTGTACCAGATCTGAAGGTTCCTCCAGTTCGGTATGGGACTGCCTTGATGATGTAGGGCAGAGCAGTGTTAACTTTCAATTGCTGCTATAATAAATTACCACATGTAGTGATTTGAAAACAAAAACACCCAACAGATATATTCCCTCACAGTTCTGGAGGTCAGAAGTCCAGAAGGAGTCTTAAGGACCTAAAATCAAGGTGGCAGAAGAGTTGGTTCCTTCTCGAGGCTCCAGGAAATAATCTGTTCCTTGTTTCTTCCAGTTTTTGCTGGCTTCTCACCACATTGCTCCAATATCTACCTCTGTGGGCACATCACCTTCTCCTCTACTGGTCAAGTCTCCCCCTGCCTTCCTCTCACAAGGGCCCTTATGAATACATTTAGAACCACCTGGACAACCCAGGATAATCTTTCTTTTTTTAAAAAAAAATTTTATTAAGGTATTATTGATATACACTCTTATGAAAGTTTCACATGAAAAAACAATGTGGTTACTACATTTACCCATATTATCAAGTTCCCACCCATATGCCAATGCAGTCACTGTTCATCAGTGCAGCAAGATGCCACAGATCCACTATTTGCCTTCTCTGTGCTACACTGTTTTCCGCATGATCCCCCACACCATGTGTACTAAACATAATGCCCCTCAATCCCCTTCTCCCTCACTCCCCACCTGCCCTCCCACACCCCTCCCCTTTGGTAACCACTAGTCTCTTCTTGGAGTCTCTGAATCTGCTGCTATTTTGTTCCTTCAGTTTTACTTCGCTGTTATACTCCACATCTGAGGGAAATCATTTGGCATTTGTCTTTCTCTGCCTCACTTACTTCACTGAGCATAATGTCCTCCAGCTTCATCCATGTTGTTGCAAATGGTAGGATTTGTTTCTTTCTTATGGCTGAATAGTATCAGGATAATCTTTCCATGTCAAGAACCTTAATTTAATCTCATATGCAAAGATCCTCTTGCCATGAAAGTTGACATTCACAGGTTCTGGATATTAGGACATGGGCATCTTTAGGAGCCATTATTCATCCTACCACTGAATAACTAAATAATTAGATAAATAAGTAAACTGTAGGATTTGATTTAGTCTTGAGAGATGGGAAGAATTTAGAAAAAGTAAAACTCAAAATACATCAGCAAAAAAGTCAGTAATCATACTCATTCCACCCTTAGTACACACACACCCAAAATAAAACAAAACACCTTTTTGAAAAGGAAAAATATTGGGAGTATTCTGGACCTACCAGCCAGTGACCAGTGGTATAAACTGATACTAAGCAAAACACTGAAATTCTGTACCAAGGTAAACTGAAAACCAACAGAACACAATAATCAAGGAACAGGCTATCTTATATGTATATATTTGATATACTGTGTGATGAAAGAAACATTTTAAATAAATGAAGAAGGTATAAGTCATTTCATAAATAATTTTTCTTTGGGCAATTCATTACTTGATGAAAGAAATATCTATTTAGATTCACCCCTAAAATCATTCACCAAAATAAAATTCCAAGGAAATTTTTTAATTAAATAAAAAATATCAATACATAAAAAATCAAGAAGAAAAATTTTTCAAGTTTTCACCATCCTCGGAGGAGGTAAAATTAGTATATTTTAAGATAGAATGAAAACATTAATATATTTTACTAAGTTAAAAATTTAAGCTGCTGTTCATCCAAAATAAATAATTAGAACAAAATTAGGAAGCAAACTTTTAAATCATGGGAAATATTCACAGGAAATACTATATAGTCAATGTACTAATATCCTAACATATAAAGAGTTTAATCGAACTGAATTTTAAAATACCAAAGCTCCAATAGATAAATTGACAAAGGATGTGAACAGGCAATTTCCAAAAAGGAAATATAACTAATCAACAAATGTGTGGAAAATGCTCCCTTCACTGGTAATCAAGGAATGGTACATTAAAATAACAATGCAGTAACATTTGACCCCTATCAAATTAGCAAAGATTTTTTTTTTAAATAGCAATATCTATGGCTGATGAGGAGACCTTGAAATGGGTACTCTCGAATATTGCTGATATTTTGGTATAATCCTTTTGGAAAGCAATTTGGCAAAGAGCCTTATAATGTTTATACTCTCTAACTCAGCAAGTCCTCTCTTGAGAATGGAGCCTAAGAAAATAATTCTGAATATTGAGAAGCATTATTTATAATAGAAAAAAATCAGAAATGATCTAAGAACCAGACAAAAATATAATAGCTACATGTTTTATATTATATATATTCACCCCATTAATTATATAACATAAAAACTATATTTATAAATAATATGCAATATATGGACAATATGTCATACATTGAATGAAAAAAAGCATAATAGAAATAGTTCATACATGTCCTTAAAATTTAGATTGAAATCAAATAGAATAGAGATTAAAGACTGGATCTGCCTGTGGCCAGCCGACCAGCATGCCGAACCCTGTGGCTGTCAGGCCAAGGTCACCAGCAGGTCGCCAGTGAGCCAGATGTCAAGCCTGTGGATTCAGATTGAATCAAGAACCCATGTAGAGTGAGAAAAACTAAGAAGATAGGGCATTTAGGTTGCAGAAAACTCCTTGGCTCCAGAAAAGATGGCGGCATGAGAGGAGAGACAGAGGCTTCCTCCTAAGACTGGATACAATTAGAAAATTTAATTAGCATAACTAATCCTGAGAGAGTAACAGGAAAGAGAATGGCATCAGGCTGCACATACCTGGAGAAAAGAGCAGACCTCACCAAACGGGGTAACGTACCAGAGCTATGACTCTGCGGGACCCAAGCCCCTCCCCCACCCCAGCTCACTGGCAGCAGGAATAGAAACAGAGCAGGGAGGGAGTGGGAGGCTTGGGACTGCTGAATACCTAGCTCAGGAGATCTGCTCTGGGAGCACAAACCTACATTTCACGGTGCTTTCATGAGTTCCTGGGGAGACTGGGATTCCGGCTGCTTGTGGAAAGCAGGGATCCATATATGGCTGCTCTGGGACAAAAACTTATACCTGTGTGACTGGCCCACTGCCTCAGGCAGTGGAGACAGGCACAGCAGCTGGGAGGTGGGGAACAGCTCTTTCCTACCCCAAGTACCACTCCCCTGAGACCCCCGACACTGCTTCAGGGGCTGAGCAGCTCCAGAATAGAGCTTCTGGACACTAGAGGGCACCATATACAAACATGGAACGCCAAAGGAACCTTGTCCAGAGTAAAATTGTTAATACAACTCCTGAGAAAGATTTAAATGATATGGACCTCATGACTCTTCCTGAAAGGGAGTTCAAAATAAAAATCATCAACATCCTAATGGAGGTAAGGAAAGACATCCAAGAACTCAGGAATTAATTCAGGTCAGAGATTCAATCATTGAAGAACACGATGGAAGGTATTCAAAGCAGGTTGGATATGGTGGAGGAGACAATAAATGAAATAGAAACTAGAGAAGAGGAATACAAAGAATCTGAGGCACAGAGAGAAATGAGGATCTCTAAAAATGAAAGAATATTGAGAGAACTGTGTGACCAATCCAAGCAGAACAATATTCACATTATAGGGGTACCAGAAGAAGAAGAAGAGAGAGAAAGGGATAGAAAGTGTCTTTGAGGAGGTAGTTGCTGAAAACTTCCCCAATCTAGGGAAGGAGATAGTCTCTCAGGCCATGGAGATCCACAGATCTCCCAACACAAGGGACCCAAGGAAGAAAACAACAAGACACATAGTAATTAAAATGGGAAAGATCAAGGATAAGGACAGACTGTTAAAAGCAGCCAGAGGCAGAAATAAGATCACATACAAAGGAAAGTCCATCAGGCTAACATCAGACTTCTCAGCAGAAACCTTTCAGGCCAGAAGGGAGTGGCATGATGTATTTAATGCCATGAAGCAGAAGGCCAGGAACCAAGATTACTTTATCCGGCAGTATTCTCATTTAAATTTGAAGGAGGGATTAAACAATTTCCAGATAAGCAAAAGCTGAGAGAGTTTACCTCCCAAAACCCATCTCTGCAGTCTATTTTGGAGGGACTGCTATAGATGGAAGTGTTCCTAGGGTTGGATAGCTGTCACCAGAGGTAGTAAAATCACAGTAGGGAGGGTGGAGCAGCTGATTGTGAGGCAAATGCAAAATTAAATTGACTATCCCCAAATTCAATCAAGGGATAGACAAAAAGTACAGAATTTGATACCTAATATATAAAGAATGAAGGAGGAAGAAAAAGGAGGAGAAATAGAAAAGAACCTTTATATTGTGTTTGTAACAGCATACTAAGTGAGTTAAGTTAGACTCTTAGATAGTAAGGAAAGTAGCCTGGAACCTTTGGTCACCACAAATCTAAAGCCTGAAATGGCAATAAGTACATACCTATTGATAATCACCCTAAATGTAAATGGACTGAATGCACCAATCAAAAGACATACAGTCATTGAATGGATAAAAAAAACAAGACCCATCTATATGCTGCTTACAAGAGACTCAACTCAAACCCAAAGACATGCACAGACTAAAAGTCAAGGGATGGAAAAAGATATTGCATGCAAACAATAGGGAGAAAAAAGCAGGTGTTGCAGTACTAGTATCAGACAAAATAGACTTCAAAACAAAGAAAGTAACAAGAGATAAAGAAGGACTTACATAATGATAAAGGGCTCAGTCCAACAAGAGGATATAACCATTATAAATATATATGCACCCAACACAGGAGCACCAGCATATGTGAAACAAATACTAACAGAACTAAAGGAGGAAATAGACTGCAATGCATTCATTTTAGAAAACTTCAACACACTATTCACTCCAAAGGACAGTTCAATCAGACAGAAAATAAGTAAGGACACAGAGGCACTGAACAACACAGTAGAACAGATGGACCTAATAAACATCTATAGAACTCTACACCCAAAAGCAACAAGATACACATACTTCTCAAGTGCACATGGAACATTCTCCAGAATAGACCACATACTAGCCCACAAAAAGAGCCTCAGTAAATTCAAACAGATTGAAATTCTACCAACCAACTTTT
This sequence comes from Manis javanica, assembly GCF_040802235.1. Classification (NCBI taxonomy): domain Eukaryota; kingdom Metazoa; phylum Chordata; class Mammalia; order Pholidota; family Manidae; genus Manis; species Manis javanica. The sequence goes on along the minus strand of NC_133158.1, from coordinate 48,757,058 downwards.
CAGACCACAAAGGTATAAAACTAGAAATAAATTGCACAAAGAAAGCAAAAAGGCTTACAAACACACCGAGGCTTAACAACATGCTTCTAAATAGTCAATGGATCAACGACCAAATTAAAATGGAGATCCAGCAATATATGGAAATAAATGACAACAACAACACAAAGCCCCAACTTCTGTGGGACGCAGTGAAAGCAGTCTTAAGAGGAAAGTATAGAGCAATCCAGGCATATTTAAAGAAGGAAGAACAAGCCCAAATGAATAGTCTAACATCACAATTATCAAAATTGGAAAAAGAAGAACAAATGAGGCCTAAAGTCAGCAGAAGGAGGGACATAATAAAGATCAGAGAAGAACAAAACAAAATTGAGAAGAATAAAATAGAAAAAAATCAATGTAAACAAGAGCTGGTTCTTTGAGAAAATAAACAAAATAGATAAGCCTTTAGCGAGACTTATTAAGAGAAAAAGAGAATCAACACACATCAACAGAATCAGAAACTAGAAAGGAAACATCATGATGGACCCAACAGAAATAAAAAGAATTATTAGAGACTACTATGAAAACTTATATGCTAAGAAGCTGGAAAACCTAGAAGAAATGGACAACTTCCTAGAAAAACACAACCTTCCAAGACTGACCAAGGAAGAAACACAAAATCTAAACAAACCAATTTCCAGCAAAGAAATTGAAGTGGTAATCAAAAAACTACCCAAGAACAAAACCCCCTGGCCGAACGGATTTACCTCAGAATTTTATCAGACATACAGAGAAGACATAATACCCTTTCTCCTTAAAGTTTTCCAAAAAATAGGAGAGGAGGGAATACTCCCAAACTCATTCTATGAAGCCAACATCACCCTAATACCAAAACCAGGCAAAGACCCTACCAAAAAAGAAAATTACAGACCAATATCCCTGATGAACGTAGATGCAAAAATACTCAACAAAATATTAGCAAACTGAATTCAAAAGTATATCAAAAGGGAGAGAGGTGGAGCCAACATGGAGGCGTGAGTAGAGCAGTGGAAATCTCCTCCCAAAACCACATATATCTATGAAAATATAACAAAGACAACTCTTCCGAGAATAAAGACCAGAGGACACAGTACAACATCCAGACCACATCCACACCTGCAAGAACCCAATGCCTTGCAAAGGGAGTAAGATACAAGCCTCCGCCCAGCGGGACCTGAGCACCCCTCCCCCCAGCTTCCAGCAGGAGGAGAGGAGTCAGAGCTGGGAGGGAGAGGGAGCCCAGGACTGCTGAGCACCCAGCCCCAGCCATCTGCACCAGAGCACAGACACAGTGCATCCATGGGGTCCTGGATACTAGGGAAACAGGGCAGCAAAATGGTGAGTGGGTACCGGAGGCCAGCGCCAGAGGACAAAAGAAAAGCGAGCAGCCATTTTTTTGTTGTTGTTGTTGTTGTTTTGTTGTGGCGAGTGCTTTTTGGAAGTCTTAAAGGGAAAGGGACCCCAATACTAGGAAAACAGGGCAGCAAGACCAGTGAGCAGGTGCCTGAGGCTGACGCCGGAGAATAAAAAAAAACAAGTGGCCATTTATTTTTTATTTTATTTTATTTTTTTTGTCATTGTTTTGTTTTGGCGGGTACTTTTTGGAAGTCTTAAAGGGGCAGGGTGGGACACTTAGTCCAGAGGTAGGGAATCTGGGGATCTCTGGGCACTCTAATCCCCTGGGCTGCAGGGAGCACGGTGGCCCCTTACAGAGATAAATAGCCTCCTGGCCACTCCCCCTCCAACGCGACTCCACTATTTTGGAGCAGCAGGCCACGCCCACTGCAACAGCAGAGATAAACTCCATGGCAGCCGGGCAGGAAGCAGAAGACTTGTCTGCACGCAGCTACCCAGCACAAGCCACTAGAGGTCGCTGTTCTCCCAGAGGAAGGCCACAAACCAACAAGAAGGGAAGTTCTTCCAGCCGTCACTCGTCCCAGCTCTGCAAACTATTCCTATCACCGTGAAAAGACAAAATGACAGGCAAACCAAGATCACAGAGACACCAGAGAAGGAGACAGACCTAACCAGTCTTCCTGACAAAGAATTCAAAATAAAAATCATAAACATGCTGACAGAGATACAGAGAAATATGCAAGAGAAATGGGATGAAGTCTAGAGGGAGGTCACAATGCCAGGAAGGAGATTACAGAAATGAAACAAACTCTGGAAGGATTTATAAGCAGAATGGATAAGATGCAAAAGACCATTGATGGAATAGAAACCAGAGAACAGGAACGCATAGAAGCTGACATAGAGAGACATAAAAGGATCTCCAGGAATGAAACAATATTAAGAGAACTGTGTGACCAATCCAAAAGGAACAATATCCGTATTATAAGCGTACCAGAAGAAGAGAGAAGAAAAGGGATAGAAAGTATCTTGGAAGAAATAATTGCTGAAAACTTCCCCAAACTGGGGGAGGAAATAATCGAAGAGAGCACGGAAATACACAGAACCCCCAACAGAAAGGATCCAAGGAGGATTAACACCAAGACACATAATAATTAAAATGGCAAAGATCAAGGACAAGTAAAGAGTTTTAAAGTCAGCTAGAGAGAAAAGGTCACCTATAAAGGAAAACCCATCAGGCTAACATCAGACTTCTCAACAGAATCCCTACAGGCCAGAAGAGAATGGCATGATATATTCAATGCAATGAAACAGAAGGGCCTTGAACCAAGGATACTGTATCCAGCACAACTATCATTTAAATATGATGGCAGGATTAAACAATTCCCAGACAAGCAAAAGCTGAGGGAATTTGCTTCCCAAAAACCACCTCTACAGGGCATCTGACAGGGACTGCTCTAGATGGGAGCACTCCTAAAAAGAGCACAGAACAAAACACCCAACATATGAAGAATGGAAGAGGAGGAATAAGAAGGGAGAGAAGAAAAGAATCTCCAGACAGTGTATATAAAAGCTCAATAAGCGAGCTAAGTTAGGCAGTAAGATACTAAAGAGGCTAAACTTGAACCTTTGGTAACCACGAATTTAAGCTTGCAATGGCAATAAGTATATATCTTTCAGTAGTCACCCTAAATGTAAATGGACTTAATGCACCAATCAAAAGACAAAGAGTAACAGAATGGATAAAAAAGCAAGACCCATCTATATGCTGCTTACAAGAAACTCACCTCAAACCCAAAAACATGTACAGACTAAAAGTCAAGGGATGGAAAAACATATTTCAGGCAAACAATAGCAAGAAGAAAGCAGGGGTTGCAGTACTAATATCAGACAAAATAGACTTCAAAACAAAGAAAGTAACAAGAGATAAAGAAGGGCACTACATAATGATAGAGGGCACAGATCAACAAGAGGATATAACCATTCTAAATATATATACACTCAACACAGGAGCACCAGCACATGTGAAACAAATACTAACAGAACTAAAGGGGGAAATAGACTGCAATGCATTCATTTTAGGAGACTTCAACACACCACTCACCGCAAAGGATAGATCCACCAGGCAGAAAATAAGTAAGGACACGGAAGCACTGAACAACACAGTAGAGCAGATGGACCTAATAAACATCTATAGAACTCTACATCCAAAAGCAACAGGATATACATTCTTCTCAAGTGCACATGGAACATTCTCCAGAATAGACCACATACTATCCCACAAAAAGAGCCTCAGCAAAATCCAAAATATTGAAATTCTACCAACCAATTTTTCAGATCACAAAGGTATTAAACTAGAAATAAATTCTACAAAGAAAACAAAAAGGCTCACAAACACATTGAGGCTTAACAACATGCTCCTAAATAATCAATGGATCAATGAACAAATTAAAATAGAGATCAAGGAACATATAGAAACAAATGACAACACCACAAAGCCCCATCTTCTGTGGGACGCAGCAAAAGCAGTCTTAAGAGGAAAGTATATAGCGATCCAGGCACACTTGAAGAAGGAAGAACAATCCCAAATGAATAGTCTAACATCACAATTATCGAAATTGGAAAAAGAAGAACAAATGAGGCCTAAAGTCAGCAGAAGGAGGGACATAATAAAGATCAGAGAAGAAATAAACAAAATTGAGAAGAATAAAACAATAGCAAAAATCAATGAAACCAAGAGCTGGTTCTTTGAGAAAATAAACAAAATAGATAAGCCTCTAGCCAAACTTATTAAGAGAAAAAGAGAATCAACACAAATCAACATAATCAGAAATGAGAATGGAAAAATCATGACAGACTCCACAGAAATACAAAGAATTATTAAAGACTACTATGAAAACCTATATGCCAACAAGCTGGAAAACCTAGAAGAAATGGACAACTTCCTAGAAAAATACAACCTTCCAAGACTGACCAAAGAAGAAACACAAAAGTTAAACCAATTACGAGCAAAGAAATTGAAATGGTAATCAAAAAACTACCCAAGAACAAAACCCCCGGGCCGGATGGATTTACCTCGGAATTTTATCAGACACACAGAGAAGACATAATACCCATTCTCCTTAAAGTATTCCAAAAAATAGAAGAGGAGGGAATACTCCCAAACTCATTCCATGAAGCCAACATCACCCTAATACCAAAACCAGGCAAATACCCGACCAAAAAAGAAATTTACAGACCAATATCCCTGATGAATGTATATGCAAGAATACTTAATAAAATATTAGCAAACTGAATGAATTCAAAAGTATATCAAAAGGATCATACACCATGACCAAGTGGGATTCATCCCAGGGATGCAAGGATGGTACAACATTCGAAAATCCATCAACATCATCTACCACATCAACAAAAAGAAAGACAAAAACCACATGATCATCTCCATAGATGCTGAAAAAGCACTTGACAAAATTCAACATCTATTCATGAATAAAACTCTCAGCAAAATGGGAATAGAGGGCAAGTACCTCAACATAATAAAGGCCATATATCATAAACCCACAGCCAATGTCATACTGAACAGCAAGAAGCTGAAAGCTTTTCCTCTGAGATCAGGAATGAGACAGGGATGCCCACTCTCCCCACTGTTATTTAACATAGTACTGGAGGTCCTAGCCACGGCAATCAGACAAAACAAAGAAATACAAGGAATCCACATTGGTAAAGAAGAAGTTAAACTGTCACTATTTGCAGATGACATGATATTTTACATAAAAAACCCTAAAGACTCCACCCCAAAACTACTAGAACTGATATCGGAATACAGCAAAGTTGCAGGATACAAAATTAACACACAGGAATCTATAGCTTTCCTGTACACTAACAATGAACCAATAGAAAGAGAAATAAGGAAAACAACTCCATTCACAATTGCATCAAAAAGAATAAAATACCTAGGAATAAACCTAACCAAAGAAGTGAAAGACCTATACCCTGAAAACTATAAGACACTCTTAAGAGAAATTAAAGGGGACACTAACAAATGGAAACTCATCCCATGCTCATGGCTAGGAAGAATTGATATCGTCAAAATGGCCATCCTGCCCAAAGCAATATACAGATTTGATGCAATCCCTATCAAATTACCAGCAACATTCTTCAATGAACTGGAACAAATAGTTCAAAAATTCATATGACAACACAAAAGACCCCAAACAGCCAAAGCAATCCTGACAAAGAAGAATAAAGTGGGGGGGATCTCACTCCCCAACTTCCAGCTCTGCTATAAAGCCATAGTAATCAAGACAATTTGGTACTGGCACAAGAACAGAGCCACAGACCAGCGGAACAGACTAGAGACTCCAGACATTAACCCAAACATATATGGTCAATTAATATTTGATAAAGGAGCCATGGACATACAATGGGGAAATGACAGTCTCTTCAACAGATGGTGCTGGCAAAACTGGACAGCTACATGTAGGAGAATGAAACTGGACCATTGTCTGACCCCATATACAAAAGTAAATTCAAAATGGATCAAAGACCTGAATGTAAGTCATGAAACCATTAAACTCGTGGAAAAAAACATAGGCAAAAACCTCTTAGACATAAACATGAGTGACCTCTTCTTGAACATATCTCCCCGGGCAAGGAAAACAACAGCAACAAGTGGGACTATATTAAGCTGAAAAGCTTCTGTACAGCAAAACACACCATCAATAGAACAAAAAGAAACCCTACAGTATGGGAGAATATATTTGAAAATGACAGATCCAATAAAGGCTTAATGTCCAAAATATATAAAGAGCTCACACACTTCAACAAACAAAAAACAAATAATCCAATTAAAAAATGGGCAGAGGAACTGAACAGACAGTTCTCCAAAAAAGAAATACAGATGGCCAACAGACACATGAAAAGATGCTCCACATCACTAATTGTCAGAGAAATGCAAATTAAAACTCCAATGAGGTATCACCTCACACCAGTAAGGATGGCTGCCATCCAAAAGACAAACAACAACAAATGTTGGCAAGGCTGTGGAGAAAGGGGAACCCTCCTACACTGCTGGTGGGAATGTAAGTTAATTCAACCATTGTGGAAAGCAGTATGGAGGTTCATCAAAATGCTCAAAACAGACTTACCATTTGACCCAGGAATTCCACTCCTAGGAATTTACCCTAAGAACGCAGCAATCAAGTTTGAGAAAGACAGATGCACCCCTATGTTTATCACAGCACTATTTACAATAGCCAAGAATTGGAAGCAACCTAAATGTCCATCGGTAGATGAGTGGATAAAGAAGATGTGGTACATATACACAATGGAATACTACTCAGCCATAAGAAGAGGGCAAATCCTACCATTTGCAGCAACATGGATGGAGCTGGAGAGTATTATGCTCAGTGAAATAAGCCAAGTGGAGAAAGAGAAATACCAATTGATTTCATTCATCTGTGGAGTAGAAGAACAAAGGAAAAACTGAAGGAACAAAACAGCAGTGGAATCACAGAACCCATCAATGGACTAACAGGTACCAAAGGGAAAGGGACTGGGGATGATGGGTGGGTAGGGAGGGATAAGTGGGGGGAAGAAGAAGGGGGGTATTAATATTAGCATGCATGGGGTGTGGGAGAAAGGGAGGGCTGTACAACACAGAGAAGACATGTAGTGATTCTACAACATTTTGCTATGCTGATGGACAGTGACTATAAAGGAGTTTATAGGGGGGACCTGGTATAGGGGAGAGCCTAGTAAACATAATATTCTTCATGTAAGTGTAGATTAAAGATAAAAAAAAAGAAATAAAGAAAAGGTGGATTACTCCCTGATAGGATAAAACTAACTGTAAATCAACTGTAAATCAATTAATGCATGCTTTAAATATCCTTAATTTTGATCACTTAAACCGTGTCAGATGATCGGCTATGGAGGTATACTTTTCTGATAATATTCCTTTCTCTTAAAAAAAAAAAAGCAGTTCCTGTGTGGTGACCTCCAATGAGTTCTACACAATGGTATAAAGGGCATATCAAAGTGTGGGCAAAGGGTCTGTTTGTGTTTATATAGAGTATCAAAGCCTAATTTGGCTACCCAGAAAATGAACTAAGATATGATATGAAGAAGAACTTCCAACATCAGCACTCTCTGGAAGAGTCATACCAGAAGATGATCATCAAAAAACCTCAACAAATATCCAGGCAATGCTGCAGTTGTAGCTGCATTCATCCCACCGGTTCCTGGACTTGCCATGGGAATGAAGAAGGAGATATCTAAGCTGGCCTGTGCATACAGTAAAACAACAAATTTGGCTGGATCTATACTGTTGGAACTCAACCAAGAATTAGGAGAAGTGCAAGTTGTAGCACTCCAAAATCTTACGACTACAGACTATCTACTGTTAAAAGAACATATGGGATGCACAGAGTCCCCAAGAATGGGTTGTTTTAATTTGTCTGATTTCTCTCAGACAGTTCAAGTTCAGTTGGACAATATCCACCACATCATAGATAAGTTTTCACAAATGCCTAGGCTGCCTAACTGGTTTTCTTGCTTTCACTGGAGATGGCTGGTAATTATAGGTCTGCTTTGGTTATGTAACTGTATTCCTATTATGTTAATGTGTGTGCACAATTTAATTAGTAGTTTAAAACCTATACATGCTTAATTTACTCTGTAAGAAGATATGTCAAAGAAATAATCAATCTTCCCATGTTTTCTTCTGTCTGCTACTTTTATAGCTTTTCTTCTTCCTTCCTAATTACAACCCTTAAATAGAATTTGTGCTTCAAATCGAATTTACTGAGTATCATAATTATTCCAAGTGATAAAGATACCTCAAGACAAATACTGGGCATAAAAGCCACAGGGCAAAAATCTGCAAAGAACTAAAAAGCTAACCTTTCAAACAATATGGCTTCTCTCTCACTTACCAACTTTACATTTCCCTGTATGGCCCCAGAAGATGACTGGTTAGCCAGAGATGGGTAAGATTCCTCAAGGGAGGAACAACCTAAGACAGGCACAGTTGCAGGGGGGCCATCAGGTGAGAAATTGGGGATCAACAGACATGAGGCTTAGAACCTCACCCCCCCTGTTTTGAGAGAAATCTTCTGCATCCGTGGATGTTTTATTGCCCTTTTCTAGCTTGGATTAACACATAGTCTACAGGCACACACCTGATCATCTACATTTGCTCTCTTACAGCCCTAACTTATCTTGCATCTACCTACCACTTCAGCATTTTATTAAAAATAATAATAATAATAATAATAGCAATAATAATAAGGGAGAAATGTGGAATTCACATATAAATCAAGTATAAAAATCAAACGAATATTCATATTTGACCTGATTGTTTATAGTTCATAATGCGTGATCAGAACCGAAAGTTTCTGTGATGAATGCCCTTGTACTGTTCACCATGTAAGAACTGACTCACTATGTAAGAATTTGTTCACCATGTAAGAACTTGTTCGTTATGCTTCAGAAGATTGGAGACTGATGAGAATTAGGCTTGGGCTGGATTAATGATTGTGCATTGAGCATTGAGTCCCCTATACAGAATTTTATTGTTGTTAACAACCATCTGATCAATAAATATGAAAGAGCCCTCTCAAAAAAAAATTAATAAATTAAAAAAAATGAAAAAATAAAAAATATATCAAAAGGATCATACAGCATGACCAAGTGGGATTCATCCCAGGGATTCAAGGATTGTACAACATTCGAAAATCCATCAACATCATCCACCACATCAACAAAAAAAAGGACAAAAACCACATGATCATCTCCATAGATGCTGAAAAAGCACTTGACAAAATTCAACATCCATTCATGAATAAAACTCTCAGCAAAATGGGTATAGAGGGCAAGTACCTCAACATAATAAAGGCCATATATCATAAACCCACAGCCAACGTCATACTGAACAGCAAGAAGCTGAAAGCTTTTCCTCTGAGATCGGGAACAAGACAGGGATGCCCACTCTCCCAACTGTTATTTAACATAGTACTGGATGTCCTAGCCACAGCAATTAGACAAAACAAAGAAATACAAGGAATCCACATTGGTAAAGAAGAAGTTAAACTGTCACTATTTGCAGATGACATGATATTGTACATAAAAAAACCCTAAAGACTCCACCCCAAAACTACTAGAACTAATATCGGAATACAGCAAAGTTGCAGGATACAAAATTAACACACAGAAATCTGTGGCTTTCCTATACACTAACAATGAACCAATAGAAAGAGAAATCAGGAAGACAATTCCATTCACAACTGCATCAAAAAGAATAAAATACCTAGGAATAAACTTAACCAAAAAAGTAAAAGAACTATACCCTGAAAACTATAAGACTCTCTTAAGATAAATTAAAGAGGACACTAACAAATGAAAACTCATCCCATGCTCTTGTCTAGGAATAATTAATATAGTCAAAATGGCCATCCTGCCCAAAGCAATATACAGATTTGATGCAATCCCTATCAAATTACCAGCAACATTCTTCAATGAACTGGAACAAATAATTCAAAAATTCATATGGCAACACCAAAGACCCCGAATAGCCAAAGCAATCCTGAGAAGGAAGAATAAAGTGGGGGGGTGGATCTCACACCCAACTTCAAGCTCTACTACAAAGCCATAGTAATCAACAATTTGGTACTGGCACAAGAACAGAGCCACAGACCAGTGGAACAGATTAGAGGCTCCAGACATTAACCCAAACATATATGGTCAATTAATATTCAATAAAGGAGCCATGGACATACAATGGGGAAATGACAGTCTCTTCAACAGATGGTGCTGGCAAAACTGGACAGCTACATGTAGGAGAATGAAACTGGATCACTGTCTAACCCCATACACAAAAGTAAATTCAAAATGGATCAAAGACTTGAATGTAAGTCAGAAACCATGAAACTCTAAAAAAAAAATAGGCAAAAATCTCTTAGACATAAACATGAGCGACCTCTTCTTGAACATATCTCCCCGGGCAAGGAAAACAACAGCAAAAATGAACAAGTGGAACTATATCAAGCTGAAAAGCTTCTGTACAGCAAAGGACACCATCAATAGAACAAAAAGGTACCCTACAGTATGGGAGAATATATTCGTAAATGACAGATCCGATAAAGGCTTGACATCCAAAATATACAAAGAGCTCACATGCCTCAACAAACAAAAAGCAAATAATCCAATTAAAAAATGGGCAGAGGAGCCAGACAGTTCTCCAAAGAAGAAATTCAGATGGCCAACAGACACATGGAAAGATGCTCCACATCACTAGTTATCAGAGAAATGCAAATTAGAACCACAATGAGATATCATCTCACACCAGTAAGGATGGCTACCATCCAAAAGACAAACAACAAATGTTGGCGAGGTTGTGGAGAAAGGGGAACCCTCCTACACTGCTGGTGGGAATGTAAATTAGTTCAACCATTGTGGAAAGCAATATGGAGGTTCCTCAAAATGCTCAAAATAGACTTACCATTTGACCCAGGAATTCCACTCCTAGGAATTTACCCGAAGGATGCAGCACTCCAGTTTGAAAAAGACAGATGCACCGCTATGTTTATTGCAGCACTATTTACAATAGCCAAGAAATGGAAGCAACCTAAGTGTCCATCAGTAGATGAATGGATAAAGAAGACGTGGTACATATACACAATGGAATATTATTCAGCCATAAGAAGAAAACAAACCCTACCATTTGCAACAACATGGATGGAGCTAGAGGGTATTATGCTCAGTGAAATAAGCCAAGCAGAGAAAGACTAATGCCGAATGATTTCACTCATCTGTGGAGTATAAGAACAAAAGAAAAACTGAAGGAACAAAATAGCAGCAGAATCACAGAACCCAAGAATGGACTAACAGTTACCAAAGGGAAAGAGACTGGGGAGAATAGGAGGGTAGGGAGGGATAAAGGGGGGATCAAGAAAGGGGGTATTATGATTAGCATGTATAATGTGGGGGGTGGGGGAAAGGTCAGGGCTGTGCAACACAGGGAAGACAAGTAATAATTCTACAACATCTTACTATGCTGATGGACAGTGACTGTAATGGGGTTTGTGGCGGGGACCTGGGGTAGGGGAGAGCCTAGTAAACATAAGTTCTTCATGTAATTGTAGATTAATGATAACAAAATAAAAATAAAATAAAATAAAAAAGAATAGAGATTAGAAAGAAATATAAGGAAATACTAACAGTGTCTATCTTTGGGTAGTAGTCCCATCGATGAAATTATGTATATATTTTTTTAATTCAAAGTCTACTACTCATTATGAGATGTCCTTTTTTTTGACATTGTCAAATTCTTTGCATGTCACATAAAGGTTTGTTAAATTTAACTTTTTTGTAAATGCCCCAAATCTTTTCCTCCTTCAGATACTCAGGAAACAATTTTTTTTCCACTTTAAAAAAATAAGAACTGGCTTTTGTTTCTAATTTTTTGTTGGTGATGGTTATGTAAGTAACGCAGGAATTGTAGATGTGGCATTTCCCTCAAGAGGCTACGCAGACCACTTTCCTTCTAAGACAATAAGTATCTGCTACAGCATTTTAAATCTTCATCGATTGTAATACCAGAGCCTCCTAAGTGTTTCTGCTTCGTCATAATTTCCCTCATAAACACTGAAATTCAAATAAGTGATGCAGCTTTTTAAGAAAAATCTAATCTAGCTTTTGACATATATCTATCTAGGCATAAAAGCTAAATTGATTTCATGTTTCTCCAAAAATCATATGTGGTTCTAACAGTAACAACTAGTGCTTAAACTATTTGCTTGTCATAGGTAACATTTGCAAATTATTTTAAGAAATGAGTTTTCTAATTATCTTAAGAAATTCACCAAATGACTCCCCACTGTTGGATTTGGCAAAATGGAGTTTGAGTTTGAGGGAAGTGGCAAAAAAGCAGGGACCGGGGGCCTAGCCAAACTGGGAGCCAGAGACCATGTGGCCCAGGGAGGGGTCTGGGCATGTCCAGAAGCCAGGAGCCACTTGATACTGGGAACCAACTGGAGCTTTCTGTCTTGGAAACCAGACCTGGGATGTGGCCAAGAATGGGGGCTTAGCTCGAGGGCTTTCAGGAAATGTAGTCCACTCTCTCTCCTGCACTGGTCCTGCAATGCCCCCTCTCCAGTTGGAGCTTTGCCTTCTGCTGGGCAGGAGACCCCCTGCAGGCTAGCATGCAGGCTCTCAGCCACTGCTGAAGCCCACTCCCACAGACCAGGATGGGCGCCTGGTCAAACACAGCATTGCCTTTAGAACGTGAGGGAGACTTTGAGCATCTCCTTGAACTTGGTTCTTACTTGGTTTCTAGCCATGTTGGAACGGGCCAGAGACTGTACGACCTCCTGATACATAGTGTCTAGACAGTTTGACATTCTAAACAGGATTGCACAAAAATCTCAACATTCTGGAATTGAGCTTTCTAGTACTGCAGTTGCTAGCTATATAAAGCTGGGCAACTTCAACTTTAAGTTAATTAAAATTAAGCATACAGTTCCTCACTTGCACAAGCCATAGGTCATGTTCAGCCACAGGTGGCTGATGGTTCCCACCTTGAACAGCATAGATACAGACCATTTCCACGGTTGCAGTAAGTTTTCCTACCAGCGCTATTCCAGAAGATACTGATTCTAGCAGATAGTGAATGGGCCTGGTTCCCCCATTTCTAAGACAGTACAACTTAGAGGATCTGACTTTCAAAAAATCCCAAGGAGGAGGCTTGAATGATGATACCATTTAATTAATTAATTAAAGTTTGCCTCCAGACCCATATAAACTATACCCCTGCCTGTGGTCAGTGGTTACACACGAACTTTGTCATTTTGCTTACTGACCACACATTCTCATTGATCAATTCTAAATTGGATTATTGTTAGTTTTAAAAGCGCCTGAGCAGCAGAAAGTGGCCATGGTGGCAGGCAAAGGGGAGATTGATAGTAGAATAAACAGGCCAAGTGACAAGATTCAAGGCTGAATTGATCACTGTCAGCGGGTCTGTGGTCAGCTGTCTGCCCTTTCCTGCCCAAAGTAAACATCAGAATAATGTTTAGACAAACACATTTGATTTTTGAGGTAATGGGCATGTCATCTAAATGACAAACCTTAGAAAGGTCAAAGGGACATCCATTTTTCAGACTTTTTCAACCATTAATCGTTGATTTTGGTAACAGTGCACTTATAGGCAGAGTGGGGAGAGAACTCCAGCTTGTGTGTGTGTGTGGTATTCAAAACAAGCTACCCCAGGATTCACTTGGATGTCAATATTTTCTACAGAATCTCATTGTAAGCAAAGAGTTCATCCTTTAAACATGGCACCCTTCCTGGATGCAGAATTTCAGTTTTCTAAAGACAATCCAAAATGCAACAATATTATTCATCCTCAGAAGGGACCGGTTCATTAGCATCTGCTAGAATAGTATTTATATAGCCTGTGTTCTATAATAAAACAAAGCACAGTAAAATCTGTTTATAATAGGCCATAACCTCTGATGAATTTAAAATTTTTAAACAGGATATCATTGGTGAGTCACAAGGACCCAAAATTACAGTTTGGTACAATTCACCATTTGCTATCATATTTAATGTTATTATTTTCCTTTTCAAATATCGTATGTTAACGCTGACTTGGTAGGCCACTCAGCATTCATGGAAACTATAGGAAAATCCCCAAATTAACTTGGCTTTTCTGATTGCACAAGGCATTTTACTTTTGCCTAGAGGGATGTGACAGATGAAACCAAAAGGGAATGGAATATGATACAGAAATCTGCGCGCCTCTGGAAGAACTGAACATGACTGTGCATCTCACACAGGGGCATCATACTATAAGGGCAGTTGCTTCATGCATATCATAATCTACTGATCTAGTGAAGTCACATCATTTGCCGAAACACTGGGACCCTTTAAAGTCATCAAGCATATCAATGTACCCAGGAAGTCAGAGAAATGTGACATACGTAGTTGTATTCTACCTATAAATCATGCATGTTGTGACATGGGATGAGTATCACTCAGGTAAATAATGTAATGAGAGGGAAGCACAAACCATCTGGGCTCTCTTTCCTTTACTGCATAATATTTCAGTTAACTTACTGTGCAACTTGAGTACTTACGAAGTAAGTCTGAACACATTTGCAGTGTGGGGTTTCTTAGTGAGCTCAGGCTGCCCTAACAGAAAGCCACAGCCTGGGGGCAGTAAACAACAGGAATTCATTTCCTCACAGTTCTGGGGAATAGAAGTCCAAGATCAACGTGCGGCTGGTCGGTTTCTGGTGAGAGCTGTGTTCCAGCCTCTTGCCATGTCCTCGCATGGCCAGGAGCAAGAGACAGAGGGCTCTCTAGTGTCACTTCTTATAAGGGCACTAATCCCATCATAAAGGCCCCACCGTATGACCTCATCTTAACCAAATTACCCCCAACAAGATCCACCTGAAATACCATCACACTGGCCATTAGGGCTTCTATATATGAATTGGGGGCACAATTCAGCCCATAGCAGGAGGATTGTCAGTTTTCAGAAAAGGTGTAACTGACATTTATCAATTTCTAGTTCTTGTCTACTTTCAGTGAAGTGCTGATTGGCCATGTGGTTAGTCACGGCTAATGAAATATGAGGCCTGATACTTCCAGGCCAAAGCATTGCCTTACTGTTGCAAAGCTCTCTTGACATCCCTTACACTGCCCACAGGCCCTGGAGTCCTTCTGGTGATGGTGTCATAAGTGGTATTCCAGTTGCCACTCCTGCAGAGGAAGTACACAGCCTAAACCAACCATCAGCTACACTCCCAGATTCTGCGGGTCAGACTTTGAACAGGGTGAAAAGGGGAGTCTGAGGCCAGGAAGACTCAGTGGTTAAGGTATAGAGTCATCAGAAGGCTTGCACTCATATATGACTCAAAGGCTAAAATCACCAGCTAGAGTGGCTACTACTGCCTCCCCAGGGTGCTCACAACGTGGTGGCATCAAGACACTCAGATTCCACCCATGGCAGCCCAGCGTTCTAAGCAGAAGTGTTCCAGCACAGAAAGCATGAACTGCATGGCCTTTTTCAAGCCAGCTTGGAAGCCACACAGTTTCTCTTAGTTGAAGTAGTAAAAGGTTGGCCCAGATTCACAGAGAGGGGCCACAGATGCCATCTCTCCATTAGAGGAATGTCAAAGAATGTAAGTGTGTGGGGGTGGGGGGTGGGGGGATGCAATTTAAATGCCCTGAGAAGGTGTGGAGTGACTGTGTGGAGCAGAGCCTCATTGCTCCCCACCCCTCCAGCCCATGTGAAAGAATAGTGAATTCTTACTGTGTTTAGCCACTGAGGTTTTGGTGGCATTTAACCCTGCCCAACCAAACAGGTATTTCCTTAAGACCTTAAAGAGTTGATGAGCCTTCCTAAGACCAGCTTGACCAAAATAGGGGACTTCTATTTTAGGGAAGTACTAAATTAAATGCTTCAAAAATAATCAGGTTATATGACTTTAAACCAACATTTCCTGAACTGTATTTGAAGGAACACTGACTATATATGTTCAGCATTTTTAGCAAGAAATCAGAGGTTTCCATTAATTCTGTGATTTCAAGTTCCTGCCCCAGGTGTCCCTACTGCCCTGCGGACAGGCTGCCTCACACCCTGATGATTAAGTGCAGCACTAAAGCTGAGCCATCCTCTCCTGACTCCCCAAAACTACTTTCTTTAAGATTCATTCTGGTGCAGTGCCTCTCAAAATGCACCCAGCAGGACCTGGTGCAATGAAGTTGGACAGATTGGACCAGAGAGCGTCCTCAAACAGTAGCACATTATCGAAGTCTGTTCTAAAGAAGTCAGTGTGATCCAGCCAACAGCCTGACTCAGCCCACTGCCCGAGTGCTTTAGACCAGCTAGAAAATAAGGTTCTTCTCTTATTCTCTGACCCATAACAGCTTGAAAGAAGCAAGAAAGTGGAGAGTCCCTGACAGGTAGAGCTTTGAAACACACATTCTTAGGCACAAATGCAACTCAGCTCCTGGCTCGCTGAGGACGCTGGGCAGGTTACTTACTCATCTGTGTCTCAGTTTCTCATTTGTCAAATGGGTATGAAATTCTAATTAGCATGACTTCTCCAATAATTAGATTAGACAATGGATGTAAAATTACTGGCATTATTATGGTTACCTGGTAGGTGCTCAAAAGATGTGCCTCACCAGCATCACCTCATTAACAAAAATGAAGGCTCCCAAGGAGAATTCCAAGGTATGCCTTGGAAATAAATAAAGTAGGACGATAGGAATCTGTAGGGAACATGAAGCCCATGAAGCCTGGGTCAGCGATAGAATGTGCTTTGATTTAAAAGTTAACGTAAGAATATTATTCAGCCAAAAAAAGGGGCAGGAAGTCCTGACACATGCTACAACATGCATGCACGTTGAAAACACTATGCTGAGTAAAAGAAGCCAGACACAAGAGGTAACGTATTATAGATTCCCTTTACATGAAATGTTCTGAAATGGCAAATCCAACAGATTAGGGGTTGCCAGGGGCTACACAGAAGGGACCACAGGGAGGGATAGGGATAGCTTTATGGGTACAGGGTCTCCATGTGGGCTGATGAGAAAGTTCTAGAACTAGAAAGTGATGATTAGGGGTTGCCAGGGGCTACACAGAAGGGACCACAGGGAGGGATAGGGATAGCTTTATGGGTACAGGGTCTCCATGTGAGCTGATGAGAAAGTTCTAGAACTAGAAAGTGATGATTAGGGGTTGCCAGGGGCTACACAGAAGGGACCACAGGGAGGGACAGGGATAGCTTTATGGGTACAGGGTCTCCATGTGGGCTGATGAGAAAGTTTTAGAACTAGAAAGTGATGATGGTTGCAAAACATTAGGAATGTACTCGATGCCACTAACTCACACACTTTTACAATGGTTAAAGTAGTAAATACTGTAGGTATTTTACCACAGTAAAAAAAAATGTGGCATCCAAATATATTAACAGAAAAATAGCATACAAAATCAAGGAACAAACTCCCTCCGAACACTCAGGACTTAAGACCCTAGTAGATTACTGGTAAATGGTGGATCCATCACATTAAAAGTAATTGATAGAAAAATTAAGGAGCAATAAAAATAATAAAAGCCTGGAAAAGAGACACTGTGCCAAAAAGTGGCTACAGATGGAACGACTTATGTGGACAGGAGGCAGCAATAATATAAAAGAATTGGAGAGGTTATCTGAGATTAGCTGACCTATCCACGTGGGTGCTATTAAAATACCAGTGTAAACAGTGTATGCGCACAATTCCCCACTCTAACTCATTCCAGCTCAAGTCCCATCCTAGAACCACTGGGGCACGGAATGCCAACTATTAACAAATCATGTACAGTAAAACTTGAGTCCATTTCCATTATTTTTCCAAATTTCAAACCCAAATCTTGATGTAATATTTTCCCCACAAACAGGAAAAGCTGATACCTTTGCTGTGTGGAAAATGCACAGCAAATCTGTGTTTATTGCAGGAGGGAGTTAAAGATGCCTTTCTCTGAGCAGAAGGCAGGCGGTTGTGAACAACTATCTCATTACTAAGGCTGGTCATCTGCCAGAACCAATGAGCAGAGCAATCTGAGAGGGAGTTTTCTGAATTAGGGAGTCCTTTATTGGGGAGAAAAACTTTACTAACAAGGACAGCTTGCGAGCTACGCCAGGAGGTAGCTGAGACGGGACGCAGAGCTCCACGCTCAGGCTGTCAGGCTCAGGTTAGGGGCAGCAAAGCAACAGGGAATTTTAGAATTAAAGGTGGCAGGTAGCCATGTAATAACTAACTTTGTTTAGATGTTTATAAGGTTGACATTTTGGAATTTGTAGACTAACAGGCAATAGTATGCTCTGATGGTGTTTGCAAAATGTTATGAATGTACTCAGTGCACACTTTTCAATGGTTAAAATGATCAATTGATATTACACGTATTTCACCATGATTTAAAAAAATGTGACAACCAAACATATGAACAGAAAAATATCATAGAAAATCAAGGAACAAACTCCTTCCTAACACTCAGAACTTAAGAGCCTCGTCGATGATTTAGGGTCAGGCTGCCTGAGTCCAATCAGAAATATGTCATTTATGGTGGCAGCAACTTGGAATGAAGTTAAATTTGGAAGAAAGACTGAAAAGTTCCATCTGGACCTTAAAAATACAAATAAGAATGAATATTATCAAGGATTCTGAAATTACTTTCACAGATGTACGCATTTTACCCTTCAAGCTTCTTAAGGAACCTGTTGCTGAGGGCTTATTGCATGCACCATGGGTTTGAATTGCAAATAGCCACCTACAGAGGAAGAAAGAAATCAATTTAAAAAGCAAATTTCCAGAGGAAGAGAAACAGCAGGGGGGAAAATGGGATACAGGGATAGGGAGGGACAGGGATGAAAACAAGACAGGTCCCAAGAAGGATCCTCTTTTCATTTCTGTTAAGGGTCTGGTGCCTGGATGGAGTAATGGGAGATTCCAGCACAGGTGGGAGGGTAGGAGGAAAGAGTCAAGTGACATGGACGGGATCTTTGCTTTGCTCCCAGACTGGGGCACTGTCCACCTCTCAGCAGACACTTCCCTCACCCAGGTTGCTCCTGATCTAATACGGCTGAGTTTGCCTGTTGGCCAACACAGAAATATGGCATCTATGGTGACACATCACTGTAGGAAGCTGGCATGGGAAAATGAGTGAAAACCTGCAGCATGTTGGGCCATGAGGCCCTTGGGATACATATATAAATCTCCTTAAGTGAGCACAGTGATTTCTAGCTTCGAAGGACATCACCTAGAGGTAGACTGGTGCAAATCATTTTTTAATTAAAAATTTTTAATTAAAAGTCCCAGCCAGTCACCAGTTGGTGATCCGAGACCAGCTACCTAACCTCTCCATGCCTCAATTTCCGGAATCTACAAAACTCTGATAGCAATTCTGCCTTACCCATTTCACAGTATTAACATGAGAAAATGGGAACGTACTAAGTATTATAAAGCATTCAAATGCACCTTCTTACTGCTAACCCAGACTTACCGGCCTCAGTAATTACGGGGATACCTGCAGGTTATTTCAAGTCACTTGTAAAGTAACACATAAGCGACTTCCTGCCCAAACTACTACATGGCTTCCTCTATAACCTAATCATGTGTGTGCTAACAGCTACCTATACATCGGTTTCCATCTATGATATTTAATACCTACTTTACAGAAAAACAATGTTCATGCAAATGTTTCCAAATTTAAAAAATAAGAGTAACTTTTTAAAACTTACTTTAATACAGTAAAATTGACCTTTTTCCCCCTTGGTGACTAGTTTTTGAATGATAACACATAGAGATCTGCCTAAACACCTCCACAATCAGGACCCTGAATGGCTGATCACCCTAAAAAATGCCCTTTCTAGTCATGTTCTTTGCCACCCAGGCACTGCACCACTGATATCTTCTCTAGGTCTTTTCTGATCTTTTAAAAAAATGTCATATAAATGGAATTACATAGTGTGCAGCTTTTTGAAACTGGCTTTCTTTCACTCAGCATCATGTCATTAAAAATTATCAAAGATCATCACAGTTATTGTCTGTTTCCTTATATTGCTAAATAGTATTTCATGGTATAAATGTATTACAGTTCGTTTGACCATTCACCTGATGAAGGACATCTGGTTTGTTTCCAGATCTTGGCAGTTATAAATAGAGCAGCTACAAACATTCATGTATAGATTGCTGTGTGAACATAAGTTTACGTTTCTCCAGGGTAAATGCCCAGGAACGGGATTACTGGGTCATTTGAATATATATATATTTTAAAAAAATAGGAACTTGTAAATATCAACGTCACAGTAAATTTTCAGAACTTTTTTTCTCAAGTCAACCTGTCAAAAATAAGAGACCAGTACCACTATTAATCAGCACCCAAAAACTAATGTGCTCTACCCACTCTAAAAATTCGAGCTTTTGATATTTTTGTGGTATAATTATTCTCCATAGATACAAATAAAAAATGTTATTTTTGCACTGTTGTAAAAAAAAATTCAATGATTCTATCAAGAGTAAATTTTTTTGGCTAAGAAATATCCATTTGATTTTACAAAATAAAGCTGAATAGCAAGGAGTTTCAGCACAGAGTTGGAGTTAACACAGACTGGGTTTGGCATAGTTAAAAAGCCACTCTGCTAAGCTGTGAAAAGAACACACCATCATCCCTACTCCCCAAGTACCCTTTAGAGTGCCTGAAGATATTTTAGGAGTGGCCCAAAGGCTTGTATTTAGCATTTGTTAAACAGTCTTAGAGGGATCCCAGTTACTGCAGTTCTGTGGGCCCATCTATAACAGGCACCTCTCACCCTGAGCCCTTGAGGGTCCCATGGGCCCCAGAACAATCTATATTCCCCGGGTTGAAGATGATAGCATAATGTCAGTGTACTTAAAATTCAATTTCGCTCTTCCTAATCTATGCTCCATTATGCAGGCCTTTGAAATAGTCTCCAAAGAAGGTAAACCTTATATTGATTCCCATTCTCCTGCATAGCAACTGGTGTATAGCAACCCTTAGTATAATATAAGGGGGAGAAAATATTGATTCTAAGAAACTTAATATTATTAAAAGACAGTTGTATTAAATCTCTTTCCTGGACTTAGCAGAGTGTGTGTTTTTTTTTCTTTCCCCTTTTCAGAAAATCAATGAAGCTAATACCCTTGTTAGTTTTAGAGTTTCTACTACAGCAGTTTCATGTCAGCATAGAACCTGCAGAAGGTTTGTAGGCTCAGCACTTGAGGCTTGCAGTCCTTGACTGGCGGATGGTAATAACATCTCTCTCTTTAGTTATTCTGCCACTCAGAGGGGGCAAGTTGTACTTAAATTACATTTTCCGTGTATCTGTCTTCTTCAGTGTGTAAAAGTCTCAAGATAATGCTTAGCCTTAGCTTAAAATGCCTAAGTGCTTATGATAAAATTCATTACATAAATGCAAGTTTCAATTTGAGAGAAGTCTAAAAAAATAAAAACAAGAATCCATATGGAGGAGAGGTGTCTGGTGAAAACACACCTGTTTTTGAAATAAAAAATCCCAGAATCTGCTGTTGAAGACTTTAAGTCACATTTGCTTTTCTGTGGGCCATCCAAACATGAGCTTTCCTTTTTATAAGGAGCAGCTGCTTCTGATTTGTGACAAGATTAAAGCCTTTTGGAATCTCTCTCCAGCTATACAAATTCTGATAGAATGTCTGCTATGTCATTATCAAATGTAACAAGACTGTAATATGGGTTCACAATCATTGAACCAAAGACTGGAATCTTCTTCTAATTATATAATATGAAACTTCTTGTAATTCTGATGCCACGAATTTGGAATTGGTGATTAATATGGGCTAAACTGCTAAGCAAGCATTTTCTTCATACATACTGCAAACAGTATTTTTAAAAAAGGAGGGCAAGAATCATGCTGAAACTATGTGGAAAACAAACTGTTTTCAAACCCCCTCTAAGACTTAAGTAGCCACAATCAACATGCAAATATTTGTGGCACTTTTTACAGTTACTTTATATTCCTTTCTTCTGGCTTCTCTTGAGAGTGGCAATTTTAGCTTCCAGCTCTCCAAGTCCACCTGGGTATTCCAGACACCATGAGCTCATGTGCCCCAAACTGAGCCAGACATTTGTATTCTTGCTCCCTGTCCCTCTTCCTGCTTTTCTACTTTTCATTAAAGGATTCCCCACATCCACCATCATCTAAAAGAGAAGACATTAGGAAATACCTGTCAAATTTGGTGCCCCCTTAGAATCCAGCCTAGTGCTGCTTCCTCTCCGCTCACCTCAACCCCTCCAAGGCTTCCCAACTACCCAAGGGAAGTATCTCTTCCCCAACCTCTTACCAGAGACCATCCTGAATAAAACAAAGTGTGTTATGTTAAATCATATTAGAAATTGCTCTGAGTTTCACATTACCAATCAGATAACATGCCAGGTCATCAGAATTGTGGACTGGACCCAGAAGAGCCTCAACAGGCGCTGGAGCAGAAATGCCCACATCACATTTGGGTGATGGTGAAAAGACCCAATTGGCTTGAACAGAATTTTCATTGATGATGGTTATGCAAGATTGGGTAGTAGAGGTGAAGAGGGTCCAGTGGAGACTTGAAAATCAGCCTGAGACTTTGGCTTTATCCTTCCATCCATGGGGACCCATGCTATGTCATGAGCAGAAGAGGTAGATCAAAGCAAAGTCCCTTGGAAGCCCTGATCCCCTGCCACATGAACAACTGAATGATGTCATTAGGGCACTAGTGGTTTTTGCTAGTGACTACTTCCTTTTTCACTAAGAGAGAAAAAAAAGAGCTTTATTGCTAAGTAATTTTTCAGTGCTTCCTTTTAATACACTTTGAATTGTTAAGTAACACAAAACTGCCTTTACAAACATAAACACCATTCCAGAGATTCACGTTGTGTTAGTAGCAGTATACAGTTTAGATGCGTTGGTTCTTTCTCCAGAAGCTAAAAAGCATAGGAATATAATGCATCATTGGCTAAAATACCGATGCATTAATGAGAGGACTTCATTTCTTTGAACCAAAAAAAACAACAACAAAAATATGATGACAACTGCATTAATGAGGTTTTCAAGTATAAAAGACCGAAATTCCAATGCCATTCCCAAATATGCTAATTGCTTAGTGTTAGAATAAGATGTGTTAATACCTAGAGAACATCAGCATTGCCTTCTCTCCTGTCCACAGGGCATAATCCCCAGTGTTGACCAGCCATCTCTCCCAAGATTTCTCTTGGGAAGCTAAAACTTACATGGCCCAAGTAGAATCCATTATTATCCTCTCCAAATGTTTGCTTCCTCTGTTGAGGGTAGTAGCGTCCACCTGCTCACCTTAACAGACACACTAATCATCCCTGTCTCCTTTCTCTTTGCATAGCCCCCTGCATCCATGGGTTCCCTAAGAGCCATCACTTATCTCTGAAATATCTGCCTGAATCAGCTCCACTCAACATTCCCACCACTGTTGCTTTATCATCAGTCTCCCAAAAGAATGGCTCTCACTAACAGTCTAACAGCCAGCTGATGTCTTCTAACCCAGACAGTCCTGGAATTCCCTCTCCCGCTTCCTTCTCCACCTGACCAGCCCCTTTTACCCCACCAGCTGGAGCTGAAAGTCACATCTTTCCTCCAGAAACATCTTCCACCTCCTTCTCCAATAATGAACAGTTTCTTCCTCTAGACTCCTTCTATTTGTTTTCTTTTTGATTATAAAACTTATCCTGTTTCTCCTATGATTTCATGTTTTCTCCCTTGACAAATGTGTGTATTTCTTGAGGTCAAGGACTATGTGCTACTGTTCTCTAAGTCTCTGGGGAGTGTAGCACACCTCCTGAAATATGTAACACACTCTCCCCATATGCTTGCCGAATTCATGCCCTGCTCTCTCTCTCTCTCTAAAAAATAGCTGACTCAAAATGTGCTCCTTTTCAGTTTAACCTTTTTAGATTTTGGTGGCTGCACATCTTGCCTCACTTATATGGACTCGGCCCATCCTCCCTTTGTGGCTCTTTCTGTTTGGTCTGCCTAACAACAGACTGCTTACAAGCAGAACGTGGTACAAGATGCTGCCACTAGCTGGATGACTACAGGAAGTACATTAGCAAGAGCAGGTAGAGTAAAAGATCTAAGTGCACTAGAGATGCCTGTGCATATACAGAGATAACCCACACCCCAAGCCTGGCATGGGCATCTAGAGAAAATAGCTGTGCACAGGGAGATACCTGTGTGCTCCAACACGGTAATGACTCTCACATGACTGACAATTATCTCTGCACAAATTAACGGCTTGGCCCCCACAGCGATCAGATCGTGCCAACTCAACCGCTTTCTCAAACCTACACCTGCCTGAATTAGTCAATTACCCATGTAGAGAAAGCAGGAAATGAATGGCTCATGGTTTTCAGCATCAATAATTTAAATAAAAAAGTAATAAAGAGTCATCCTTCTTCCTGGAATGTAAATGAATGAGACTCTAAGTGTATGGTAAAGCCACTATAATTGCCAGCAAATTAACTCCCAACGCAGATGAAGAGGGAAATCTGTCTCCTTGAATCGTGGACTATTTCCTCCCAAAGGTATTTTATCGTGCCACATGAGGAATGGAAAGTCAACCTAACCCAGTATAGATGGTGCTACTGCAGAAATGTGCTCACCAGGCCGTCACAGAGGAGCAGCTTCGGTCAGCCAGCACCACGTACACCCACTTGGGGCTGATGAGGTTACGTGCTCTGCAATTAAAGTACTCAGCCAAGAAGACTTGGTGCAGTAGCATGCTGGATGAAAACAAGGCAGATTTTCCCTCCAGAACCTTTTCGGCACATTGATCTCTGAGAATAAAGATGTACATGTTTTGAGCCTACACTCAGCAATGTAATGTTTTGCTTACTCAGAGAGAGCCCACGGGAATGACTTCCTAGGTCTCAAACTGGAGTAAGACCTCTGCTAAACTGTCATTGGCTTTCCCACCCCTCATGCTTCTACCATCTTTCTGTAGTTTGAAAGTCCTCTCTATCCTGCAGTTTACCTAGTCTTTTTGGTAAAAAGCAATTTTATGATAATCTCATTCAAATGAAGATAAGGGTGGCAGTGGTCCTATGAGTTATCTCTTCCATTTGAGGAGATCATTAAAAAATTACTTAAAAGGAGTCGATGTGTATACATCACAATTTGTTTGTCCATCCATCCACTGAGGAGCATTTGGATTCAGCCATAAAAAAGAACGAACCTTAAAAACACGATGCTGAGTCAAAGTAGCCAGACACAAAAGACCGCATATTGTATGGTTCCATTTATATAAAATGCCCAGGATAGTCTGATCCATAGACATGGAGAGCAGACCAGTGGTTGCCAAGGGCTGGAGGGAGGACAAATGGCGAATGACTGCTTAGTGGGTACAGGGTTTCCTTTTGGGGTGAAGAAATGTTTTGGAACTAGACAGAGGGGTGGTTATACGACGTTGTGCATGTAAGAAATGCCACTGCATTCCTCCCTTTAAAGTGGTTAATTTTATGTTATGGGCATTTCACCACAATTTTTAACAAGGTTGACTGTAGACAGTCATCCATGAGGCTTTTATGGTGAAATTTCAGAGGTAGCAGTAGGGCAGAGGTTTCCTGTTAAAGAGCTTTCTCAGGTCCCTAAATCACAGGAACAAGTTTGCCTTTGCCAGAGACTTGGGTGGGAGGCCCTCGCGGTGGCCCATCTGGGAAGCCAAGGTCAGCTGGCCAGGAAGGGAGCAGAGTCGGCCTCAGCCTTTCTCTGGCACGGATCCATCCGCTGTGGAGGAAAAGAAATAAGAAGCAGCTAATGTTGACTGGAAGTATTATTATTATTATCCTTCTTCTCTGCTGACCTTTTGTTTTCTGTGGCCTAAAATTAGATCATGTGCTATTTATTCAACTTTTGCTGGGGATTTTTTTCTTTTTTAGGTTGTATTGATTCCTACTGCTGGGGCAGTAGAACTGAGCGAAGGCCAGAAGCCTGGTTGTCCCACACAGCTCACTTTATGGTCTCACCCTCAGACAGAGACGGAGGCGGCAGCGGTGGTTTCTGGTTACTGATGACACATGTGTTTCCTCTCTCTTTCTCATGCCCCCGGCTAACCTGGGAATCCTACCCAGGGCCTTACCCAGGGGAGCCCCCAGCTGGGGAGGCTCTGGGCTGTAGAGTCTGGAAGTCTGAGACTTGAAGCTCCACTCACCCGATTCCTGTTGGATGTCAAATAAGAACACCAGCCTTTCCCAGGGCAGGAAATCCACATCATGACAGAAAGAGTAAAGAAGGGAAATAGACAGAAATGAGCTTTGAGTCTGTACAGTTTTGCTGCCCTTCTTTTTGATTTGAGAGGATGTATATTCAACTTTGCCTTCTGCAGCCAAAATCACCAGGAGGTCCTATCTGTCAGGGTCCAGTTAAAAAGCAGAAATCACTCTATTTTAACAAGGAAAATGTAATATAAAGAAATGTTGACTACAAAATGTGCTTAATTATTACAAGAGGCTTAAAAAGGACCCTAAATACATAGCCATTACCTCTGGGCTGAGGGAGAGCAAACAAGGGACAAAGGCCTAGGAGAGAAGCACCCCCCCCCCCCCGCCACCCCCAGACTGAGGCTCCGGCCTCATCAGAGAGGCTTAGCTCCGCAGGAACTTAAAGCCTGCTGGTGGCAAAGACACCTTCTGGAAGGCAAAGGCAGACGGTCTGGAGCAGCAGCCTGTCCCTGTAGGGGAGATGGGTAGGAAGAGCTCCTGGGAAGTGGCCCCCAGTGGGGAAAGCATGGCCTGAAGGCCCAGCTGGAGCTCAGCCGCATGGGCTACTGGGCTAGTGGAGTGGATGGTAACAGTGGACGTCCAGAACCCAGCAGCAGAGCCACTCTAGAATCTGCCAGTGAACATTTGGCCAGTGGGCAAAGGAGAAACACTTCAAAATAGCATCTGGCTACAGGATCACACATCAGGGCAGAGAAGGGTGGATCCGGAGCTAAGAGACAATGAATGGAAAATTGATATAGAGTGGGGGGGGGCTCCCCTTCTAGATCTGGTCTGGCTTCCTGTGCAGACGAGCCCTGCCCTCGGGGAAGTGTACCAGAGTCTTCATCCATGGAGGGAACATGGACAACGGGCTTCATCAACTCCCTTGCCAGTACCCAAGAACACATCCAGGTTGGCCAAAGAACATCATTCAACATGCAAAATAAATGGTTCAGAAGTATTTTCAGCGTGTGTTAGGTGGAGGAGAAAGGTAAAGAGGAAGGCTTTTATAAACCTCAGGAAGATTTTCATAAACTTGTGGGAAAAAATTGGCTGTTTTTTCACCAATTTCTTTTTCCTCCTGACTATTCAGCTAGACTCTTCCCAGATTCCTTTCATAATTGGGTCGAGCCCCACAGCTGATTCTAGCCAAAGGGATGTAAGCACCAGTACTATACCCCACTTCCAGGCCTGGCCCCTAGAACGCTGTGGCACAATCCTCTCTCCTCTCTCCCCCATGACCCACTGTCTGCCTGCAGAAGAGGGGTCCATGTGATAGGGAATGAAAGAGCTTCATTGGACTGTGACAGAGGAAGAACTAAGTCCTTCAAGTGCACTGCTTCTCAAAGTGTGGTCCCCAGACAAGCAGCATAAGCATCAGTTGGAATCTTATTAAAAATGCGATTTTCAGGGCCTAGCTGAGATTTCCTCCATCCAGATTTACTCCCTATCCCCTGGGAAAGGGGCCCACAGTTTGTATCTTAGGAAGAGGATTCAGATGCTCTAAAGAGTGAGAACCACTGCCCTATTGTGTAAAGACACAGAGATTTGCAATTCTTTTTGTTAAGGCACTTAGGTAACTATCCTCAGGGAGTCCCAACAGAAAAGCCATAAACTGAGATCACAATAACCAATTGACATCTCAAGCCTCACTAGCTCCATCACTCACAAGCCCCTGCAAAGTCCACACCGAGATCGCACACACCCTGCTTCCAAACATTTGGCAGCTTTACTGCACATATGATCTACTTAGGGGCTGCACATTTATTCCAAAGCCGATTAGGACTTTATAAGGTTGAAGTCTTACTAACCTCAGATATCACCTGTGACATTTGACCGGGAGTCAGAAAACAGGGACTGTATTCATTAACTGAGTGATTTTGGACAAGTCAGTTAACTGACTCACTTTATTGCTCTCCGTGAGAGACAGATCAGCCCTGACCCATTTACAAGTCAACTGAAGGAAAAGCCCTCAGAGAAGGATAAGCTGATACATTGCATTTCCATGTTTACAGAAATTCTGTCTAACTCTGTTTCTATATCCTTCAAACTTTAAACCACAGAAAACAAAAAGCAGCCCCTCAACTCCATACAGCAGTTGTAAAGAGGAGACCGTGGAGACACACTTCCAAGTTAAGTCCCTTTCAGTTTAGAACTATCCAAATGCAAAGTTTTCTATTTCAACTGTTGGCCAAAATGTAGTATCACCTCTACAAAACTCTGGGTTGTTTAATTTACCAAATATAGAGTCTAAATTTTGTGTTTTTTAAAAATCAAATTCCCAAGAGGGAAAACATCATCACCGAAGGGAAATGCGAAGTTTGGAATGAGCATCTAATATCAAAGCAATGTGTTTAATTGGCCACGTGGGTACACAAGCACTGCCAGGAATGCGGTGGCTCAAAGGATGTGGTATTTAGCTCCATCTCCGTGCAAAGCCACATCTTCAGCACTTAGTTCAGAAGTAATTACCATCTCACTGGCTCTTGGACAGAAGGAGAAAAGAAATAACTATATTCATCTTTTGATTAAATGGCAATTAGCAACTAAGTGCTCTGCAATAATGTGGCACTCACCACCTCATCATAGCATCAGCAGTGTCCCTGGCCAACCCCACCAGCCCTGTGGGTATCAGCGCCCCGTGCACTGGGGCTAGGAGCCTGGGGAAGACCCATGCATCAGCAGACATAGGTCAGAGCAAGGCACAAATTAGTAGTTAAGAAGATGGACTCTGCCGTCCAGCTTCCTGGGTTCCAAACACAGCCCCACCACTTATTAACCTGCCAACTTGGCCAAGTTACTTAAATCTTTCTGAATGTTATGTCCTCATCTACAAATTGGGGGAACTAGTTGTTTCTAACACACAGCACGGTGAGTGTGAAGCTTAAGTGTGTCTAATAGATGCAAAGCTTTTAAGAGAGCTCCTGGAACATAGACATCCTCAAAGACGGCTAATGTTTCCCTGTGTTCAGTTGCTTCTCCTCCATATAGCTTGAGTAGATTAACTCTTTCTCGTTATCCATGATTTAATGCTAAAAATAATTAAAAATGTATTGCCAAAAACAGAAACAAATGCAAACAAAAAAATCTCCCTTATGCCATCCTGCCCCTTCAGTCATGACTTCCAACACCCTCAGTTGTTCCAAACAGTGAAACCTAGAAGCAATTTTCAAGAAGCCCTGCACAGAAATTGGGTGCTGCCCAAGAATAACAAGGCTGTGGATTCGGACAAGAAACTGGGGAGTCCAACAGCTCCAGGCTGCAGTGAACAAGGATAGGCCAAGGTCAAGGGATACTGAGTGTGGCCAGCTCTCGACTGTCTACACTTTGGCCAAGGATTACTTCTCAACTGACATCTCCACACACCATAGTTACTATGAACTTGGTGCACAAATCATTTCTAAAATAGTTTTAAAAGTTAATAGCTGACAAATCTGTTCTAAAATCATAGAGCTCTTTCAGGCTGCCCACCTGTGGCAGCAGGTGTCTATTTGTTCTCGGATGCTTTTCCCACCCTTCCCCACCTCTACCCTGTGCCACAGAAAACTGCATTTCCCATGCCCCTTGCCAAGTGGCTTCTAATTAGCTGTGTGCAACAGGAGGCCATGCTAAGCCTGGGGAGTCTGGCTCACCCTGTAACAGAGCTTCCAACAGCACCTGAACATGGCACCTGAGTGCCCTCCACTCTGGGTTCTCGGCTGCCATCAGGAAGTCCCCACCCTGGGGTCCCATATGATTCACATCTTCCCAATGTCCTTCCAGCATAAGGAGTAGCAGTGGAATGTTCTCCTTGCTGATCACGATTGCCTAATGGTTCTCCGGCCATTTGTTAGGCCTTATGTTACCTGTGTATCGAATTCCCTTGATTAAATTCCCTATGTTTGAAATACTGGGTTTTATCTCCTGAAGGGGTCCTGACTGATAAACTGTTGCTTGGGGTATGTAACTTTTCCCTTCCATTATCTCAGTGTGAAAGGTACTGAACTGGAATGAGGAGCCCTGAGGATCCCAGCTGTGCCACTAATAGATTGTATAACATGGGCATGCTTCCCTGTGCCTCAGTTTCCCAATAAATAAGAAGATCTTTAAGATCACTTTCAGCTACAATGTTCTGGGGCTAGACATTCTGACCAACATCACCTGGCCCATCAGAATGTGGGAGTGGGGTGTAGGACTGACGGCAGTGACTTCCTGAGTTGGCTCAAGCACATTCCCTAGCAACTCATTTTACATTAGCAGCCCTGTGAGAAGAAGGCAGTCCTGTCTGCTTTGTAGGTGAGAGAAGGGATTGGGGCAGGCCTGGGCAGGCAGTCTGGTGTGTGGAAAGGGGGCCCCAAGCGTGCTTATCTATGAGTTTGTGATTCCCCAAGAAATTCATCAGTAGGTACACGATTCCCTCTCTAATCATAATTTCCACCTTTATTTTTTACATTCAAAATTATAAAGAATTTAGCACATTAACATTGCAAGATGAGTGTTAGTGAGGGTGATACTACCCAGATTAATACCCTATCAAATTAATAGAAGGATACTAGATAATAAACACAAATACATGATAAATTGGGGGCACCAGCAAAGAGATCTTTGTTTTCCTTTTTTTCTCCAAACTAGCAATTCTCAATCCGTTTTTCCTCACATGACAATATGACAAGTTATAGGCTACACATGGGCATAACCATGCCAAGCTACCAGTGTGCCATCTGTAACCTGATACTTCTTGCTTTTTCTGATTCATGCAGTAATTCTTATTGGATACTAAGCCTACAACACTTATGCTGTTAGCTTTTAATTGGTTTCAGGCTAGAGTTTTAATCAGCTTCTATTTAAGCCAGTTATCAATTCATGTCCTTTATTGATAGAACACAAAAACATAAGCCATATGCATACATGTGTGTTTATACACACCACATACACACTCAGCCTTGAAGATATTTCTACAGTGAAAACTCATACACTTTTTTTCTTGTCAGGCAACATAGTCCCAAACTTCATCCAAAGTAACTCATCATCTTTTAACTCCTCAGTGCTTCTTTAAAAAGATTGATATATCCTTTTTCATCAAAAGCCAATAGTGAAATATTCATCTATAATGGCAATGTCCAATAATGGCAGCTGCTAGACATGTGGCTATTGAGCCCTTGAAATGTGGCTGGTCTGAATCAATTTGTGCTGTAAATGTAAAGAACACACTAGTATTGAAGACTCAATAGAAAAAAAAAAACAAGGATAAAATACCTCACTGATAATTTTTATATTGAATACATGTTGAAGTTATAATAGTTTGGATATCTTATTTTAAGTAAAAGATTCATTTTCATCTCTTAATTTTTTGTAAATTTTGAAATTATATTGCATGATCTTTCTCCTGGGCAGCACCAATTCTAGAGGTTAAAGGAAATGGAAAGATTATTCTACCATGTTTCCCTTCTCCGAGAAAAACCTTGATGAAAAGCAGCAGTTTTGACCACAGTTGACGGGGGTGGAGGATGGGAAATTGCTGAATTGACAGGAAAGATGGATATATTGGAGTTTCGACTTGCTGATACCCAAATCAAGCTTCAGTCCATACAGAAAACAGCAAAGACCTGATTAATGGTGCTGCTCACTGGAAGCAGCATCGTCCTGCTAATCCCCTATACTCCCTTCAAAACTCCCAGGGAAAAGGGCTTACGACACTTATTCCCACTGACTGAAAGCTGAAGAATGTAAGGACCTGAGTGAGACTTCGAAAGCACTGACTTCACCTATTGTTCTCCCATCTCAGGATTGTTCCGAAGCACACACACATCTTGCAAATGTGCAGGGGACTTTAAATATTTAGGATATTCAGAGAAAAAGATCACACACACATCCTTCCTTACATCTAAATAATTTTATTCATCATCTTAATCCCTGGGCTTGGCATGGAGCCTGATACCCAGTGGGTGCTTAATGATGTTTGCTGAAGCAAACTAAACGAACAACTTAATCATTGCAATTACTGAGGGTCAGGATCCAGCCGGCTGTTTAAAACAAAGAAACAAAGACGCAGCTCCAGGAACTCAGAAACACAGTTGCAGTGCTCACTGAGAACATGCCATAGCTGTTAAAACGATGAAACATGAAATCAAACTTTTTCAGAACACCATATTGTTGCTCTAATTAACTCATGAGAGTCACAGCTTTTCTCCTGGGCTGTGTAATAACCACCCCTAGTTCTTTAATGGGAAATAGAAGCCAAGTCTCTTTGCACTGCTATCCTTATTTTGTCTTGTCCAAGCATTTCACATTTACAAAAAAAAAAAAAAAACCTCTTTAAACTTTGTGCTCTTTTCCCTTGGCTGGATCATGGGGCACAGGGGTGGTCCTCAGGAGCTCTTGGGAGGCTAAGCCCAATAACAGGAATTGCTAATGTGCTTTCTATTGAATCTGATGGATTTATTAGGTAGAATCATTTGTTAAACCAAGAGTACTACATTTTTACTCCATTCATCTTTGTCTTGGATCGTGGGGAGACATTGCTGACAGTACCACTTTGAACGAAATGAGCAGCCTTGCTGGAGGAAGCTGGCTTAAGGGACACAGGCTGCCAGCCCTCAACTCTCCTGTACCCCCACATGCACAGCCCTGGTACCTCTCCTTAAAGTTACTCTGAAGCCACACTACACAGGCATGTCCTCATTCTCCCCTGTGAGTTACAGGGACAAGCCCCCAGCCTTGGGAAGTTTCTTCTTCTCCCCATCACACAGTAGACAACCTGGATACAACTAACATTATCTTTAAAAATTCCATGCCCTGCATAAATCTGCAAAGAAGTAAAAAGCTAACCTTTGCAAACAATATGGCTTCTCTCTCACTTACCAACTTTACATTTCCCTGTATGGCCCTGGAAGATGACTGGTTAGCCAGAGACGGGTAAGATTCCTCAAGGGAGGAACAACCTAAGACAGGCACAGTCGCAGGGGGGCCATCAGGTGAGAATTTGGGGATCAACAGAGGTGAGGCTCAGAACCTCACCCCCCCTGCTTTGAGAGAAATCTTCTGCATCCGTGGATGTCTTGCTGCCCTTGTCTAGCCTGGATTAATACTTAGTCCATAGGCACACACCTGATCATCTGATCATCTACATTTGCCTTCTTACAGCACTAAACTATGTTTTCTACCTTTATCTTGCATCTACCTACCACTTCAGCATTTTATTAAAAATAAAAATAATAATAATAATAGGAGAAATGTGGGATCAACATATAAATCAAGTACAAAAATCAAATGAATATTCATATTTGACCTGATGGTTTATAGGTCATATTGCATGATCAAAACCGAAAGTTTCTGTGATGAATGCCCTTGTACTGTTCACCATGTAAGAATTTATTCACTCTGTAAGAATTCGTTCACCATGTAAGAACTTGTTCGTTATGCTTCAGAAGATTGGAGACTGACGAGAATTAGGCTTGAGATGGATTAATGATTGTACATTGAGCATTGACCCCCCTATACTGAATTTTATTGTTGTTAACAACCATTTGATCAATAAATATGAGAGATGCCCTCTCAAAAAAAAAAAAAAAAATTCCATGCCCTGTTAATTTAGCAGATGCAGTGGACTGAATAGGGCTACATTTTGGGGACCTCAGAAAGATATGTCCTAACCCCCAGAACCTGTGAAAGTGAACTAACTTGGAAAAAGTCTCCGCAGATATTACTCAAGGATCTGAAGATGAGACTATCCTGGATTTAGGGTATTATCACCTAAATCCAGCAACAGGTGTCCTTTTACGAGAAAAGGATAGGGAATCGCCATTCAGGGGAGAAGGCATGTGAGAGGGGGTCAGAGATCGGAGAGATGTGCCTACAAGCCAAGAACATCAGGGGTTGCCAGCAATACGAGAAGCCGGGAGAGAGGCATGGGAGAGATTCTCCCTAGGAGCTTCCAGAAGCAACCAGCTTGTTTGACACCTTGATTCTGAACTTCAAACCTCAAAACTGTCAGAAAATGAGTCTCTTTTGTCTTTTTAAGGCCCTCACTTAGTTGCAGTCTGTTACAGCAGCCCCAGGAAATAAATACATCAGGTGTAAAACAGCAGAACCCAGTGACCAAATGAATCTGATGGTTTGCAGAGAGAGGCTAAAGGCAAGTTTATCTTTGCAAAGTCTATAAAGAGCATGAGCTCTGTTCCAGCAAATTGTGTCATCAATGAGACTAAAGCTTCTTAAGACCCCTCAAAGTCACCGCATGTGTCCTAAATACACTACTCGTATTTATTCATGACATCACTCTCCCTGCCTGCACCCATGTACCTCCAGGGAGTTCACCTCCCCCTGCAAAGGCACCACCTTTGGGCCCCGCCTAAGCCTCTGGGGAGCTGTGTGGGTGGTCAAGTGCCCATGGCCCCAGCGCCAAGGGCCACATCCAGCACAAACAGAGCCTTAACAAGCCGAGTGGAAAAATTGAACCAGTGTGGGATTAAAAGTATCCTACTCATGCTGAGCAGAAATCTCCTTTCCCAAAACACCCATGTCTCCGTACTAGTTCTTTCCTCAAAAGCCTCCCCTAAGTGAGCCTCCTCACCGTCCGTGTGGCGTCTGTGCAGCAGACCCACGCCCATGACCTGTCTGGCTTCCCGGGCTTCATCACGGAAACCCTTAGTCTGCTCAGCAGAGGCACTGAATATACCTCTTTTTCCTCCCACACATTCGCCCCTTCTTTGTTCCAGCTCCTTCCCCAAATCTCAACTCCAATGCAATGACCCCTGGAAAGCCTTTCTGGATGTCCCTAAACAGCTTTTACCTTGCTCCCCCAGGGCACTGCGGGAAACCCTTAGCCCTGAGACAGTTGCTCTGTGTTCTGTTTTGGGGGTGGCAGTCGGAGGTGGTATCAAGACGAGTGACCCCCAGCTGTGCGTCCTTCCCTTCCTTATACCAATTATCCTGTTCACTAACTTCTTGTGTTGGACTCTCCCACTGTACCAGAAGCTTCAGAGAACAGAAGACAAGTCTTTTTCCCTTGAAATCATAAGCACCCACCATGAAGAAGGCATTCAATTAATCATCCCAAGGAATGATTTGGTCTGAATATACTATCCACCCAACCAGGGGTCAGCAAACTGCAGCCTGCAGGTTGGCTCCTGTGGGCTGGGTTTTGTACAGGGAGCTGAATGGATTAGAAGGACCTGAGGCAGTGATGGCAGGCAGCCCCACCGATCCAGAAGTATTTACTCTCTGCTCCTTTATGGAGAAAGCTTGCTGACTCCGGCACTGAGCCCACAGACATCATCTGGCTTATAATTTCACTGTGGCTTCAATTTCTTATCTGATGACCTCACTTGAGTTTACCCAGAAATTCTCCCCAGGGCTCAGAACTAGTTTGGACCACAGATCTGGCCCAGATGGAACAAATGCCATCCACACTCCAAACAGATGCAGTTTCATGTTTTAAAAGCATCTGCTAGTACCTCTGATTTGAAACACTTCCTCCACAAGCCATTATACATTGAGCCCGTAATTTTAAAAATATTGTTACTTCAGAGGAAGGACGACAGCCTGTGGTTGCCCACGGGGCCAAGCCACCACAAAAACCTCAGCAGAAAGTTTCTTCAAGAGAAACCAGTAAACCAGGCTGAGCTGGAATTGGAAATATGTCCGCAGCACCAGGGTGGGAAGACAACGCTGCCCAGATGCTGTCGAACAAACTCTCGGGAGACCTGCCCGAAGGAGAAGTCCGCAGTGTGCAAGTGATTTCACATGGAATGGAATCAAATTCCCCCAGCAGGTATCAACAGTGTCTTAGGGCCGGGGAATGTCAGTCTTCTCCACAGGGGGGAAATTCAGTTTCCTTGTACCCTTTCAATTTGCCTACCTTTGTTTTTTTATTGCTTCCTTATTGCCCCTTTTTATAAGTAAAACTTTTCTCTGGTAATGACTGCATCTTCCTAAAAGCTGCTTCTGAGCTCTTATTTTTGAAGAAGCTAGATCCATCTTAATATTTTCCTGCCATAATTGCCTAAGGCCAATTTCTTCTAAAGGAATTAAAAATGCAAATCTAATATTCTAATTGCATAATAGGATCATCTTGGCAGCTCAATCAATACTTGTTCCCACTGTCAATAATATGGCCGGGCCGCGTGGATGTCAGAGCGCACCAGTCTCACTTTATCACTGGCCCCGTGGCCCATCCACATCTATAAGATGTGACATTTTATTAGTGGCCTTCCGTCAATCAGCTCTAATTTGGGCATCACAGAGATGCATGTTGTCATCTTAACATCCGCATTGCCCGAGAGCCAGACAGCCCAGAGTTACCGTCTTCATCTTTCCAAGGACTAAGTTCAGGGGCAGAAAATGCCTGGATGACAACCACACATAGGATTTTTTTTTTCTGGCCATAATCCAATGGCATTAGAAGCAAAGAACCTACCACAGGTCACTCCAAAGACCCCAAACCTATCGATTCAGCTCTGGATCATTGCAAACAGCACAGCCCTGGCAGTGAGGTCCAGCTTGGCTGTTCCCCAGGGGGTAGCCTTGAGCAAGTCACCTGGCCTCTAAGAACCTCAGTGTCGTCTTCTCTTAAAGAAGCATGTTAACTTAAGGTGAACTAACTAAAGCCCTCTCCAGTCTAAACTAATTTTATTTCTAGAAGAGTAAAGCTCATACTCTAAGTAGCAAGACTAAGGAGGATCAGTTGGACTGAGATAACAGACACTGCAGCTACTTCCGGGCAATTTGCCAATTACCAGTAGAAACATCATAATTAACACCTATCATGCAAATTCTACTTCCATTAAGAAATGTTCTTCTAAGAGATCTCCTTTAATCTTTAGACATTATCTCTGTAGCTGAATTTTTTTTCTAGTTTCAAATACTGTACAATTTGATCCAAAACTCCATCATTCAATTTATCTACCTAGGCCAGAAAAAAAGCATTTATATCAACACTCCTGTATGAATTATATCAACAATCCTAAGTTTCCTTAAATAAATACTAAGCAACTAGTGTGTAACAAAAGTTTAGGTACCTATTAAGTCAGACTTCAGGATAAGTTAATTGTGAATAGACTTTCAGGTCAAAAATGTTTAGATTCTTTGAAGAACACCTTTTTCAAATTATGACAGCATTCAGTAAAATTCAAAATGTAATTTATTTGTCCTTGTGTTCTGGGTGTATCTGTGGATATTTTACATGTAATCATAGTAAACTTTCTTATGTATATGGTTCCTTATCATTTATGCAATTAACAATTATCCATTCTCTGCTGGGCATTGTGTAAGGTGCTCTCATACATGTTTATTTGGTTCTCAAAGTGACCTCAGGGGTTAGATGATCCTGGCATTATTTTTCCCAGAGGAGGACGGGCTAGAGGACAGTAAGAGACATCCTCAGGAATTATCAGGAGATGCAGAGGTGACGACAGACTCAAGAATTATTGGAGAATACAAGAAGGAAAAGAAAGATTGCTGAAGAGTTGAGGCAGGCAAAGGTTCAGTTTTCAAAAGGGGTCGGGGAGGGCTTGGAAATAGGAAGGGAGAGAGGGGAGAGGAAGGAATATTCTATGAAATACAGACCAGTGGGCTTAATATTGATCCCTGGCAGAACATGAGAACTAATCATTACGGGTTGATCTGTGCGCTCAGGGATGGGAAAACGGACTGCCAAGAGGCTGCCTGCTCTTAGACAAGTCACCCAATCTAATCTTGTTTCCTCTCCTGATAGGGTTATTAGGCTGGTTGATCGGTGAATCTGGATTTCAGCAAGGCACTTGACAGAGTTGCTCAGGATATTCTTGTAGACAAGATGGAGAAATGGGGGTTAGGACTAGAGTACAGTTAAATGAATTTGTAACTGGTTGAACAAGAGTATCCGAAGTGTTGATTAATAGAGTGATGTCAGCCTGGAAGGGCGACTGCAGCCAAGTGCCCCTAGGCTCTGTTTTCAGCCCTGTTCTGCTCCGCAAGTTCCTGAGTGTCTTGAATAGTGTTGTAGGAGTCGTGCTTGTTAGACCATTGATTAACATAAATGTGGGAAGGACTGCAATACATTAGACAAAAGAATGAAGATCTAAAATGTTCTCATCCTGCTAGTCCAGTGGCCCCAAACCATCAAGAAATGTAGTTGGAATAGATGTAAATTTCCTTAATTTATTCCAAAACCAATAACACAGTAGAGGGT
Source organism: Manis javanica (assembly GCF_040802235.1). Lineage (NCBI taxonomy): Eukaryota > Metazoa > Chordata > Mammalia > Pholidota > Manidae > Manis > Manis javanica. Next base: position 48,718,728 of record NC_133158.1, on the reverse strand, counting down.
GTGAGAATCTTGGCAGTTTAAGGAGGGAAGATGTGGCCCCAAGCATGATTTGCTTGCATAATATGTTGTAGCCAATAACAAAACCTAAGGGGTTTTAGGCTGCATCAGTAGACACTCAGGGCACCTTTCAAATGTAGTTACCCTTGCAGCTGCATGGTGGGCTGGTAGAGACCCAGGTTCAGGTCAGGCACTGCACTTCAAGACAGATAAGAGACCATTCATAGGAGGGAAACAATACCAGTGAAAGACATGGCTACCCCACTAGGTGAGATGGGGTTGACGTAGTTGGTGATATTTACTCAAGGAGAGGCAAGAGGGTGATCTTCTAATGTGTGGAGAGCTGATTTAGGAAGAATGAGGAAATACAATCTCACTGCTCCTTGAAGACGGAGGAACTCACAGAAGCTCAGGGAGGTTTCAGAGCAACCTCAGCATGGGTGTCACCACATGAGGGAGGGACAGATGGCATGTTTTTAGACTGGGCTGCTGGACGACCTATTCCTTTCCCCAAGAGTAATTGCTCTGGGTGATTCTACAGGACAAGCTTTTTGATGTGTGTAAATGTGTTAACAAAAGGATTGCTGTAAATATAGCCTGCTGATTAAATCCAGCAATGAGCACGAGTCCGCTGGTATGCCAAGGTACAGAGAAGGTGTGATGGAAAAACAAAAACTACCAGCACACACTGCTTTTCCTGGAGGAGCTTAAAATCTGAAGACACAGAAGTAAGTGACAAAAGGCAAATGAAATTGATTTTAGAGGCAGGAAGAAAGAGTATCAGAATGAAGTGAGGGTAACATTTAACTTTAAATTGGGTTGGAGGCCAATCAAAAAAGGCTTCAGGGAACAGGGAACATTTGACTTCAGAGGATGTTGGAGCTCCCACCCAGTCCTCCAGGCAGCATAGCCATAGCCATAATGACTTTCTAAAGGTTCGCTGTCTTTCTCCACATTTAGCCTTTTGAAACTCCATCTTGTCTGTGCTGTCACTTTGACGTGATTTTGTTCTCTGTACACACCTAGCAACTAGGCAGTTTAGAACTCCCTGACTTGCCAACTTCCTTGTCACCCTCACTTTTATAAGGGACCCACCTCCAGCTCCTCTGTGCCCCAGCCCTGCCCACGTTCTCACCCGACAGTGCCCTGGGACAGGAGGGGCATTCCATGACTTCTGCCATATTCTGTGTTTACAAGCAAGTCAGGAGCCCCACCCACATTCAAGAGGAGGGGACTGCACTGGGTGGGTACATGAGGGCCACCTGAAGGTCCGTCTGCCACAGGTGCCCAACAAGGGTCAATTACACAAGAGGAGCAAGGATGAGGGGGGACAGGACACAGGCACATATAGAGGACTTGTTCCCATCTGATCTCCTGGCCCCTGCCCTGATTTTCCTTTCTGCTCTTGCACAAATGGCTTGTTATCCTATGACTGTAACAAGGGCTCAGTGTAGGCAGCAGGTAGTCCTGTCTGAAGACTAGGTTAGTCAGTGGTAACTAAGAAGTCAGTCAGTATTTTCAGGTGTGGGGGACCCCCAGCACTGCAGACTAGGACAAGGCAGCGCTCAGCCAGCCGTCTTGCATTCTCCTCCTCGGCGCTGCAAGCCCTTGCACCCTTGAGGGCACTAATCCACCCAGCCATGGTGGTTGACCCTGCTGGGATTTACAGATCTCGCCCATCATACAGGCCCTCAGTCTGTGGTTAAGTAACACTATCCCTCAAGCCATGTGTTTACATATGGGAATTTCCAGACATTACCAGCTGCTTAGATGGAGCATCTCATTTCCAGTGGTTTAAACCCCAAGTTGCTCTCAGAGGTTGTTCCTGGAGCCTCTCCCTCTGCTTTCTCATAATGTAAGGTGTCACCTCCCCTGAGAACCAACCTCTTAAAAATTAATCACTATGATGTTTCATTCTACAATGAAGATCCTGTTCTACTTATTCCTCTTCTTAAAATCTGCCCCTGGAGATGTGTTTTGTTATTCTTTCCTTCTGTAAAGTGGTGTGAAAACTGCCTAGAAGATAATCACGCACCACTTCTAACCCAAGCCATTTCTACTATCCAGACACAGGACCCTTTTTGGTGATGTGGTGTTTCCGACAGCCCAAAGTCTGATGCTCTGGAACACTGACTAATGGTAAAAATGCTCTTCTCATGGGCTGCAAAACGGCCATGATCCTTCAGTCTTCCATAGATTTGTATCCTTGCAATGTGACTTTGTGACACTTTGCAGAGGGTATAAATGGCATCTACTTTTCCTTACCTTGAATCTGGGTTGTTGTAACTCATTTCAGGCAAAAGAGTGAAGTAGAAATGACAGTCTGCAACCTGGCGCACAGGCATCAGGAGGTTCTTGCATACTTCCACCTCTTGGAATCCTTCAAAAGCTGTGGATGAGAGACCAGGTGGAGCAGAGATTTGCCGTCCCATCTGATCCCATCCTAGATGAGCCAGGCCCAGCCAACTCAGCAGCTGACTGCAGGCACATGAATGAACCCAGCTGAGACAAGAAAAACGTCAGGTAAGTCCTGGCCAAACTGCCAACCCACACAGACACATAAACAAATGGCTATTGTTTTCATCTACTCTAGTCGGGGTTGTTTGTTATGCAGTAAAGCTAACTGATACAGGCTCCACAGTTTATCAGCATAAATGTCAGGGTTCCCAGTTTGGAAGAACCCACCACCTGGCTCATTCTCTAACACCCATCAGGCTGGTGGTGTCCCTATTCCTTCTTTCACTAGGCCTTTTGAAACCATACCCATGAGCCATCAGGACCTAACACTGTAACTGGATGGAAAAGACCTTGGGGGCATAGGTTGAGTTGCCATATGGTTTCCTTTCACAAAAGCCCTTGAAAAGCATATTTCTTTTATTTCATCCTTGGATGACTGCCTTCAGTCCTTTATTTCATAAGCTTCTATTCTCCCAAAGAGACATGACAGCATTGATTTCCACCTATGATGGCGGGTGAAATATTAAACCTTATTGATTTGAAATTCAGGATTAGTTGTAAGTTGGATACTTGGCATATTTCAAAGACGGGCAATTTTATTTTTTCTAGTTGAAGAGTAATTGCAGCTCCACAATATGATTCTTTTTTTTTTTTTAAGATATAGTACTTCAAATCAGCTTTCTCATTTTTGTCTCCTTCAGAATTGTTGAATGCATTATGTTGGCTGACGAATCAATTTATCCTTCCAAATGAAGCATTTGAATTTTTTACTAATAACTGTGGCAGTGAGAAAACACATGTTCTTTCCATTAACTATTCCTTGAATACTTCCATTATGAATCCTCTGGATCCCAGAACACCAACAGAAACCTCCTTGGTTGTAAGTAAAGGTGTCCTATTCTGAGTAAGAGTTCAGCAGGCTTTAAGAAACAGAGTTTATCATTAGTTTGATGTTTTACTGAGAGCATCTGACTGCCCAAGATTCTCATAAACTTAAAGCTCACTCCAGTATAGGCTGTTACTGAAGGTCTTTCTTCTATAATGCTCCCAGAAAATAGAGTGTCAAATTGCTGAAATAAAGCCACTTAGGCTAACTCAAGTCTTGGGGATCTACAGTGTGCTAACACTGAAGCTCATCTGGAGATGCAAAGGTGAAGATACAGCGTGCAACTGAATACCAACGTCTCAACTCCTAATTCACAGCTGCATCACTCTTAAGCATACAGAAGCAGGTACTCTCCAAAACACAAGTTACTAAACATTTTAAAGGAAATGTATAAACAAGCTAGACATCTTTCCTTAATAAGTACACCTTTATATAGTAGTTGTACTCACCACAGAAATGGCTGTGCTGGCGTGCTCCATACAGACAGCACAGACACAGAATCACCCCTCTCTCCCCATTGGCAGAAGCTGCTCAGAATCTCCCTTCCTAACCCTTCCTAGAGCTGCCCCCACCAGACCCTGTCCTTCACTTCTCATCTCTAACTAATGATCATCTGGGAGAGGCCCAGTGGCAAAGTCAGCGGTCCCAGTGCCTCCTGGAGGGGGTGAGGGGTGGGAAAGGAATGAGGGGCAAGCCTTGAGGGGGACCTCACCCCTGAGCCCCAGCGCATTCTGCCTTAGCCCCTCCCCCCACACCCAGAAGGATACAGTTCCCCTTGTCCACACTAAGGAATGCCTGATGCTAACTCCTGAGACAAAATGTCCAGAGCATATGGAGTTGGGGAGCCGCTTTTGGAATGTAGAGAAGAAGTCTTAAATTCTCATTCCCAGCTTACTCTTTGATCCATTCTTCCCTCCTCAAGCACCACTCCCTGGGCTAGTCTGACATCTGTGAGGCACGGAGGTAGAGCAACAAGCCTGAGTTGCTGGTCTCATCCTGAGGGAAAAGCCCGTGACCCTGTCCCTTGCCCAACAGGTTTCCAGGTGAAAACGAGAAAGCAGGGAGCACAGTCCATCCCGGCTGTTTGTGTCTCCATGGACAGGAGTAAATAAATAAATGAAGCAAAACCTCTTGAGACTGTAACCTGTGTATTAAGGAACCTCAAGATGTGTTTTCTCAAACAAAATGGCTTGATGTCTTCTAACCATTGCTCCCACTTTGCTCTGTTGAGCTGCCAGTTTAACACCCCTCATCAGTATGTTGGGAAGATTCCATACCTTTCCAGTCACTTAAAATTTTTTAAATTTTTAGGCAATGAATGATGGTACATTCTAGAGCTTCCATCTCAATCTTGACCTAAATCCCATGTCCTCCTTTGCTCTATGCAGACTTGAGCTGGGACCCCGCACGCTGAAGGGTGGGGTGAGGTCTGCTTCTGCAGCACCCATTCCTATTCCTGGCTGAGCTCCCCACTTGATGGGTCAGGAAGGAGGCACCAAGGGGGACATGTGTCTCTTCATTTAAGTGGCCACTTCTGACGTCTTCTCTTGGGGTGGGGGGTTCTTGCAGTTCTACTGGCTGATGGGCTCATGATATCCTGAGGGGTGTGTCCAAACACTGGATCACTTAACAGGCATATGTCTGAGCTCTTAGAGACTCTGATAACTCTGTCATCTCCCTTTTCTGTTCCCACCTACTGCATCATCCCCTGACATGGGTACCTGGCTCTGGCTTGACCTCCTTCACCCCTTCCCTATTCTCCCATGCCAGAGCAAATCCCATACCCTCACTGCTGGGTGTCCGTGCCTGAAGGACACCCTGCTTAGCTGGTACCAACAAGATGGCTCAAGCCCAGCTATCTTTCCGGGATGTTCATTGACCCACAGGAGACTTCAGCTTCCTCATGACACCATTGGAATGCAGGCTGCCCCACTCCCACCCTCTAGCCTGCTCCCCCTCCAACATCTCTCAGATGAGCCTGTCAGCAAACCTACTGCTTAAGCCAATGTCCAGCTGGGGAAGGCAAGTCTCTCTTTCTTTCTTGTGCCTCCAACCTTTTAATATTTCCCTGCATCATCCCTCTTGCCTGCACATGAGCGGTACTGTCTCTTCTCTGAAGACCACCCTCTTTCCACCTCAGTTTTATTATAAAGGTGCTGGGTGGTGGCTGGTGACAGAGGGCTGATTCTTTGTGGGTTTCTGTGGACCTGCATGTTGATGGCTGTCTCTAGGGTGTGGGGATTTCTGATGCCTTTTGTTTTAAGTCACTAGTCTCTAGTTCTGGGGCAACTGAAAAAGTCCCACCAAATCTCTTCGTATGTGTTTCCTAGGGCCCATAACAGGTGACAAATGAATGGGGTGGCTTCAGCAACAGAAATTTATTTTCCCACAGTTCTGGAGGCTAGAAGTCTGAAAGGCAAGACCGTGTTGCCTCCAAAGGCTCTAGGAGAGGATCCTTGCTGCCTCCACCTTCCGGTGGCTCCAGACCCTCCTGGGCGGTGGCTGCCTCGCTCCAGTCTCTGCCTCTGTCTCCACATGGCCTTCTTCTCTCTGCCTCTGTGCATATCTTTTTCTCTTCTTATAATAACACCAGTAATTGAATCTAATGCCTACCCTAACGACCTCTTCTTAACTAATTATATCTGCAAAGACCCTATTTCCAAATAAGGTCACACTCTGAGGTTCTGGGTGGTCATGAACTTTTGTGAAACACTCTTTGACCTGTATGATCTTGTTACAGAGAATTTCCATGCTGTTTCCTTGAGGAACAGAAGGGTCAGAGAGAAGCATGGAGATGTATCTCGTTCCATGGACAGCTTCGGGGAAATAAACTTTAGGGAGATTGATGGTATAAGATTCACGCAGGCCCATCCCTGGGACCTGCAAAAGAAGGGGCAAAACGGTGGATAGCAGTGGACAAGAATGCCCACATGATTGTCAGTACCAGATGACTGACTCAAAAAGGGGTCCCCAGGTCCCTGTACTGCCTTGGACCCAGGAATACCCAACTCCTAACCCCCACCACTTAACCTCTGCTTCCTCTGCTACCCGCTGCAGGGGCACCAAACCATGAAGGCCACTCTTGACTTCCACAACCGGCCCCTAGCAGGGGAGGGATGAGGTTCTCTCTCTGTTATTTCTGGGAGGAGAAGATAACTGCCCAGCACATGGTGTCATTCGTGGCACATCTTCCCACAGAGTCAGTTCCATACCACCAGCGCTCTCCCACCCCATTTGTATTGGGTGACGCTGCTCACCTGGGCTTCCCTCAGCTTTTCTGGGATCCTGCCAATTATTCGATGAGGAAGAACATTCTAATCCCCAAAACTAACTTCTAAATGTACCCTTCTGTGAGGTAGGGTTTCCCCAGGTCACCACCATGGGGAAAAGATAGTTTATCTGATAACGGGGTAAATCTTGAAATGTCCGGCTTGCTACATCAAGTCAAAGGAAGTATATTAAAGATTGAGGACTTAGTATGAGAAAACTCTAACTATTCTTAGGTATTTTCTCATTAGAATTATTTTTGAAACTTAATTTATACCCTTCCCCCAAAATGTTGATAAACACTTCCTTGTATGTGTCATTAGCTATACAATTAATTGTTCAAAGTAAGTAACACATCATATTCAAGATTAAAAATAGAAATTGTATTTTAGTATTTTTTTGATAGCTTGGGAAAATATTATTGAGACTCAAGTCCACTTAAACTAGATGATTTGTTTGTTACAAATGACAGATAATTATTAATAAATATGAATATATGGGTCTTCCTTTTTAATAAATAGACATGGGTTAAATTTTTTAAGTAATCAAAATAGAACAAAAGCAAGTGAACTTTCAGGCACAAGACTATGCTGACCTCTCATTCATTCTATAACATTCGGTCATACATTATGTGAAAGTGCTACAGAAGGCAGATCATAATTAGTTGGCATTAGATTGTCATTATTGTCTAACACCATCAACCTTTTCATAGCTAAATAATTACCTAAAGAGACAAAAACTATCCACAAAAATTTTTTAAAAAACATTCAGAGACTTTTAAGATACATTTTGCCATCAAGCTGTGAGATTCCCCAGTGGCAAGAAGCACATATGTTTTACTCCCTAATGTATACCAGTCAGCACAGTGGCTGGCACATAGTAGGCCCTCAAGACATTAGTATAGTCAAAAACATTTGGTCATAAATAATAGGCAGCTCTTTAGTCTGACCACCTGAGTTTGGGCATTTAAAAGAAACCTATCTGAAAGAGTACATATATAATCAATATTTCTGTTGGGAATTCAGAGCTGCTTTTATATTTCAGTGCCTTATTAATTTTTTTAACTTTTAAAAATAAATAGATCAAGGTTCACTGACACCTTCTAGATTTTAGCATCAATCATAACATGAGAGAAGTTTTCATGCTAGGAGCCTAAAATAATCCACAGTCCAGCTAGTACATTAAGAAATTCCCAAGGTTGGATAAACAGAAATATTTACTCTCCAACTTGCAGGGCTTGTGCAGAAAGCTCATCTGAACTCATGCTGCACTTGGTCTCTCTCTTTAGGAGTAACAGGGCTGGGCAGCTGAACCAGCCTCTTTCCATCCTCCACAGCTATAATCCATGATGGCCTTGTCAGGACAGGCTCCTGCAACCCAAAACTTCCACCACCTTTCGCCAGAAATGGACTGTGGACAATTCCAGCAAGGAGTGAGATTCAGTGGAAGGAAACAGGGGGAACTCACAGAATTGGGGACAAGGAATCTGAACAAGGAATCTGAAAGCACCGGCCCAGTCCTGGGATTGCGAGGGAGGCACCGGAACTCTCAGGCACTGAGGTAAGATGACTAGGCTCCCTTGTGCCTTTGCTGCAGCAAATTGTACTTTTTTAAGTTCTGGAGAAGGCCAGACAGCCTTTAACTTGCAGCTATGATAAAATCACATGTCCACCTCCCACTGAGAAGGAGCCCAGGGAAGAAATTTCTTCTGTGTCAACAGCTCACATTGTCCCCAGAAGAAGGTGCTAGAAAAATGACCTCAAGTCACATGTCATCAGGGTCAAACAGGCTCATGTCACATGTCATGCAGGCTCAGAATATACCCCTGCAGAGATGGACATTGAGACTAATAATGATATTATTATTATTGCTAACTTTAATGGAACACTCACTATGTACCAGCAGCCCTCTAGTCTTCTCTGTTTATTAAACTCTTTCATACAACCACCCATGAAGTAGCTCTTCTACAAGTGAAGAAAGTAAGGCACAGAGATGTAAGGTAACTTGCTCAGGACCTCGCTGCTGGTGAGCAGAGCTCAGATTCTAACCCTGGCAACCCACCTCCAGAACCTGTTCTCTTAACAGAGGGCCACACCTGAAGGAACAAGCCACTGACATCCTAGCCCACTGAGTAACTCCGGGAAGCTCCAGCAATCTCTCCCCAAAATATTCTCTCTGAAGGCCTCACATTGGTTGAGCCCAGGAACCAGAGACACTGTGGGGGCAGAATTCATAGATTGTCTCTGTGATTCCCTCCCCTAGTGTTCTGCCTCATACAATATCCTCCTCATGTGTGTGTGTGTGTGTGTGTGTGTGTGTGTGTAAAGCCCATTACTTATATATGTAGAAGACTCCATACACTAGAGGGAGATGCCTGCTGGCCTCGAAGAAGCCATCTGCCATGCTGTGAGCTGTCTGCGGAGAGTGCCATGCTTCAGAGACTGGTGGAGGTCTCTGGAGCTGAGGGCCTCGGTCCTACAGCCACAACACCCTGCATCCTGCCAACCACCAGTGAGCTTGGAAGAGGCCCGAGCCTTGGAAGAGTTAGCACCCCAGTTGACACCTTGGTCCCAGCCTGTGGGACCCTGAGCAAAGAACCCAGGTGAGTCATGTCCAGACCCCTGAAAATGGTGAGATAATAAGTATGTGCTGTTTGAAGCCACTAAGTTTGGGCAGTTTGCCCAACAGCAACAGGGTCTGTGTGAAGCAGGGCAGCCCAACTGAGAGACAATTTCTGTGGGGTGCTACGGAGGAAGGAGCATCCACCCCAGAGGGACCCCTAGTTAAGGAGGTTACTTTGCAGCTAACCAAGCCTTTGGTGACTGATCTGATCTGGCTCCCACCCTGCCAGGAAATCTGATGTCTTCTTTAGCTTTTTCATAAACATAAGAACACTAGAGATCACTCCAGAAAAAATGCACATGCAAGCAATATTGTGCACACCTTGGGCAGGTGTTGAGGTCCCTGAAATGTCCCCTGGTGTCTTCTGCAGGAAGCCCTGCTCTGGGGCACACATCCCAGATGGGACATGTTGCCCCCAAGGAGATGACAAGTGGTTCCTGGGGTCAAAACACCTTACTCTTTTTATGTATAGAGTACAGATGTATATATATATACACACACACACACATACAGTACATAAACAGGTTTAAAGACTCTCTGTGGTATTATAATTTCCCAGAAAATAATTAGGAAAACAAGGTCTCAAAAACTCTGCAAGAGAGCAGATAATAAAAAGCAAAGCTGGAGAAACACTGAACTGAACAAGAATAGTTCGTGGTAAAAACAGGAAGGCTTCCGAGATCCTGATACTATTCTGCTGCTTGTTCTCCTGATAATATTCCACATCTTGTCCTGGCTAGTGGTTACACGGATGTGTCCATTTTGTAAAAGAATCCATGATCTGTGAACTACAGATCTGTTCACTTGACTAACCATGTTCTCCTGGCCAAATAACCACCCCTGTAGGCCCCAGAAAATGGGTTTAACAATACAAATTACCTCAAAGTGTTAGGGTGAGATTAAGTGACTTAGAACAGGTCTACACCACAGCAAACCCCGCACAAGTTTTGCTGCCGTGGCTTATTCAGCTCTGTGTGCCTTGTCTTTTCTCTTCAGTTTAAGTTTCTGAAGAACAGGAAAAAAAAAAAAAACACCTGTGATGCTCTTTCCCCAACCCCTCTGAGTGGTGCTCGGCAGAAGCTAGAAGCTTCCAGTGTTGTGGTTGCAGCTGTGGAATCATTTACCTTCTTGTGGCATTTTGATACAGTTCAGAATTATTGATCTTGGTTTCTGGGAACAATATGGTTATATATTAGATACTTTCAGGCCAAATTCTGTTTTCTCCTGTAAAGATGAGGTAAAGGGTCACAGTTTCCAGTCAGCTGGGAGGCAGGGGCACCGGCTTCTAGTTCCTTCACCACTGGCCATCAGCTGAGCAATCTTAATAATAAAATCACATTTCCCACACTGGCCTGGGTTTTCTCATTTGGACAAGGAGAAAGGTTCTTCCCGTGTGACTATATAGTTAATAACAGAGAGAGAGACCTCACCTTTGATGTGTATCAGAGGTGACTAAGAGTGCGTTGGAACTGCTATCTCCGTTGGTCCTCATGATTGAGTATTCTTGTTGTCCCCATTCTATAGCTGGGGAAACTGAGGCACAGAGGCCCCACTGCTGGTGAGTGGTGGAATCAGCATCTGGCTCCAGAGCCTGTCTTCTTAACCATCACCCAGTACTGCATCCTCCAAGTTCATTAAGAAATACTTAATGTCCTTCCCTTATTGCTCAGTGTGTGTTGAACCCAGTGATCGTCAGGCCTCTGTGACATCACTAAATAGGGCTCATCCTTCCAAAAACAACTCAATGTCCACTCGTTCCTGAACTTTCCTGAGTCTTGGCAGCAGCTGCTATCTCTCCTTCTTCTGCATGCATTTCAACCCCAGGGCTGGTACGGCTGTCAGGGTTTTCTGACCTGATTGCTGTCATTTCATATGAATTGTCCCATCTCCCCAGCCACATGATCAGCCATGATGTCAGGGATTGTCTTCCTCTGTCAGTGTCTCCCTGCTGGAGCACATAGGAGGGTTCAGTACATATAGTCACTGACAGAGCATCAGTGACATACACTGCATCCTACCAGGATGTACCCTGTTGATTCAGCTGATGGGATGTGGGCGGGGCATAGACAGAAAGCTGGGACTCCTGGGGTCATGGCTAAGAATGGGGGGGAGAGCAGCACGATGGATCAGGACTGACACGGGCCACAGTAAGGGAGCCAGACATACCAGGCTTATTTCTACAGCAAGATGTGAGAACCTAGCACCAGACACGGGGTTTCACAGGCATCTCCTGAAGGACCATTCTCTCCCAGCCTCACAAGGGCAGCCCCGAGGAGGAGCAATGCATCATTCACAGAATGCCATTTCCATGTTCACCTTTCTGAAATATTAATAGCCCCGCCGGCCTTTGTTCTGCTGACTGTGGACACAGTGCCCGTCCCTGGAGGAGTCAGAGGCAGAGGAAATGGACTCAGAGCCTAGGATTGAAATTCCATCAAGCCATTGGGTCGATGGAAATCCTTCACACTGTGACAGTGACACAGGCCCACTCCTTCCTTTCACTTCATTCCAGAGGCTGGGTGGGAGTTTTGTTCATGAGACAGAACTCGATTTCTGTCCTAACCCCAAGCACTGTGGCTGCTAAGGCAGAAAGAAGGGTTTGCTAGTGAAATCAAGCATCTATAATGAACAGGCCACTCACTGCAGGTGGCTGTCGTTGCAAGTGTCATGCACTGATCCCAGTGATTCCCAATCCTGCGTAAGAGGAAAGCTCATTTTAGGACTTATCCAGGAGCACACACATGAAAAAAGGCTTGGAGCTTTTTGTGTATCTGACTTGAGGCTCTGTGTCTGCACCAAACTGTGAATATAAGAAACATACTGAACCAACTAGGGACATGTCTCTAGGTCAGCAGAGTATGTACACAGACCCACACTAAACAAGTCTCTCAAGGAAAGAGAGGGAGGGTAAGGGAGTGAGTTCTGGTAGAAGCAATGGATGCTTCTACTCATAGAAGTTTTTAAATAACATGACACTCTTTAGTTACATTATCTTATTTGATCTTCACATCAATTTTGTTCTTGTTCTTATCATTACGTTTTAGAAAGGAGGAAGCGGAGTCTCAGAAAGACTAACAGATCACCCAAAGTCATAGAATTACTGAAAACCACTTCTAGCTGCCTCCAATAGGTTTGGTTTTTCCACCATAGCAGTGCTGCCCCGATGGAGAGCTTCTGAAGAGCTCACTTAGGGTCAGTGTGTCTCTGGGGAAAGCTAAAATCGCTCTAAGGGCAGAGCCAACATTACTATAACCTTTGGGGTGAATCAGTTCCTACCCACCTCCAGCAAGACTTCCTTGATCATTTCTTGGCATATACTACAAACAATAGTAGGTTAATAAATACACGGCAGATGGATGGGTGGGTGGGTGGATGGATGGATGGATGGATGGGTGAATATATAGACATTATCAGTGCACAATGAATGTCTGAGTCTATTGCATCCTGAGCAAGAACAACGGTGGTTAACACTCAGTAAATGTGATTTGTATATAACCTGTTGTCTTTTTTGTGTCCCAGCACCAAAGATATCTGAGACAACGTGTGTCAGAATGTCATCTACTGGGGGTGTCAGCAGAAAAGATTTGAGGAAAACAAGTTTCAGTTCTTCACCACGAGCTGGATTGAAAGCAACCTTGTCCCTGGAGTAGTTGCTTTTATGCCTAACCAAGAACAAAAACTACATGGGAAACCTTTTTAAAAAATGCTGATTTCCTGACATAAGTATAAGATTCTAATTTAATAGGAACCAAGGAATCATGTAATATCCTCAGATAATTCTGAAGACATCATAAGGGTTGTGATGGCCTGGGATGAAGGGAACCTCTTCACAGAGACCTTTCTTTCTCTCCTTTAGTTTATTGTCATCATTTGTCTTACTGTGTCAGCCTCACAAGTACATGTATGGTTTGAAGAGGAAGTCAGACATGGAATGTAAAAGGCATCCATCACTCCCACCCTACGAGCTCTCTGAAAGCGTCAGGATGGCGCAGAACCAGAATCTGAGGGTACTAGGGGAGATCATGGGCCAGCAAGTTCAACCCCAGACCCAGTGCAGCCATCTTTCATAATGCTGCCAACAGAAAGCAGTCTAGCTTTGGCTTGGACACTTCCTATATGAGGAAGCTCTCTGCCTCCTGCAACTGTCCACTCACTTTTGATCAGTTTGGTTACAAAGTTCTTATGGGTTCCATGTCTGTTTACTAAGACAACAAAGATAAGGTCAACTCCCCATGCACCATGATAGTCTATGGAACATTTAGGGACAAATGGAATGTCTGCTGTAAGATAAACACCTCATCCCTCCCCACCCACACACAACTCATTCCCTTAAGTATCCATGCACTAAGATTTGATAATCTTAACATCTAGGTGATGACCCAGGACCTGCCTTTGAACTCAGCCCTCCAGATGTGGTCTGATAAGAACAAGTAGAGAGGATCTATCACACCCTTGATTATGAACACTCTACTTCCATTATTGCCTTGTAAAATCACATTAGCTGGTCCAGTATCCACATACTTTTGTACCAAAACTCAATTAAAATCCAAAAGCCTTTTTCACTGAAAACCTCTCTGCGTGCAGCCATTGATCCATTTATCAGCACTCTGAGTAAAGCTATTCAACCATCCTGTGAATCATGTAACTACTCAGCTTGCATTCCCCATCTCTGCATCTGCTCCACACAGGAATAGGCTCACTGCTTCTCAGCCCTCTGCTGTTCACCGGACCTGAGTAGAGCTATCAAAACCAGCTGTCCCACCCCTGCTCCCTGGTGGCACACCAGCTGGACATTAGGTGGGATTCTTGGTCTAGGATCTGATCATATCTGCAGAAATACAAGACAGATAACACTTAATTTCCAAAGAGTGAAATGAAGTGGTCTTATCATGAAAAATTACCTCTTTCCTTGCTGATACTGAGAAAGGACAACACAGGGCTCTCTCCGAGGAACAAAGAAATGAGGGAACTTTTGTCCAATCTGAGACTCTACTGTTTTAAGAGATTGATTCATTTATGTTGGTTTTGATTGCTGATCATTCATTTGGATCTATTTTTGCTATATTTCCCTGGTTTATTTTTTTCTTCTTTTTTTCCTGACTTCTGCTTATTTTGTTTCTTTTTATCCCTTTTTTGTTTTTATTCTTTTGGAATTACATATCCATATTTCTCTTTTATTAATAAAGTATTAATCATACTTAACCTTTTTTCAGATTGTGACAGTCACCAACAACTCTACTCTCCCACAAGAAAAGGACCATAGAACTCTTTAATCCACCCACCCCCAAATGCCTACCATCCATGTTATTGTTGTCCAGTATTTTAATTCCTTCTTATTTTAAATAGCCCTTCAGATATCACTAATATTATTATGGTAGATTTGCAAAATGTTTTTACCAGTTTCATAACTTGCTTTTGCTCCTTCCTGCCCACTGATTCCTTTTAACTTCCATTTCTGTCTTTCAATATTGCATTATTTATTTGCTCTTTCAGGTACTAAGTCTCTTAGTATTTGTATGTCTGAAAATATCTTTATTTTACCTTTACTCATACATCAGGAACTAAAAACCATTGTATTGAGAGAGTTTTGAAGGGAATGAAAAGAGGAGAAATGATCATGAGGACCCTCACCAGCATCCCTGCCAGTACCCCAGGCCCATATCTGCTAGGAAAAGCTCCCCTCCTTCTGGAATGATCATTCACCTGAGTATAGATTGTCAAGTTGATAGTTAAACTTAGAAAAGAGTATTTGATCATCTTCGGATATCTGTTATTGCCAATGAAAAGTGTGCTGTCTGTCAGTCCAACTGCTGCTCCTTTCCAGGTGCACATTTAAACTTTTATATCATCTTACATATTATGAAGTTTCACTGCAGTATATTCAGTGTGCATTCATGTTATATATCCTCAAAGCTTAGCATGCTACTGCAGTCTGGTTTAATGATTTTTAGTTATGGAAAATTCTCCACTAAAACTTCTTTGACTATTGTCCCTCTGATTCTTTCTGTAATTTTCTTCTAGAGCTCCTATTAGCTATATTTTAGAACTTGTCATTTTGTGTTCATTGTTTCCATTTCTATTTCATATTTGCTGTCTCTTTGAGTTTTATTCTGAGTGAGTTTCTTTTCAGCTTTATCTTCAAAATTACTTCTTTCTTCAGTTGCATTGGCAATATACTTGTTTCTTTTTCAAATATACCTGCTTTTCTTTCATCTTGCATTGTAAAATCTATTCCTCACTTTTCACTTTGGGTATCTAAATCATGCCTATTTTTAAATCCCCTGGACATTACTCTTACTTGCAGTTCTTCGGGAATTCTGCTTGTTGCATCTGTTGACCCTCTCTCAAGGGGAAACTGTCTATGTGTGTTATGTGGTTTTTTTGTCACTTAAGGGAGATCAGACCATACAAGCTTGCAGCATGTCAGATGTAAGCCTGTCTTTGGCTCCTGAAGGGGTTCCACCTGTATTCCCTGGGTTATGGAGGTGACCCCATGGGACAGTTTAATTTTGGTTCCTGCAGACCCTGTGAAGTTTCAGGCTGCTTTCCACATTCATTTCTGTGCTAGGCTTCTTTTTAATTGGATCTTCTGACTTGAGATCTGGCTGTGTACATTTAGTCCATACTCACACTGGGCAACTTGTTCTGATTCCCTCAAGTAATTCCCTTTCTGTTCATGGTTCAGCATACAATGTCCACATCTGGGTCTGAGTTTTTTTAAACCCTGTTTCAATGACAGGACAGTCACCACTGGGAGTTCAGTCTCACCTCCTGTACCAAGGAAACTGAAATCTGAACTCCCTCCCAGAGCACTGTTATAACCCAGGCTCAGTAGACACCCTGCCCAGAGGTCCCAGGCCTCCTTCTGCTCCACCGGTGGCTTCTTGTTTCAGGCTCCTGGAGAGCTCCCTTCTGGCTTTTGAATGTCTCCGTGGATTTTCACAGGTTTTTCTCATTTTTGGAGAAGGGGGACTTTCCCAGTTATCCCAGTTAGCCATCTTGACCAGAGTTTAAAAGACCTTTGCCAACTTAGAGGAATTGATTGCTGAGCAATGCTTTCCCCTCAGCCTTTGACTGGACATCTTTCTAGCTATCCATCTCTGCATCTGAGTCCTATAAGAGCAATCAAAGGGCTTTGCGGCAAGACAAAAAAGCAAAAAAGCACAACAGAGTCACTAAGGCAGAAGGGAAAGCACCATGTGAATAAGCAAGCTGTGTTACACTCAGTGAACACTAGTCTTGGCATCTTCTGTGTGCCCATCAAATAGAAGATGTTAGTGAAGCAAAAGGGAAGTTTCTGCCTCTGCACTCCTGACTCAGAAGGGAAAGGACTCATATAATAAGAAGCACCATTTATCAGAAATCATAGTTTTGACAGGAGGTCTCTTTCTCTGCAACTCTTCATCCTCACTCCAAGCTTGGACAGAAATGCTGAGCAGCTGCATGTGTATGCACAGCTGAATGAGCCTGAAATCAAGCCGGTCAATAACACACAATAGAAATGTTAACTGCAGGATTGATTTTTTATTATGTTTGTATTGCCTGTTTAATTTTATTTTCCTTGCAGGAAATTTTTAAATAAAAAATCCAGTTATCGAAAATCTCCATAAGCCAACTGCTACCAGTGAGGCTAGAGGAAATACAGGTCCTAAATCCCTCCTGGTTATTCCCTCTGCCACCATCTCCCAGCCCAGATAGAGTTCAAAGCTGAAAGTGCCTCCATTTCCAACTGAGAGTAAATGCATGTGACCTTCAGTTCCACAGAGGTTAACCTACTCTGATTAACTTTTCCATGTTATTCCATTAAATAAAAATAGTTTTGACACCCAGAGACTAAAGCATCCTAGAGATAATACAATAACCCTATGCAATCATTTCAAATTGGATTGTAATAATTCATTTAGGTGACCATACATATTTGTTATATGTAATATGAAACATCGCAAAATGAAATCAATAGAAATGTTTCTTGTTAATGAAGATATACTGGGCTGTTATGTGTGGGTTGCGGACTCAATACCACAGAAATCTTATTTGTATTATAAATTTCAGGGTATCTGAGAGTTACAAATGAAGATAGCATTTCTTAAAGAAGCGATGGCTGGTCATTTAGAAAATTATATCATAAATTTTATGTCATTTCTTGATCTTTCAAGGTCTTTGCACAACAACATAGTCTTATAATTCAGGTAAAAATTCTGACTGAATGATTACATTCAACTATTTGCAAATGAACTTCTACCCAAACCTTCATTTTAAAATTAGAGTTCAAAATAATTTAGCTTTGGTAAGTCTAAGGATGTTGCCCCAGAATTTTTTTAATACACGTTTCAAGATATTTCTTTCCTCTTAGCATAAAAGCCTAAAGATACCGAGGTAGAAATAAATAGGTATAAGTATAGATACCTAACTGTACACACATCAACCAGTGTGATTATAATGGACTTCACTAGAATGCTGTCCTTAACTTCACGTATGAAATAAAAGATAATATATCATCTATGATACTGTACAGATTTATTTATACATATAAATAAATACAATAAGTTTGTTTTAATTTTGTATTGACTCAACTTACATAGTGTTTTAAAAGGCCCATTTAATAGCAAGTTTCTTCTGCATTTTGAACATTATGGTGATATTTCAGATAAACAACTGCCAATTATCTGCAGTAGACAAAAGATTATTGAAGTCATGAGTTACGATTTTATTTACACTTCTTGTTTCAAAGTTCATAGGCTTCACTGCTAGTGAGACCTTCATCTTAAATAAGGATCATAAGAATGACACCTAAGCTTAGTGAGACAGGATTACAAAATGCAAATACAGTTATTTGCAATAAAGAAATGGTCAACCTGGGTAAAATAAATTTAAAACAGACTCATAACAAATAACTGTAATCATTTTCTCTCATCTATAATCTTTTTTATTGGTGCTAGTCTCACTTCCTTTCCTGCCGTGCCCTCTAGAACTCTCAATTTGTGCTCTTCCATGAGCCACACCTGAGGCTTTCCTCACCAGATACTGCTCTGCCTCTGAAATCAGAAACTCGGATTCCATTTATACCTTCTACTCCTCTGACTCACCCGCACGCCAATCTGGTCTTCCCACTCCTCCAGGCCTTCTCCTTCGCATCACCACCGGTGGGTGGGACCTCTCCCTTCTGACTGCCCTCATCCCGATAACATACGCTAGTTCTGCCTACCTAAAAGAGAAAAGAAAGGCAGTTGTATGGATATGGACCCCAATTTCCCCTCTATTTCTCTTTCCTTCCCTTCTCAGTGAAATTTCTAGAAGGAAGAGCTTATGTTTCTCTCTGCTTGTGCCCCTTCCTCTCATCCCCCAATTCCATCACCACTACCCCATGAAAACTGCTCTGACTGAAGTCCCCTGTGTCCTATTAATCTCCAAATCCAATTGAAATATTCCTGTATTTATCTCTATCCCATGTGGCCATGAAGGCCCATTTTTGCAACATTCATTCCATCAACTCATGAATTTCCAGATCCATGGTTGTTGCATCTTTATCCGTGAAAGATTTCTCTTCCTCCATCTGTTCTTTTTTATAATTTGAAATTTTACTGCATTCAGACATTCATAAAGTACAGAAAATATTGTGTTCATCTTTCATCTTTCTATTTTCTCACCCTCTACAATTGTTCCTGGTGGTGAGCCCCTGTTTTATGCCCCTTTCCCCCGGGTAGTGTTAACTACAGAGTCTTTTCCACTTCTTCCTCTCAGTCTGCAGGTCTGCACTGTCCCCACCCCAGCCATCCCCACCTGGATGCCCTACAGGAAGCTCAGTCATGCTGACCTCTTCGCCGCCCACCAGGCTGCTCTCCTCTTCCATTATTTGTGTTAGTGATTATCTGTCTCACCAGCTCTGTTATCACACCTGAGAAACATCCTTATGTGCTTTTCCTCCCCCAAACACCCCAAACACAGCTTTAGTCCAGGCTTTTGCATTTCTCATGGAATTTGGCATAACAGTTTCATTACCTTGCTCTTCAATCTTGCACCACCACTTGTCAATACAGTCTCCATCCATCTCTACACACATTTTTTCTTTATACAATTAAAATCCCGTTGGACCACTTTCCTACTTAGAAGGCACTGGGGTCCTTCTTTGAGTTCATCATAAGGGTCAGACTGTCACATGGGACAGCAACAACTCCAGATCAGTCCCCACCTCCCCCCTCACAAACCCTCTGCTGATGTAACCTGTCCTTCTCAGAATACCCCTCCCCTGAGATCCCCCCTCAGTCATGGAGCTGACTCCAGGTTTCCCTTCAAGACTCACAGTCTTGAAATTTCCTCCTCCAGGTCATCTTGCCCAGGTCCTGGGTCTGGGATGGATGACACTGCCCCACTGCGGACACCTGTATCACTGCTCTAAGCACACTGCTGCTCACCATTTGCATGTCTGAAAGACTCACCTGTGTGCAATCAGAAGGCAGGGATGGCTCTGAAATCTGCCTCTCCAGAGTTTAGCACATTTCCAGATGCTGAGTAAGTGCTCAATAAGTACTCAACATATGCTGACTCAAGAACTTGTTCGTATGTACAGAAAGGGTATGGTGGGATTTAATAGAAAATCAATAAAACAGCTAATGATTGCAGAAACTCCACTAAGGGCACAGTGTTAACTTTCTAAATTAAACAAACCTTTAAATTCAAGAACTATAATTTCAATTGCTTTAAAGCAAGTCAAGTGCAGTTAGCATTAGAAATTACTCCCACATCCTCAAAAGCTATTGTTTAGGGACCCAGAGGCATATAATCACATGCTCACTTAAAAGGCTGAACCCTTGTCTTACCACAGAAAACTGGAGGCTGATATCTATGCAGGAGGTGACCCACCACTGATACACCTTTACGTGGCACAACTCTGGACTTGTTCAGGCTGCTGCTGTGTGACTATGGGCAGCAATGGGGGCCTGGCTATTTAGGTGGGAAAAGGGAGAAGACAAAGGAGGGAAGAATCTAAGTTGAGGAGCCCCCATCCCAAGTTGCTGAGAATTGGGGTCCCCAGAACCCTAGAGTGCAGAAAGCAGATTCTCTTCCCCCATTATTATGAGTATGTATTTCCATCCCTGTGTGGTTTTGCTGGATAAACTAACTCCATCACCCAAAGGTGACCTATTTCTTTTTCCATAATTAATAAGATTGAGCTTATTTTTAATTTATTTATTGAAAGTGAAAAAGTTATTATGAATTCCCCAGACTTCCATGTGTTCTCTTTCCCCCTCCAAGACCAATGTTTGCCCTTCTCTCCCCGAATGACCCTGTGAGTGTTTCCAGGGAGCCTCCTTGCCTGGTTCCTTCTGGTTGGGCTCTGACAATAGGACAGCCGGGCAGGAAACTGGGGCTGGAAGAGAGACCAGGGTGCTTACTCCCTCTACACCCTCTCAGCCATCCCTTAGTTTTGCCGACAGCTGCTCTCCTCTACCTGTAGCTGAGCCTCCATTAGGGGAGGCATGGCACACGGATCTAGTTCCCTGCCCATCTCCTTCAGGCCCAAGGGCACTAACAGGTTCCCACGAACACTCACCCTTGGGTGCACCATCTTCTTGTTTCCTTTACCCCCAACCTCTGAAACAGTCTTTTAAATGAGCCCCTGTCAGGTAACTGATGGGGAAACCTCCTTGACGCTGTGGCTCAACATGAGCCTGACTATAAAAGCCTCACACATCTTCAGGAGGGTCATGCTTGGCATTGCGGTGATAAAGCAGGCAGATCTCTCAGGTGGTCAGCCTTGAGGCCCAAATCCCTTCACCCACTCTGTTAGTCAGGTGCCTCCAGAAAAACAGAACCAGTGGTATATTTTAAGAAATGGACTTATACGATTGATTGTAGGGACCTGCAAGTCCGAAATCCACAGAGCAAGCTGGGCAGATTGGAGAGTCAAATTAAGAGTTGATGTTTCAGTCTTGCATCTAAAGCCTAGAAACTCAGGCAGAATTTCCACACTCCCGTCTAGAGGCAGAGTTCCTTCTTTTTTAGGGAATCTCAGTATTTGCTCTATAGGCCTTCAATTGCTTGCATGAGGCATGCTCACGTTATGGAAGCTTTACTGTAGTCAACTGGTTGTTGATGTTAATCACATCTAAAAATGCCTTCATGACGACATCTAGACTAGTGTTTGACCAAGCAGTTGGTCACCGTAGTCTAGCTAGGGACCCATGAGATTAATCATCACATCCATCCACCATGTGGAGTCAGTCTCCTCTGGGTAAGAACTGTCCCTCCTTACCTCACAAGCTAACAAGGGCTTAAAACAATTTAGACTTGCTTGTATTCTCTGATTCAAGACATAAGGGGGAGAAATGCCTAGTGAAGTAATGAAAACAGACACCTTCATTCTATCAGAGGAGACCATCCAAAAAACTATCTTGTCCTGCACAAAGTATAACCCTGTTACCATTTTTTATTGGCACTGATTGGCTTGTGCTTCAAACTGCCCAAGAAATATAGAAATATAGACATTAAGATCAGAAGAGAGTTTGAACTATGACCCAAGAGATCAAACCCTGACAACTTGGTAGGTTAAACTATATTAAAATGTATGGCTTTGAAGGAAGGGATCAATAATGTCTTTTTGCCGTTTGTGAAGAGCCTACACTAAATGCTTGCGAGAAAGAAGCAGCCTGAGAATGTTGACACAGCCTAAGGATGTCCATGGCTTGTGGTCATCCACAGAACCATCTTTAGAAAGGGAAAATATGAAGGGTTTTTAGAAACAGTAGCTGAGACTTGCTTGTTTGCTTATTTTAAAATCAAGAAGGTATTTGTAAATTACCTATGCCTTAAAAACCGCATGACTGCCAAGACACTTTTAAGTAGAGTGAAACACAGCCGGAAAAACCAGCTTTCTCTTAGTCTGTGTCCTGTAGGAGGTGCCATCGGGAGATTTCGGGGTTGGGAGGAAGTCCAGGGCATTTTTTACTTCCATGCTGCAGTTTTACAATGGCTATACCCTCCTCTACCTGGCGCCACAAACCTTTTCTGGGGCCCTACCTCCAGGTATACCCTTACTCCCCTATTTTTTCAGGCCTACAAGAGGCACCAACTTCCTACCAAGAGCATCTCTATCCCTTGTTGCAAACAACAGAATCTAGAAAAAAAAACAAGTCAAGAATGAAAAAATAGTTAAGTGCTAAGAGAAATATTGGTGTCACTAATCCCAGAAATCCTTTTATCTTCTTCCAACATGAATTCTTTTTTCTGAAACAAGCTCCCCCAGGAGCTGGTCACACTGCCTGCACTGTCCCTTTCTGCAGCTCCAGGACATTTCCTTTCACACGTGCTCATCTCTGTGCACATGATTCCCTTTCTCTCTCTTCCCCCTCTGTCTGTCCCTCTTCGGTAATCACACATTTGAGTCCAGGACCCAGATTTTCTCTAACAAAGGACCTTTTGTATAAGAAACAAACATAAAGGAGCTGCCAGCTCTATTAAATAGAAATGATTTGCTTTATACTCTGATCTCTTAGCTAAATATATCCCAAAACTTTCTTCTGGAATAGTGACAATTTCCTTGCTCTGTATAATTTACCTCTTTGATTGTGAAGGTGGCTGTGCATGGCCTTCACGGGCACAGGCATTCCTGTGGTCTCACCCCACCAGGAAAGCAAGGACTACCTATGCCGGGAGCGTCTGAGCCACTAGGAGGACAACATGGATTTTTCTTTCCTTCTCTTGTGAAATCTCCACAGCTACTTAGTAGATAGGAGCCAGCAGAGGCCAGATGTTGGCAACAGAGGGAAAAATGCTGAAAGAAAGCTTTGGAACAAATGATTTCCTTTCTCTTGACTCAGAGATTCCATCTACCTGGCATCAGTGAATGATGCCTCTTCTGGAAAACACTGTGGCTGATGGAGAGGCAGGGACAGTGCACCTGCTGGGCGCCAGGTCCCTGCATGTGGCCAGGAGGAGCCAGAGGCCATCATCTTTCCTTCTCGGAGGGCGGGCGCAGAGATCCCCATAAGCTGTGTCCCCAGCGATGCCCAGCCAGTGGGGGCTCCATGACTCACACTGCTCCCTCAGGATGTGGAAACCCCCTGACCTCCACCCACCCTGGTGTGAGTTGGGGCCCCTCACACATGCCCCCAGTCTTAGTCATCTTGGGGCCCAGCTCTTACCCACTATATTGGGATGGTTGGTTTATTCTCTGTTCTTCCAGGTCATGAGCCAACCAAAGCCAGGGAATGTGCCCTTCCTTCTCCCGGGGACCTTCAAGGCTCTGCCGGGGGCCTGGTTGCTGGAAGGAGAAGTTGGTCCAGAATGAGTCACCCCCTGGGGTTGAGTCCAGGCATCTAACACTGAATCCATGACCTTCACTGCCCAGGGTTTTGCACATTGGAGAATGTACCTAATTTTGATACTCTGCTTTTTAAAGAATCTTTTATTTCTTAGCTTGGGAAAGACCAAAGCCCTCTAAGGAAACTTATTTATTTATTTATTTGCAATATAGTTGATATACGATATTACATTGGCTTCAGGTGTACAACTAGTGATTTGACAATCATATACATTATGAAATGCTCACCACAATGAGTATAGTTACCATCTGCCAACATAGGAAGGTACTACAATATTACTGACTATGTTCCCTATGCTGTACTTTCATTCCCGTGACAAATTTATTTTATAATTGGAAGTTTGTCCTCTTTGTCCCTTTCATCTATTTCAGCCACCCTCCACCTCCCCTATGGCAACTACCAATCTGTTCTCTGTGTTTATGAGTCCATTTCCATTGTGTTTATTTGTTTGTTTTGTTTTTTAGATTCCACATATAAGTGAAATCAAACGGTATTTGTCTTTCTCTGTCTGACTTATTTCACTTAGCATGATCCCCTCTAGGTCCCTCCTTGTTGTCACAAATGGCAAGATTTCATTCTTTTTCACAGCTGAATAATAGTCCATTGTGTATTTGTACTACATCTTTATCTCTGGGGAATTTTCTATATAGGTCAACAGTGAGAGGGTGACCCAAAGACTGTGAGGAGCTATTTCACTTCCTCTCCTGATTGCTGGGGAATGGGGCTGAGGAGAAACGCCTCTGTGAGCCAAGGGCTTTTGTGGGTCCCTTTGTCCTTTGTCCCCTGGGGACCTGGACCCATGAAGATTGCCTTCCTTTCTACACCCCTACAGTGTGTTCTTGCCTAGATAACTACATTCTGGGCAGTGCTTATTTTCAGCAGCTGGCAATGCCTTCCAGATAGCCATGCCCATCCCACAGCTGCATCCCACCCCTGGGAGGGTGAGGTTCAGCCAGTGCCGCAGGTCTGAGAAAGAAGAGACCCCACAGAGTATGATCCAAGTACTCAGACATCCCAGATGGACCTGTTCTCTTCATTTCCCCTCATCATTGGCCTCTGACCTCAGTCTGTCCTTTGCATTTGCTCTTTCAGAGTTCAGAATGCACAACAGTCTTGGAAGTGCTTCCTCTCCTTCTTGATCCACCTGTGTCAGATCAATACATTTATGGCCCCATAAACACCAGCCAAGGGCGTCTTACACAGAGCAAAGTCCACCTCAGCAGCCCCCAAGTCCCCACTTCTCTAATTACTTCCTCTTGTTACACATATTTCAACAGCACTATTTATGTCTATATCTTCCTCTTGAATTATAAAAGGTGTTCATTCTTTCCACGCCACTTGGCTCTGCTTGGTATGTTTAATAATATTCTGTATTGAGCACCCTTTTCCCCAAGCTCTTCTCCAAGGTTACTCCTCTTTTCAATGTCTCTTTGAGGCAAGCCTGACTTCACTGGTATACAGCTGGGTATTTACAGAATAAATTTAGGAAGAAGGGAATGGCTCTTACACAGGTGATTAGTGGAGTCTTGGAAAATGTGTACAACACAAACTTGCTGTTTTCCAAATCTTGATTTCCAGAATCTTTATGTCAACTGATTCTAACCACATACTACTGCACTTGCAAACAAACCCCTGTGTCCTTCAAAGGAAAGTTATTGTTGCATTTGCATTAGATCACTATATTCATCAGGACTCTTAATTGCAGACGAACTAAACTCAAACTCCTCTTACTGCCTCAAAGAGCACATGCTGACCTCAGGGAGCCGCCTAGCAGGACAAAAGTTGAAAGTTCTATCCCAAGCTTCTCCCAGCCAAGTGTGAGTTTTCAGCTGATGGACAGAAGGTCTAATCAAGGTCATGGCCACCATTCTGTTTTCAGTAAGATGCTGACAGACTGGCCCATCTATACATCTTGGCAGTTGGGAGTTTTATATTTTTACTAAAAAGAAAGATTTTATCTTTAAAGAAGTTTGAAGATTATTAAGGATATAATAAGAACCCTCTCTAAAACTTAGTTACTGAATAAATTTTGATACTTGTGAACTTACATCCTATCCATTTCCACAAGTGGTTTGGGAAAACTAATAAAAAATATAATCAATTCAGATCTATTAAGGCTAGTGGATTGTATCAATGTTAATCTCCTGGTTGTAATACTTTACAATAGTTATTGCAAGATGTTATCATTGGGGGAAACTGGGTAAAGCATACCACTGGATCTTGGTATAATTTCTTAACAACTGCAAGTAATCTCTAATTATTTCCAAATAACAAGTTTAATTTCAAAATAAATAAATAGAATCAAAAGGGTAAAATATAAAGAACTGACATATTATGGCAAAGGAGAAAATGGGCAGCAAAATTGTAAGTTTAAGAGAAAGGAAAAAACACAGAAACTCAAGCCCACAACCCTCTGCAGCTGTCATCAATAGACCAAAAGTTTGAGCTAAGCTGCCTAGTGGCCCAAGTAAAGAGGGAATTTGTTATAAGGATCACAGTATTCATAAGATTTTTTTAAAAGGTGGGGAGGAGAGACTGCAGCTCTGATACTGCAACCTGAGAGGGAATTACTCCTCGGATCCCCTTTCAGATGTGTTGTATTGTATCCAACAACGCTCTTACAAGAGATGAAATGGACAAATTCCTAAAACTATTTTTTAAATGTTCTTGACTATATGGAGATGGTGGGACTCCATGGTACATTTCAGAAGAATAAAAATTCCCAGCACCCAATAAATTTCACTATGAAAGGAAGCATAGTGATGTCACTTGACCACTTTTCTACTATCATTACACTTAAGTATTGGATTACATTTTCGCCCTGACACTGTGAAACATATGTTCTTCAAGAATGGAGGGCAAAGGTGGCTCTTCAGTACATTTTCTGGAATCTTCTTTTTAAGTGAAAATCAACTGCTCACCAACCAACCCCTCCTTTTCTTCCCCATACCCCGTCTTCATCTCCAGCACCATTTCCTGGTTGCATGGCTGTAAATACAACTCAATTTAAAACTGGTCACAATACCAGGGAGTCTCTCCAGGTCCCTGGATGATGGAGCGTCTGCAAAGAGCACACACGAGAGCAGCGGGAGCCCTCACTGGTGCTGGGCTCACTACTAGGTTCCCTCTCTTTGTGAACAAAAGCAGAATTGGGAATTTTTTTAGATGATGCCCGGGCAGACGCTCTGTACTGGGTGCTACTTTGCTTTAAACAAGCACAAATCCAGCATATTTTCTCAAGCACACACTGGAGAAATCAGACTTAAAGAAACACCTTAAATGGCTTTGTTAAGTTCAAACACAACTGGTTGGTGGGGATCAAAAGGCAAAGAATCAAACTCATGGTGTCTGAACTCCTGAAGTTGATTATGTGTCCAATGCCAAGCATAGATAGAGGTCCTGGAGAAGCCGCAAGGACCGAATCGTATGACAAGCAAAATGCTACAAACTCAAGATTTCAATGCCAAGTTTGAGGGAGCAACCTGAGAAATAAAAACAGGAAGTGAGCTTTGAATGGGGTGTGGGAAGAGAAGAACTACACATTTTGCTGGAGAAGAGAGGGTGCTCCTCATGTGAGCAAAACATGTTTGCAGTTCCTCCCTGGGGGACATCATACAGATCAACTTGGTTAGCAAAACCAGGCCAGGGCAGAAAGTAATGAGAGAGCAAGTAATGGAAGTCTGAATACCGCACCATGGCCTTTAGACGATTCACAAAGAATGGTATCAGCAAGTACATGCTAGCCTAACAAAAAGCAGAGACAATGGGATGTCTTGTTCATCAGAGGTACTCTGCCTAAATTATTTTTGATCTATTGGCACATCTTTTATGATCTACTAAAAAATTAAATTTTTCATTCATCTATTGTATTCAACAAGTGCAAGCTGCAAGCCCAGATTATTAATGATGTCAGATCTTGTATTACTAAAACAAATGCATACCAGTTCCATTTCTGATGACAAAAAGAGAGTCATTTGTTTCAATCATGGAGGACAATCTTATTAAACAAGGCCAAGTCACTGCCAAGCTGGCTGGTCACCAATGCACAGTTACAGAATAAATGGAATCTGGAGGACTGTCAATCTTCAGACAATGTCACTGCATCCAAAATAATAAATTTAGGGGGAGATAAATCTGTTGGAGTTGGATACTTTTACTTCTTAATTCTGGAGATTTTCATAATGCTTTCATGTAGCAACTAAGCTGTTTGGCTAATGCTGATGAGGATGGGCTAAGAAGGTCTTATCCACATTTAAACCTTATACCCACTCAGATAAACTCACTTAACCTTTAGGAAAGTAATCTGGTTAAAATAAAAAGCCTCAAAAATGTTTATATCCTTTGACCAATCATTCCTCTTCTCAGTCTAAGGAAATTATCTGGAATGCAGAAAAGGCATTGTGCTCAAGAATGTCCATTACTCTCTTTCCAAAAACAATGAAGCCAACCAATTTTCCAGCTGGAGGGCTGTGACTTAATAAAGTATGTCCCAGGCATTGAAAGAAATGCTTATGGCATGTTATATATATACCATGCTATATACACTATAATGCCAAGCATATAAACAAGGTTCCCAGAAAGTATATAAATAAGATTCCCAGAATGAAGACTAAAAACTGTTAAAATTTTGACAATTTTTGAGGGGTAGTGAGACTTTACGCATGTGTGCATTTTCTTTTTTGTTCTTTACTATACCAAAAATTTCTCAACAGTCACGTATTACCTTTCAATGCAAATAGAACTCTGGAAATACTTCTGAATAGGTTCACCGTGGAAGGTCTGAGCTGGGAGACACCAGGAAGAGATGAGGGCTGAACACAGGAAGTGAGGGTGGTTCTCACTACACCAGAAAGAAATGTTTGTTCCGGGTTTACCAAAAGGAGCTGGGAGGGATCCACAGGGAATGAGGCCAAGGTTAGGGCACTCCCAGGTCCCAGAATAGGTCCAGCTTCTACCCAAATGGCCTTGAGATAGGAGAGAGAAAATAATAAAAATACCAGCCTAGTTTGGGGGCACCCCAAAAGAAGAAGGTCTTATGTCCCAATTCTTACTTGGAATTCTGGGAGAAGACCACTTTGTAGGATGCCCAAGGCCATACGAGGTGGTCCAAGTAAAGAAGAAATGGCAGAGGGCGTCTGGAGGCTCTGAAGCACTTCCCACCCCAGATCTCCAGCCTGAGTGGCAAGGCACAGAAAGATCCAGAAGTTCCCATGAGTCTCAGTGGTGAAAAGGCCAATGGGCTGAAGCAGCTGACAGTTGGGACAAAGAAGGGACAAGTAACGACACTAGTGGCCAAAGGCATCGGCAGCAGAATTGGCACGCGCCCAAGCCCAGGAAGGGCTCACTGGGCTTGGTTTAGTTTGTCCCTTTGCGCCTCAGACCCAGAGTTGAGTTAATCATACTGCTGGTTAACGGTTAATTGGTTGATTGCCTTTTATTCACAATCCCATAACCATCTCTCTCTGTCACCATGGGCGGTCACCCCACTGTGCCTCACTAGTATTCTTGAGTTTGGGATGTATCCTTGAGAATTATATAGTTTTAATGTACATAAATGATAATGTACTGAAGATGACACTCTGTTTTTATTTTCTTCACTTAGCACTGTTTTTGAACTCTATTCATTCTGAGGTGAATATGCCTAGTTTGGTATCTGCATGATAGTCCTTGACTGATTTACACTGTCTCCAAGGAACAAACACTTTGGATGTGTTCAACTCCAGTACAGACACTGCTAAATGGATATTCTTTTTCATGTCTGCTTATGAGAATTTCTCTGATATTTATCACTAGGTGTGGAATTTCTGGTTTATAAGAAACAACCTAAGGACTGCCTGTTGCTTTCAAAAATGGCCTCATATGTCTTCACTTCTATCTATCAACAATAACTAAGGGTTGTATTTTCCCCGCATACACACACTTGCACACACATACGGACACATGCACACACATGCACCATGATAGACACAGAATTGCATTGCCCAAATCTTCACAGACAGACTGACTCACTGCCTGGCTGCAGGAAGTGAGGTCACCAACCAGCCTCCGTCAGCTCTTGCAGGGTCAGCCTCAGTTGCAGAACACATGGTTTCCACCTTCCCAGAGTTCTTTAACCAAGGCCAAATATAGATAAGACCTAGCCCCAGCTCTTAGCCTTCCCTGGGCAGCTCACATCTGGGGGTGTAAAGGGCCGACTATTTCAGCTGGGTACCAGCATGCACGAATGGTAGTTTCCACTCCAGAGCTCCTGGCTAGGTTGACTGAGGCCTCATCCTGCCTTCATCACATTTCAGCTTCTCTTTCCACCCAGTCCTGCATCCTTCCCACTCCTGTCTCCAGTGTGGATCTTGAACAAACATCTTCAGCCAAACTCTGTCTGCATGTCTGCTTCTGGAGACCCAAACACATAACAACACCATGAAACTGCTTATTGTTGCCAGTATGCCATATAGAAAATGCTGTCTCGTTCTTTTAACTGTCATCCCTCCATTTCCAAAGATTTGGAACATTTATTATTATACTTGCTGGTTGTTCAGTTCTCCCTCCGCTGACTTGATTTACTACATCCATTTGTTTTGGTTTCTCTAAGTTTTTGATGCTAATTTGTAGGAATCCCTTGATTATCCTATAGAAGTCTTTCTATTTTAGATGTCACAAATATCTTCTTCCAACCTGTCATCTGACTAATAACTATGCCCATATGAGATTCTGCAATGAATTGGAGTCCTAAATTTGATGGAATAAAAATAACCCAGTTTTCACATTTGGTTGTAATACTGAAGTCTGGTTTAAGACTTCTCCTACCCCTAAAACACAAAGATATTTTCTTTGGTAGTTTTTATTTAATTTGTATGCATTTGATTGTAACACCTTTTGAGTATAGGTTTCCAATTTATCTAGAACCCACCTTTGTATATGGTATGAGGTTGGGATCCAGGTCTATTTTCATTCATCTAGAGAGAAAGTTTACATAGTAGCAATAGAGGAAGAAACAGAAATGCATGTGTATTGGGAGGGGTAGAAGAGATGGGGACAACAAATGGCCTGGCATATTATTTCTAAATACGGGCTTGACCACCAAGAGTAACTGAAAACAGAAGAAGTTAAAGATAAAGTGGGAGGCAAAAATCCTCAAGTGCCTATAAATCCCCTAGACAGCACACCACCCCGGGCTCTCTTGTCCCCTCCTGGCATGAACCAGGAGCTCTGTCCTTTCACTTTATCTCTAAATAAAAGCCTGTACCTTGCTCTCCTAAAAAAATATAAATCAAATAAATAAATAAATAGATAAATAAGATACAGTGGGAGGGGGAGGGGAAGAACTGGGAATGGGGATGGGGGGTGGCCAGGAACTATTACTTGTTCATCTAAGTCCTTTTATTCTCTTTCATTATGTCTGTAACTTTTTATAATTATGATTCAAGTTAAACTCTTAAAAAGTCACAATTGTTATGAATCCTTCCGAGTAGACTGATTTCTTGGGTCAGATATCTATCTCAGTTCTGCTTCTCCATGAAGTCCATTATATACCTCATCTTAGAATGCATCCCCAAAAGCCTACATCACCCTAGACAGCCTTCACGACACTATCGAAGGGGCTGAGATGGCCACCGGCAGGGAGCGTGGGCTGACTGTTCCTGGTGGTGAAGGAAAAGAAATGAACCCGCTGTGAGGTGGAGAAGCCAGAGGGTCTGCAGAGAGGCACGTTTGCAGAGCAGCTGTGAGTCCCTATCATTTTCCCAACAGCATATGCACACTCTCTGAATAGAGAAGGACATAGCCTTATGTTTTCTCACAGCAATTTATTGTCTGTGAATATATGATACTTTTACCCCCCCAAAAATGATTTAAAAAATAGCACTTCATATGTCTAGCAGTCCAAATTACCTACAGCCACCATGTGCCTTTGCACAGTTCCTATACTCAAACACCCCCAAAACACTGTGAGATACATGCAATCATTCAGGAGCATCTATCTTAGAGACATGGCTGTGCTTGGGCAAGGGCCCTAGATGGAGGGCCAAGAGAGCTGCATTCTGGCCTCTGGCTGTGTGACCTCCTGCCTCTATGAAGGAGGATGTTCTTTTATGAATGAAAGCTCTTTTTAGAACTTCAATTTCCCCTAAAAATAACTGGGTCACTAGGTAATCTCTAACACCCCTTTCCATTTAATCATCTGTGATACGTGATTATATGCCTAGAGAATCCCACAGCACCAGAATATCTAAGAAACACATGCGGACCCATTGAGTGAGTTGGAAATTTCCTGCCAATTGAAAAATTTTAGTTGTGAATCCGATTATCCTTTTAAAATACGTCCTTTAAATTACATGAATTGGTAAACAGCTGAAATAGTTTCAAAATCTAATAAGTGTTTATTATGATCCAACAGGCTCCTGTATATTCCACTCAGAACAGATGAATCCTAAGTGTTTTATGGTTGTAATATTGCCAGTTATTAGAGGGATATATTACAGTAGTTCATGGTGTCTCAAAGTTTGTTATCGGCGCACATATCCGACCATCTTCAAGGTTAGAGCACTGCTGTGGCTGACCTTCCTCTTGTGCGTACAGACCATTTCATTAGGCCTACAGAAGAAATTTTGCACATTTCTTTTTTTAAATTAAGGTATCATTGATATACAATCTTATAAAGGTTTCACATGAGCAACATTGTGGTACAACACTCACCCATATTATCAAGTCCCCCCATATCCCATTGCAGGCTCTGTCCATCAGCATAGTAAGAAGCTATAGAGTCTTTACTTGTCTTCTCTGTTTTGCACATTTCTTATAGTTCAAACCAAGTACAGCTTCCCTTCCAATTCCTTGCCAGATCCACCAGCAAAAATCCTACACCTTGATGACTGAACTTTCTATCTCCTTCATGGGAAAGTCAGGAGACCCAGTTTTTCTTTTTCTAACACTACAGAAAAGATGGATATGGAGTGTTCCACCCTGTAAGGTGGGACATGGTTGGTGTCCAAGGGTACATTTGAACATATGATTGACTATTCTTATGCATCTATATATTATTGCTTTCTACAAAAAAGGAAAATGTTATAGCATTGACTATATAATATTATAATACTAACTCTATCTAATTAAGCAACCTATCAGCTGTTGGACACTTAGATCATTCCACCTTTTCATTACTATAAACAACCTAAGATTGATGAAACCAAAAGCCCAGCTCAAACACAATCACAAGGAAAATTTTTTCACTTGAAAGGAATGAGCATTTTGTCACCATCATCATGCATATCAAAATTCAGTTCTAGAGCCAGAATGAAAACATTGAAGAGATGCATACCAGGCTGCCACTCTGACGTACCCCTGGAGCTGCACTCCAAATGCCACCAGTTGGGTGACAGCATGGCCCTGTCAGTCCCTGTGCAGCACTGAGTGCCTTGAAGCACACCTTCCTTCTGAAATTGCATCCTTTTCTGGCATTTGGAATAACTGTCTGACCATTCTTTCCTCTACCTGTAACCAAGTCCGGCTGTTCACCAACATGCTTTTACTGACTAATTCTGCCCAGCTTTTCCAGGAGAAAGTCATCTTTCTTGGGCCAATCATCACCCACGTGGTGATGATATTGACAAGGCACTCTACAGAGTTCCAGCTCACAATTTTCAGTTTATAATTGTACACTCCCTATCTTACATTTAAAATTTTTTAAATGCACTCCTTCCCCACTGATTACACACACACAAATGGTCCCTTTTCAGGGCCTGAAAAAGATCAAATCCTGACGATTTGAGGTTGAATTAACCATGGTTAAGGCTAAGCATTGAGCCCAGTTGAGCAAGCATTCATTATTGGCTGTCAAGCAGGGAAGAAAGAACCGAAAATGCAGAAGAGCTGCCTTTGACATCAGCAAGGAAGAAAGACCAGAACTCTATTTCACCCTCCTGTCCCCACCTCCTGCCTCCACTCCAGATGGATTAACTCCCAGACTTGACCAGTCCTTAAATTGGATGCTCAGCATTTATTAACTAAGTACAAGCATGTTCCAGCTGTCTTCTGTCTTTGCCATCATTGTCTCACCACTAGGAAATCAAGAACTGACAGTAGTTTTAATTTTAATTAGGAACTAATATCATCTTCCTCACTACCAATTTCTCCAGTTAATGGAATATGGCCTGTCATTCCAGAAACATTCTTCTCCTTTATCCCTACAATAGCCCTAATTCCAATCTTCAACATCTGTCCTCTAGATAATTTCATAAATAGCCTGCTGGTCATCCTTGCTTGGAGTCACTCTCCAATCCACTTTAGCTCTTACCTTGAATCCTTCTAATATAGACCCTTGATCATAGTGTTCCTCTATGGAAAACTTCAATGGTCAGCTACAAAACATGACTTAGGATACCACTTACAAAGCAGTATTCCTGCTACAACAAGTTCTTACTAATTGATAATCCATTTAGAATACTACAACAATAACTGGCAATAACCTAAGTGTCCACCAAGAAGGGAATGCTAAATAAATTCTGGACCTTACATGTGTCTTATTTTTATGTTTTATATGCAAACAAAAATTTGGAAAGAACACACATCAAACAGTTGACCTATAGTCACCACTGGGGAGCAAGATGGGGGGAAAAGGGGCTTTTATCCTTATTTTATTATTTTTATAAGTCTGCATGTTATTTAAATATGTTATAGCAAGCATATATTATTTTTAAAAACCTATAGCCAATATTAGGGTTTATAACTGCATTTGTTACCGAGGGCTTCATTTAGAAATCGTCCCTATTGTATTTTGATCAGGGGTATGTATATGTATATGTATAAACCTGAAGTTTAATAATATAATGCACTATATATATTGTGTTCTCGCTGAAGGCACAGTCTTTGTTTGCCCAGAATGCTTTGCATAATGCCTGGCATATAGTAGGAGAATATATCTATATATGCATATATGTTATATATATATATATATATAGAGAGAGAGAGAGAGAGAGAGAGAGAGAATATAAATATATATATATAGTATACTTCACTACCAATTTCTTCCAGGTAATGGAACATGATGGAACATGGGCTGTGATTCTAGAATCATTCTTCTATTGCTCTATATAAGCCATATATAGGACTATAATTTTGCATATTTACATATGCAAAAATATATAAGCACCCAAATGAGAGAATGCTCTACATTTTGCTATCCCACTGACAAACCTGTCCAAATCATCAAGTGCCCCAAAAAGGGTAAGAGCCATCAGACAGGGAATGGATCATTAGGCTTGGGACCTAGTATGAGCACAGGCTGGCATTAGCTGGCTCACATGTGAGTCAGGGCCATTTTGGGGAATCAAGAACATCAGCAGGAAGCCTCTGGGTGGCTGGCGTTAGGGAACTCCACACCATGCTGAGCTAGAGGCCCTCAGAATCTTTTGGGGTGGGGGGGGAAGGAAACATATTCCAAACCCCAACCAACTTGGCTGGAAAGGGAGTGTTCACTTTATACACATTTCCAAAATCCTGCCCAATGAGTAAAAAGTATTAGATGTTTTTTTTTAATATTTAAATTAATTTTAAATATTTAAAATCATATAGGAGCAAAAGGGATCACCGCAGAAAGGAACAAAGAAAAGCAAGCCCCGCCTTTGCCCTCTGGCAGTTGATTTCTCTTCCAAACCCCAGGTAGCTGAGGGGTGGAAAGTCTAGAAACGGAATAGAACTCGTCTAATCTCTTTTATAACAATGTTCTTATTTTAACCCATGTCCTCAGGGGAAATGGCTGAAAATAGTGACAAATACAACATCAATAAACATAATAATAATTGATTTTCCAGAGATGAAAAATTTGAAATTAGTGGCCATTTCCCCCCAGAGCATTGGTTGATTAATTTAATGTTCATCTTAGTCTTTCAAAGATATCCTCTTACTGCCGATCTGCTCTGCCACGCTTTGTGATGGGTTTTGCGGTTAGGGCCCAACGTCGGAAGTATATTGCACAGTTCTGCAATTTTAAAGAGAACCCTGATCGTGTAAGGATGGCAGCAGTCAACAGCAACAAGGGAAGTGAAGACACGTAAAGCAGTTATGTTTCCAGAGACTGAGATTTTGGGTTTTTCGTATAAATACAAGTCTGGTGACTGGTCTATACAACAGTTTTCTAA
Source organism: Manis javanica (assembly GCF_040802235.1). Taxonomy (NCBI): domain Eukaryota; kingdom Metazoa; phylum Chordata; class Mammalia; order Pholidota; family Manidae; genus Manis; species Manis javanica. The sequence continues at coordinate 48,683,047 of NC_133158.1, read as the reverse complement.
CTTAAGTATTCAAGACACAGATATTGAGAGTTTCTACCTGTATCTACCCCCGCTGCCCAAAGGACCTGAATTTCACTGAATTAATTCAGAAATCTCAACACAGCAAAGATGAAATTCAAGTAACATTTCCTTCCTCCCTCCCTCCCTTCCTCCTCTTTCCTTCTCTTCCTTCTTTCCCCCCTTTCCTTCCCTCCTCCCCTCCGCTATGATCTGAATGTTTGTGGCTCCCTTAAAATTCGTACGTCAATTCCTAATGCGCTGGGCGTGACTGTTTGGGAGGCGGGGCCTTAGGGAGTGACGGAATCATGAGGGCGGGGCTCCTGCGGATGGCGTCAGCACCCTTCCTGCAGGGGCGCCAGAGTGCGGCTTAGCCCCCCCACCACGTGAGGTCCCGCAGGAAAGAGGGCTGTCTAGGACATGGGTTCTCAATAGACACCAAACCTCCTGGCGCCATGATTTTGGAATTCCCAGCCTCCAAAACTGTGAGAAATAAAACTTGGTTGTTTACAAGACCCCACTTAGAGCATTTTTGTTATAGCGGCCCAAACCAACTAGGGCATCCCCTCTCTCTTCCCTCCTTCCCTTCTTAACTTCTTCCTTCCTTCTATGACTCTGAAACATATGATGGTCATATTTCCTTTTTTATGGATGAGTAAAGTGAAGCAGAGGTTTGTGACTTCTCCAAGACCCGGTAATGAAGGAATGGACAACCCAGAGAAGCAGGCTGACCCTTCAGAGTTCCAGCCGAGCACCCTTTCTAGAGCACTTGGCCCTGCAGTCCGCCAGGGGTAACCCACAGAGCTGTGTCCTGTAACCGTACAGGACAGACCGACTCCCGCATGAAGCCACCGTGTGAGTGTGTGGGGCAGAAGACCTGCACCCACCCTCAGCACTTGTCCCTTCCCAAATATGTGCTTCACCATGCTGAACATGGACGGGTGAACTGGTTTCCCTGTTCTCAGGGGCTGGGGTGGAATTTCCCCCTTCATCAGACCTCTTCTTATCAACACCGGCAGAGGTGAGCCTAAACCCAGTATTTGGAAACATGTGTATGGCTTCTGACACTGCTCCTGGGAACTTCTCTTCAGGGTTCCCCTTAGCAGTCATTTTAACCTGACTTCTAAGACCATTGCCGTGATAGCAGTCATTTTAACCTGACTTCTAAGACCATTGCCGTGAAGTGTGATTCATACTGTGTGGCACCCAGGGCTCCCTGCCTGTCACTCATTTCCCTACAAATGCAGCAGAGCACAGTGGCTGCCACTCCTTCCCAAATGCACACACTTGGCCCTCACTCTCCTCCTTCTTTCTGCCCTATCACATGGTCCCCACATTTGTACCCCAAGGCACAAGATACTTCCTGTGGAGGCACATCAAGGCTCTTAATTGAAGCATTTATAATGTAGTATTTCTCTGCACAAGTCCCATGATAGCCTTACCTATGACAGTGGTGTCTGTCCCAGTAGGTTTCCCTAAGGAGATGAACAGGGGGCTTTCACACACCAAAACGAACTTCCCTTTGACACCCTGAATGGAATGACTCTCCCTAAACAAGGGACATGGCGGATGGCATGCTGAACGCCATCATGAGGCCAGGCTCCCTTGGGCAGGTCAGCACCAGGCGTCAGTAAAGGACTCTATTAAATGAATGAAACCGTTCCACACAGGGGAAAACATCATCACTCATAAACACTTAAGAATGCATTCTGTACGCTTTCTTTCATTGAGATATGTCTTTCCAAAATGCATCAGCAACAAAGAGGAGGAAACCTTCTCCTTCCCTTTCCCAGGATCTGCCTTTTGGAGCCGTTGAAGCAGAGCAATGCTGGGAATATGAGCAGGTCCTCTAAATGCAGAGGGGAGAGCTGGGGGAATCTAGTTAGAGCTACAACCTGTGTCCCCGAGTCACAGTCCCCAAGCACAGGCCCCATTTATAACATGTTCTTTAACTTTGTTTACCTTTGTAGACATTTACAGAAGCATCTTCCTTTCCGGAAGTTGGGGCCCTGTAATCATTACTTGTCTTCGGGGAAAACGAGATTACACACCTTTAATTCCTCTTCTCAGAAGGTCTGTATTGGAATAGGTCACTCTCTACTGACCTGCTTCCACCTCCCCACCCCCGGAGAGGGGCTACTGTATTTTCAAAATTTTTTTCTTGGCCTTATAAGCACAACCAGCAAAGGTGGGTCCCTGGATTCGAAACCTCAGTCACAAACAGGGAGGAGATGGGAGGGCTCACACTCTCATTTAGGGTTTGGGATTGAGAACCCTCAGCATTCCCAGGAAGGAGCACAGATGCTGGAAGGGAATACATACATTCAGGTTTCTGACTTGTACTAGTTTGCTGCGGCTGCCAAGCAAAGCACCACAGCCTGGGAGGCTAAAACACAAAAATGTATTGTCTCAGAGCTCTGGAGGCCAGAAGTCCAAACTCAAGGAAACAGCAGGGTTGCTTTCCTCTGAAGGCTTGGCCAGAAAAATTGGTTCTAGGCACTTCTAGGCTTATAGATGGCTGTTTCTCCCTGTGTCTTCCTATCTATGTATTTTCCCTCTGTGTGTGTCTATGTCCAAATTTCTCCTTTAAATGAGGACACCAGTCATATTGGATTAGGACCTGCCCTAATGACTTCATTTTAACTTAATTACCTCTATAAAGACCCAGTCTCCAAATAAGGTCACATTCTGAGGTCTTGAGGCTGAGGACTTAACATTTGAATCTTAGAGTACTCAATTCAATCCATAACACAGCTCAAATAAATTGCCCCATGTTCTAAATGGAGACTGGTGCTTGATAAAAAGTGACTAGCAGCAGCACCGGATTCTTGTCCTGCTCCCGTGTACCACCCAGTCTCCCACCCTGGCCCAGCCCTTCACCACAGAAGGTCTACAGATTGCCAGCACAAGTCCCTCACTTTGTCAGAAGCGTCCTGCTTCAGGGTGGCAGCTTAGGGGCTGTCAGGGGCAAGCTTGTGGGCACAGATGCTAAGCTTCAGAAAAGATTCTCCCACAACCAGTCTTGATCGTGGGAATCCATGAACACCAACTGCCCACCTACAGACCTTAATTTCTGGACATAAATCCTTTATCAGCCCTTTTCAAAGTTGAACTCAGATTTCATTCATTCATTCATTTACTCATTTGACAAAGAATTTTCTCCAGGACCTGCCATGTGAAGCCACTGTGCTAAGATCCGGAAGCCTAAATGGTGAAGGCCCACCTCCGAGAGCTCCCAGCACAATGCGGGGAGCAGCGGCAGGGAGGGACGGGGGGCTCTCTGTGCACACAGAGGTGGGTCAGTCTGGTTAGACTGGGAAAGACTTGAGAGGACCCCTGGATGGTTTGGCTGGACAACTCCTGATATGGTATTTCCTCCTGCAGGTGGGACATGACATGAAGTCCAGGAGAAAAGGAGTGAGATTACATACCTTTAATTCCTCTTCTCAGAAGGTCTATATTGGAATAGGTCACTGTCTACTGACCTGCTTCCACCCCCCACCCCCGTAGGGGGGCTGCTGTACTGACCAGTCGGAGAGGGTGGTCAGTAGACATAGATAGCGTAAGGACAGCAACAAGGGCCACGCCTGAGCTGGCCCATGGCCCCAGCGCTCCATCTCACACCACCCCAGGCCGGGACCATCCTCCTGACCCTTCTTCGTTCCCTCATTCTCCCCCAAGTCTCCTCCTTCTGGCCGGCACACAAATACCATTCTTCCTTATGGTCTACCCCAAGCTGTGCCTCAGAAGGTCTTCCCACGTGAATCAGTTTCCTAGGACTGCCATCACAGATTACCACAAAACCAGGGACTTAAAACTACACAAATTCAATACCTTATAATTCTGGCAACCAGAAGTCTGAAATGGGCCTCACTGGGCTAAAATCATGTCATTTCTTTCCGGAAGCTCCGGGAGGGACTGCTTCCTTGCCTTTTCCAGCTTCTGGTAATTGCCTGCATTCCGTGCCTGTCGGGGCTTGTGGCCCCTCCTTCCACCTTCAAGGACAGCAGTATAGCATCTCCATACCTCTTTCTGACTCTGACCCACTTCTTCCACTTCTAAAGACCTATGTGATGACACTGGGCCATCAGGATAATCTCCCCTCTCAAGGTCAGCTGATCAGCAAACTCAATTACATCCGCACCCTTCATTTCCTCTTGCCATGTGAAACAACATATTCACAGGCTCAGGATTAGGATACGGACATCCTGGGAGTGGGGGCATTATTCTGCCAAGGATACCAAGCAAAATATTTATATCAAATATATACACTGAGCAAACTCCTTCCTATAAAGAATTCTGATGACAGCTGTTATGAAAATAAGATTTTTTTTTTATTACATAAGGAGTGAAAAATGTCCACTGGGTTTTTTAACTGAAAGAGGACCCAAGTAGCTCAATGGGCTAAAACATGAAGGAGGAGTCACAGAATGAGACAGAAGGGGAGTCACACTTGTAAGGTTATCATTTGTTCTCAGGGCCAGTAAACAAGTAATTAACATTAGTAGAGCAAGTACCAGCGATGAGGTAAAAGTACTATATTTAAAGTCTTGATTATAGATTCATACTCTTCAAGCCCAAGAAATAAAAGTTCCTTGTTCCACAGGTCCATCCACCAATCAGTTTTCTGGAAAGATGTGGCACAGAAGTGGTGGAACCATGATGATCTGCCTGGATGTCCCTTGCAGCAAGTTTGCACAAGATCCTGGAGTCCTTGCAAGGGAGTGTGGTCGCAGGAGAGCACTCCCAAGTCGATCAGCTCTCCCAAAGTCAATCATATTCCAAGCTCCATGGCCCAGAACCCTCAGAGCCAGCCCTTTTCATTGTTTCCTGACCTGAGCCAGTCTTCAGACAGCAACCCATTTATTATAGAGGAGACCAAGTCCTCGGGAGGACAGGCCTGCAACACAGTGGCAAATGAACATGGTAATGATTTCCCCCATCCTCTCCCAAAGGGACCTCAGCCATTTACTCAGGTAGTTGTAGACTGGAGCAAAGGAAACATTAAATATGTTTCAGCTTATTGGGGTCTCAGTTTCCACTGATAGCTGGAGAACCGAAGCATTATCTTGACCCTTTCTTTAAAATAGGAGAAAGTAGGGACAAGAAATAATGGCATCTGGTGAAGATCCAACAAAGACAGTATCTACTAGTTTGACAGACCCACCTGGCCATCATTTATCTCATCCTAAAATGTGCACTTGGGATAGACCTTTGGTAGTCAGAGCAACCAACTTGCTTTGAGTCCTTGGCATGAGAACTATCACAGTGGGAAAACCAAGTGGAAACTTCTGAAGCAGCCACCTTCCACCCTGCCTAAGTATACTAAATCAAGGAAAATACAGAAATTTATGCCACCCTCAGAGGGACCTATAGGATGCAGAGGAAGTGGTCGGTCTCCTCTAAGTCATCAGTCTGTCCCCTGCAGAAACCAGAGATCCTGAAACATGACAGCAGACTGCTCAGACTCCCCACCTGCTGTGCCACACTGGGCAGACCAATAGATCTCACGCACCTGCTATGCAGCTATTCATTTGGGGAAGGTGTTCCACTCTAACTCTATCAGACAAAAAATCAGAAAATGTTTGCATTCAGATTGAAAGAACAAAAATATTCCTTTACAGTTTTGCCCCCAGGACTGTGTTAGCTCTTCCACCCTCTGTCATACTGTAGTCTGAAGAGGTTAAATATCTGGGCATCATGCAGTACATCACATTGAGGGTATCATTCTAGTCAGGCCAGAAGAATAAGAAGTAGATAGTTCATTGGAGGCCCTAGTAAGACACATGTGCTCCAGAGGATCAGAAATAAACCCTACCAAGATTTAAGACTTACACTACATCAGTAAAATTTTTAGGGTCCCAGTGGTCAGGAGTGTGCCAGACATCCCATCCAAAGTAAAGGACAAAATATTGCATCTTGCATCTCCCACTACAAAGAAGGAAACCCAAAGGTGACTTCAAGGGATGACTTATGCTAGTCCCCACTAGCAATGATCACTCTGTCTTGAGAAGCAGAAGTGATACCAACAACACTATGCTTTCTGCATACATAAACATTTGGTAAGACTCTCAAAGGGATATCAGTGACAAAAGAACAAAAGACATAAAATTTCAGTGAATTTCCAGGCAGTGTATCAGTCAGTTATTGCTGTATAACAAACCACACTAAAACTTAGTGGCTTAAAATGGCAGCCATTTGGGTGGCTTGGGGGATGGGGGAGATAGGTGAGGGGATAAAGAGGTATAAACTAACAACTGTAAAATAAATAAGTCATGCTGGTGAAAGTAAAAAACCAAAATAAAATAAAACAGCAACCATTTATTTAGCTCTTGATTCTTTAGGTCAACAATTTGGGCTGGGCTCAGTTGGATGGGTCCTCTGCTTTTGCCTACATGCACTTAGCTGCTGAGTTGGCCAAGGGCTGGCTGGTTTTGGATGGCTTCTACCACCAAGACATCCAACCTTTGTTCCCATGGGTTTGCTCATCTTTCAGCATTCAACCTGGTCTGATTCACAGGGTTTCAAGAAAGAGTAGCCATGTATGGGACCTCTTGAGTTCTTGTGCTAGGCTAAGTTCATGCATGTCACAGCATCACTTCTACTGTATTCTATTGGCTAGAGCAGGTCATAGAGCAGCTGAGATTCAAAGGTAGGGAAACAAACTTTGACTCTATGCCTTGATAAGAAAGTTGCAAAGTCATATTATGGTGATCAAAGACACAGGGAAAAGTAAAGGATTGCAGCCATTTTTGTAATCCACAAGTCTGCTAGATTCTATCTAAACATTTGTGGGGCTCACAAAAGAGTAACCCCCCAAAAATGAGGAAGAAGGAATCTGATCAAACTTCTAGGCCAGTCATTTCAAGGCAAGAATCAGAAATTCCTAAACAGAACCCATGTCCCTCTTTAGAAACCCAGTGGCACAAAGCCCTGACCTTAGCTTCTCTCTCTGGACTTACTTCACCCTCTGAATGACCTCTCTATGCCACCTGTCCTCTTTTAGAATCAATTTAGAATGTCTCCATGACTTATGCCTTCAGAACAGAGCAAATTCATAAACATTCTGAAAGGGGTGGACATCTTATTCAAGCAAAATAGGAATGAATTCCTCTAATTTATCTGGCATCCTCCTGCAAGATTTTATCACATCTTTTGCTTCAAAAAAGAAAAACAAGGAAGTGAGCTGACACACAAACTGCATTAAGAAAAATGCTTTTAAATCTGCACTCACAAAGAAACAAAAAGAAAAAAGGAGAAAATCCTAAAAATGCTGAGGTTGGAAGGCACACATAGCACATGTTCTTGAGAGTCTGATCTCCATGGTGCGGGGATGGAGTGATCAGAAGCGGACGTGTGAATCTCCACCCTGGGTCTCATCATTAGGATAACCACATGTGAGTCTCAATCTTCTCCTTTGAAAATTGGTATTTGGTGAAGCAAAGCGTAATTTTCTAAATGCCACACGCTATTTTTTATTTTACTGGCAAAATTCTTTCCTTTGCTCCCTTAATTTTCCTGATTCTCCATTTTGTCCTCTTTTTTCCTTCCCCCTCCTCCACTAAGGAATAGGGATTTTCAAGCTTTGCTTCCTTGTCAAGTTGAAAGGCCACGGAGTCAGAGCTCATGGGCCTTGTGGTTTCTCACCTTGCATTTCAAGACACGCTGAGGTCAGGTAGATCTGCAAGGTAGAGAGGTACTGCATTACCAAATGTGGCTCTGAGAACAGGAATTTGGAAGCAAAAAAGGAAGAAATGAGGCCCCTCCCTCCTCAGATGCCTTTAAAATGTGGACTTAAGAAAATGTGCTCCAGAGTCAAACGGAAAGAATTGGAAGAGCTTTTACATTTCAAAATACAGTGAGCTTGGAGCATGAAGGGAATTTAGAGAGCCTTGAGCTATAAACCAGTCTGATCCCCTAAATTAGCCAGATCCCTCCCTGAGCTCACAGAGACACTGTCCCCAAGAGCTACCATGCTGAGGGCACTTTCTGGATATGAACCAATAAGATGCTCTAAACTGGATATGCTTTAATAAGCTCTGTGTTCCAAAGACAAGCAAGATGGGAGGCAGCTTAACATGGAGGTGAATTGCTCAGACCCAAGCCCGACTTCCTGAGTAAATTTCAGCTCTGCAAATGCTATGGATTGAATTGTGTCCACTCCCCACACCCTGCAAAATTCATATGTTGGGGTTCTCACCCTCCAATACCTCAGCATGTGACTTTATTTGGAGATGGGGCTACCGAGGCAATCAAACTAAGATGCGGTCATTAGGGTGCGCCCCTAATGCAACATGACAGGTGTCCTTCGAAAAAGGGGAAACGGAACACACACACACAGAAAATGCCTTGTGGAGGTGAAAGCAGAGGCCTGGTGGTGCTTCTACAAGCCAAGGAACACCTAAGATTGCCAGCAACTCCCCAGCAGCCGGAGGAGAGGCCTGGGACAGATGCCCCCTCACAGCCTCAGGGGGACCAGCCCTGCTCACTCCTTCATCTGGGCCTTCCATGCCCCAGAGCTAAAAAATGTCTGTTGTTTAAGCTGCCCAGTGTGTGATACTTTGTCACAGCATCCCTGGCAAACTAACAGAGCCAGTCACCATCCAGCTGTGTGACTCAGCGCAGCTTCCGGCCCATGTGGATATTAGAGACGCTGTGCAGCTCTGATGGCTGTTAGGAGGGTAAATGCATTAGTGTGCACAAGTGCTCTGAATAGAAGTGGGCACAAAGAAAGAGACGTGCATTAGTTAAATTAAAATTTCTTAAAATCATCACAAAAGTTGCTATAGAAATTATTAGTTGATTTGTCTGACTTTGCTGCCTGTATGGGATTAAAGGGAAAATTTTTAAGTCCTTTAGAAAGTCTAAATGCTATTACTTATTCCAAGCACTATCGACAAATTGTTATAATTAGAGCTCTGTTGTTTTCTTCGTTTTTCTTTCAATAGTGTGATCTAGCAGTGCCTGGGGCCGTTAGATTTCTAATAAATTATTAATCTGGGAGTTAATAATTCATGTTAATTGGTGCTGTAATCCACTTTATCTGGCAAATGTGAGCAAAGGTCATAGCTTTTTAACAGCAATGATGAAACCTTTTCTAAGTTTCTTTTTCCATGCTCTATCATGGAAATATTAAGATATAGAAAGCAAAACTTAACCAGAGCGGGGAAAGCAAGACGATTCCAAGGGTAAAGGTCTAGACCTTCAGTCATATTTCGTAGACCAGCACTGCCTCCATAGCCCTGCTGGAAGGAGAGGAGGGTCCCAGGGAACGCAGAGGACACTAGCCCCAGGGGAGCCTTCTCCAGAGGAACACAGCCACTCAGGTTTGTAAAGCTTTTACAAGAGAACTTACAATAATTGCAAGTGATCACTGACCACTGATCAAACTATTTTTTTTCCAGAAAATGTAACAAGGTATTTCAGAGACTAGCTCACCAGCGGGGTTTTTGTAATGAATGATGATTCTTCTAAATTACAAGGCATAGCTTTATGCATAGAGGGCATTCATTCACACAGGGTGATGGCCACAGAATCCCAAGCAAATTCCTATCACCACTGATGTCTTTGATTTTAATTCATGTTTCTACTCTCTTTTTCTTTTTTCCCTAGAAAGAATTTGAGGTAATTCCTGATTATAGACCCTAGAAGACAAGAAATTAAAGGTCTTTTACCTAGATAAATTTACATTTACTCCCCAATTCACTGATTCATCTCTCCATCTACAAGGCAGTTCCAGTGGCCCAGATGTTCTGGGTGTTTTATACCTTTTTTAGCCTTGATAATTAAAAGTTTCATTTCAAGTCACCGACTGATATAGTGAAATAACCTTTTCCCATTTGGAAAATAAAATTATTCCTAGCATCTTTTTGTTTTTTTTAGTTTTGATCAAAAGATAGATGTAAAATATGCAGAGAATGATGACTGAACACTTAGGACAAAAATTTAAATGGAAACCACTAGTTTGAAGAGTTTGGAGGCTGAAAGTCCAATCCTCTAGCTCTTGTTTATCCAAAGACAATTTGAATAGCATATGCTTTTCATTGTGCTCCTTTTCAGTCATTTACATATTGGGGAAATGTATATTTGGCAACAGGTCCTATTTTTAGGAGTCCTTGAAACCTGCCCTTTGAAAATGTTTTCATTTCTGGCATATATGTGTATTTTAAGCAGAATGAAAACACAAAGCAAAAAAGAAAAATATGTACAGAAAGGAATGATTTTTCCAGCCCCATGGAGCACAATAAGAAAGTAATCATTCAGTTGTGACTTTAAAAATGGATTCGTGCCTGGGTTTTCCAAGTATTTCCTTCTAAATGACCATTTCTCTACAGAACTGAACTAATGTAAAGAGACAGCTTGTTCTAGTGCCAGAACTGAAAAAACATAAAGGATGCAGGCTCTATTTTCACATGAGGAACTTGACCAAATAATGCCTACTTTGTTTCTCTGCAGCCTCTTGAGTTGATTCAGAAGAAGGTGCCATGTGCCCACTGCATGGCTCAGAGCATGTTTGCCTGGCCTGCCTGCCAATCACCACCAGACTTCTATTATTTGCAGTCAGTAACAAAGATTCATCCTTGTGTTCATCAAGCAACAAGGAGAATCTTTGTCACTTAGTGTAATTAATAGCTGCACTTCTCATGGGAAGATGGGAAAAGGATGCCCTTTGCATGGAGGCTTGGGTAGATTCAGAACAGATTTCATGGCTCCTGTCTGCCTTTGGCCACAGCTAAACTGCCAGGACTCCAACAGACGTGGAAGGATGGTGAGCAAAGTGCTTCCCCTGGGGCTCTATGCTCCCTCCTCCAAGCCCCATAACTGGTCCACCAGAGCTCTCTAACCTTTCCAGTGAACCACATGGACTTGAAGACTTGCCCCCCCGTGGGGTGTCCTATATCTGTGCCTTGTGTCATTGCTACTGCCTCACCACCCTGTGGTCTCCATGAACCTCCAGAAAGAGTCCATGCAGAATAGAAAATAAAAACGGAAGTAGAGAGTGTCCACTCAACAATCCTTCTGAGAATGTATTTTAGGTGCTGTTTTCAAAATGCAAGACCCCAAAACTCTGACTTGGACAGGCTCTGATGCTGACTCGCTCTGACAGCACAGATGGATCACCAAATCTGGGTTCCAATCTGGGGGTCCAAGTTTCACTTTACACTGAAACACAGCCTTCTGTTTCACTTTCTGGGCTCCTGCCTTTTTATTACTTGGGGGACCCACTTCTTTCTTCTTCCTCCTCTTCCATAAAAATGGCTGGATTTCTCTCACTTCTGGACCTTTAAATTCCTGTCCTCTGTCCTGGTCTCCCCTCTCAGGGGGTCAGGGCACCCTTAGGTACCAACAGCTCCTCACCATCGCCCCACGTCCTGTCACTGTGTCGAAAGCTCTCATGTCAGAGAAAGCTTTGTCACTTCATCTAGAAAACGTATAAATATTAGAAGGCCATTGGTTTTTTTCCCTCCTATTCCTGCCCAAGAAGAAAGGAAACATGCCCTACATTTTCCATCCCTGATCCACGACCCCACTGCCCTTCCACATCATCTTTAAAGAAACCCCACCTCATATATTTTCCCTTGGCTCATCCATCAGCTATGCACTCTCTCCCCCAGGCTTCCTCACCCTCCCCATAGGAGTGTCCGGCCCCACTTACACGGTGGTTGGGTCTCTTTCCCCTACTCTGTTGCCTTCCCTGGGGAACCAGCATGGACCTGTTCCTTCCCTAGTCAGGGACCACAATGCCCTGACTCTCCTCTGAACGAATGGCCTCCATCCTTCTCCTCCTGTGACCCCCACCATCTGTCTGCAGTGCTATTTCAAAGCCACCAGTTCCCTCTCCCTTGCCCACCTTTACAGGGACACTTTTTCAAGCCCCTCCACCCACATACCAGCTCCTGTCCTACCCAGTCCAACCATCATCTTGAGGCCTCTGCGGTGTTGCCAGTCATTGTGCATGGTGCCCTTCATGCAGTGAGGAGCTGCCCCTGACCTCCACGCATTGTGACAGGCTGCGGCAGGACAACTTTGGGGCAGCAGCCTCCATGGGGTCTCTCTGACCATGCTGCATGCCCTCATTCCAGCTCGGCCTTTCTAGGCTCCTAAGGACAGGATTTCCTGCTAGTCTTGGTGGCACTATGTGTATAATTAACTATAATACTACAAGGGTATACTACATTCTAATTCCATACATGTGTATTAAATCATAATAATTCCTTCCAAGCTTATGAAATTTTCCTACCTACAAAACATGCTATTTTTCAGACAAAGGCACTCTGCATTCCCTCTGAGAGCTCAGCTCGGCATGGCAAGCTCTGCACAATTTTAATTCCTACCCAACACCACCACTATTGTGTCTGAGATGTCCCTAACTGAGAAAATCGTCCCTTCCTCCCACTCCCAAGCCCCTGCACACACTATACCATGGGTTTTGCCTTACGGCAAAAATAATGTGGAATCCTGTGGCTTTGACAGACAAGATGGAGAGTTTGGTCCTGCTGTTACCTGTCTTTCACTCATAGAATCTGAAGGGTCCCCACCCATAAGATGGCGAACTTCCTGCTTCTCTTCCAGGTCCTCAGTTCCCGCTGGCGCCACCTGAAGCCCAATCACCCCTCGCACCCCCCCCGATCCCAGCACCCAGCCAATAACCACCAGCCCCGTAGAAGTGACACCTCAATCACCCCATGCCCCTTCCTATATAACCCAGCACCTTTCCCTAATAAAGCGGAATTCTCCAGTGAATTGCTGCTGTGTGTCGCTCCTTCCTTTCATTGGTGCCAAAACCCAGGAGACGGGACACCCCAACTGGGCCCCGTCTTCCCCCCGACACCAGCAGCAGCTTGCCCTCTTCCTCTTTTTCTGGCGCTGGCTCCTCACACTCACCACTCCTCTTTGGCCTTTGGGTTTCCCCCGGAGCGGGCCACTCTTCCCTGAGCTATTGCAGCACCATTGACCATGATTGTCCGGCAAGGCCCTGATGCTCGGGGACGAGGAGGGAACTCTCCCCGCCTTAGGCCTTCATGGCTGCAGCGGACCCTCAGGCCCCTCCTCCGACAGTCATAAATGCACTCTCCGCTCCTTTCATTAGTGTTGAAACTTTTTAGGCAAAATTTCACCAGGGTGGTCCACTCTTCCCCGAGCTATCGCAGCGCCATTGACCGTGATCGTCCGGCAAGGCCTTCCCCCCACCTCAGATCGAGCCTGAGCCTTTCAGCCCCCCTCTAACTAAGTCCCAGGAGCCTCCTCCATCCTTGCCCCTATCACCTGTCTCTCCCCCACAGACTGAGCCAGAAACCTTCAGTCCCCCTCAGACTTGGTCCCGTGGGCCTCCCAAAATTATCACCCCCGTCCAGGAGGTGGCGGGACCCAAAGGCATTGTGCGCATTCACATCCCTTTCTCCCTAGGAGACTTGGCCCAACTTGAGAAACGCCTAGGTTCCTTTTCCACTGATCCCATGACATATATCAGGGAGTTTCAATGGACCCTCCAGTCATACAGCCTCACACATCATGACATTTTCATGCTCCTGGCCAATACCCTCCTTCCTGAAGAGCGTAGATGAGTTTGGGATGTCGCTCAAACGCACGCTACCGAAACCCACAAGACTGACCCCACCTATCCCCCTGGCCCCACCACTGCCCCCGAACAAGACCCACACTGAGAATATAACACAGCCGTGGGTCTCCGCTCTTGAGATATCTTCGCCTGCTGCTTAATAGCAGGTCTGAAAAAGGCAGCTTGTAAAATAGTCAACTTTCAAAAGCTCCAAGACATAATTCAAAGGAGGGAGGAAACTCCCTCCGAGTTCTTAGACAGACTCACTCAAGCCCTATTACAGTATACCAGCCTGGACCCAGAAACGCCTGATGGAAGACATGTCCTTATGACATACTTCCTAGCTCAAAGCTACCCCGACATTAAAGCTAAACTCAAAAAGTTAGAACAGGGCCCCGATACCCCACAGACTGAGATCCTAACAGTGGCCTTTAAAGTCTTCCATAACCGGGAGGAGGAGAAAGAACACCGTAAACAAAAGGCTGATCAGGCCAATTTCCAAATGTTGGCCCAGCTGATAAAACCACAACCTGGGCGCCCCTCTACAAACAAGCCCCCCCACCAGGAGCTTGTTTCAAGTGCAGAAAAGAAGGACAGTGGTCAAGGGCATGCCCCTCCCCCAGATCTCCTACCACCCCATGCCCCAGATGCCACAAAAAGGGCCACTGGGGGTCTGATTGCCCAACACCCAAAGGGGAGGCTGGACGAACAACCCTCATCCTAAGCCTGCCATAGTGGGGCTGGCAGAAGAAGATTGATGGGGCCCAGGGGCTTCTCACCCAACCATTTCCATCACCAAACAGGAGCCCAGGGTTACTTTAATAGTAGACGGTCACCCCATCTCCTTCCTCATAGATACAGGAGCCACCTTGTCAGTCTTGTGAGAATACTGGGGCCCTACCACGCCTGCCATTACTCCTATAGTCGGGGTAGGAGGTAAACAGATTTTCCCATTAAACCCCCCCCCTTTTTTGCACAATCCAAGACAATCCCATACCTTTCTCCCACTCCTTCCTGGTTATGCCCCAGTGTCCCATCCCTTTACTAGGACGGGACATCCTTTCTCTCCTCCATGTTTCCATAACTATATCCACTCCCACAGCCCCCAGCACTCCCTTTCTGATGGCCCTCATAGCTGACGACCCCCCCTCTACCCAATGAAAGCTCTAGTTCCGCCCTCATACACCCTGTAAATCCCAAAGTTTGGGACATTACAAGCCCCTCCGTGGCTCTATGTCCTCCTGCCCCTATCAAATTACATGACCCCTCTCAGTATATGTGTCAGACCCAATACCCCCTAACCACTTCAGCCCTCATAGGCCTCCAACCCATCATTCAAGATCTCTTAAACAAAAATTACCTCAGACCCACTCACTCCCCATTTAATACCCCCATATTAGCTGTTAAAAAAAACCAACAGATCTTTCCACCTTGTCCAAGTCCTTCGCCTCATCAACATGGCCGTCACCCCTTTCCATCCCTTAGTTCCAAATCCATACACCCTTTTATCGTGAATCCCTGCCTCAGCCTCTCACTTCTCAGTCCTAGATCTCAAGGACGCATTTTTTTCCATCCCTCTGGACCCCTCCTCCCAAGATTTTTTCGCCTTCACCTGGACGGACCCATGCACGAGACATTCTGAACAACTTACTTGGACAGTTTTGCCACAAGGCTTCCAAGATAGTCCCATATTTTTGGACAGGTCCTAGCTCAGGACCTCAAACAGTTTCATCATGATCACTCCGAGTCCACCTTATTACAATACGTGGACAATCTTCTACTCTGCAGTCCCTCGTGGGAACAGTCTCAACTTGACACTGCCTCCCTTCTTAACCTTCTAGCTTCCAGAGGTTACCGGGTATCCCCCATCAAAGCTCAAATCTCTTCCCCTCCTGTCACTTACCTTGGATTCCTTCTGTCTCAACAAAGAAAGTCCATTACCTTAGACAGAAAACGACTCCTCTCTGACCTGCCTGTTCCCAAAATCAAGACAGAAATCCTTTCCTTTCTAGGCCTGGCTGGGTATTTTAGAGCGTGGATCCCTAACTTCTCCCTGTTGGCAAGACCCCTATACGACCTCAGCAAGGGCCCCCCTGAAGAACCATTATCCTCCTCACCCCGACACTCCTTCATTAAGCTCCGTCAAGCCCTTGTGGAAGCCCCAGCTCTCCATCTTCCTGATTTGTCAAAACCCTTCTCATTATACATTCATGAGAGGTCCAGTCAAGTACTAGGAGTCCTAGGCCAATATTATGGCCCATCCTTTGCCCCAGTAGCTTATCTTTCCAAGCAATTAGACCCCACAGTTCAGGGATGGGACCCCTGCCTACGGGCATTAGCCGCTGGACAGCTCTTGCAGAAAGAAGCTCATAAACTAACATTCGGGGCACCCCTTACCATTCTGTCCCCACATCACCTAAAGGACCTCTTAACCTACAAAAGTTTACAGACTCTCCCTCCCTCCAGACTCCTGACCTTACTGTCCTCTTTCCTCCAAAATCCAGACATTTCGTTCCTCCCCTGCCCGTCCCTAAATCCGGCCACTCTTCTTCCTCTGCCCTACTCTCCTCATACTCCCTCGCATGACTGCCTGGAAGCCCTTCACAACTTCCTTCCGTGCCACTCCACGATCTCCGAAGGAGCCCTCTCACACTCCAACCTCATCTGGTTTACTGATGGGTCCTCCTTTAAACGTGAGGGCACCCACTACTCAGGATACGCAGTAGTGTCCCTTGAAGATGTCATGGAGGCACGAGCCCTACCCCCCGGTACAACCAATCAGCAGGCTGAACTCATTGCAGCCACCAGAGCTTGCACTCTGGCCTGGGACACGTCTCTCACACTGTACACTGACTCCAAATACATATTCCACATTCTCTTGTCTCATGCAGTAGTATGGAAAGAACGAGGCCTCCTCACCACAAAAGGAAATTGCATCACTAATTCAGCCTTAATAACTAAACTCCTAGAGGCTTCACAACTCCCACACCGACTGGGCATAGTCCACTGCAAATCACATCAAAAGGATGACTCCTCCATTACAAGGGGTAACAACAAAGCTGACAGAGTAGCCCGCTCAGTTGCCCTATCAGAAGTCACACCAGACAACAATCCGTCTGCCCTTGTGGTTTTAGCCTTATCACAAGATACCCTCTGTTCCCAGGACAAAGAGTCCCTCTTCCACTTCTTACACGATCTGTTCCATCCTAGCCCCCAATCCTTGATCCATTTTTTACAATCCTTTTTTTCTCTCTCTCCTGAAGACAAAACCCTATTTAACCAAATCACCCGCACGTTCACCATCTGCCAACGCACTAACCCTAATACCCCCCTCAAGGCCCAACCCTTCCCGGCTCCTCAAGCAAGGGGCAATATCCCCACCGCAGATTGGCAAATAGACTTCACTAACATGCCCCCTGTATGGCATACCAGATACCTACTTGTGTTAGTAGATACATTTTCAGGATGGGTCGAAGCTTTCCCCACCACTAACAAATGAGTGTCCGCGGTTGCCTCTATCCTCCTCACCCAGATCTTTCCTAGGTTCGGGATGCCTACTTCCCTCCAATCAGATAACAGCCCTGAATTCACTGCCCAAATCATTCAGAACCTCTCCAAGTCGCTCTCACCCCCCTGGCATCTACACTGTCCTTATCGACCACAGGCTTCAGGAAAAGTAGAAAGAGCCAATAGGACTCTAAAAGACATCCTGACCAAACTATCTCTAAAACTACACCTTGACTGGGTTCGCTTACTTCCCTTAGCTCTACTCTGCATTTGGGCCCTCCCAAAGAAACCTTCCTTCTTGTTGCCCTTTGAGATCATGTACAGCCGCCCGATTCTACCACCGGGGCTCCCTTCCCACAAAGGACCAATTCCTCCCAATATGGCCCTTCTGATACTCTCTCTCCTCCACACTGAATTATGGAAATATCAGGATTGGCTCCTTCCTGATCCATCTGCCTCCCAAAATCCTCCTGTCCAGCCAACTAGTGTTTTATAAGCCACCAGAGGATTGGCCCTCTCTCACCCTGATATGCGAAGGTCCACACCCAGTTATTCTCTGCACCCCCTTGGCCGCTAAGCTCTCACTGCCTGATAACTCTGTCACCCCTTGGATTCATATCTCCAGGTTGAAACCAAACACCGAGGACCCACCTCCTCTGGACACCCAAGACCCATCAGTCACAATCCAGAGTCCTTTAGATACAGCCCAAGATGCTGTCTACTCTACCACGCTCCATCCCTCTGATCCTTTGAAACTCTGCATCTCCCGTTCACCCCCTTTGCCATCCATACCCGAATCATGACTTTTTCCTCCTTTACTGCTCTCTCGCCTTTTTTCCTCATTCCTATTGTCTTCCCCGCCACCCCAGCCTCCTTTGTATGGTGATTCAAAGTCAGACAGACTTACACACAGCATCAAACAAAAGTTACTGCCCTCATTGCCACATCAGACTGCCCCCTAAAAGGCTGCTCCGAGCCTTTATACCTCCACTTTCCTCCCTCCACCGAAGTGTTCACTAGCAGCTACCTTTATTCTCCCTACCTCTACTTCCTCTATGACCAAAGACAAGCCTATTGCAGGTGATGGCAAGACACCCACGGGGGATATCCCTACTGGTCTTGCACCATTCACTACATGGGTAACTCCTGGTATCCACAGTATTACTCCTCCAACCGTTTCATGAAATATCCCAATGGCTCATTCTCCTTATCAATTCCAGATCCCTGGGACTCTCGATGGGCCGCCAGAGTCACAGCCTCAGTTTACTACGGGGGGTCCTCAAGCCCCCACGGTACCCTTCATATCTCTCGAGAGTATGTTCCCTCTCATTCCCAGATCTCTCAAGTTGCATCCGATATCGGACATTCTGAAAAAGTCATTATCCAAACTCTTGACGGCACCTCTTCATCTTCTCACCTCCGCCCCTCTTCCAATTCCTCCTACTCTTGGTTACAGCTCATTCAGGACACCACCATCTTTCTCAACCACAACCTTAACACCACCAATTGTTTCTTGTGTGCATCACTACAGCGCCCACCACTAGCCGCCGTGCCCCTTAACATTTCCAATTACTCCTTTCACGCAGAAGGACAACCCCTCCACCCCCTGGCAGACATACCCCTATGGGAACCAGAATACGCAAACAATCTCACCATCCACCACTGTGTAGGCCCAACCCCTCCCCCCTCCAGCGCACTTCACTGTCTCTCTATCCACAGCCCTACCTCCGGCTCTAAGACTTTTACGCAGCCGGGACACTTCTTTTGGTGTAATGGCAGTCTTTTTAACTCACTGCCTCCCAACTCCAGCACACCCTGCATTCTCATCATCCTAATCCCATAACTTACACTTTACAGCATGGCAGAATTCCTTGAGCTTCAACCTCCTTTGCCCTCACCCACAAGAAGGGCTGCTTTCCTTCCCATTATGGTCAGTATTTCCCTAGCCACCTCAGCCATTGGGGCAGGATTTTCAGGGGGAGCCTTGGGTCACTCTCTATGGGCAGAGATCTCAATGCCAAACTTGAGGGGGCCCTGACATCCACTGCCGATTCCCTAGCCTCTCTCCAAAGACAGGTCACTTCGCTAGCTAAGGTCACCCTTCAAAACCAGCGGGCCTTAGATCTGCTTACAGCCAAAAAGGGCGGCACCTGCGTCTTCCTTCGAGAAGAGTGTTGCTATTTCATCAACGAATCCAGCATTGTAGAAACTGACATTACCAAACTCACCAACCTTGCCTCCAGCCTCCACTCTGCTTCCAATTCCAACCCATTCTCTTCAATACTAACAAATCCCTTCCTCACCTGGCTGTGGCCCATTGCAGGTTTTATAATAATCATTCTTCTCGCCTGTCTCTTCTTGCCTTGTATAGTAAAGTTTATCAAATCCCAAGTCGGTAAAATCTCTAATCAAACTTTCAACCAGCTTTTACTCAGGAACTACCAGCTTTTAGCCACAGAAGATCCCTCACCCTCACATAAACTCATCACCACACGCTGAGATGGACCCCTCTCCCCGCTGGAAACAGTTCCTGGAAACACTGGCCGCAGATGCCTGGCTTCTGGCACCCGTATCCTCTTGGCACCATTGGAATCAACAAGTCCTCGACCTATGGTTACAGGGAACCTTCATTGATTTCCAACCTGAAGAAGTCCACATCTACTCATCCTTACTGTGGGGAGTCCTATCAACCCTTTCCTCCCAATCCTCAAGCCCTCACTCCCTTCTCTGCCCCCGTTCAGCAGGAAGCAGTCAGAGAGAAAGCAATGTCCACAACCCCATAGAGGAGAAAGGGGGGAATGAAGGGCCCCCACCCATAAGATGGTGAACTTCCTGCTTCTCTTCCGGGTCCTCGGTTCCCGCTGGCTCCACCTGAAGCCCAATCACCCCTCGCCCCCCTCCCAATCCCAGCACCTAGCCAATAGCCACCAGCCCCATAGAAGCGACACCTCAATCACCCCATGCCCCTTCCTATATAACCCAGCACCTTTCCCTAATAAAGCAGAATTCTCCGGTGAATTGCTGCTGTGTGTCGCTCCTTCCTTTCAGAATCTACCAGAAATTTGTGTCAGTGTTCTGGGTACATATGGAGCCAGAGAGAAAGCTAAAAATGGAGTGCTGAGAATTGAAGAACCAGTTGCCCCCAAATCCATCTCTCTAGCCCAGACCTCTCTGCAAGTTCCAGATGAACTGCCTGCCAGACATCACAGAGGCACTCAGATGTCCACCTAGATGTCTAAGATGAAAATGCCACTGCCAAGGCCAACTTCTTTACTCTTTCACTGCAGTGAAACCAGGCAGAGATTTGGGAGTTATCTGGGATTCCTCCTTCTACATCATCCCCTGACATCATACAAGTCACATATAAATGCTTACCTAAAGTCACCTGAACCTATACTTCTCTCTCCACCCCCATTATTCCCTCTCCAATGCATAACTAGAAATGGCATCACAGTGCCTAAGCCATCTTCTTAGTTGCATCCTGGGATTGTTTAAAACCCTTTACCACCTCTCTGTTGTTTCCACCATAAGTCTGTGGAGAGATCCAAGCCAGACGGATGGGGGCACCAGGAGCCTGACTCCGAGCGCCCCATTCCAGCTCGCTCCCTAGTTCACCATGCACTTAGAGACTGGTACCACTTTCCACAGGATGCCATGAATGGAAGGCATTAGAATAGCAGTAGAAGCTGATACACATTTCTTCAGGCAGCACAGAAGGCTTTCCAAGATCTGGCTTCTGCAGCAATGTAATTTGAAGCAATACTGGACCGTTTATAGATCCTCAAACCCAACAGCCTTTGCTCCCAGTAGGTAGCTCTTTCCCGGACCATCTCACACCCCCATGTAACACCCATCCCCATTATTCACTAGAGGAAAATCTACTTATAAGCTTATTCTGATATTACAGTCTCTGAGATCTTTCTGACTTCTGACTGCATCATCCTTAACCTGAACACCAAATACCCTCACAGATCTAAACACACCACCTGCACACAGTAGGTTGTTATTCACAGCACATTTTGCTGGAATTGTATTGTGTTACATTATTGTTTGATAAATAAAATGCAATATGCCTGTATATATTTTAATTTGAATCTTATTAAATTATAAACATTTGTCCATTTTAACCTAAAAAGACCAGTTTCATAGAATTAAATATAATATATATGCATATATTATATGTGTAATTTACCTGCATGTGCTGATCTATCACATACATAACTTAGCTTTTATTTGCTATATGCACTGTTTGTTTGCTGTACAAAAATTATAAAGAAAAAGGTGGAAAGCAACAAACATGATTATCTAAACATCAAATTAAATTTTATGAAATGAAGGAAGTTTCACTATTATCATCAGTCTGTATGAGTCACAGTAGGAAAAATAATTGATGGGCTGATAAAGGCCCACTTTACTGCCTTTGAAGGAACCACACCCTACCTTCTTTCATGGACCATTAATATCAAGACATAAAAGTTGCCATTCTGGATGGATGCCGTCAAGTATCATATGACAGGTATATTTTATTTATCTTTAACTCATAATTCTCTCTCACATGTATAAGTCTCATTACTGAAAGACTGAAAAAAAATGCCAGGGACCATTAAACCTTAAACATCACTGGCTATATGATATCTAATTCTTCAATGTTTACTAAGACCACTTGAAGTTTAATCTTTAATCCCACTTATATTACATATTAAGAAAAACTTAGCTGTAATCCAGATCCTATTCCTTATAAAGTCAGTCTGTAAAATAATCAGATTGATGTGTAGCAGTCACCCAGGAAAGACCATGTGACAGCTGTAGTCACACCTTACTTGCTTAACTCATTCAATGTTATGCTTAAAGCCCACAGGAGGTCACAGCTGCTAGGAGTTGTTTGCTGAGAAGCTGCAGACAAAGCACAATTAGGTATTCCCACCTAACCCCATCTGTGTGGGCCTGAAATGGAGGTGAGAAGCCTTTAGTACCCTACTCTTCTGTGTGGCCATTTTCTAAGGCAAATATCTAAGGTCTCCATTGTCCCTGAGTTGTACCCTCCTACACATACAGAATGGCTGCTCATAAAGAGCAATTAGAGCTGCCCATCCTTTCTAATAGAGGAGATCTTATGCACAAAATATAGCAGTTCATCCACATTAGATCCCAGTGGACTAAATTCTACAGCTAGAGAAATGAAACACCTCCACACTTTTCAGAGTCTGGAAATGCTATGCTTCAGTTGTCTCGGCCTCACCCTAGTCTCCTTCCCACCCACTAGCCACTGGTCAGTAAGACTTTCTCATCACCTAGACATAGGATTTCAT
Source organism: Manis javanica (assembly GCF_040802235.1). NCBI lineage: Eukaryota > Metazoa > Chordata > Mammalia > Pholidota > Manidae > Manis > Manis javanica. The sequence continues at coordinate 48,660,676 of NC_133158.1, read as the reverse complement.
TTTCACCCTTTATACCCTTAGACTTGAGGTTCCAGAACTTTCCTTTCTTCTCACATTATTCTTATCTTGATCCAAAATTCAAACACCAGTTTCCCTGGTGTCTTTCTTTTTCCTGTAGACACACATTTCCCACTGGAGTACTTAACCAACCAACAATTCACTCCGTCATCTTTGAAGAGGAGGAAAGACAGCAGCTTCTCCTCATGGCCTTGTGTTTGTTGTTTGTTTCAGTTCTACTTTCTTATAAATGACTAACTGATAATGCCTTCTAGGGACATTTAAACTTTGAAAGATCATAAAGGAAAGCCCCTTCTCTGCTCTCCACCATTTCCCATCTGCCCATCAACCCTATATCCCAGAGCCCCTAACTTCCCTTGCTGTCCTCATCTGCTTTTCTCTCCACCACTGGATTTGATTGAGCCAATTCACCACATCCTAGCTTCAGAAGAATGGGACAGCAAGGGACTCTGGGTCTTCCTTCAAACCACCTGCCACACACACATGACTTTCTTTTCATGGAATTCACAAAAACATGTGGCAAGCAGACTCAAGAAGCTGCTGGCACCTCTTATTGAAGTCTGTTAGAAAGAGCCAAAGAAATGGCCAAAGAAGCAGTCATGCATACTGATGGAAGAGGAACCTCAAATTTTAAGACCATTTCCTATTTCTTTGTTTAATTTGTTTAATTTATGGGTTGATTCATTTTTTCCCTAGTAATTTGTGTACTGCCCAGAAACCTGAAGGACATGTAAAAATATTGATAGAATTTTTCTTGAATAAAAATCTGCTGTATTTGTCTGAGCAAACTTGAACCTGAAAAAGTGCAGATTCAATTTGAATTCCAAAGAGGTGCATTTCCCCATCTATACACTGAAAGACCTGGAATTTCATTTTGTGGAAGCCCATGCATTTGTCAAATTAAACTTGAGAAAAAAAAAAGAGTGTCTATCCTTGAAAAGCTTATGTTAACAGAAGCACCAGAATAGAACCATTAGATAACTTAGAAAAATTAATCCCTTACCTTTAAATGGCACTCAAAAAAGTAAACTGTTCTAAGAGATGAACACTTGGTTTCTTTTTCATTACAGATGAAATATCATAATTAGATCAAGTTGGTTTGCTTCTGTTATTAAGAGCAGCAAAGTAAAATGAATCTTTTACTTTCAAAGTGTTCTGTCTTTTTAAAAATAAGCCTTCCAGTGACTAAAGAGTTATACAAGTAAATGTAATCTTAGGCTGGATCCTGTATTGAAGGAAAAGCTGTTAAAAGGGATATTATTCAGTCAATTAACAAAACTGGAATATGGACAGCAGATTAGATACAAGTATTATCTTGATGTTAGAGTTACCAAAGCTGATTAAGTGTGTTGTGGTTATTTAAGAGAATAATTATCCTTGTTCTTAGGAAATATACACTGAAGTATTTAAGGAATGACAGACCATGATGTATGCAACTTACTTACAAATTTCAGAAAAAAATATAATGTGTATAAGTGTTTATGTATAGAAAGAGAACAAATGATAAAGCAAATGGAATAAAATGTTCACAGTAGGCGAATCTGGATATTCGTTGTTTTTTGTAAAATACTCCTATTGCACTTTTCCTATAAACTTGAAATTATTTCAAATAAAAAGCTTAAAAAATATATGCCTTATGGTTTGAAATTATTTTTGATGGAGAGTTGGAAAGTAGAGCGACAAAAGAGAAAAATAAGTAAAAATATTAATCTCCTGGAAAATAATTCTCTGCAAGATGGGAAGATGGTGGTTTGACCCCATCTTCAGAGACAGTTCGGTGTCATAAATGTTCTTTTTATTTATATCCACCAGATTCATTCTTATCTCTCCAGTCCTCCTCATCAGCAAATAGCCTTCAAAAGCATTTGGATTGGCTTAAAATATCTACAAACAAAATGCATGGAAGTGAGAGTCTTGGGGCAAATGGTGCATAGCATCCTCATGGCACTGAACCCTCCCTTCTTGCTGCTGATGAGATGTCCACTAAATCAGGGGAACACAGTTCTACGTTAACCCCCTAGAGGGAGTTCCTTAAGATAGAAGTTCAATGTTACAGAGCTCAAAAAGCCTTTGAAACAGATGGCTATATTCCAGACCAAGTCATTAAACAATGTTTCCTAAAAATAATGGTGATGATGATAAGTATCATTTTATTCTAAGAATTTTAAATAGATAAATTCATTAAATCATCAGAACCTTGAGAGAGGTATTATGATTATTTCCAATATACAAATGAAGACACCAAAGCCCAGAGGACAAAGTAACTTGCCCAGGGTCACACAGCTGGTAAATTGCAAATTTGGACCCAGGTGGTTTGACTCCAAAGCCCACATTCTTAATGACCACACTAGACTTCTCAACAACACCCTCCTAAGACTGAGACATCAGTCATTATCTGTTGGTCAGTTAAAACAGCTCTAATTATTCTAATTGACTAATTGGGATATCACTATACATGCCACACTATTTTTGTTTAAAATCCCATTACCTAAGCTTCATAAAGCAAACATCTATTGAAAAGTCAAATTTATTCTTTGGCCATTATTAAGTCTAGAGCCAATTTCACTGTGTGTTCTTTTCAGTGAGTGAGATTAGCACTCCTGAATAAACTAGAAAGATTAAATAATTTACAGCTTCTCCATGAACTCTTCCACATTTTCTCAGAACCCAAATGATCTCCACCCTCTAAACCCATTGTGAATCATTAGGTGGCACTCAGCTTCAGTAACAACAGGAAATGTTCCTTGCACATAATCCCTAAGTAACTTGATCTGAGACCTGTTTTGTCAGCTTGGCTAGGACTTCACATGGCTTCTCATCAAGTATCTTCCCCGTCTCGGGAGGATGAGATCCATGGCAGGCTCTCTTGGAATGGGCAACCACTTACTTCATGGGCTTCCTCCTCCCAAAAGATGGCTCTGCAGCAGGGATAGGGGTGGTGGGCTCCAAAAGAGGTAATAGCAGTAGTAGTAAGAGTATTCTGGTAAAGGTGGTATGGGTATCAGGCACTGTTCCGTGATTCCTTTGATGCAAGCACTCTCAGTGTCCCATTTTGTAGAGGAGGAAGTCTAGGCAGAGGAAAAGGAGAATATCCCAGCCATTGGAAAGTCAGATTTTGCAGCCGCCTTGTATGGGTCAGGCAGTCTAAGTACTGTAAAAAACAACCTTAAATCTCAGCAGCTTAGCCTGATGAAGGTTTATGTCCCACTCACCACAGTCTTATCAGACATTCAGTGGTGGCCTTTCACAAGTGATTCGGGGATGCTGGTTTCTTCCCCCTGGTGATTCCACCATCCTCTGGACCTGAGAGTTCTTCCTGGACCACATCCAACTGATGGAGAATGAGGGGGCCTGGAACGTGGTCTTCTGTGTCACCAAGAGAATAACCAGCAGCTTGGTGAACACCACTTGCTGTTGAGAAGATCATAGAAGCCTGGTTAGGTGGGGACAAAAGAGAGAGAGAACAAAAGAAGGATTTAGGTCCCCGACCACCTATCCAGGGTGGCATGCACTCTCCCTGCCTCACAGTGCCCCATGCCAAGCTCTGACAAGCACACACCTCTCCTGGGGTCGGGAAAATGCATTGTGATTTCTTGTGCTCTCAAGAGCAATCAGACTTTTGAGCCTTCTGGGCCAGGGTCTCCCTCGACAATGGAACGAAAGAAGCAACATCAGGTGAGGGGGAGAGGCACATGAAAGTTCGTTGACTCACCTGAACTTTGGCCTGAAATAAGCAAAAAGCTGATACACTGACACGGCCTTGACCTGCGCAAGGCATTGTTTCCCAGGAGCCTATTTCTGATGCGAGGCTGATCCTGGTCAGGCTGGATCTCACTCTGGTTCCCACCACACCTTATTTATTTATTAGGTCACAAAAATATCATGAAGTTAAGTCAAGCAAATCGGGGCTTAGCTGGCTATAGTAACAAGTACCCAGGAAGCACAGTGGTATCAAGACGGAGATGCCTGTGGAAGGTTGACAACCTCCCTCCCTGCCACTCAACTATGTCCTTTATCCTGAATTTTATTTTGGTTTATCAGACAGTCTTTGAAGACCCTCATTTTTAATTATGCATAGTAGGGAAAGTTCTTCTCAAACATCAAATTCTGGACATTGACATTCTTTCATCAGCCCAGAAACTAAAACTTATTATTACTTTAAAAATCTCTCAAAGATCTTGACTTTGCCAAATGTTACTGTTTCAGAAGACATTTAGAGAGTAATGCTACTATCCAAAGACATCTCTTCAACACAGCATCCTTAAATCAACACTTCTTTTGAACGTATGAGTCAATGTAACTTTTTCCTGACCAGTTGGTATCTCAGTGTCCTCTACCTGGTATCAAAACTCCAGGAAAAATACAGTTTATTTAAGAACCACCATCGTGTTCACTGAAAATATATAGTGCAAAAATTTTAAAGACAAAATACAGAAAGAATCATTCTGTCCCTTCTCTCCTTTTTCTCCTTTCCTCCCCTCTATCCTTCTAAGAACTTTCAACTAAGAATTGAGAAAGGAGGAAACTTCCCAAATAAAACAAAACAAAGTAAATTTATTAGACATAATAACTAACATCTGTGCAATTCTGTGTGAATATAATTATGTAGCATGAGAGAAGATAAACAGAGAGGACTAGCTAGAAACCAATGCATCTAGTAGGGCTGATCAACAAAGAAAACATGAGATTTTAGTGTGAGGAGTTAAAAAGACAATGGAAACTTGATGTGATAGGAATTGTATCAGGAACATGGCAATGTTTAAAATAAACTGATCTTATAGCTTAGGAAATAGAAATCGAAACTGGCATAATTCAGCTCACATAATTGTTATGAGCACCCACTAAAATGAGGTGTATTACCCACTGGAGTTGGAGAGATGAATGAGTGGTCCCTGCCCTTGAGGAGGGAGATGGACACATAACTTCCCTACAAGGTAGTAAATGTGATGACAAAGATGTGCCTGGTGAAGGAAGAATGCAGAAGGACTGGACCTCAACCATGTCTTGGGGACAGGGACAGGGTCTGGGTCATGTGAGGGGAAACCACTAACCTAAGGGTATAAGCAGAGTGAAGGGCGTTTGAATGTAGACAAGAAAAAAAATGATGAGTAGAAGGGATGTCATGGTGGGAGCATGTCAGTAGACCAAAGACCAGGGAGAAAGCGTGGAAGACTTTGGCCCCATTCAATTCAGAGACCAAGCAAGGGGCAAGGAATAGAAAACCTACTGCAGATTCTTCTAGAAGGCCTATCTAAAACGCAACTCACTCACCCTAGTGGTAATTTCATCTACCAAAATGTAAAGAAAGTAATGAGAGGTCCTACCCAAGAGCAAGTTCTCATCAACCAAAACAAACTGTCTGGCAGAGGAGAAGTAAGTGGAATCCAAAGCAGAATACTGCCTCTCTTTGGGGTTTTGAAACCAAGTAGGAGAATGTATTTGAAAAATCCTTTTAAAAAAAGTCAGAAAAATCTACATAGAATCCCATGGGCAAAGCCTTTGTGAAAAAAGAAGACAATTCAAGAGGGACTCAAGGTTCTAAAAAAGTGAGATTGTTTGCAGTGATACCACCACAGAAAATGCCTATGGGTTTTTGGATTATAAAACATTTCTTCATTAAAAACATTTTAGAAATTACAACATTTGTAAAAGCAAAATTAAAACCACTCACAATTCCATTAACCAAAAGTGATCCCTTTTCTGCAATAAACATACTTAAACTGGAATCAAATAGTATAAACAGTGTATTCTACTTTTTTCTACTTAACATAGCATAAGCATCTCCCCATTAATTTAGTTTCCTTTGAAAAAATGACTTCCCATGGCTGCAATAAGGGTCTGTTGCATGGATGGTACTAACACTGGTGTAAGCATTCCCTTATTGCTGGAAATATAAGTCATTAATAATTTTTTGTTATTATAAATAACTCTATGATGAACACCTTAAGGTTTCACTTTGTTGTTAATATCCCTTTACCACAGCATGCTCACAGCCCCCTCCTCAACTACTATGTGGATATGGATTGCTGATTTTCTGACATGGACTGCTAAGAAAATGTTCCTGTCTGGCGAAGGCAGTTATCTGTCTAAGGGAACTATTACAAAGCTTATTTTCAGCTATCCTTGACAATGGAGGAAAAATGAATTGAAAACCATTAGGCCCTCTGCTTGGCCTGAAAATGTATGAGAAGATCCAGAGATTTCCTAGACACAGTGGGTGGCCTCAAGGGGCCATTTTCATGATAAATAATTTTGTTCCCTTTTTTTTGTGCCAATCAGAAGTTTGGCCTATGAATCTTTTTGCCCTCTCTCTCCTCATCTGAGAGATTAGGCAATGTTCTAGTCTGTATAAAGAGAGATTATTTTTCTTTATACATGTCACACACTTGGAGGGGTGGAATACACAAGAGATGGGAATGCAGCTAGTTTTGTCCAGGCCCTGTAAGTTGATCACAACATTGCCAAGCTAAGGAGAAAAACATAAAGACTGCTGGGTGAGCAGCCAGAATTCAGAGAGACAGAGGAGTGGGACGGTGTGCTAAGGCAGAGGCAGCAGGTGGGGGTGGGTGCAGCAAGCAGGCAGCCAGTGGGTGGAGAGAACAGATGAGGGCAGACCACCAGGGACCTGAGCCGGAGGTCAGCAGCTTACAAGGGAAAAGACGGAGCAGGTCTCTTGTCCGCAGCTCAGCTGGTTGGAAGCAGTTCCTTAGAGGCAACGTACATCCCGAGACCTTCATGAGAACGAGCAGCAAATCCCTAAGGAAAAGGATCTACGGCAGCCTGAATACAACGTGCAATGAACTTGGATGGCGTTAAAGGCTGGGGTCCCACACTGGTTGCAGAAGGTGAAGCAAGTGTCTCTACAGAGAGTTGGTACTGTCCATCCCACACATATTACAACTAGCTCAGATTCTTGGGAGCCTTGATGAGTTAAAAGCACTTGCAGCGGTCTTAGTACCAGCTCACCTTCCTCACCACTAGGACAGCGGGGTTCCGTGAGCAAAGGACAGACACCCTCTCACAACGACTCCATCTTGTGAGAAACTGCATTTTCCTGAGAACCAAACATGCTTCTCCAGACAACACAGGTCCCCCTACCCAGAAGCTCCCTCTCCGGGAGGAGAAGCTTGTAACATGCCTTGTCATTCAGCAAGTCACCAATGGCTCTTTGGCCCCTCGGTCTCTCCTGGTGTCAGTGAGGGCCACCACCGGGCAGAGAGCACCCCGTTTCAGGCCCCTGGTCTGGGGACGGGGAAGAGGAGGAAGGGGCGGGAGGCTCAGAGGCCCAAGTAGCTGCCTGCTTTTGGCAGGAGCTGCAGCTAATTTCCCTTGGCTGGCTCTGACTACCTGTCTGAAAGCGTTGCAATGCAGGAAGGAAATTTTTCAAGAGATTAAACTATTATTGTTTCCTGTGTGGCTGTCTTCGCTGGTGTATGAAAAAAAGCTTTAAGGGCACTTGAAAAGAGATTTGTCTGAATAGCAGGGTTGTTGTGATTCATCTCCCCCCTCCAGTCGGGATTTGGCCAATTTCCTCAGGAAAGTGGTTGATTAGGACCCATGGATTTATCCATGGCCTAAATATAAGATGTCATAAAGGTGATGAATGGTGAGCTCGCCATCTGAGGGAGTTAAGAGTTTATAAAAGCTATTTTTAACAGGTTGGAAGGGAAAAAAACTCATTTGTCACATCGCCAACATGTTTCAATAGTTAAAAACCTCTTTGTGGCCCCTGATAGTCATGCTACCAACTGCTAAAGGTCATTGTATTTTCTGATTTTACAAGTTTGTTTGAAAAATTGATTCAATGTGTTTTGCTGTTTATAGAAAGGCACATGAAGGAAGAGAAATACAGTGAATTTTCACACTGATTAGTGATTGCTGCTTCTGGTAACACGCACAATAAATTTGTTTCTTTTTTCCACCCTGCCTTGCTGTCTATGCCACTGCAGTACAAATAGCAATTGATGGAGGGTATTTCGGGACAGTTTCCAGGGCCCAAGCAAAAAGAGCCTGGGATTCCCAAATCAGAGGAAATTAGAGTTCTTTAGAAAATGGATGATGCCATTGACAGTCACTGTCAGCATCTCACATGGCTCACTGATGTCACATTGCCCAGAGAAGTTCCAAAAAATGTGACTTTATTGTCATGACAGTTCCACAAGGCGAGGTTCCTCCTGCGGTCCCAAACTAACCAACTTTGTTTAAAGGAACCTAGATGATTAGCCTCTTTTTAAAGCTGAATCTCCTGTAAAGTAGTAGTAAATTTTCTGAAACTGGCATTTAACCTTTGGCAGAATCATGCAGTAACACACCAAAAGATATTTACTGAAAATAAAAGGTTGTCCTTTTGTCTACATATCTGGGCACTTTACAGATGGTAGAAACACGAAGGCACAGGCACCTTCTCTAATGTGTAAAGGGTAGGTGGATTGAGGGGAGGAGTTAATTGCTGAAATACAAGCAATTGCTATCAACTACTTTGAGCAACCATCATCAGCACATGAGACGCCTTCTCTGATCCTGGCATCCTTTTGTAAGTTGATCCTGATCCACAGAGGAAACCCGGTGATACAGGGTACTCCTTTATGGTTTAGCACCATTTCTGGGGACCCTCTAATGTGGCAGGAACATGGACTCCTACTCAGGGTACTGGGGAGGCAAATACCACTGCATGCTCCATGAGGTCCTCAGTGAGCCCAGCAGATAAGAAGGTTCCTAAAACAAGCGAGGTAAGTGATACGGTGTTACGGATACCCGGACTCGCCTGGCAGTCAGGCAAAGGTAAAAGTTTTTCTCCCAGAGTGCCAGGAGTAGAGATCATAGCAAATCGTGCTAACTAGAAGCTTCTTTTTAAGGACACAGCCCAGGCATTGCAGGAATGGCTCCTCTCTATCTATCCCACTGGCCTGAACTTACTCTGATCACCACAGCCAACAGCCACGGAGGTTGGAAAACGTCTCCAGCCAAAGAGCCACTGCCTCCCAAAACGATGGTGTTTCTATTCTAAAAGGAAGAAAGACTGAATGACGATTATAGAACAGTTAGCAGTGTCTGCACCTGCCACCGTAAACTATGGTCACGTAGGAGCCCAAAAGGGAGCATAACATCAAATAGCTTCAACCAGCAAAACCGTTTCTGTTGAGTATGCAAAGCGCAGGGCTGCGCGCGGTGCTGTGCCCGCTGCAACAAAGGATAAGACACCTGATCCTTATTTTGCATTAAAATTGCTTATAATTTATTTCATTATTTGTCATAAATTTTTTTTTCACATTAACACAAATAGCCACATAATATGTACAAGGTTCGTTTGAAAGGTAGTAGAGACTTTAGGGGCAAGAGAAGCAAAAGGAGGTGCGATTGTCTCCAGGTCCTCAGATGCAAGGAAGGCCAGCAAGAGCCGGAAGGGCTCCGGCAGGAGAGTCGGCTGCCGCTGCCGGCGGCTTCCCCAGCCACGTGAGCGCCCCAGCACGGGGCTGTATTTTATTTATCTTTGTGCCCTCAGTACCTCGCACAGCTCATTTCCTGGCATTTATTGGCTCTTGATTAATGTTGAGGAGAGGGGAAGAACCCTTCATTTGGGTTTTAGATGTACTCTGGCCTAAGATGTACTAAGGACTCTCACTGAAGGGCCCTTTGACCTTGGCCTCACAATCCCAGGGTCTCACACTTTGACTCTCAAGACATATATGTGACATACATAGGTGACATCATACAACTTCAGCCTCGTGCTGCACGCCCGGGCCACACCACCTGTGGTACACAGTGAGTTAGTTTTTATTAAGCCTGTATCTTGTGCATAACACAATTATACTGCTCTAACAGGTTTGCAGTTGGGTTAGAAAAAATGTCGTTGTTAAATGTAATCAGTATTCCAGAATACCTACAGTGTTGCTTTGTCATTTCTTCCATTTCGTTTGGTGTTGGTGTTTTTTATTTAGGGTCTCAAAAGACTTGAAGTATCCTGGGACCCTCTCAACCTTTTTAAAATCTGGGAAAGGATATTCTAAGGATTCCATGCCCAGCTATAGTTGTACATGCAAGTTGCCCTAATGCCCTCTCTCTCTTCTTTTGTCCCATTTCGATTTGGTGACTGAGTTTCCTAGGGTGAGGTCACTGGGACCTGACAATTTCCAGGTCTTTTCCGTCCTTCATAACTGTTACTGTAAGGCCTGTACCAGCGCCATCAGGATACCCAGGCTGGGACCCCGGCTTCTGGCTCAATCCAGTTGTTCGTGGTAAGCAGGCAAAGAGAACGTGAGGACATACACAGTCCCTGGTCCCCTCCATCCCCTGGAAAGCCCATTTGGACATGAGAGCCTTCTGAAGCACCTACCATCCTCTCTGCTCAAACTCGATAAATGTGCACCTAACTGGACCCAACTTCCAAATGCCTCACAAGGACTCTGTCAGTGCAAACAATCTCCAGGTAGGTCTTCCAAAACTACATGGTTTCCATATTCCAAGCCAATCCCCCAAGGTCCAGCCTAATAAATGCTCATAAAAACAACACAATGGCAAAAACACTTCACACAAACAATGGTCCTTTCCCCAGCCTAACTGTCAACACTTAGAGCGGCGATAATGGCATCAGAAACATCTCAGGCAACTCTTACAGGATTTGGCTGGGGCTCTCTCCCCTTCTGGACCTACACTCTTCCTCTGCATGACCACAGCTGAGTCTGTGACTTCCACAAACAACCTCTGAGGCCCTGGGATGGAGTCCTGGGACGCCAGCTCCAGCCTTGCTCGTAGACTTCACACCCATTTGTGCCCCTGCTGATAGGAGCCGATGCATTGGCATCTCAGTCTCAGGCGTCTCAGACCCAGCCCACCCCAGTCTACGCTCACCCTCTCATCAGCACCCCTCTCCCTCCAGGTTCCGATTAGAGGCATAACCATCTTCCTCTGTGCCCAAGTTAAATTCCTGAGTACCGCCCACCCTTACATCTGACCAACTTGCAAGTCTTGTTGACTGTCTCCTAAATTGCTTCCAAATCCAACCACAGGCACCACCTTGTCCAGACAACCCTGATTCCATTTCTGGACAAGAACTTCCCAACTGGCCTCTCTCTATCCCTTCTCACCCCATTCAACCCATTCTTCCCTCTGCAGCCAGAAATTCTTAAATATCTTTTTCCTCCATTGTTCAGCAAATATTACGGAGCACCTGTCATGTGCAAGGCACAGTGCCAAGCACAAAAGATACAGTGGTGAGCAGAGGGCTGTGGCTCCTGTCCTCATGGAGCGCGCACCAGTGAGACCGTGTCACCTCCAGCTCAATAGCTGTGACTGGCAGACTCATGGCCCCAAATCTGTCCATGTCCTAATGGAAGGGGGACACGAGCTAAGGAAGGCAGGCAGCCTCTAAAATCAGGAAAAGGCAAGAAAAAGGATTCTCCCCTAGAACTTCCAGAAGGAACACAGCTCTGCCATTACCTCGATTTTAGTCCAGTGACACCCAGTTTGAACTTCTGGAACTGTGTTGTTTTAAACCACCAAGTGTGTGGTCACTTATTACAGAAGCCATAGAAAATTAATATCAGTGTCACAGTATTCATTGTACCTGAACAACGTGATTGGTTTTGACAGCTTCCCAGTGCCTTAGGGACAAAATCCAGAAGCCTAACACACAGTCTTCTCCCCAACTCTCCCATCCTCTCCCCACTGCCTCCAGCTGAACTTCTTTCAGCTCTCAAAGAGACTACACATGGCCCCTGAGGCTGGAGCACACTATTCCTGAAACTTCCTCTATGCACTCCAATTTTTATGCACCCCCATTCCCAAATTCAACCTTCAAATTAAAAGCCATTTCCTAAAAGACATCTTTCCAGAACCCCTCAGTCTGGTCCCATTAGAGGTACCCATGCTCCTGTGCCTTCCTGTGTGAAGCATACACCACACCCGGCACCCGTTGTCTCAATGTCTGTACTCTCCACTTCACTGTAACCTCCTGGAGGGCAGGGCCCAGGATTCTCCTGTTCACTGCTATACCCTCACCCCCTCCCATGGTGGGCACTCAATACAAATCTGAAAAATGAATAAATGCAAGAAGGAATAAGGGACAAAAATACACTTCTGTGTACATCTGGCTTCTTTTTACATTCAAACAATTGCTTTGTCGTACAAAATATTTTTGACCTCTTAAATTCTGATTCTGCAACCTAAACACAAGCAAAGAGCCACTTTCACTGTTACACATCTTCTTATATTTTACACATTGTAGACCGTTTAGTTTTACCTGGTGAGATTCTCTTGCTTCCTAGGGCCCCCTTCCAGTGTAGGCTGTACCTCCCAGCATGTATTATCATTATTATTATTATTAATTCCAAGCTGAACACCAGTCACCAAACACAACAGAGTCAGTGACTGGAAGTATGCAAAATAGCCCCTGAGCCACAACACCTGGGAATTGGCTCATCCCTCTGAGGAGATGAGCCCACCAACGTCCCGGGACGGAGGCTGCTTGAGGAGGCGCTTCCTCTGCGGCGGGAAAACACACACGCAGGACTGGGTCCCTGGTTTCTTCCACCCAGCTCAGCACTGCCTCCTTTCCCCAGGACTCCCCTCCCTTCCCCCCTTCCACCCACATGGATGCTGGAGAAAGAGATGAAATCGCAAGGCAATGACATTCTGTGGCTGCATTTCAGCCTAGTCACGATTGCTCCTTGGGAGAATTAGCACAGAGAGAGCATTCTCTCCCCTTTTTTTACTCTATGCATCGAAGAAGCTAACAGAAGAAAATCCAATCCCGAATGGAGGGCAAGATGGAGGAGCAAACCCAGGTGGGAAAGGAGAAGACGATACCTGAGGATCTCTCTTAAGACCCAGCCCCACTCTTATCATTGGGTTTATGGGTAAAATTGCAGAATTTCCAGAATCTCTTGCCTGGTCTTGGTGCATCTCTGTATCAATAGGTGTTTCCAAGGGGTGAGGAGTAGTCCATCTTCATATCAATACATGATTACAAAGGGGGTGGAGAGAGAGTGGGCACCTGGACCAGAGAGGTTTGGAGGGGTCCTTTTGCAGCCAGCTCACAAGAAACATGGGTAAGCAGAAGTAGACAACTGCTTGTAAGCAATAAACGGGTTTCTCCCACTTTATCTCTCTCTGACTGATTTCTGCTTCAAGGTTATTTGCCCTGGGGTGGGAACATATCTTCCCCCAGGAGTTACAGGGTTCCATGAGATACCCCAACAACCATCTGACATGTTCTCCTTTATGCCTAAACTAGTTTAAAGTTGGGTTTTCATCACTCACAACTAATATGTACACATCCATAGAAACTCCTCTTTCAGCCTTTCTTATAATCAACTGCAAACACTGCCTGAGGAGAAGCTCATTTATGGCCACAGGGAACCTGGCATCACATGCAAAGGAAACCATGTGCCAGGTACCCCTCTTTATTCAGGGAAGAATGGAAGGCCGTGCATTTCCCCAACAAACACTACAGACCTGAATCTATGCACAGCAGCCTTGCAAGGGATTACAGGCTGCTACCTCTTCCAGGGAAATATCAATCCCACATCTAAGAAATCTGCATCAAGATCTTTTGATACTTTGTTGGCATCTAGAAAAAAGCCAAGGAAAGGTTTGTTCACAACTCACAACAAAACCTAAAATTCTCTTCTCCCATCTTTCCCAAAAGGTCCCCCACACAGCAGCATCTGCCACCTTTCTCCAAACTTCCCACATCTCTCCCTATCACCAACCCCTAGCACACCAAGTATGGCTCACTGTCACTCATTCTTTCAACAATTATGTATTATGCACCAACTGTGTACCAAATATTTCAAGAACAGGGATAAATTGTAGAACAAGTCAAGAAAATTCCCACTCTGGTGGAACTTAAATTTTACAGTGGGGAAATAAACCTTCTAATCTTCTTGATCAACTGTATTCTTTTCCACCTGTTGCTTTTTAAAATAAATAAAGATACTTCTCCTCTTCCATCACTCAGATTCTATACAACAAAGGTTTGTCTGACCTGGAATACACAGAATTCTCCCAGGTAAAAAGAATGTTGGCAATTCTTCCAAGTGAGGAAAAGGTTGTGATTATCCATTCTTGAACTGTTTGTCATGCCATATACCCTCTAGACATAAAAATGACATGGGTATAAAATTTATAGTGAAGCTATATGGAGAAAGATATGGATATATACATACATGTGCATATGTACACTTGTGTGTTTGTATACACATATGTCAAAGGAAAGATTCAGTCTCTGCGAAATGGAATTTCAGAGAAAAGACAGCTCAGTCAATTGAGTAAAAAGAGAGAAGGCTTCCTGGAGACATTGCCTTGAAAAGATGAGTAAGACCTAGGCATGGGCGTGGCATCATAAACAGGAAGAATCTTATGAGCAAACAAGGAGGAAGGAAAGTGGGGAAAGGCCGGCAGACTAGTGGACCAGGTGGCTGCCTGGAGGCCCTGCGTGCAGGAGGCAGGCAGGCCTGGGCGATGGGCCTGGGCCTCACAAGGAGGGCTGTGAAGAGTCAGCAAACGTGTCTGCATCATGTCCTCCATGCAATAGTTGGCTGTTGGGACTTGTGGAGGAAAATAAGGCAATGGAGTCTTTGAAACTCCATGCAGGCAGGGAAACCAAAGGTCATCTAATCCTCTCACCTGTTAACCCTATATTTTATAGATAAAGTAACTGAGAACAGAAACATCAACACCAGGGTCCTAATGCTTCCCACCACTTCCATTCTTGTGATCTTCCAGGTGTACCTCACTGTCTTAATGAAAGATTAAACTGACGCAGTTGAGAGAAAGGGAGTGTGATGGGAGGTGGAGGGGAGGCTCTGAGAAATGTGTTTAAACTTTCTAAGTTAGAACTAAGGTTAATGTGATCACAGCCTAAAAGTAATGTGTTGGGGATGTAGTAGACAGATGCAAATAATGATAACAATAATAAAGTAGGTGTGCACACATGCGTGAACATGTGTATGCACACACACACATGTACCTAAATTGAGTTGATGTGGAGACAGATACAGAAGGAAGATGCCTCCAGGCTTGAAGCCCGTCCATCCAGCACAGTCCTTGTTACAGAGAAAGTTCTCAGTCAATCTTTGTTAAATGAAAGAATGAATACTTGCTCAGGGGTAAGAGAGTAGCCACTTCTCTCTTCCAATCCTAATACTATGCATCCCATTTCCTTGGGATTTATTGTTAAGAAAAACTCAAAGCAATTTTAAAAGGCTGAGTTTTCTCCTCTTGCCACAGATATTCAGGTGTGAATGTGGGTAGTCCAGGACAAGAACTCAAAATTCCAAGCTTTCCTGGGCCTTAGGGAAACACAAAATGGGTCACAGTGGGCATGATGAGGAAATAGCTGAGCAGAGAGCAGGCCCAGGCCACTGGAGTCTCAGAGATCCACCCCTGATGTATGCAGACTCACAAGGGGAAGACTAGGGGGTTAAGACCTCATGACACTCCTGACCAGAAGCCCCTAAGTCAGATTCACTTCTGGTGTTCAAGTCATTTTCTGAAGTAACCCTCAGCATCCAAGTCAAATTCCAACTATAGAAGTCAGTGGGTTTGCCTAACTAGGGCATCCGAGAATTCAGCCTTCTCCAGAAAGCAAGAATGTATGGGGTGGGCCCCTCTTCAGATGTGTGGATCTGAAGGCAAACTGCTGTCTGTACCTCACCCCCATCACACACCCCCTCATCACCACTGCCTCGATGTTTGTATTGCTGTGCCTTAAAGCAAAAAAACAATATCAATGGCCATTGAGAGGAAGAATTTACAAAAAGTGGAAGGGGTAAAGGGAGAAAAAATTGGAAGGAGGGTGTTTGCTCCTATATGTGTAAATGAACCCTGAGCTATCTTTTATGTTAGTTGAGGTGCCACCTGAGTGTGGAGTTACAGCCCACCTACCAGAAGTAACATGGGGCACCCCACTCCCACCAGGGGCAATAACGTCTATTGGCTGAAACAAACAGATCAAGTCTGCACCAAGGAGCTGGTTTGGATAAGTCAGTTGTCTCTAAACATTATTCAGTATCATCAGGAAGGAGTGTGTGGATTTCAGCTCATTGGTTAACCCGTTCCTCCATAAAGTAGTTCAGAACAGAAAAATGGAGAAGATAAATGTTTTGATAGAATGTTATATTCACAAAAATTCAAGAGGGAAGCATGTCTATTCAATTAATTGCCTAGGAAAATGATAGCAAAGGAAGGGAGAGAGAACATCTCCCTAGATACAAAATGTCTACAAGAGGCCTGGAGCAGGACACCCAAACCTAAATAAACTAGCTCTCTATTCCATGGGTTTTGTGGTCTTTCAGCAAAAGTTAATTTTTCTGGCTACAGGTTTATAACTGAACTCCAGTGTGAAATATTGAAAAGAAGAAAACTACAGAGAACCTATTTAGACCTTCCTGGCAGGACCCAAGCTGGAGGAGAGAAGGGAAAGAGCTGTTTGTCTTGACAGAGGATTTCCTGACCAGAACATGGAAAACATTCTTTTTGTCAAATATAGTTAACAGTCACCCAGCAACACAAAGAGTAGTTTCAGTAGCTTAAAGTCAACACGGGGTGACTGGGAGGGGTGTAACTGTGCCCCCACAGACAGAACATGAGCTAACTCACAGCCATGTCTTGGACAGGGACAGGGCTGTTGATGAGTGCACAGGAAAACATCATTACCTAATGCACTTTCCACCAAGGAAAATGTTGTCACCTACTTAATAAGGAAGGTAGACATGCCCAACCAAAAATGAGGCAAGAGGCAATAGTAGCACATCCTCAAAAATGCCTTGAAAGACATGGCTGCCTTTTCAAATAGGAATAGCGGGGCATGCCCTCACCCACTCAACTTCTCATCCTGATGGGAGTGACTAAAAATCTGCAGCATTCCAAATGACTTCCTCTCTAAGCTCTGTGGGCATATCCCTTGGAGGTAGAGGCGTGATAAAACAGTATGAAATTGTGGACAAATCTTGGATTTGTGACTTGCTCATGTCGTTCCTAATGCTGACTCTGCTACTAACTAGCTGGGTTTTCCAAGACAATTCAGAATCTCTCTGGGCCACAATTTCCTGAAGATCTTTTCAACTTCAGCACGTAGTTAGAAAGTTCCTTAAAGATCAGTTATATTAGAGATAAATCTTTGCATTAATCCACCAGTTTCAAGTCAAATTTTAAGGTTTGCTTTGTTTTCATACTAAGGTTTTATTTTGATTCTTCAGGCAGAAATGGCTCAAGGCTATATGGTTCTTTTTTTTTTTTTTGTCCGTAGGGCAGTTTTCTGTATCTTTTCTCTACATACACCAAAATTTTTTACAAAATAAAATAAAATTATAATGATTTTTGTTTTTTCAAATTCTTTGAAATTTTAATGATCCAAAATGCTCTTTCTCTTCTACCTGAGGTACAAAGCAGCATTCACATTTCCTGGTTCATAATTGTGTGACTCTCAGTGGCTTTTATATACTCTCTTCCATAAATCAGAATAAGAATATTGGGATGTATGGGATGTGCTAGGTAATACTGAGCTCATTTTGAGTCTTGGAATTTGAATTTTAAAAAGACCTGAAGTAGTAAGCTATAAAACCAGACTAAGTACTTGGAGAATTTTACCTGATATGGTAGATCTCAAATATGTTTCAGAAACTTCGTAGCCACTCCCACCAAGGGGTGGAGCCAATTTCCCTGCCCCTTCAATCCGGCCATGTGCCTTCCAATAACAAATAGAAAGCAGCAGATGTGACATTGGGCTGCTTCTCAGCTTAGTCCTCTAGAGGTCTTGGAGGTTTTGCTTGCTGTTTTAAGAACTCTGCCCCACATGAACATACTCTGCCAGCTTAGTGGAAGAAGAGAGACTGTTGGCATAATCTCCCCATTACCTCAACCTCCAGCCAACCAGTCATATGAATGAGGCTCTCTGGGACCAGCCAGCACATAGCTGAGCCACCAAATGACCACAGACTCACAAGCCCAGCCAAGATCAGCCAACCTCAAACCAGACCAAAAGAGCCACCCCCCAAAATCATGAGCTAAATAATTGGTTGTTATTTTAAGCCATTTAATTTTGGGGGCTGTTTGTTATGCAGCAAAAACTAACTGATACACCTGGTTTATCTTAAGTGAAGGCTAGCCTAGATAGTATTATATGTTATGTTTTAGATGATATTATAAAATAATTAGCTGGTCCTCATTACTTCCTCACCCATCCTGTTTTTGCCCTCAACCTTACTGATATGGCACCCTCTCTCTCTAAGATACTACATCTCCTGCCATCCCTAGCCTTCCTGTCCCAAAGGAGGAAAAAAATTAATAAAAACCAGTTTGAACAAATATCTGAACAGAAAGTATGCTTTTAGATAGATTATCTTATTAGATTTCATTTGATATTTATAACAATTTCTGAAAAAATAAGTATCATTCCTGTTTTATAGATTAGAAAAATGCAGATCAGAAAAGAAAAGCCTTGTCATGGCCACTAAACAAGTAAATGGCCCCTCACCTCCAAATCTTACACTCCTCTCTTCCCCCTCAACTTGATTCTCTTTATCCAGGATATTTGCATTTTTACAATTAATTATTTTTTATTTTGTTATTATTAATATACAATCACATGAGCAACATTGTGGTTACTAGATTCCCATTATCAAATCCCCCCCTCAACATACCCCATTGCGGTCACTGTCCATCAGCATAGTAAGATGCTATAGAGTCACTACTTGTCTTCTTGGTGCTATACTGCCTTCCCCGTGCCTCCCCCACATCATGTGTGCTAATCGTAATGCTCTTTATTCCCCTTATGCATCCCTACCCATCCTTCCTCCCCAGTCCCTTTCCCTTTGGTAATAGATATTTGCATTTTTAAAAAAGGAATTTGCATTCCTGGCAGACTGGCCCTGCTCAAAATTCAAGAATTAATTCATGCAGCAGGTTATAGAAAACATCTTGGGGAAGCCATTTCTGACATCCCCCAAGTTACACAATCTAAGAAAGTGTTGGCTCCTTCTCTGCCAGACACCTGAAGAAAAGAATCCATTTAAGTAGCACATGCTTTTGTTACATGTTCAGAAGAAAACTGTGTGTTGCTGTCTTATTGAGGGATGACTTAAGAGCCTTTCTTTGAGGAGGAGGGCATCATTGCCTTTCGTTTATGAATGCTAACCTGAGCCAGTAGCTCTCAAAATGTGGCCTCTGAACCAGAAATATCAGCTCACCTGGGAATTCGTTGAAACCACAGATGGTAGAGTTCCACCCTAGACCAGTTGAATCAAAACCCTGGAGGTGGAGTTCAGCCTCCTGTGTTTCAGCAAGTCCACCAGGTCACTGTGATTCACAGTATAAGAACCACTGACTCAGTCCACGGCACCTGCTCAACCCGATGACTTCCCAAAGCACGAGTTCGCAACTTCTTGTGGCCCGTACTGTATGTGGACCAGGTGTAGCCAGCCACCTATTTTCGTAAATGAAATTCTATTGAAACACAGTACCATCATTCTTTTACGTGTCATCTGGTACCACATGGGCAGAGTTGAGTAGCTGAAACCAAGACCATATAGCAAACAAAGTCAAAAATGTATATTCTCTGGCCCTTTACAGAAAAAGTTTGCTGACCCCTGTCCTGGAAGGAGATTAACTATATCAGGGAACAATGGAGAAGAATGTAGGCTTTATATTGAAACTATATGAGATGTAATTCCAGCTCCCTCATTTACTAACCAGGCCACTGTGAACAAGTTTCTTAACTACTCTAAGACCATCTCAATTTCAATCAGGACAACTCTGAGGGCTGTTCTAGTTCCAGAGTCTCCTGGGGGTTGTCTGAGGCTGTAATACAACTACCCTGCTCAGCCTGCCTCCTGGCCTTTCCCTCCCAAAGGGGTTGCTCCCAAGGCCACTGCTTAGTGAGAATCTTGCCTGCCAAGGACTACTCAGAATCAGCCTCTGAGTGAACCCAGCCCATGACAACCCCAGACTTGGAGAAGATGTTTAGAATCATCTGACATAAAATACTGTACACATCAGAATAATGTCCGCCTCAAAGATGCCCGTGGCCTGATCTGCAGAACCAGTGAAGCTTACATGGCAAAAGGAACTTTGCCGATGTAAGTAAATTAAGGAATTTGAGATGGGAAGATGATTATCCTGGATTAAATGGGTTGGCCCAGCTAATCACATGAATCCTGAAAAGCAGAAACCTTTTTTCCTGTATGGTCAGAGAGAGAAATGCCTGGAAGAAGGATCAGAGAGCTGCCTCACCACCAGCTTGAACATGAAGGAAGGGGCCATGAGCCATGGAATGTGGGTGGGCAGCAGAAGCTGGAAAAGGCACAGAAATGGATTCTTCCCTAAAGCCTCCAGAAAGAAATACAGCCTTGATCACAGCTTGATTTTAGCCCAGGGAGGCCCAGATAAACTTCTAACCCACAGAACTCTTAAGACAACAAATTCATGTTGTTTTAAGCCATACATTTGTGATGATTTCTTACAGCAGCCATGGAAAAGTTACACAAACAGAGACAATAGACAAATGTAAACTTCACAGTGGGAGGCCATAGGGTCTGGGAACGCTTCAAGGGGGCAGAGGACGCTCTCTGATGTCTCCTGAGAAGCTTCTGCGCCTGACAATCAAAAGAGATGAGTCAAGTGTTTTGATTTCACAGATAGTTTCTTTTTTAAAAAGGCAAGCAGGACCTAAATACATGAACTTTGGACCTGAAGCCAGAAGTCACAGGACAGATGCACACTCGCAATGGGGCTGCTCCTCCCAGGGGCAATTCTATGGACTCCAAGGTCAGGGGCACAGGACTAACTCACTTCATGAAAATCAGTGATTGTCCTGGCAGCCCCAGGGAGGCTGGCTAGTTTGCAATGAGGATTTTGAAAATCACATATTTCATGAAGAATTGTGCATCGGTTTTCTGTAGGTAATGCCAACTTCCTTGTTAGGCACAGCCAGGCATTTTATCAAGTAAGGGGAAACACAGTAAAGAACCTTCAAGTTGCAGCAGTGCATTCAGTAGGCTGAGTCACTGGGCACTTGCTGCACTTTTGCCAAGTCTTCTATTCCTTCAGGACAAGAGGCAATTGCCTGTACAGCCCAGATCATAGCATTTCGCTGGGTCTCAAACAGGAAGGAGGGACAATCATCTCATCTAATCCCTGTCATTTTTGGATGAGGATGTTAAGGATTGAGGTGTTAACGTTATCCCCCCAAGGCCACACAACCAGCTCACAGGCCCAGGACTCCTTGGCAGCCCCCTGCCTGTGGGACCAGGCTGCCCCACCCAACCACCCTCAGACTGGCTGGAGTTCTGGAGCAGAGAGGCCCAGAATCACAGACAAGGCCAGATTAAGCACATGGGTGCATCAGCCAGTAATCTGACCATTTCAAAAATATTCTTTAAGTATTTATTCTACATATTCTTTCAATGGGGCAAGATTTATTTATATTAATAAAAAATTATATACAGAAGCCAAGGCACTTCCCAACCCTCCCAGTCCGAGCAGCATCTGTATTCTAAAAGAGGTGATAGCAAAATACCTTTCATTTGTGTCTTACCAACCAGGCAGATCCTTGGGAGGCATATAAAGGATTTAAAATTTAGAGACAAATTAAACCAGTTGTTCTGCTATCTGCACTGCAGAATGCATTGCTTGGGTTCAGAGTTTCAGCACCCTATAGCTTCATATTCCTATGGTAGTAATACTCCATTGATAGAGGCCTGGCCAAGTGGGAAGAGGCTTGGGGTTTGGTCTTGTTTTGTTCCCTGGAGGACACTGCCAGTGTCCTCAATGGCTCAAGTCAGACCTCCTTGGTTACGCTGGCTGCAGTACAAAGAAGCCTGAGTTATCTGGTGTGCAAACTGTTTCAATTCCCTGGTTCAGCCCAGTGCCTGAGCAGCTGGCCGACCCCCTACTCCAGTTCTGACTGCAGGGGCCCCTTCATATCTTGCTGGACAGGAAAGGGAGTATGAAACGGATGCCCGGGTTCAGCTCCAGGAAAGCACGGGTGGTTCCCAAGGAGAATGAGCAGTTTGGGCAGATGCTGAGTGAACCATCCACCGCGCTATCTGACCGTAGGATCCAGGTTTATCCTCTGGGTGGGACTGCCACACTGATGGCCAGCTCTGAGGAGCCTGCGCTACTAGATAGTCTCCATTTTGAAGGAGGAGGAGGAGAAGAAAAGGAAGAGGAAGGGAGGGATGAGGGAAGGAGGGAGACAGGAGGAGAGGAAGGAGGAAAAGAAAGAAAGAGAAAGAAAAGCAGACCTTCTGTTTACACCAGCCAAACTGGAAACTATCCAAACACCCATCAGCTATTGAATGTGCAGCTTCAGCAGGCTGCACCCTTAGGACGCATACTCTTTTCTGCATGCATGTTGTATTTCAATTAAAAGTTTCAAAACTTCCATTACAATGCTTCTGCCCCTTGACCCAGCATCCTCTGACCCCAGGACGGAAAGCAGGAGCCTTCAGTGGCCCCTATGCCCAAGAGAAGCACATGAAAGCAGAGCTGGAGGAAATCAATTTTGAAACTGGACCACCCAGATAATTTATAGGGATAAAAAGAAAGGACAAAAAATGTTTTCCAAAACACCTAATTGAAGTCTGGAGATTCTGTCCATAAAGAAACATACTATTTGCATTATTATAAGTCAGCTTTTATTCCAGACCTTCTCAATATGCACATTTCCAAAAATTTGGCTCATTTCTCCAGAGGAATTCGTAAATGCCCCCACTGTTTACTAAAGAGCCAGTCTTGAAGAGCAGGAAAATGTTTATAAGCTGCTAATGAGGGCTTAGCACCCCATGAGGGACAAATAGCTCCAGTCAGCAGCTCCACAGAGGCAAATGAGCTCTGTGCCCAGCAGGTACCAGCCAGGAGACACAGTCCTGCATTGATGGCTAGGCAGCACGGCCGAAAGGAGGTCTGGGCTAATTACCATCCCATAGACTCAGTGGAAGGACAAGCTAAGCCTCTAACGTCTGGGTCTCCATATGTCAAGGCAGATATCACACACGACAGCAGCAGCTAGACTGTGACAGCCTTGCACACGTTGCCTTTTGACTTAAGGGAAATTTTCCTGAGGAAGACAGTCCCACCTATTTGCTTGTTTCATTCATTCATTCAACAACCGTTCATTGAATACCAATTTTGCAACAGACACTCTTGTAGATGCTGTATGTGCAACACTGAACAAGATCTTCAGACTCCCAGTCTGTGAGTTGATGACATTCTTGGTGGGTGAGACAGAAAAACAAGTAATCAAGTAAGTCCCTAGTATAATGTGCAACTCTGGGGAGAGGAAATTCCAGGGCAAATACCTAGCTGAAACCGAAATCAGTCAAACAGAAATAAAGTTTAAAACCCGCTTACTGCTTACAAAAAAGCCATCCGTCATCTTTCTCCTGCTGCAGCAGAAGCAAGCGAATCCTCCCCACAACCTCTCAGGTTCAGATAAGCCCTTGGTTGCCCAGGTAATTACCCATTGATATGGAGATGAACTACTTCTCTCCACCCCTTAGAAACACCTGTTGATACGGAGATGCACTAAAGCCTAAAGCGGGTGAGAGATTCTGGAAATACTGCAATTTTCCCACAAATGTCAGGTAGCAATAGGTGCTCCGAAGGAAAGCAAAGCCAGATGAAGAGGCTGATCCTTGTGGGATCTGCTGCGTCAGAAAAAGGCATATCATAACTCTCTCCCCAAAGAGAAGGAATTTGCCTTGTAAGCCAAGGTAAAAAATTCAGATTTTTTTTATAAGTCTGAAGGATTACGTGAGCTGCTGAGTAGATTTTTTAAATGAATTTTAGGGGGTTACGAGTGGAAGTTAAGAGCTATGGGAAAAAGAGAGATGCTGGTGTGGATGTAAATGCAGATATGTAGATATGCATACAGATATGCAGTGTTTTGCAGGCTGAGGCTATAGGCTCACTAGAGTTAGAGTGTAGGTTTTGCAAGATAGGAATTAAGGATAACTCAAGTTTTTGGCTTGAGCCGAAGTGGATGGTGGTACCATTTACTAGAACATTCCTGTCTCCTGATCCACATGCGAAAAAGACCTTTTCACCTATGGAATTTCGTCTGTCTCTATTGTCTAGGGAAATCAGAACTGGCTTGGATATACTCCTAGGTAGAGAGAAATAGTAGCCTCATTATTTTACTTCAGCCCTTTTAGGCTGTAACTTTCAGAGCACACAATTCATAAATAAATTCAGAGTAGCCTATTTATCTCTTCTTTTTCCACTTGATTGAAATCCTGGGCATTGGTTTCTACTAAGATGATGAATTTGGCTAGAACTTTGTCACATTTATTCAAGACTAATATGGTGTTATCTAGTACAAGAAACAGATGAGAAATCATTCCTGCATTACTGAAGCTCAGACATGGCCCAAAGGAAACATACTAGACATAAGGAAATCATTGGAACACAAACATTAGACAGTCTCGTGCTGAACTAGAAAATGTCTTAGTTCACCCAAAATGTAGTATTTATAGGCATGGGCAAGGAGTAAGGAACTAATGTGGGCACACAGCAGTTGTCTTTCAAAGGTGAATTTTCTTAGCACTGTTCAAGAGCATTGAACTTCAGATAAGCAATTCACCAACTTAGGAAAGTCAGTCAACAATTTATTTATGGAGGCACTTCTATCTTCTAAGTGCCATGGAGGCTACACTGGGAAGCAAAATAAACTTGCTCATTTCCCCTGTAGAAGTGATGGTCTAAAGGGAAACGTGGCATAAGGGATGTGATTATAAATTAGGAATTTATAAATTAGTAAAGGAGAAGTATGGGCTGTTGTGGGTGAGCATTATGAGGGGACCAACCTGGTCCAGGAAGTCATGCTGAGACAGGAAGGACGGGTGGGTGTCAACAAGGCAGGAGAGATGGAATGCCGCAAACACAGCAAACATCATGGATCAGGGGCAAGAGGAAAAATGTGTGGCATTTTCAATGAACTCTTACAAATGAAGAGGAGGGGTGTTTGGAAAGAGTGACAGCAGAGGTGCAAGAGGCGAGATAGAGTGAGATCAGGCAGTCAAGACCTTACAAGCCTTGCTTGTTGTTTATTCTAAAGACAGGAGGAAGCCACTCAGTGGTTAGAAGAATGGAGGGTTGGGTTTTTAGAGACCATTCGGGCAGCAGGATGAGAAGATGGTGGGAACAAGAGTGCTTAGGGCTATAGCAGAGGAGGCTGGATGAGGTGGGGCAGGGAGTGGGAGCCACAAGAGCTGTCAGGAAGCAGGTCAACAAGCAGGCAATGGATGGATGTGTGACCACAAGTAGGGCTGGGCAGGGGCGGGGCTGTGGAAGCCAGCAGATGGCTGGGTCCCCTGGGATTCCTGGGTGTCTGAGCATTTCAATAACATGGGGAAGTCCAAAAGTTTAGGTGAGTCTCTTCACTCAGTCCCAACTCACAACCTAGGTAATAAGAATGTAATCTAGAAGAAAAGTCAAAGAAACGGGGGACAAAGAGTCCTTTTGAGAGCTGAAAAGATATGGAAAGCCAGAAAAGAGGAAAAATATAGTAATGACCAGCAAATATAACTAATTCCCCCTCCCTCTGACAAGATGAGAGGGATGTAACAATAGGTGGGGATACATGCAGATAGGTATGTAGAGATCAGAGAGGCAGGGTGTAGCAACTGCCTGTCCTATGGTTGTGAGGGTGGCTGGAAGTGAAGGTTTCATTCTACTTGAGGTCCCTGAAAAGAGATGGCAGATGCCAACAGAGAGAAAAGGCATCAGCTGTGTGGAGCTGGACGGGAGTTCCACTCTATTTAGTCTTACCCCACACTCAAGGAGGCTGAACAATACACTGTTGCTCATTCTTAAATAGAAGTGAAAATACCAATAATTTGATCCCGTGGTGCAAAGGTTTTGCAAAAAGGAAGATGTCCGGGGTTTTGCGAAAAGGAAGGTACACAGTTATGGGCTCCTGTTTAATGACTGACATGTACGATATGAGATACTTCCTGCTCAGTAAAACTCTTGAGTTTGGGAAGATGGAGCTATTGTCCAGGATTGCATATTTGCTGAGGGGTTCTGGCGAAAGTGTTAAAATTTGTTATTTGTAAGATTCCATGGAACTATTTACCACCAGAATTTATGAAAAATGGTCAGTTGATGTTCCACCTAGAATTAACCTCATCACCTCTTAAGGATGTTTGCCAATGCTCACAGAATCTGCACTCAGTTTATCCCTCCTGTCACAGGAGGCCATATAAAAATAATCCACATAGGTGATTCAGAACTCTAATCACCCAAAACATGAAAGCATCAGCTTGTTCTCAAAGAAAAGGTGGAGACATCAGGATGACACGTAAATTTTGTTTGTATTAGGGAGAGAAATGCAGTGGAGTAAAACGTGCAATCTTAATGAGGGTTTGCATTGCATCTCCTGGCACCCATGGCAATTCCCCCTGGCCTTCCCCAGCTCAGTCAGTAAGAGGCAGCCATTCGTCTGGGTAGAGACTTTAAGGCAGAATAAGGAGGTAAAAAAGAAAGAGGTTTTTTAAATATAGCTTTGGATGTCTCTTTCCTTATTCAGAACCTATGGCGTTTGTCTTTGTAGAGGCCATGCTTCTGAGCTTGAATTGCCCACTTCCTAAATGCTTCAGGAAATAAAGGCAAAATGGTTTGTTTTTAGTGGGACACAGAAATCAAGTTAACCGTGATCCACAGTTCTGAGCACTTCACTACCAGCATGGGTGCACGCAAAGCCCTGCTCAGGTTTATTTTTTCCCCTTGTTCCAGGATCTCCATTCCATTCCCTAGTTCCCCTGAAGGTGATCCACTCTGAAGTGCTTGCTTAGCCTTGAATACGCGTGTGTCCTCTTAAAAGGTGCAGAACCATTATGTGAGTGGGTTTAAATAAGTGAATAAGAAGTTGTTGGGTTATTATTAACAATAACAATCTATCCATGTCATCATGTGTACACCTATTTGTGTCTTCTCTCAGCTACACAAGAAACAAGTTCAAGACCTAAAATTTATGCAGTAAACAAGGGATAAGGAAAAATGAAACATGAGCTAAATTGTCCTGCCCCAGATAAGAGAAAGCTCTCTGGGCTGGGAGGAGGGAAGAACCGATTCAGAGAGGAAGGAGAGTATTGGGACATCAATGGGGGTCCTAACAGGGGAACAGCTTGCCCTGACTACTAGACAAAGACCTGGGGGTTCACAAGAAACCCCAGATAGGTCTGGGTTATCTGAGAGGCCCTTTTTCAGGTGGCATTTGTGGAAAAGAACCAAGACCCCAAAAGTTTTCTCATGCTCACTTGGTACAGCACTTGGAGAAATATCTGTAAGGGGTTGCCTGGAGAGATTCCTGTGAAAGCTCCTGGGCGCCTCCTGCAGGCCTGCGGGGCTTTGCCGCAGTGGGCTTGGGAGGTACCTGGGTCCTGGGTCAGCCTTGCCCAGCCAGACAGGGCTAATGTGGCACCAAATACCCAACCACAACCCTTGCCTGATGGTCTCGTGCCTGTGATACGTTGGCTCTCCATAAGCCCCCAGGATCGGGGTAAACCTCAGGAAAAGAGGGAAAGACTGATTTAACAGAACTCTGGCTTCTACCATCCAGCAGAACAGAGATTAAACAGAATTTAGGTAACTACAAAGAAATTAAGCTTATGTTTTGTGCACAACTAATTTGATCTGATTATTTGCCAAAAATTTGTCACTGCTACACAGCTCCCTCCTCCTTCAAGATTGTGTTTTTTTTCCTTTTAATTAGGAACTTCAAAAATATCTTAAATATGGAACAGTTCAGGACCTAGAGATGCTGGATGAATGATATTCTGTAGACTAGGTAATACGGGGTTTAAGGGAAGTCCTTCAGCAAGTTAGAAAATAATCACTACTACATTCCTGAGGTAGGAGGCCTGTGGACTTTGTCTGCTCATGAAAACATTAGGAAGGAGATGCACCTCACTGGTTCTGTGTGGCCCATCAGCAAGGCCATTTTTGTAGGGAAGACTTAGGAACCCCATTTCAAACCTCTCTGCCAGAATTAGAAGAGTCAGACACACAGGTCAACACAACTCCTGACCCTCCTATACAAGAGCCAGGGTCAGTGCCAGAGGTTCACCGTCCATGGGGATGTGCCCGGCAGGAAGATTTTTAGCTTTTAACATTTTCCATTAAGCAGTTTATTTTTATACACATATATATAGTCTGCTCATATATATTATTTATCAAAATAGTAGTATTTCATTAGGCTTTAAAATTTAAATTCAGAACTCTAAGTGAAATTGTAAAAACTAGATCTTACAGATAAGAATTGCAAAAGGAAATACAGCAGGATTTATTTAAACCCCCTTAAGGAAACTACTACGAAATGCTATAGACAGAATGTTTGAGGCCCCCAAAACTCATATTGAAATCTTAACACTCAATCTGATGGTATTTGGAGGTATATCTCCTTCAATAGAAGAAAAGAAACATAAAAATTTCAGTGAACCATTACTTGGTAGCATCTCCTTAAGCAGAAGAAAAGAAACATAAAATTGACCATTTGAAAATCAAAATAAAATCAGGGACTACTTTGTGCATCTGGTGAGCTCATTTACACCTGACAGAATCATAAAAGATTATTGAAAGGGTTTTTATTAGGACAATCTTCGGCCTGAGATTCATAACATATCTTCCAAGAAGACAGACCTTGACCCTCACCCACAGCAATAATTCTACTTATGCTTTATTCTGAAGAGTTGTTTCTAAACAGACATTAAGTAAATTCCAGATGAGCTTCGCACCCGAGATCAATCCACCTTACTTAAAGAGTCATCTTAGATTGAGCCACCAGGAGAAATATTTCTCGAGTATGACAGATCAAGTCAGCAGTGCTAAGAAGAGCGTTATTCCAATAAATTCCCCCTACTCCCTCCCACAATGAACCAGTCTAACATGCTCTCCCTAATGTGCCTTGCATCCAGGAGCCAACATTTTCTGGAAGCCCCCCACCACCACCACCATCCTGCGCATCCCACCTCCTGTTCTCCTGTTTCTGTTCTGCTGCAAATCGCTGCCCTGGGCGATGGGTTACCCACACCTGATAACAACAAGGGCCACAGTGAACAGGGTGGCCCCACTGGTAATTTGATGGTAATACTTCATGGCTCACAAATATTAGTCAAATGGTGGGATATTTGCTCATCAAAATTCTTTCCAAATAGCTGTGAAGTCCATCCATCTATTTTATGTCTGTGTCTTAGTGAAAGCTAACTGTCCATGCTGCTCACTGTGCCGTGGGTTATGAATAAGATATGTTATTTTTATTTTTTTAATTTTTATTTAGTATTCTTATCCTAGTCACCAGATTTCTTTTAAAAAGAAATGCTTCTAAAACTAATATTTACTTGTTCCTCCAGGAATACTTTAATTGGCTTTGTGAAATCAATGGTTCCCTTGATAATTGATAAAAGAGTGCCTCTTTTCCCTGTCTTGGCAATATCTTGGTTTAAATAACAGAGCAGATCATTCTTTCACAAATATGAAAAACAGATTGTCGGAAACAAGCTTATTTTATTAAGCCATGTTATTTAATTTTATCTGACATTTGCAAGTCATTTTTGCTAGTAAGCACTCTACATTAATACCTTGAGTTCACATAGAGTTTAACAATATGAATTTCCTATCAGAGGAAAGTACAATATATGTTTGGCAGAAGCCAAGTTCATGAAGAATTAACAGTTATCAAATCCCAAAGAGAAACAAATTCTCTTCATTCCTCCCTTGCCAGCTGTCAAGCATCCAATTTGTACTTTCAGAATTCTGCCTGTTGTCCTGGATTCAGGAATGAGAGGATCGGTAACTTCCTAGCACATGCATGCCCAACTACACCAAGTACAAACTTTAACAGGAGACCAACTAGGCAGAAAAAGCATATCAACTTCAAAGAACTTTCACATGAAGAATATCTAGAATGACCACAGAGGCACAGAGGATGAGTTCTTTTCATATGCTTAAATAGCTGTGACAGAAACCAATCTTGATTTACAAATTAAACGGATTCCTGAAAAGTTGTATGAAATGAAAATTGGTCACTGACTCTTACATTCCCACTGACTTGCATTTTAAAACAAAATACGGCTCAGAGTTTTAAAGTGTGGAAACCAAGAGGTAATACCAATAGCAAACACTGAACCATAGATCTTTAAGGGGTAAAAAGTGTTGTGTCTTACTGTAAGTAACACATATGAAAATACACTATTTTGAGTGGACCTTCAAATTTCCACCACTTTCTGGGCCTTCAGAAACATTATTTAATCTACAAAGAATCATGTAAAACCCTCCATTTCCATCTGGAAAACCCCTCCATTCTAAAGGCTCAACCCAAATACCCCATCTCTACATACCTAGCCTTCTCTGATCTCTAATTCCAGAGAAAAAAATGTCCATATCATCCCATGGTCCGTAGGGCAAGATTAGAGCCCCGCCTTCCTCTCTCAGCACCTAAGCATTCCCCTTTCAGAGCCTTGGGGACCAACTGTTGTCATCATTCTTGAGAACCTAGAGCCTCCACTGGACCCTGTACTTCCTGGGGACAGAATACTTAATGCACTGTTGAGTGTCAGCACCTGGTACCTCACTGGTGCTGTGTAAGCACCTGTGAAATGAATAAGCAAACAAATTAAAGAATTGATGAATTTAAAAGGTTACAGTGAATTCTTAAAAGCTCAATGTAGGTGCTGCCTGTATTAACCCCTGTGGATGATTCAGAAGTACTTCCAGTTATCAGGTCTCTTGTATCTCCTGTTATCAATACATAATGTGGCTGCTCTAAATATAGACATACCTCATTTTATTATACTTCACTTTATCATGTGTCACAGATATTGTGTTTTTTGAAAACTGAAAATTTGTGGCAACTCTGCATTGAGCAAGTCCAGTGGTGACATTTTTCCTTTCTTTTTTTAAGGATTAAGTTTATTTACATTTTTATCTTTTAAATTTTAGTTGATATACAGTATTATCTTGGTTTCAAGTACACAACATAGTGATCCAACAGTTATATATTATTAAATCCTTACCCCACCCAGTATAGTTACTATGTCAACATAGAAAGATGACAGAACTATTGACTATATTCTCTATGCTGTACTTTCATCCCTGGGACTTATTTGTATTATGACTGAGATTTTGTATACCTCTTTATCCCCTTTACCTATTTCACCCTCCCACCCCAAACCTTCCCCTATGGTAACTACCAGTCACTTCTCAGTATCTATGAGTCTACTGCTATTTTGTTCATTTTGTTTCATTTTCAGATTCCATATGTAAGTGAAATCATATGGCATTTATCTTTCCCTGCTTGGCTTATTTCACTTAGCATAATACCTTCTGGGTCCATGCATGTTGTTGCAAACAGCAGTATTTCTTTCTTTTTAT
The DNA here is from genome assembly GCF_040802235.1 of Manis javanica. Taxonomy (NCBI): domain Eukaryota; kingdom Metazoa; phylum Chordata; class Mammalia; order Pholidota; family Manidae; genus Manis; species Manis javanica. The sequence continues at coordinate 48,629,290 of NC_133158.1, read as the reverse complement.
GGCTGAATAATATTCCATTGTATACATGTACCACATCTTTATCCATTCCATTTTTGATGAACACTAGTAATTTCCATATCTCATTATTGTAAATAATGTAGCAATAAACATAGCGGTGCATCTATCTTTTCAAATCAGAGATTTGGTTTTCTTCATGTAAATTCCTAGAAGTGAAGTTACTGGTTAGTATGGTGTTTCTATTTTTAGTTTTTTGAGGAATCTCTAAACTGTTTTCCGTAGCAGCTGCACCTATCAATATTCACACCAACAGTGTAGGACGGTTCCCTTTTCTCCACATCCTCGCCAACACTTGTCATTTTTTGTCTTTTGGATAGTTGCCATTCTGACAGGTATGAGGTGATATCTGGTTGTGGTTTTGATTTGCATTTCCCTGATAATCGGTGGTGTGGAGCATCTTATCATGTGGCCAACTGTATTTCTTCTTTGGAAAAATGTCTGTCCAGGTTCTCCACCCATTTTTTAACTGGGTTATTTGGTTTTTTGGTGTTGAGGCCTATGAGTTCTTTATACATTTTGGATTTTAACACCTTATTGGATGAATCATTTACAAATATATTCTCCCATACTGTTGGTTGCCTTTTAGTTTTGTTGATTGTGTCCTTTATTGTACAGAAGCTTTTTAGTTTGAGGTAATCCCACTTGTTTGTTTTTGTTTTTGTTTTCCTTGCCCAGAGAGACATGTCTAGAAAAAAATTACTCATGCTTACTTTCAAGAGATTTTTTTTTTTGGCACCATTTTTTCAACAGCATTTGCTCACTTTATTTCTCTATGTCACATTTTGGTAGTTCTCACAACATTTCAAACTTTCTCATTATTATTATATTTGTTGTGGTGATCTGTGATCACTGATTATGATTCACTGATTATGAAAGCTCCAGTGACAGTGTTTTTTAGCAATAAAGTATTTTTTTAAATAAGGTATTACACTTTTTTTTAGACAATGCTATTGTAAAGCTAATTGACTATAGTATAGTGTAAACATAACTTTTATATGCATCAAGAAACCAAAAAGTTCATTTGACTAACTTTATTGCAATACTCACTTTATTACAGTGGTCTGGAATGAGACCCACAATATGTCTGAGGTATGCCTCTGTGAATTAAGAAATTAAGATCAACATACTTCTTAGAATCTTATGTGCTCATCCATTTACTCAGAGTGACTCAGCAATGGGCTAGAGCCCAGGAAACTCCACTTAACAATCTATTAATCACCAGACTCTTTCAACTGCTATTCCCAGGTGATTAACAAGTATTACTAAAGGGATTATACAGTTTATAGATCAGGAACAGCTCTGAATCTGAAGGAAAGAACAAGGTTACCAATTAAATGTATGTGTGGCACCCAAACAGCAAATACTAGAGAAATACAAAGAAGAGTGCATAGTCAAGGGCCAACACATTTTCACAAGCAGGCCATGCAATGCCCACCTCACATGCTTATGCTGATGAGAATCTGTCATTTTCAGACTTTAGAGAGTTGTCCAGATGGATGGCTGAGCATACACCAGCTTGTAGAGTCCCCCAAGAAAGAGTTTAGAGTGAATACCTCCAGGACTGTGATCAATATCTTACCCTCTACAACCATCAGGGAATGAAAGAAACCTTGGAATATCAGAGTCAGAGGTACTGGATAAAACTATCCAAGGAAAATGACCCACAATGTTTTTCTGCAAGCTTGAGTCATGGAAAATTAAAGGCAATTTTAAGCTACATTGGCCACTGATGTCATTGCAGCCAAAATGACAATAGCAGCCACAATGTTTTCAACAGATGAAGAAAAGAGAAGGCCAAATTGGAAACAAATTACCAGTAGACTTCACTAGGAGGTGGGGAATTGGAAAATACTCTCATGAATATTAGATGACAGGGAGAGAGTTTGCATATTTTAGCTTGCTAAGTATGAACTTAAAAGCTTGATAACCTAGGGTCCCTATTCCACCTGCTGATTCTTCAGCCTACAAAAATATTTTTAAATTATCCAAGATTCTGGAATCTTCTTAATGCAACCCTGTAGCCTGAAGAGGATCAAGTCACAGATTGGCTCAAACCGAAACAACCCCAAAAATGTATAATGTAAGGTGAACATGTAGAATAATCAGTTGCTGAAAGCTCTTGATACCAGTGAGCACTCTTACATTTGAAAGTATTTAAGCCTTCCATGGACAAGTGAGAATATAACCACAGCACAGTATTTCTCTAATACTTATTGTGTAACTGTATGACAAAATCTGGTTGCAGAATTCACCTCAGTAAGTCTTCAGAATTCCATTATTCTTTCTCCTGACTTCTTGCCTCTATAGTGATATTTTGCTATCAATCTATTTCCGTTTACCCAAATTGTTATCAAATTCTGTAATGTCTGCCATTACCAAGAGGTGCTGCCACTTCCTGATAGCAAGATCTAGCTTTTGGAAATCTGAAAGGTTAATGGTATCTGCAGAAGTACTCAACAAAGTGGTTGTAAACAGATGTTCACATTTGCTTTTAATTTCACCTTATTCCATTATTTGATCTAACGCACAGAACTAAGAAATGATATAATGTAAGCTACTAAATTTTGAATCTGTGATTTCTAACCATCCTTAACAAACTCCCCAAGAGAAAAAAAAATTAAGACAGTTCTCAACTTTCATACAAAATAAGCATATATATATATACACACACACACACACATCTCCCAGCTATGATGGTATGATGGGGTAGTTCCAGTTCTTCACAAAGACCATGCGTCCTCAAATTCTGGCCTTCACACAAGCAGTTTCCTCATCTTAGAATATTCTTTCCTCCCTTCTCCAGTTTCCATCTGGCTTATTCCTGCTCTTCAGTCTTCAACTTAAACATAGCCTTCCAAAAACCTCCAGATCACACTTTATCTATGCCCCACTTCACTCTGCACCTGAGGCTTAGCAACAGTCCTCATGCTTGTGATGAGGTTTTGTAGCCATCTTCCTTGAATGACCATCAATTCTACACATAATATGAAATCTGTCTTCTCTGTTCAGTGCTAGATTCCCATTGCCTAGCACATAGTGTATTCCCCCATTGAGTCTTCTTGGAACTGAATTAAATCAAGTTAAATGCCAAAGTCAGTGAATGCAATTCTGAATGAGATCTTTCTTCTTGTCATGCATAGGTAGGAAGGAAACACAGAGAAGGAAGGAGAAGGAGGAAGGGAGAGAAAGGGAGGGAGAGAGAAAGAGCTTAATCTCTACATCATGGTGAAATAATGCCTTTGAGCCATGGAGGCTAGTTACATGGCATCCCAGTGGGACAAGTTTTCCTTCTTACAGATAGGTCTCCAAGGGCCCAAAAAAGCAAACCAAGGCTGTACTTTGGCCTAACACCTGCAATATTTTGGTCCTCATCCATTGCTTCATACCAGCAGAGATCCGATCTTTGTGTACAGTGGCATTGATGCTCTTGATCTTCTGTTGACCACATGTTTCCCCAAAGCCAAGGAAACAATCCTGTCTTCAACTAGGAGCTAAGAACTTGATTCAAATATAAAACATAAATCTCAGATTCCCAAATGAGAGCCGAAGTGAGTCCCATAGTTTCAGGTTTCAGAGAAAAGGTAATATAACAATGACCCCACATGCTTGATTCCCAATTACTACCAACGGCACCACCAGCAGCTACCAGACACACAGAGAAAGCAACCAAAACCACAGTCAAGGAATTACATATACTTTCTCTAAAACAAAAAAGGGAAACCCGCTTGGGAAATAATCAGTCTTGGCCAAGAAGAAATCCAAAAGGAGGGGTGATAAAAGGAATATGAGTTTGCTTCTAAGACAATAACATTAACAATGAGCTTTTAAACAAATGCTTAAAAAATACATAATTCAACAAGTTCTCTTTCATCAAAAGTACTCCACTGGAACTCAACTTGAGATGGTTGCTGTTGAGTCCGGAGCTTGGCCCTTTGCCTGCCGTGGGGGCTGCTGTCCCTGAGTCACCAGCAGGTACGGGAACACTGACAGGCCCCTGCCTCCATGTGGTTTCATAAAGCAATACAGAAACAATTTTTGGCTTTGCTGCAAATGTGCATAATGGAAAGCAAATATTATTAAAAAGACAATCATTTTTAGTGATTAAAATAATCTGAGGCAGAAAAAATTTCTCCCATAAGTTTCTAAGTTCTCATTTATCATCGTTTTGCCGCAAGAAGCCAGAGTAATTTTATTTTTCCTGACTTCTATTAAAAAGATCAATACATATGATTCCAAAGAGTCTCGGCTCATGAAAAGATGGAGCAGGGCTGTAATCACATATGAAAGTATTGGTTGTCATTAGCAGAAAGATTGATCTGAAAAGACAGCAGACGCAGAGTGAAAGGACTTAAAATTTTCCATTGGGCAGGCCAGCAACTTTCACCTTCCAGATAATTAAATACAGATAACAGATTACTATATTAGAGAAAAAATTGGATTGGGAATATTCAGTAGATACCCACTTTAGCAAAGCAATACCAAATTTCTCAATAGTGATTTTGTTTGATGCAAAAAAATGAATGTGGCCTGACAGTACAAAGGCATTGTCCAAAGTGCATTTAAGCCCAAGCTGTTGTATGAAATTTTTATACAGTTACCTGTGTATCAGAAGCTCTAATGAAAGCTTGTGTTCAGTTGACTGTTAAAAACAGAGTTAAGGAACATATTCAGGCAAATGTTACAGCTTATTCCATGAATAGAGCTTCTTTCAGCTTTCTTCAGTGAGTTATCGACATGATCCTTAGTGGTAATTGTATAAAACTCACGAGAACTGAACTCATGTCATTTAAAGGGTTTTTCTTCACTGCACAGCTCTCCTTTGCAGAAACCCACATATAGCACAGTAAAAATGTTAGCTGTAAATCAAGATGGAATTTTTACAGGCACTTGGAAGGGCACAGTGAACTTGGAAATTCAGAAGTGTGGCCCAAGGACATTCTAAACCAGGGGTCAAGATTTTCAATACCTTCATCCTCCTCATCCTACTTTGTAGAATATTGACATACCTGCAGACGGAGCTACCAACCATGCACCAGAACTGATAGATAAGATGAGAGAGGGGCTGAGACTATGGTAAGAGAGATGCTATTAACTAACCCTTGGCCTGTATGTTTTTAAGACATCTGAATATTTCAACACTCTTCAATCCCTGTACTCTCTGTTGCCAGCAAATACTTAGACATCTCGCAGTCATCAGACCTGTTCATAATTATTAACCACTGATCATTGTCTTAAGGACCTAAAAGCTGATACTAGAGAAAGATATCAACATCCATTTCCTATTACAATCATCTTGACAGTGTAAGTGGACATTGCATTTGTGTTAAGAACCATTGTTTTTAATGTGTGTCAATAGACTTTGAGGGACATTCTATGTAAATGGGACACTGTTAATCTTCTATGATTTCTTAAACGTTTTTATCATCTAAATTTTACACAAAATCACATTGTCACGGCATCCACTTCAATGGATACAAAGGAAAACTGTTTTCCTCCATGTCTAAATTAAATAAAACATAAACACTTGTTTTTATGAAAATACCAGAAAATGTTCACGCTTTTGGAATTTCCTGTAATAATAGTATCAGGAGTAAATTCCTCTAAATACAGAGGACAGGAATAAGACCAGCCAGGAATTATTTTTAGTTTTTCAAACTTAGTAAATTCTTTCCCATTTTCAGCTGAAAGGATTATTTTTTCTTGCAACTAAGAAAACATCTCCAGTTTACTAATGAAGCCAGTATTTTTAAGAAAAGAAGAAATATGATATTTCCCATGTGTGCTTCACACAGGATTCTGTGTACGTACATGTATATGTTTATATTCCATGCTGGTAATAAGGCCACATCTTTCTTAAGCCAATTCTCTTCTCTAAAATGCTAAAGTAATAACCATTCAAGGGTACTAATACTTTAAAAGTGGAGCAGGATAGCTCTTCAAGATGAGTGAGCTAATGAAACCGCCCATCTTTGTCCTGATGAAGGGTTCCCACACAACTGATGATTCTTGAGACATAAGACACCACAATGGACAGACAGCCTGTGATGTAGCCAAGAATACTGAGTGACAGAAGTACCAACCACCAGATCTCCATCCCTCATCTATCCTTCCCTCTCTTGCTCAGGTCTTGATGAAAAGTCCAGAGTGTGATACCCTGGGTTGACATGCTCTCAAGAGAGATGACAGTATACTTCGTGTGATGCTCCAAGCCACGCACTGGGCTCTGCTTGCACTGGGCTGTGCTGACTGTGGTATGAGCGAGCTGTATTTCTCTCCTGTCCTTGGTGTACAGTCTGACAAACAAAACGTCAGCGGCACAAAACATGATGTAAATAGGATCTCAAACATCCTATCTTGTCAAATACCATGGGAATTAGAGCATAGCTTTTAAAAAAGAAAAGACAAAATGAGAGAGAAAAAGCTATCGTGTAACTATATTACAACTCTCCAGAAAAACAGAGCCAATAGGACATACAAATACATGTATCTTTATATTAAGATCAGGAGGACCCGGTGCCCCAGCTCGAAGGCCCGAGACAGCTCTTACTCGGAAGAGGGGCAGACTTTCTGCTCTGTTAGGGTCTTCAAGTGATGAGGCCTAATGAGGCCCATTCATTTTGTCCATTTGGTTTAAATATTTCTCCCACACTTAAAAAATCTGGCAGTAGATGGGCAGTAAAATTGCCCTGAGAACTTGTTCCCCCACCCCAGCTAAAATAAGCTCAAGGAACATTTATTTAATGAGATGGAGAATCAATACAACAATTTTAAGACATCAGGATCAATGCCAAATTTTCCTCTAAAAGTATCTGATAGGACCTCATGTTTTTTCTTCTCTTTGTTAAGAAAACAATATTAAAAGTAGAGTTAATTTGACGACCATCATACTGGTTGGTTTAGTAGTAAGAAGTCTGACTAAGAAACATGCATGTAGTTTCTATTCCTTTGAAACTGCATTTTCCAATTACATTAGACCCTTCCTACTCAGACCAAGTCCCACAGATGAGCAGCAGGAGCGTTCCTGGGGAGTTTGTTTAAAGCACAGACTCTGGGCCCCATCCCAGGCATATTACACCAGAGTATATGGGGGTGGAGCCTAGGGATTTGCACTTTAAGAAGCTGTCCAGGTGATTCTTAAGCATGATAACATTTGAGACTCTCCACATTAAACAACTCTTCACCCAGTTCTCAGAATCACACACATCACAGGTTAAACCTCAACCCAGGAACCTGGTGCTTATCCTTCAGTTGAAGCTTCATTTATGAGTCAAGTCTATACGCACTCTAATTTCAACTGTGGGGAATTTTATGTTTAACTGTGTTTGCTCATCCCCTCTAAGTTTTGAAGAATTACATTCATTTTGACCAATTTTATCAGTACTACAAAGTATCAGGATATCACAACATTAAATTTTGAATATAAATTAAATTAAAATTTAATTTTAAATATTGATTCGCTTTGCATCTCTCTCCACCATCTGATATAAACAGAGAGCACTCAGAAAGTATTTCAAGTTGTCATCACTCATCTAATCATTCTTACTTTCAGTAAAAACTTAGGCATCTGTCAGTACATGGGAGGAAGGTGTAGGCCATGAGTGACACTGGTTTAAAGTAGTTCATCCATTTATTGTGGGGCATCAGTCAATTCTGCTTCCAGGTCCAGTCTTAGAAAAAGATTCTAGCACATTTCTAGTCCTTAATTTCCCCAGATCCCCTCTCTTTGGAACAGGAACTATAAGAGGCCAAACTTTGAAATGATGGGGTTTTCCTTCCCTTCACCCATTTGGAGTTCCCAATCATTCTCTTTATTTATTTATTTATTTTTAATTCAAGTATAGTTGATATACAATATTATATTGGTTTCAAGTATACAACATTGTGATTCAACAGTTATATACATTATTAAATGCTCATCCCGACTAGTATAGTTGCTGTCTGTCAACATAGAAAGATGTACAGGACCAGTGACTATATTCTCTAGGTCGTACTTCCATCCCTGTGACTAATTTATATGTGCTTAAGATTTTATGCCTCTTGAATCTCTTCACTTATTCCTTCCCACCACCCAAATCCCTCCTGCACAGTAACAACCAGTCACTCCTCAATGTCTATGAATCTATTGTTGCTTTGTTCATTTTGTTTTGTTTTATCTTTAGATTCCACATGTAAGTGAAATCATATGGTATTTGTGTTTCTCTGCCTGGCTTATTTCACTGAGCATAATACCCTGTGGGTCCATCCATGTTGTCACAAATGGCAGGATTTCTTTGTTATGGCTGAATAATATCCCACATATATATTTGTATATATGCACTACATCTTCTTTATCCATTTATCTATTGATGGACACTTTGGTTGCTTGCATATCTGGGCCAATGACACCTTAATGTTCATGTTATACAGTGATAATTCCCCATCGAGCCATCCATTGTCCGCATGTTGGCCTTTGTTGCCTGTGGAGCCCCTCTCACATGGTGGCCTCTCCCCAAGACACTCTCACTATCCAAGCCTTACCCTCCAGAACTTTCTCTCCCCTCTTTCCATAAAAATACTCCATACTGTTTCATATTCTCAAAAGACCTGATGTCAACTACCTATCTGTTCAGTATCTGCCTGATACAATTCCTTTTGTGATAATAATAATAAATGATAATTTAGTGTTATAACAGGTTATGAGTTAGTGCAAAGAGGGACTTGGAGTTATACAAACAGAGTTCAGGACCCAGCTATGGTTACGGAACCCTGGGAAAGGTTTGCCCTCAAAGAACTCATAACTTAATAATGTAATTAAGGCAAATAAACAAAAATACAGTAGACTGCAAACACCAAGGAAAGGTACAGCGAGCTGGGGAAATCAAGAGCAGGGAAGCTCACATCCAGTTGGACATGAGCTTCAGGAACAATTTCTCAGAGGAGGCTTCCTTGGTTCAAAGTAAACTGACTCTTTTCTGGGGTAACACTTGAAACAGAATAGTTATACCCAAAATTGCTCCATCTGGAAATGAGAATTGTTTCCATGTGAACCCATATGGCTTTTCTTTTCAGCAGAGTCAGGACCAACACATGGTCCTCGTAGGGTCATTCTGATATAAGAACCATCATGATTGTCCTTGGAAACTAGTCTTACAGCATTTCAAGATAGGTGTGAGGGGTCTCTGCTTATGTGTGGACAGGAACAAGAGTGGGTGCAGCATCACAGGGTCCTTGCCTCCTGTTAACTAGACAGCATTCCTGTCTATCGGTAAAGAAGGACAACCTGCATATTTGTTGTGGACCAAGCTCCATGATGAGGACATGGCTGCAAACAATGCAGAGACAGTCCCTGCCATCCAGGAACTTAGACTCTAGATGGCCATGGAGGCATGTAACAAATAATGACTAGTATAAACTAAAGTAGAATTGCAAGTTTAAGACTAACACCTACACAGCTGCCATACAGTGACTTCTCATCTATTTTACAGTCCCAGGATCTATTGTTGTAATGAAGAAGAGTGTGATTCTTGTCCTTATTTTGAGCTGTGTTGCAAACCCCTTTCTCAGTTCCATGGAGGTCACCTCAGCATGGAGGTGCCACTCCCTGGACCCACTGCCTGGAACCTTACCTGCCCCCTGGAACCACTCTACTAAGGAGCAGTTCTCAGCCTACAGGTGAGCATGAGGATAACCTGAGGGACTCAAGGGCAGATACCTGGCCTCACCCAGACATTCTGATTCATTAGGCCTATGCTGGGACCTATAGGTCTATGCCACATTTGAAAAATCCACCTAAGTGTTTCTAAAGCAAGTAGTTACGTGAATTGCCCTGAGAAACCCTGTAAGCTAGAGGTGAATGAGCTAAAAGTTCCAATTTTCCTTAACCAGGCAAATTAAGAACAGAAGTTAACTGATATGCTATATTCACTTTAGAATGTCTCAAAAATATGAACAAATATTGACATATTATACATTCTCCTGCTTCCAAAAGACTCTCAGGGGCAGACTATTCTGAAACAGAAGGAAGTTCACAGTCCTTAAATTTGAACTCTTTGTAATGAGTTTCTAATATAATTTCAGTACACACTCCAAGTTAACAAAAAAGATTATTCATTTTTCATTCAATTTTTCTAAAAATACTCTTTGATAAATCCTCTTCCAAGTGGCATGAATAAATATCTAAATGTAAGAAATCTGCTAAACCAAAACCTATATGCTGCCAACAATTTATGACCAAAATAAAATCAGTTTCAAGATCTGAGCCAAACTACAGATAAAACAGAGATTTTTTCATTGTGACCTTCAAATCAGTTCCTTGGTTTGCTTTTACCATTTTTAAATGACAGACAACTGGGGGAAAAAACTGTTTTTTCACTAAATTTAATTTTTCTTTCACATAATATTGATACAAAAATAACGTTATCAATAGTCACAAGTAAAGGAAAAAGAACTTCCAATGCCAAAAATTCTATTGGAACCAAGATACCCAGTTTATGAGTAAAGATCAGCAAATGACTTTAGAAAAGTCATCAAAGCTTGGGACAAGCCCAGAATGATGTGAAGTGAGGCAGGCAGGAAGGAAGAACAGGCAAAACGTGTTTCCAAAATTCCTTTGAGGCTATTTTTTTTTAATTCACAAAAGAGAAAGTTCAGGTTAGAAACTTTGCAAAATGAATATTCAAACAGCTGAACAGAGCACTCAGCATTTAAAGAATTGAAAATAAATAAGCAAATAAATAAACAAACACGAAATTGAATCATTCTTTCACTCACTGAGCTGTGACGGAACAAATGCCCTGAGACCTAATACAGTGAACTTTGTTAGGGCTACAGGTTGAATAAAGTATGGTCCACTAGTTCAAGGCAGTCACCGCTAGCCTGCAAAGCCTGCAAAGACAGACATCTATCTGTGCCACCAGATGTGACCCAGTAACATGCGCGTTACAGCAATCCTAGGAGACAGTGAGTCAGAAACAGCGAGGAGGGCATGGTAAATTCTTCCTGGCAACTGTGATCAGGACAGCCCCACGGAGGAGCTTTGCAGAGCCGGGGTCTGAGCAAGTCTCTGGCATCCCAAACTTGGGACAGCCATTTAATTTGCAGGAAGTTCCATCTTTGGTTCTCTGTTTAACTCTCATTATACACTGTTCGTGGCTAAGCCTTTCATGTACTCATTGTTCAGCTACCATTTATGTGCTTATGACTCCCAAAACTATGTCTTGAGACAAAAACATCCTGCCTAGGCTTCAGAGACACAGCCACACTCCCTTCTGGATGATCTATAGGTGCCTCGAATCCAACATGTCTGATCCTAAGCCCATTAACCTTTCCCCCCATCTCCTCTCTCAACCCAAACCCCTTCATCCTCACCTATCTGCTTTCTCAACGAATGGCGCAACCAGTCAACTAGTTGCCTAAAACAGAAATTACATGTAATTTCAGCCTCTCCCTCTCCTCACTACATCTCCTTCTCTAAGCTCTGCTTCTTCCACTCAAATATCTCACCCTCCTCTACTTTTTCCATTATCACAGTCTTAGTTTTTGCTCTGCGTTTTACATCCTATCCCTGTTTCCAATCTTATTCCCTTCCAGTTCATCCTGCAAACACATGCAGAGGAATGGATATAATTTACAGCTAGTGATTTTTGCTTCTCTGATTAATATCTCCCAATGGTGCCTCAGCACTTCAGGATATATTCCACACCCTTCATTGACTTGGACCTCTTACGCTACCATCCCTTATCCCACTGTCCCCAACAGGTACACAGGGCTCTACCCATTCACACTTCACCCTGTAGCTCAACTTATGCTATCTTCTGTGGCCTGAACAGCCTTCCCTTCTTATCAATTGACAGCCTTCTGTGCCTAAGTTCGGCTCAGCTCAGTGACCACTTTCTTTATGAAGCCATCTCTGATATCATCAGGCTGGTCTGAGTCTCTGTGTCTGCCTCTGTGGCCACATCCCACACTCTTCTTGCTGTTGGTTGGAAAATTCACCTGTTTCTCCAAGCTGACTGGGTGAAGCTTGAGGACTGCGTTTAGTTCATCTTTATATCCCTCATGATTAGGACAAAGCTCATCACATAAGAAAAAAATGCATGATCATTGTCATTCATAAACAAATAGTTGAAAACATCAGGAAGCATATAACTATTCAACAAACTTCAGTCCTCGAAAACAAGCTACCAATAACAACAATCTGTAGTCCAAAGTTACATAAGTATCATACAAAAACAAGCGGTTGGGTATGGAAAATTTATGTCAACCATGTTGTTTGTTTTTTTTACATTGTGCCAAGTCACTGATTTGAGAGTTGTTGTTAAAGTCGTTACATTATGTGCTTTTGGGGCAGTTGAGTCAGTGGAGTAGTCAAGTACCATGCAGGTTCAGTCTGTGTGCACCTTGGTAGGTCCCACTAGTTACTGCAACGCATTCTCTCAAGTGCTTTGTTGAGCATCTACTCATGCTAGGCAGAGTCGCTATACCAACGCTTCTGCAACTGTAGCCAATAGTATACCTCCAGCTATATCATCTGAGGGTCTTCCTAAAAATGATATTTGTACACTGTACCCAAGATGCCCTACCCAGAACCTCTGGAGGCAAGCTCTGGGTATCTACATTTCAAAAAGGTCCCCCCTATAAATATTTATTCAAAATAAAGTTGGAGAGCCATTGGTCAGTCTCACAAAAGGTGAGAAAAAAGGAGGGGGGGAGTGGAGTTATAGGAGTATGGGGGGCAAGTAGGCAGAGACAAGTAGTAACCCTGACATGTTAATTAGGGTACAGAGACAGCTGCCAGGACACGGAGACTCAGTAGGGCAGTAGTTTAAAAAAGAGTTTATTTCTGTTCCACATAACAGTCTGCGTATTTGCTGTCCAGGGCTGATGTGGAGGCATCAAGGTACCCAGGAATCTTACACGCTGTTGCTCTGCCACCTTTAGGGTCTTTCTCTCATCTACATAGCCTAAGATGGCTCATTATCTCCTCCCCATTGCAGCCGGAGGAGAAGGAAAGAGAGTACACACTTCCAGTAAAGGGACAAGCCCGAAGGTGGCCTCGTCATGCCCGTTCATGTTCCAGAACTCACCCAGGTGGCTTTACACAACTACAGGGCAGACTGAGAAAAATGATGAAGGGAATGCACGTGTTCAACTAAAATTCAGGGTTCTATAGCAACTGAGAAGAACAGAACTGGATAATGGGGTCAGTTTGCATTCTGCATCATCTGGGAGAAAGAGGGAAGGGTGGGAGGGGAAGGGCTGGGAAAGGAAGGAGAAGGGAATGAAAAAATACAAAATCAGTCATCACTTCTTCAGAACATCCTGCCCCCCTGCCCCCACTCCAGTATGTCACCTCACCTGGTGGTCTTGATTTTCCAAGCTTCTTTCATCAAGAGTGTTGAACTCATTCTCACTCCTACCCTCCATCTTTGGCCCTGGACATTGACTTCGATTGGAAAATAATCTGCTGCTAATGTTCCCAATATCATTGGCATAATGGGCTACAGATACGAGCTGTTTATCCAAGTTCTCTGATTTATATTAAAAGTCAGGAGATTAAAGATGAATTGTAAACAGCATAGTTTCCTCATTTGTGTTTAAAGATGGTGCTGTTTGATCAGTCCTACTGTGGCACTCTTCCTACAGAAACAGTGCCCCCTGGAACTGGGCAGTGCCATGGCCCTGGGCTTGGTGAATTGAATTTCCATGTGAATAATCATTCCAACTTTCATGTGAAAACTACACTTTGGTTTGTACTCTGGCTGCTGGAAAAAGTCTCTGGTGCTAGTCCTACACTCTGGCTGCCTTTCCTGAGCAGTAAGCCCTGCCATGGCCTCACGCCCAGAATGCTGACCTGTGAAGAACAGCCCCCTCTAGCCTTTCATGGGCCTAAGATGAACCATGTGACATTCATTCCACAGATCAGACAACAGGTCAGATCTTATTGCTTTTGGACAACAGCCACTATGTGATTTACAGAGCAAAGAATAGGTACAATACAATCCTCAGAGTATGTTACAAAGTTAGAGGGCATTTCTAAGCATGAAAATATGCAACATTTCGGGGTAATGTCATAAAAAGAGGCATCAGACCAATAGATCACGGTCTCTATTCAACTGTAATCTCTAAAAATAATGTTCGCTCTCATTTCTGAGAATGGGAAAGAAACTTTAGAAGTTGCACTCATGTTTTTAGAAGTCCATATGTAACTTAACTTTTCCAAAACTAAACTTGAATATAATCTAGTTAGAATTACATCCCCCAGGGACATTTCAGTATAGATTCAGATTCACAATAGCAAAGTAAAAGATTATGTGATTTTCTTCCAAAGCACAGCCTTAAACACATGGCAACACTCATCTTTCTCAGAGTTCCCAATTGCTTCATTTGCTCCCAGGAGTCAAGTGGCTTCTATAAGAAAATTATATGCGGTCAGAAAATTACAGGAGGCCTGGTTCTTAGGGAGTCATGATCCATTCATTTCATAATTTGCTAAATGCTTACTCTTTTTACTCGTCATTTTTTCCTTCTTGGTTAGCACATCATGCAAATTCTGACAAGAGATAAAGAAATGGAAACGTTCCCAGAAAAACAGGCAAAAATGATGACCAAAAAATAAGATATAAAAGACCTCTAAAAATAAACTTAATCTTTTATTGAAATGCCTTTTATGAAAAACACTAGTGGAAAATTTTAAATGTACTATTGCAGCCCCACAGATGCTGATTTTCAGGTGGCGATGTCATATGCCCCCATCACTGGCACTGGTAACCTCTGAAAATGGCTGCTGGGGACAGGGGGGACAACTCCAAATAGGCATCTGGCTGTGGGCAAGTCCAGCCTGTCTCCAGAGACTTCTGTAGGATTCCAACTCTGGGTTTAAAAATGTAAGTAGTATAGGAGAAACACTGATCTGTAGGATACTGTTTTACAGGTGAATCCTTGCATGTAACTATTCTGAGTTTGATAGTCTGATTTGTTGGCTATGCTTGTCTCAGCTTCCACTTTCCTGATGAGCTCTTCTTCATGTTCATGAGAACCTGGTACATAACAGGGGGAACCAAGGAGCAACCCTACATTATTATTTGTCGCCACACTGGCTGATACATGGTGGCAGGAAGAGAACTAAAAGCCAAGAGGACCGTCCAGTATGAAATGCAGGATGAGCACAGGGACACCCAGTGCAATATGTCCACAAAGTTCCACGTCAGGTGACCTAGAGTTGTGACAATCAGGAAGATTTAATATGATATAATAGCAAGGATTTTACATATGTCAGCTCTTTTCAGTGTGATTTACTACAGCTTACTTAAAAGAAAAAAATAGAAAATCTATGAGAACGGTTTCCAGCTGTCAGCTCTAATTTCCCACAATGGCCCATGACAGCAAGCTCACCGTGTTACTGGACGGTTTCGACTAAGTCAGAAAAGGGCTGATTGGAATTTGTGCTCACTCTTCTCTTTCTCTTCACTTTCTCAACATTCTTAGGAAATGTATCCCATTTTTAGGCTTCTCCAGCCAAGCAGGATGGGAAAAAAAAGACATTTACACTGATGGCCTCTAAAAATATTTTATACCAATTTCAACACATTAGGAAAATAACCGTATGATATTCCAATATTAACACAAGAAAGGAAACATTTCTTCAAAGATGCCTATCTGCTCATGCCCTGTGTATTTCCTGTGTTGGACAAAAAATTTTCCATTCTTTTCATGAAACCAATTAGTTACAAAGCTGGAAAGTCAAGCAAATGCTGCATTTCAATAAACTGCTCTATTTCTCTTCTGAGTTCTAAGGGAAAAAGAGAGTAAAGCACAGAGAAATATTTACTCTCTAGGCTATAAGATCAGGAGAGCAGGCCCATGATCTATTCAATGTTGAGTACCTAGCTCATAATAGTTGCTTAATAAATTTTTTTTTTACTGTATATTAAATTACTTCTTCCAATCAGTAATTCAGTGACAGAAATGTTTAATTTCTCTAAGCTTCATTTTTCCCATCATTATAAATAAATGAAATCCCCACCAAGCAAAGCTTTATAATACTTATTTTACAAGGCTATCTAAGGGTTAAATTAAATAACATATATAAAACTGCAAAATGCCTGACACTTAATAGTCCATTTATGATGACTAGTCATAGCAGTAATATTGCTATCATTATTACATACATGAAACTTTAGAATACTACTCCAATTTATCTCCTCACATGCTTTCAGCCAGCAACTAACCCTGAATGACCCTCAGATTTATGTTGCTGCCTCTCCTTCTAATACCAGTTTCATTAAAAATGGATTATTTCCTTTTGAATGCTTCACAAAGATCTTACACAATCAGAAGCAGATCCTATATTTGCCCACATTTTTAAAAATTTTAAGTTAAATCCTTGTCATCTGTAACTTCCAAACCAGTCCATAATTTGTTTTCTGATTAAATAGTTGGTCAACTGAATTGAGCGCTTATAAATTTTACCTAAACATGTCTACAAATGTACTCATCCTTCTATTCCTTTTATCTTAGATTCATCTTTCCTACATCACCATATTATTGTTATTATTAGCAGGAACGCCATTACCATCCTGCTTCCTAAAGTTCACAGCTTTGGGCTCATCTTCAACTCCTCTTCACCCTCAGGGGTGGGATGGGTGTGGGGAGCAAAGCAATATAAACCCTCTACAGTCTACAGGCTCAACCAAGCTGGGGTAGGAAACATCCCACATGCCTCTGGCTGAGCGCTCCTTACAGAAGGGCCTTAGAGGGGGTGAAAGATGAGAGAGTGCAAAGATGGGAGCCACTGATCAGACCCCAGGTCCACCCACACCAGCATCCTGCCCTTTAGAGCCATAGGGGTTGATTCATTCCTACCTTCAGCTCAGAAATGGTAATTGAGCTCCTAAAGTGTGCCAAGCACTGCTTTGTTTTTAATGATGGAGATACATTGGTGAACAAAGCCAGCCAAGTGCCTGCTCTCATGGGGCTTGCATTCCCGAGCGATCAGTTTCCTGGTAGTGAGAAAAAGGGAGTCCAAATAACAGGCCCTACAGTTGGTGTGCGGTAGATTTTCCAATCTTTCTAAAAGTTCTTAATTGTCCCCAGTCTAATTCTTAAGCCAAATTTCATTCCTTCTGTGCAAAATGGCATGGCCAGTCTGACCACCAAATACCAAGAGGCTTTCTTGGCTATTCAAGTATGTCGTCTTGGCCAAAGAAAACGGGCTGCTCCAAAACGACATGGCAAAACATGTAGGGTAATTTTAATCAATTCTTTCAGCCAATTTTAAAGGTAGTTATCACAAAAGTAGCACAGTCTTGCTAAAATATTTCTTTAAATACAAAGAGTGCTTTGTTCTTAAACCCCCAAGAATAAAAGAAGCACCCAGACACTGTGCCTGTTTTGTAAGTTAAAGTGAAAAACTACGACACTGAAACTCATAGCTGATATCTGTTCAGAGAGAAATTCATCAGCAAGGTAATAATTCCCAGTAGCTATACAAAGAAACCACAGTCTTCAGAAAAACCACATAACAGAGAATGGGATACTGGGAGCAGCCCACATAATTACTCATGATAGATAACTGTATTAAAAATTAAATATAAGTTATTGTGGGCATTATAGTTTTGGCACAAGATGAAAAAAGTGCTTTATGTTACTTAAAAGTTTCAATAAATGCCTTAAATTTGGCTCTGTAGAAAGTAAGCCTATCCTGAGTAAATATAAAGCATTTATTATTTGAAGTATTGCTTTCAATACAATTGCAGGTTTAAGGAGAGCTCTTGAATTTTCTAAAAGTTGCTATAGGGCATTGATCTTTTTAAAAAGTATTAAAAATGAATACAAAGAGGTGAATTTTAAATAGGGCCTTAAGAAAGATTACTTTAGTATATGAAAATCTCCTCCTAAAACTCAACAAAACACAAAAATCAATTCCAGATGATTTTTTAATCTACGTGTAAGAGAGGAAAAAATAAATCTTTTAAAAAAATATAAGAGAATATCTTCATGACCTTGGAGTGCACAAAGATTCCTTAGATAACACAAAAAGCACTAAACTTAAAAGAAAAAAAATGAATTAGATTATATAAAATTGCAAACACCTGTTCATCATTATTAAGAGAGTAAAAAGGCAACCCAGAGTGGAAAAAGATGCTCTCGATACAAACTCCAAGAACTGATACCCAGAATATATAAAGAATTTCTATAATTCAATAAGAAAAAATAAAAACCCAATGGAAAAATGAGCAAAAGGCTTTAATACACACTTGCATTAAAAGGTATCCAAATGGCCAATAGAATTATGGAAAGGAGTTCATTAGTCATTGGGGAAATGTAAATTAAAACCATAAGGAAATACCTTATATTGCCATCATATGGCTAAAATTTAAAAGAAGGAGGTTAATACCAAGTAGAGCAACTGGCATTCTCGCATGCTGCTTGGGGGAGGGTAAACTGGTGCAAATACTTTGGGAAACTGCTTGGCAGTATCTGCTAAGCAGAGATTTTCAAAGTGTGTACCCTTGACCAGCAGCATCAGAATAGCTTGGAACTTGCCAGAGGTACAATTCTTGGGCCCTACCCCAGACCTACTGAATCAGAAACTCTCCAGGTGTGTCCCTGAGATCTGTAGTGTAACAAGCCCTCGGGATGATTCTGATTCATGTGAAATATTGAGAATCACTGAGCTAAAGCTAAGCATATGCTTACCCTGTAACCCAAGAATTGCCCTCTTAGATATAGGTTAACAGAAATATGTACAGATAGTCATCAAAAAGCAGGCACAGGGATGTTTGTTCACAGGAACACTCCTTAAAATAACCAACAACTGGAAGCTAGCTAAATGACCATCACAGAATGGGTAAACTGTGAAAGAGTCAGTTAACAGAAATCCAGACAGCAACGGGGTGAGCAATCCACAATTTCATGCAACGATGTAGGTGAGCCTCACAGACATAATGTTGAGCAAAGGAAGCCAACAACAAAACAATAACTACATCCTGTGTGATCCCATTTATATAGCACAAACACAGGCCTAACTAAAGCTGCTCTCTAAGTTAGGACAATGGTTATAATTGGGAGAGACCAGTGGGTGGAAACTGGATGGAGGCTCAGGGAGGGTTTCCGGATGCAACTAAGGTTCTGATCCTTGATCTGTCTGGTGTTGGTTACACTGACGGTCAGTTGTTGAAAATTCCCTGAGCTTGTAATAATCAATGTAGGCTTGTAACAGGGAGGCTTGTCTGTGCCTATACTCTACTTGAACAAAAAGGTTTTCTTAAAAAAAAAACATGATTAAAATAATTCTTGTGAAGTTGCATCAGTGAGAATTACTTCAGATAGGATATTTGCATTGGAAAAAATTTAGGACATCGAAGAGTAATGAAGATACCACAAAAAAAATATACCACTCTGGGGAACTGTTGTCAGTATGGCAGCAGAAGGGATGGAGGAGGCTCACAAGATCATACAGCAGTGAAAGCTTCCCTGGATGGCTGCATCTGGGTACTAAAAATGATCCCTGGGGTCTGACTGGGCAATAGAAACCCACCAGTGGGCGTAGCTCATGGGTAAATCTCAGCTTTAATAATTAAAATGTAAGCACTATATTTCTATATCCTTTAACTCCATAGGAATTTTCAGTGGTTATAATTGCATTAACCTACTCATCAGTCAGGTTGAGCAGCTGTCAGAGGAGTGAAGCAGAAATGGTCAAACACGTTAACTAGCCGATATTTCCTTCTGATAGAAGCTGGTTAATTATCTCTTTAGCCAGCAGTCACTGGATTTAAAAAAGACAATGAATGTTTTCCCCTCTGTGTCAACAGCAAAACCTTCCTTCTGCCTTAAGCTCCCTTTTGAGTAGCTTCTGGGCTCTGGTGTAGACATGGGTTCAGTCTGGTTTTTACCAACAAGGACGTTGCCCTTGGCCAGTTACATCACTCACGTAACTTAATGTGAACAGCACACCTACACATTTTTACTTTTAAAAGCCGTTCTGTAGTTTGGTTTTTATTTTTTTTTTGAAAAGGTAATTGTTTGCACAGTTAGAGACTCAAAGGTACAAAGGGCTATATGGAAAAAATGTCTCCTTCCTAAATCCTACTCCCTATTTTATTCCCCAATCTGGAGGCAACCAATGTTGCCAGTTTCCTATGTAACTCCATAGATCGAATATTTACTGGAAAAAAACCTACAGCTATATCTATATATTCCATTTTATCTGTCCCTTCTTTATATACCAAGGAAAGCACATTACCGTTGTGTGAATGAATGTGCCACAGTTTAACCAGTCCCATGCTAATAGACATTTATGTCTATTAATCTTTTCTCACTGCAAACAGCACTGTGATGAATATTGGTCCACATACGTCTCTGTAAATATGTGTGTGTGTATATATGAGCATAAATTCCTAGTTATTTCTCCACTTTCTATTAAACTCTTCAGTTTGAAAAAAATCTAGACTTAGAGGAAAATTGGAAGAATATTATACTGGAGTTCTGATAATATTACAATATGAATTTCTTCAGCATTGCAACCCACTGACTTTTTGTATGGACAGATACATCATTCCCACTGAATCCTAAGAAAACAAGAGGATCTGGGTATTTGAAGGCATTTTTTAAAATAAATAAAAGCTTTTCCTACACAGGGCAAGATAGTAAATATTTCAGACTTTGCAGTCCCTACAATCTCAGCCACAAATATTCAGCTCCACTGTTATAGCATCAAAGTAGTCTTAGACAACACACAAATGAAGGAGTGTGGCCATGTTCCACAGTCATTTACAAAACTCCTTACAAACACGGGCAAGGGCTAGATTTGGCCCACCAATCATAGTTTGCCAACACTCGCTTTTAAAGGTGATCTGAAAATTACTCCTTTTAAAGAGAGATCAGCCTATCAACTCATTCCAAATGCAAAGAAGCATTTTCAGCCATCCAAAATCAATCGTGAACACTAGTTGCTGGCCTCTGACTTCAGAGAAGCAGACTGTCATTCTCAGTGCTAAATTGAGTTCCAATGTTCTTAAAGTATTTCAGGTTTGCACTGCTAATAAGTGTCACTGTAAGGTGCTGGCATTGACACTGTCCGTGAATGGTCCTGAGTGAACCCACACATGTGCGCAAGACTAATCTGTCCACCTGCAGGCAGGCACCTATAGAGCCTGTAGGTTTGGGTATGCATGTGTATAGGTATAACAACATATTAGCTTTCTCCAGAGAGAAGACATTATTTTGACATTTGGACCTTCACACAACAGAAAACACAGCTGAGATCGCCCAAACTACAGGGTCCCTGTGATAAAAAATGCAAAAATGTCCCCCAACCAGTCATAAATGAAACCTTTGTGGGTTGATTTCCTTTAAGCCATGTAATTTTCCCTCTTGAATCCAGTGTTTTATTGCACTGGGTTATTACTTCCCTGGAGGGAAGGGCCTGTGGCAGAACATTTTTACAGACCAAAATAAGCTATGGCTCTGGGGCTCTAGAAATGTGTAGTAGTGATACAACTAACTTGGTGCCAGGTAGTAAGTGTGCCTCCTGGCCCTTTTCATCACTGTTTTTGATCAACTTCACTCACACCTTTCTTTTCATACTTCTTCCTTCCCATCCATGTTTTATGTTTCTGTCCCTTATCCTCTTGCTTCAAACCAAGCCCCCAAAAAGTGAATAAAAGAAAGCCTAGTATATTCAGAGCAGAGCCACTCTAACCACATGATATAGCCTAAATATCAATTTACAACAATTATACCTCCAACACTTCCCTTTATGATGTAATCTCAGAAGACTTAATTGATACCTGCTCTTTTGTTTTATACAAATGTCAATTAAAAGCAGCATATTATGGCCATTATGCAATCAAGTACGAATAAGAAAACAGTACAGTTCCGACATAGAAAGTGCAAATCGTTCCTTATGGGAATAACGGTATTTGTTGAAAAAAATAACCATTGGCTTATTGATAATATCCTCTAATCCCCCTTCCTATTCTTAGAAGAAAACAGAGAAACCAAAATAGAAAGATAATACACACTAAGTTTGAAAGTGAGAAAGCAGAGCATTCCCTTGATACAAAATTCTCTAGAACATTCTCTCATACCTATAATCTGTCTTCTCCTATGTCAAGTGGAATTCTACTGCCTCTGTGCCAGGACTGAGAGAAGCAAGTTAGAGACACTAGCGGAAACCATCTTGAAAATAACCAAGTGCTTTTGCAAACCCAGGTCCTCATCATCAAAATGACAGAGTAAAAATCCATTACTCTGAAATTTTCTCCCCTCAAAATGTCACCATATGATCTGCATGATCAGAAGATTAATTTATCAAGTTAGTGTTTTTAATTATATGCTATGGGTTAAAGCAATCATACACTCAGTCAGATCCTATGGCTGACTACCCACAACATCTCTTTTGTTTTCTTATCTGGAAAGAAGCTTTGTTTTGTTACTGGACCATAAAATATTCCATTATCCCTTGGTTCACTGTTAAGTCTTAGATTTGTCTTTGGATTCCCTTTTTCACATGGCCAGTTGGGTAGAAATTAGGTGCCTGAGATGTGAGGAGCTGTCAGAAACTGATGTGGAAGTTTCTAAGGGTGTAGCTCCTGCGAGGTCAGAGGCCAGCAGAAGGAAGCTGAAGAGCTTGAACTCAATGCCTCCCCGGCACATATCTCAAGCGGGAGCCTGTCAGCCCTACAATGCCATTGAGCAACTACTGTCTTCCCCCTGGTAGGTTTATCTACAGTGTGCCTCACAAAGACCCAGAAGGGGTCAAACAAATGACAGTTCAGAGTAGTTCACATACTCTGGAGCCAGCAGTCTTGGGCTCCAACCCCTGAGCCATCACTTTATGTTCTGAGAGCCCTAGATGGCACTCAGCATCCATAAGCTCCACTTCCTGTACTGGGTGTTTATTATGTACACACACACACATTTTTTGAGCACCATGACTGTGCATCTCTTATCAATCCTCTCCCTCCTTGGAATAAGCCAGAAATTCATTTTCCAAGTTTTCTTTGCAGCCAGGGTACAGCTATGTGATTAAGGATTTGTGAATCAGATGCCCTCTCAAAAGAGCAGAGAGGAACAGAGGGAAGCAGCAGTAGCCCACATTTTTTCTCTTTTCGGAGGGAGGCAAGGGGGGCCTCCAGTTTTGGGGAGCATCAGCAAAAGAGGCCTCACACATCAGTGGTAAAACTGTGGTATTTGAGACCTGTGAAGGTGGCAGACTGATCTTCACAAGGACCTTCCACTCTTTTGAGAGACTGTTTTATTTACCTGTTTTATTTATTTCTTATTTACCTAATAAATTCCACATTAAGTTCCATTTATACTTATGGAAGTTAGAGTAACTTCTCCTGTTTCCAACTAAGAATCCCAAAAAATTCAATTGTTGCATGTATTCAGTGGAAATGGTAAGACATACATTGCAAAAATGTTGAGGATTACCTGGAACACAGGCAAAAAGCATTCATCAAAATTTATTCTACTTCCTCATTTTTTGGTAATCAAATACTTCTGTCTTCTACTAATTTTCTTTCTAGTAGTATGTTAGTTAGCAATTACATTGCTAGTCTTTTAATGATTAAACTAAAGATTATGACATGCTTTCTTAATTTATCACAGTTTAATACACAGAATAATTTTTATCATCCCAGTCCTGCTAGAACTTTAGAACTGTTTAACTCCCTCCCACCTTCTGCTTCACTGTTATTATACATTTTTTCTGCATCCATTTTAAACCACACAAGACATTACAAGTATTTCTTTGCACAATCATTATTTCTATTTTGCCATGTGTTTATCCCTCCTTGTATTATTCCTTTCCTCCTGCATTTCCATATTATCATATAGAATTGTTTTCCTTCTGCCTGGAGAGAGAAAAAGCTTTTCCTTTATTATTGACATGCTAGCAGTGAATTCCCTCCACTTTTATTTGTCTAAAATATCTTCACTTCACCTTCACTGTTGAAAAATACTCTAAATATTGTTAATTCTAGGTCACTCATCACTGCAAATATATTGTTCTATTATTCTCTGGATTCCATTTTCTCATAAGCATCCATCCATCAGTCTTACTATGACTCTTTTAAAGTAACATGTCTTTTTTTCTCTACTTGATTTTTAAGATTTTATTCTTCCCTTGGGCCCACAGCAGTTTAATATGCCTGCGTATAGTTTTCTTGGCATTTTCGCTGCTCAGGATTCCATGAGTGTCTTGAATTTAGGGATTCAGTTTGGTGAAATTCTTAGCCAGTCACTTTGAAAATTTCTTCTGCCCTATTTTCTTCCTATACTCATCCAGGGAATTCAATTATTTATATACTGGGCCTTAGAATACTCCACAGTGTATCTTACATACCACTTTATTTCAAATCTAGACTTAAATACTATTGACTTGCCTTCCACATCACTAATGGTATGATCTGCTATGTCTGATTACTGCTAGGCTCAGTATAGTCTTAATTTCAAATATTGTATTTTCCCATTTTAGAATGGCCATTTGATTTTTATAGATTTCAATCCTTTTGTAAAACTCTTCATCTCTGTATACCTTTCGTCAATTTTTTCTCTATTTTGAACAGTTATTTTTAAATTTGTATATGCTAATTCCAACATTTGATCATCTGAGGCTCTTCTTCTATTATATGATTTTTTCCTTCATTATTAGTCATATAGTCTTGGCTTTTTGCATGTCTGTTACATTTTGATTGCATACTGACATAAAAATCTTCAGAGACCCAAGCTGGCTTTATCATCTAACACAGAGAATTTCTCTTTCCTCGCTTACATAAGCAGTGTGAAGGACCAACCATTTCAATCTAGCAATGGGTTAAGCTGGAAATATGCGAGGTTTCAGTTCTAGTAAGACTCATGATATTTCTGCTTTTTTTTTTATTCCTATGGCACGGACTGCCTAGGTTTTTATTAAGATCCTGATGAGGTTTTTGTCTTCTCAGCCCTGAGAGATTCTGTGAATTTCGTTGTTGCACCTCAGAGGTCTTCAACTTAGCTCTCTAACTTCCCACCCAACAAATCTCAAAATCTGAAAATGTCTTGACGAAGAGACTTGCCAAGTGTCTGAGGCAAGTCCTCTCCCCACAAGGGAAGGGTCTTTGTTTCTCACCCCATATCCAGAACTGGCAAATGACCACAAAGTGGGGGAGAAGAACTAAGGATTGCCAGCTCACCCTGAAAGCGTTCTCTCCTTGGAAGTTTACTTTATCTGGTTTTCATTGCTTTCTTAGCTCTCTGGTATCTATAAATATGTTTTTTGTAAATTTATAAATTACCTGTTTCATGTTGTTGCAGCAAGAGCATTTAGACCTTCTATATCCTACCTAGAAGAATTCCTCCTTCCCTCCTTTGTATCAGGTTATATTATCAGTGACTTGATGCTCATTAAAAGCTCCAATTTTTCATTAGCAACAAAAAAGAAACTGGAATAAAAAGAGCACAAACAGCTTGACTGTTGGCTTTTAGGGAATGTTTGAATGGTGTTTATTTCATTCTCAGGTTCAAAAACATTTCACCTTGTCACTTCTGATAAACAGACCAGGTTGACAGAATTAAAATCACCACTTCTAGTTCAGATTCAGTTTAATCACTCTACATATACATACCACAAATCAAAATAAAGCCATTGTGACAAAGGAGAATTGTTTTGCCTGTCAGTTTCATCCTTGTGATTAAGACATGCTGGAAATAAATTCTTTGTTTTTTGTTAGGATAATATCGATCCACAATCTCCTACTTCTTGTCAAAATAAGCTTTGCACTGACATAACAGAAAAAGAACTGATTGTAAAAAAAAAACAAAACTGGAAAGCAGCCAGGTTTATAATAGATTGCTCCTATTTATAAAAAAAAAAAGGAGGTAGATATGATTATTGCACAAATTGCCTCCAAGCAACTCCATGTACCAATTGCTGCATTGAAGAAAACTGAAAGACAAAAATTAGAACACTGCATGTATATATAAATCTAATCAAGGTGGTAGAGGAATTTGAGTGCTGGGGATCCACAAAGCTCTGTGGAAGAGACACTTTCTCCATGGCCATGCCGGCCCATTATTCTTAGGAGGACAATGACTCTGGAGAGTTCATCAATGGCTCTTCTGGTCTAAAAATGTGAAAAGGGCTTGTCATATGTAGGTCATGAACTAGTGGACATCTATCTTAATTTATGGCTCCTCCCATCTCCATGGCTACTGGCCCTTTGCAGAACTCCTCCACAGCCACCTGATTTAATCTTCATTTGCCATAAGGTGTCCAGGCCCTCTTTAAGGCATATCATTTTAAAGGCATACCACCTTCATCTTCCCAGATTCACCAATGTCCTCCCCCTAACTCCGCCATTATGTTAATATTCCTTTATTAGGAGATACTTGCAAAGATAGTAGAACGAAAATTTAGAAGATGAGCATTTTAAGGCCTTTCTATCCTAATAGGAAGGCACAGCCCACCTTATAGTAATGCACAGGGCCAATTCTGGTCTGAGCAATTGAGGAAATGGATGGTTCTTCTTATAGGATGAGCTAGGTGAAGAATGGCTTCATTAATTGTTCACTATCTCCAGCCCGTTCTTTGGATGTGCCATCACTAACCTGTCACAGGTAGTGAAAAATTTAAAGTCCGTGTTTGTTTTTCCAGTCAACAGTTTGATATGGTCCAATAAAAATGCAATTCTTTTAATGGACAGGCTAATGCATTGGCAAATTGAGGGTCTAGCATCCCCACACCTGGCACGCACACACAGACAATCTCTTTCCTGAAACAAATCTTCCCTTCCCATCAAAGGGTATAAATTATTTGTCCAATCTCCCACTCTGAACTTAATACAAAAAGCTCTGCCGGTGTTGAAATTTGGGTAGGGCCTACCAAATCAAAGATTCTATAGTCAGGAGAAAAGAATAAGTGCCTAGTATGATGAGAGATCAAATGAAACCAAACATTCTACCTTGCCAAGCCTTTCTAGCAGCCAAATATCCATTCTGGATCAAGCTGGATGGCTTACACTTCAGGTCAGGGAGGTATTACTAAAAGATCTTTCAGTATTGTTATTTCAACAAATGGTTTGTTTCCTTATACTTTCATCAAGCAGAGTTTTAAAGTTTCAAAGGCTTGAATGTGTGAACTGCTTCTTCAATTTTTTATTTTGACATAAATATATTTACGACATATTAGAGGATATAGTGCATTTTTTTCAAAACACATTATCTATACTTTCAAAATGTCCATAATAGATGGTACATTTGTGTTCATACAGCTGACTGATCAGACTATTGTGATGATGACTAAATGAGCTCCCATTTTCTTTGCAACATCCAGGTCTGGATACCAACAGCTTAGTACCAAGAATCAGCTCAATCTCAGCAAAGAGATCATTTGAACCAAGAATGTTCCTATCTCTCTTGTCACCCAACATGGAAGCCCAACTCTAGTCCATCATTCCCTTTAGCCATATCCAAAAACATCATCCACATTTTGTGAGAAGACACCCCTTACAACACACCTAAAATCTACCATCTGCCAGTTCTGTGTTAGTATTCTTACCCCCAGTTTCATCAGCTTGTTGATTATTATGTCTCTGACTCAATTATAAAAGACTTCAGAGAGAGTAGGAGTCGAATCAGGTCCCTACCCACCCAAACATAATTACACACAGAAAAGTCCTGTGAGACAGTCTATAAAATGCATATTAGTTTTGGCTCCCTTGTCTGGTTTCAGGAAAAGAATCCACCACAAAATAACAATGGCCAACTTTGCAGATCGCCACAATTCTAAAAACCACTTTGGCAACCAATGCCTCATTTGATCCTCACAAGAACTCCATGCAATTGGCAAAGCAGGTATTGTCCTAATTTTAAGGATTATGAAATTAGGACTGGAAGAGGTTAATTACCTTCCCAACAGCTCCTTGCTGGTAAGTGACAGAGTCCCAGCAGATGGTTCCACCACATCACACACTCAGAAAACCCTGATTAATTTTGTCTTAGCACCAAGTACAGGACTATGGAACACTATTGTCAGCTCTCATGGACATAAACAGCTCATGAAATTAAGCCTTCTGAATGTGCTGCCAAGTTATTACAAAACTCTGACTCTTTAAGATGATGTTTCACATTGTGCTGCTTATATTCCTCTCCTCTCTCTTTCCACACATTTACACAGCTCTTCATCCATTCACAGCTGCACATGTTAAATATCATAAATATCTGATCCTGTTGAAATGGTCGGGGAGCACCTCTTTAATATGCAAGTAGTGATGTAAAATATCCCCACTGTAATAAGTGACTTCTTTGTAGGATGGGCTCCGCAACTGCACAAGTCTACCCACTGGTCCTATTAGATCCTGTCATTATGGAAAATGTTCTTATTTTGTATATCATGGATTTTGGTATTGATTTTTTTTAAAGATTGCACTACAGTGTCATCTGTCTGAATTACTGGGTTTTTGGTTTCCCTTTTCATGCCAGAGGCAAGTGATCCCCTTGCCTCACCAAAGCCCCAGTCGTATTTATTTGAAATCCTCTTCTGGGTAAAAGCAAATAGGTATGATGCCACACAGATGTGGCCTTGAGGCTGCTCCAAGCTCTGTGGCCTTTGTCAAGTTACTTCACTGTTTTGATCTTCTGTCACTCATCATAATCTTGGGCTCATAAGATTATTTCATTCATAACATTATTTAACATACCTGGCCTATAGTAAACATAATATAAATAATGGCTGTTGTTAAAATTTTTACTGTATTTTTCTTGTTGATTTTTAATTGTGATAGAATACATAACAACATAAAATTTACCATCTTAACCATTTTTAAGTATACAGTTCAATAATGCTAAATACAACAAATCTCCAGAACTCTTCATTTTGAAAAACTGAACTCTACCCATTAAACAACAACTCCCATTCCCTTCCCCCAACCTTTGGTAACTACCACTCTACTTTCTGTCTCTATGAATCTGACTCTTCTAAGAAGCCCACAAAAGTAGAATCACACAATATCTGTCCTTTTGTGTCTGGCTTATTTCATTTAGCATAATGTCCTCAGGGTTCATCCATGTTGTACTGGAAATTCCTTCCTTTTTAAGGCTGAATAATATTCCATTGCATGCACATACCACATTTTGTTTATCCATTCATCCACTGATGGACACATGGGTTATGTTTGTCTCTTGGCTGTTGTGAATAATGCTATTATAAGTATAGGCATAAGAATTATTACTACTATTTTTCTTCTTGTCTTTACATTTTCTCCTATACTTCTGACAGTGCACAGAATGAGGACTAGCCTGTAAGGTGAATGATAATACTATCCTCAAATCATTCAGACACTAACTTTGGTGCAAGTTAGCTCAGAGAAGTACAATCTGCAGGACTCAAAAATATTCTCATCATTTGTTGATTAAGTCTAATTTTATGATAAATGTAGTTCTGGCCTGATTCAAACAGTACATAGAGAACATAGAACCAGGGCTTATAACTCCTCCATGAGGTGGAGAAGAATCTACAGGGATTCCACCATATCTGTTGGTCAACATGTTAGTCATTTTGCCAACAACTGTGTAATGTTCAAAAATTTTGCCAAGATATTTTACATTTATATTAAGAATTCCTAGAAGCTAATGCCTTCTGAATCATAAGTGAATCCCCTATAAGAAATTTCATTATGTTATGGTCAAAACATTGTTTCTTCCAGCTATATTACAAGTGTATTAATAGATTAGAGGATTAGAATTCTCATCTTTTTTCTTCATTTATTTTCAAAGATGTAGACACGTAGGAGAAACCTGGCATTAGGCTGGATACTGGATAACCAAGATGAATGAATCATAGTCTTCCAAGAGACACACATGCAAAGAGATCACTTTAACAACTTAGCAGGCCCCCATTGAGGGTTGCCCTCCAGGAATACCACAGGAGAATGAATCTCGCTCAGCAAACTAGCACAGATGATACCAGTAGCTCGTCACAATTGGTCTGAGCCATTTTCTCTCCTGGTCTTTGCCAAGTTTGCAGTCATTTCTTCTGAATATTAGCTGGGAATGGGTCAAATTTATGGTTTGCATGCTACAGTTCTCTAGAAAAACAGAACCAATAGGATATATGCAGACAGAAAGAGAGTGATTTATTTTAAGGAATTGACTGGTGTGACTGTGGGGGCAGGCAAGTCCAAAATCCATGTGACAGGCTGGCAGGCTGGAGATTCAGGTAACAGTTGATGTTGCAGTCTTGAGTTCAAAATCTGGAGGGAAGGCAAGCAAGCTGGAAACTCAAGACAGAATTTCTGTGTTTGCAGTCTTGAGGGAGATAGAATTCTTTCTTCTTCAGGAAGTCTCAGTCTTTGATCTAAAGCCTTCAACTGATTTGATGAGACCCACCCACACTATGGAGGGTAATCTGCATTACTTAGACTAGCTGACTTAAATGTTAACCACATCTAAAACATACTTGCAAAGCAAGATCTAGACTGGGGTTTGACCAGACAACTGGGCACCACAGCCCATCCAAGACGATATATAAAATTAATCTCAGTATATGAATTATATCTTCCTTTTTAAAAAACTCCAAAATTAGTAAAAAAAAAAACTATTCAATTGACAAAAACGGTAAAAAAACATTTGAACAGACAGCTCACCCAAAAATATACAAAGATGGCAATGAATGACATGAAAAATGTTCAACATCATTAGACAAATGAAAGTTTACAAGGATTTTTAAGCCCAGTTTTAAAAATCCCACTTCGACTTTAGTTCATCTGAAATGGATTGGGCCCTACCACATGAGAAGACCCCTATTATCTACAGACACCTCATTTGTTTTATTCAGGTGAGGCCTGAATAAAACAAATGAGGTCCCAACCTGACCCTAGCAATTAAATACCTCTTAGCAATAAAGAGCTAACATTAGAGTCCTGTTCTCACCATCCCGTTATCTGGGCAGCAACATTTTCTCTGCACCTTCCTATCTATTTATCAGCTTCTATTTTGGTTGAACGTTTGGTCTGAGATTCTTAGTTTCAAAGTTCTCTCATCTTCAGATTGTTGGTTACATATGGTAAATCCCCTAAGCTAAGGGTCTGCAAATTTTTTCTATAAAAGGCCAAACAGTAAGCATTTCAGGTTTTGTGGGCCAGAATCTCTGTAGCAAATACCCAACTCCATCCATTATAACATGGAAGCAGCTATAGACAAGGCATAAATAGATGAGCATGGCAGTGTTCCAATGAAACTTTATTTACAAAAATAAGTGACAGGTAGGCTAAATTTGACCTGCAGGCCTCTATTTGTTAATCTTTACTCTAGAGAACAGCCAGTTATGTTTCACTTTCCAGCTTTACAAATTCAAAGGTTGAAATGATATCTAGTACTTGCAAGGTGCCTGATATTATCAATTAAAGTGTAAGGGAACATTTTGGAAAGAAGATGTGGTTGACCAGAAAAACCAGAATCAGAGCTCCCCTCTCAATACTTGTGATGTTGTGATATAATTAAAAATATACATTTTGGTACTCATCCCTGGCCTCTGGCCAGAGCTCCTAAAATCTTTTTGATTTTCTAAGCAATAACAATGTCAGGGTCATCTTTTGTTCCTATATTTGGTATTTGGCTGTGGTTCCTGACATAGAGCTCCTAAATCCCTCCAGAATTCCCTGGGTGATAGGAGCACCTTTTGCTCTAATAAGGTGACTATTGACTCTTAGTGGGTTCCTGGATGGCTTCAGGATGGGGGGCTGGCACCCAGAAAGAACAAGCCATGATCAGAAGCTTGGAGCTCTCATTCACCCCCCACCACCATCCTCCAGAATTGAGTCAATAACTGATCATGCTTATGTGATGAAACCTCCATAAAAATCACTGAGCTAGCGGGTTCAGAGAGCTTCCGGGTTGGTGAACACACTGAGATGCTGCCAGGGTGGTGTGCCTGGAGACAGCATGGGAGCCCCACACCCCTCCCCACGCACCTCGCCCTCTGCATCTCTCTCATCTGGCTATTCCTGAGTTGTGTCCTATCATAATAAACTGGTCATCCAGCAAGTAAACTGTTTTCAAGAATTCTATGAGCTTTTCTAGGAACTTACAGAACTTGAATAGAAGGTTGTGGAAAGCTCTGGCTT
Source organism: Manis javanica (assembly GCF_040802235.1). Lineage (NCBI taxonomy): Eukaryota > Metazoa > Chordata > Mammalia > Pholidota > Manidae > Manis > Manis javanica. The sequence continues at coordinate 48,597,182 of NC_133158.1, read as the reverse complement.
ATGGCTGCTCAGTTAAAAGAACAAGGGACAACCTGGACTTGCAATTAGTATCTGAAGTCGGGGAGGGGGGAGGGCTGAGAAGCAGTCATGTGGGGCTGAGCCCTTAGCCTGTGGATTCTGACCCCAGGTAGATAGTGTCACAGCTGAATTGAATTACAGGACTCCCGGCTGGTGGAAGAGAACTGGTCAGTGTGGGAAAAGCTCCACACCCTTGGCGGCCAGAAGTGAGATGTGAAAGTAAAGGAAAACGGTGAATTTTTCCTAGGCTGTTTCATTCCACGTGGAAACTCAATGACATCACTAACAGGCTCTAAGTGCCTGGCCCAGAGGAGATGCTTAAATAAAGCTGGGGATTATTATTATTAGGCCTACATTAGTAAAGTATGTGTACTGAAGTTACAACTATCATTACTAAAGCAAGACTCAGGATACTTTTTAATCGACTTCACGGCATAGATCATGGAACACAAATTGCCAACTTCATTTTCAGAGAAGGAGGCTGAAGCGTGGGCGGTTAAAACAGTCTCAAGTGCCAGGAATTGCAGGCAAGAGGAAGAAATGGGAGCCTTGGCCACAGGTCGGCAGGCTGTGAAAGCTATTCAGGGCTGTTTCTGGTTTGCTGTTTTTTGTTTGGTGGGGGGAGGGGTGCGGTTTGAACAAAATCACTCACAAGATGCTTACGGAGTCAGGCAGTTTTGTCCAATAACAACTAATTTTAATTCAGCCACTTAAGGCTCTTGACTCATCCCTCAACCTCAAAGCTGTCTGAGTTTACTTGGAAGTTTCATATGTGGGGGCAACAACATTTTAGTGGCAAGTGTGTGTTCTGGGAAGCCAGAAAGACGGGTTCAAGTGCTCACTTCCCCACCTGCCTGCTGTGTGACCCCAGGTGAAGTGTTTGGCCTCTCCGAGTCCTAGTGCACTCACCGATGAAATGGGGATAATAATACCTACCACATAGAGATCTGCAAGTGTAATGGGTTGAATTGTGTCCCACAAAAAGATATGCTGAGGTCCTAACCTCCACCAACCTCGAATGTGACCTTATTTGGAGATGGGATCGTCACCGAGGAAATGGAGCTAGCAGGAGGTCATTGGGGTGGTTCCTAAGCCAATACGGCTGCTGTCCTTATAGAATGGAAATTTGAACATAGAGGCAGATACAGGGAAGATGATGTGGAGAGAGGCAGAAACTGGACTGATGCTGCCACGAACTAAAGACCGTCTGGGGCTACCAGGGGCTGGAGGAAGCCAGGAAGAATCCTCCCCGGAAGGTTTCACAGAGAGAGCGCTGCCCTGCCCATGCCTTCATTTTTAACTTCTGGACCCCAGAACTGACTTCTGTTGCTCTAAACCACCCCAATTGTGGTGCTTTGTGAAGGCAGCCCTAGCAAACTAATACATTGAGGATTCAATAATAATGGAAAAAAAGTGTGCAGCTCAATGCCTGATCTGTAATGGATGCTCGAAAACATTTGTAGAAGAAATACATATTCTTTCAAAAGTCTAGTTCCCATTTATTAGTTCCCCTAGTATATGCTGTACTAGGACACTTAGCACACGTCTTTGTTATAATTCTTCCGACAGCCCTACACAATATGGGGACTTGTCCATCTCACCCACTCCACAGCTGAGGGAACAGCAGCCTCAAGTAACGTGCCAGCTAGGTGCCAAGTAAGGTGGACAGCTAGGAAGTGACCACAGTGTGTCACCAACTCATTTATGGTTAAGTCATAAGGGTGCTCTGTCTGTAGTGGTATCTTTAGAGGAATCAAGTAGTCAGAGTTATTTGAAAGTGTTTTCCATAAGAAAATGTAATATAAGTGTTCCATACTATTCTAAAGCACATTTCAGGTACTTTCAGTGAATACTTCAACTATAGACTGCTTGAGGTCTTATATAATTTTAATTCTACTAAAAGGATGGGTAATTAGCAAGGATAGATATATGATGGACATGGAGAGGTGCTGCCCAGATTCTCCTTCGAAGAAGGGCTTATTGCCCCAGCCGCCGAGTCCTTCAGAGTTGCCAGAGTTACAGAAAGGCCTGCCCAAAGTCATGGCTTTCCAGGGCAGTCCACATCAAGGACTGAGCAAAAGGCCGAAGTGGGCTCCTCTTACAACACTACTCACTCTAGAGCTCCCCCTCCAGGTTGGCAGCAGTATTGTCAGGATTGTTCCTTGAGGGTCTCCTCCCAATCTTACCTCTCCCTGTTCCTTTTGCAGGTAAGTATGTTACGCTGCACACCAAACCCCACCTTCACATGTGTGCCTCCAGAGAACACACTAGGTTTTGCATCTAACATTGGCTGCCAAGGAGTAATATTACCCCAGATATGAAGCTGATAGACTATCCAGGGAAAGAAAAGATGCTGATATCCATGCATTTGCAATGAGATGCGGATGAAAGGCCAGAGTGTATGTAAAAAATCTCCACCTCATCATGGACAGACTTTGACTAAAAACACAGGGAAATAATCTTCATAAAATAACACTAAAATGTAAGGTTCCTTCCTCCAGGAGGAGTCAGAAAGAGTCCCTCTGCTGTCTGTGGCGTCAAATCCACAAGGCCAGAAAAGTGTATTTTTTAAAAGAACATGCAATCAGAACGTTGAAACTTGGTATTTCAAATCGTGTGGATCAATTCTAAAAACTATACACGCTTGGCTAAGAAAAGCTCATCCAAAAGGCACTTCAGACAATTACAGTTATGAAAAAAAAAGATATAAAAAGTCTTGTGATTTGTGCAAAAATCTCCTTGGTTAATAGTAATTGTTTCATATATATATATATATAAATATACATATATATTTTTTTCCCCAACATTTCCACTTAGTCAAGGTCAAAACAAACTAAGTAAAAAGGGGTGGGGGAGGGGATGGTGAGGTAAATTGTTCCATGAAAAATTTTGAGCTGATTAAAAATTTACAGAGAAAAGAATCCATTCCAAGCATAGTCACACTGTACCTCCTGCATAAAGGGAGCCTGGTTACTTTGCTTTAATCCCTGCCTTTAGGGCTATCTGATTACCCCTTATCAGGGGCCATTAGTGGCTGATAATAGCAACCAATCCCTTGTTTGGTCAGCCCTAATTTCCTTAAAGAAAAACGTCCTCGTTTAGCATGTAACTTCTCCCCTAATTCACCCAGTGGAGTAATTTAAGGAATAAAGATACACATTAAGATCTGGCACCAAAAGGCAAGGTCACTCTGTGCCTATTCACAAACACACCTTTCCACATTCCTGTCACAAAGGAGCAGCGCCCTATTGCCCCAGGCTTTGCTGAGCAACAGAGAGATGAAATGGCATGTAGTGTTTATCACTGTAACTATGAAGTACATAGAATGTGAGTGAACAGGACTGTAGAAATTTTTTAGCCCAGGCTTTTCCTTTTAAAGGTCAAGAAACAGAAGTCCATAGTCTCATGGGGTAATTAAGGTTAAGTCTACTTATGATTTCCAAACCAGGCTTATTCCTACCATGACAAGTTACAGCCCACATCATACCATGTTTTCCATAAATAGAACTAGGAAGAAAACTGAAACTATTCAGCCCAATTGGTTCCAGGAATGTCATCTCACCTTTGCCATTGTGTCTATGGCATTTATAGACATTTTAAAGAGAATTCTGACTAAATGGTATCCATCACCAAACTGATGGCTAGAGGAGGGAAATTCCCTGTGAGATAAAAATTCTGTGAGTACCGACCTCTAGTTTAAAATGCAGTCTCTCCTTAGTTTCCACTAGAAAAGGAAAAGGGGAACTTCCTGAGAAGAGTAAAACTGTGACTGGCAGGCAAACTACAAAACTAAAGCCAACAGCTGCATCCCTTCTGCCTCTACACTGAGAAACGGAGGTTGTATGCAACAGAAAACAGCTCAGCCATCCCCACATTGTGTAGGTGCCTGTTTTTGATAGTTAGCCAGTCAGAGTCTCACATTTTACTTTATCGGAAGAAGAAAACTAAGGAAATGACTTGGAGAAGGGAGAAGGGAGAAAGTGAGGGTGTACTGTACACTGAGTGGGGCAATTCCAAGCATGAGGCCAAGAGTAAAATAGGAGATGTGGGGTCTTATTTTCTCATATGTTCTATCAGGTCAGAGCACCAGCAAAGCAAATGGTAAAGAGAGGATCCCCCTTAGCAAAGAGCTGGGGGAAAGAACCACATGGTGGGATGTAAACTCAGTGAATGAAATCTGTAGGGCTACTATGAGATCCAGAAGCATAGCAGGACATGTGCCTCTTAAGTTAAATATCTACTTCATGTGTGGTGAAAAGCAGACTTGATTGTAGAGGAAACTGAACCCATAATTTGAAGGAAAACTGGGTGTTCAGGGTCAATGGGAAGAGATAAGGAGATAAAAATGAAGAGCAAGAAGATGCCAGACACCCATCTGACACCACCAACTTGAATACTGAGAATTCTTGAGGAGGAAACCAGAAAGGCTGAAAAGAAAGTTTCAATTTAAAGTAAGTTATGAAAACATTAGCATTCAAAAAACACCCAAGTATGTGGAGTAAAAGGATTGATTCACCACATTCCAACTTAAATTGATGAGAGAAGCTGCCAGCAAGACCCTTTCTGAAGAATCTTAAATCATCTGAATGGAGAAAAAAGGCATATAAGTATTTGGGCAGATGGAAAAAGTAAGAGAAAAAGAAGTTACCTAAAACAGAACAAAAATTAAAGCAGCTTCAGATATTCCTTCCATGACACTGAAAACTTAAAGAAAATATAAGTACAGTTTTGCCTAAACTTAAATTGGAAAAAAGGATATTAAAAGACAATTACCAAATGATAAAGAAATAACTCATATAAGATTTTGTGATCTCAAAGAGCAATTAGTGAACACTGAAATTCACTGAAGATTATCTCAATAAAGATTATAAAATGCATTAAAGAAGATATCAATAAATGGAAACACATCCCCTGCTCATGGATAGGAAGAATTAATATTGTTAAAATGGCCATCCTTCCTAAAACTATCTAAAGATTCAACACAATTCCTAACAAAATACTAACAGCATTCTTCAATGAACTAGAGCAAATAGTTCTAAAATTCATATGGAACCACAAAAGAACCCTAATAGCCAAAGCAATCCTAAGAAGGAAGAATAAAAACCTGGGGGGGTTATGCTCCCCAACTTCAAGCTCTACTACAAAGCCACAGTAATCAAGACAATTTGGTACTGGCACAAGAACAGATCCATAGACCAATGGAACAGACTAGACAGCCCTGATATAAACCCAACCATATATGGTCAATTAATATACGATAAAGGAGTCATGGACACACAATGGGGAAATGACAGCCTCTTCAACAACTGGTGTTGGCAAAACTGGACAGCTACATGCAAGAGAATGAAATTGGATTATTGTTTAACCCCATACACAAAAGTAAACTCAAAATGGATCAAAGACCTGAATGTAAGTCGTAAAAATATAAAACTCTTAGAAGACAACATAGGCAAAAATCTCCTGAATATAAGCATGAGCAACTTCTTCCCGAACGCATCTCCTCGAGCAAGGGGAACAAAAGCAAAAATGAACACATGGGACTACATCAAACTAAAAAGTTACTGTACAGCAAAGGACACCATCAACAGAACAAAAAGGCATCCTACAGTATGAGAGAATATATTTGTAAACAACATAACTGACAAGAGATTAACATCCAAAATACATTAAGAACTCACATGCCTCAACACCGAAAAAACAACCTGATTAAAAAATGAGCAGAGGATATGCAGAAACACTTCTCCAAAGAAGAAATTCAGATGGCCAATAGGCATATGAAAAGATGCTCCACATCAGTAATCATCAGAGAAATGCAAATTAAAACCACAATGAGATATCACCTCACACTAGTAAGGATGGCCAACATCAAAAAGACTAAGAACAACAAATGCTGGTGAGGATGTGGAGAAAGGGGAACCCTCCTACACTGCTGGTGGGAATGTAAGCCAACTCAACCATTGTGGAAAGCAATATGGAGGTTCCCCAAAAAACTAAAAAATAGAAATACCATTTGACCCAGGAATCTCACTCCCTGGAATTTACACAAAGAATACAACTTCTCAGACTCTAAAAGACATATGCACCCCTATATTTACTGCAGCACTATTTACAATAGCCAAGATATGGAAGCAACCTAAGTGTCCATCAGTAGCTGAATGGATAAAGAAGATGTTGTACATATACACAATGAAATACTATTCAGCCATAAGAAAGAAACAAATCCTACCATTTGCAACAACATAGATGGAGCTGGAGGATATTATGCTCAGTGAAATAAGCCAGGGGGAGAAAGACAAGTACCAAATGATTTCCCTCATTTGTGGAGTATAACAATGAAGCAAAACTGAAGGAACATAATAGCAGGACTAACAGACTCCAAGAAGGGACTAGTGGTTCCCAAGGGGGAGGGGTGTGGGAGGGCAGGTCGGGAGAGAGGGACAAGGGAATTGAGGGGTATTCTGTTTAGTACACATGGTGTGGGGGGTCACAGGGAAAACAGTGTAGCACAGAGAAGGCAAATAGTGAATCTGTGGCATCTTACTACACTGATGGACAGTGACTACAATGGGGTATGGGTGGGGACCTGATAATATGGGTAAATGTAGTAACCCATAACATTGTTTTTTCATGTGAAACCTTCATAAGACTATATATCAATAATACCTTAATAAAAAAGTCCATAATACCCAAGGCAACCTAGAGATTCAAGGCAATCCCTTTTTCATAGAAAAATGGCATTTTTCATAGAAATAGAACGATAAATTCTAAAATTTGTGTGAAATCACAAAAGACCTCGAGTAGCCAAAGCAATCTTGAGGATAAAGAACAAAGTTAAACATATCATGCTTCCTGATTTCAAACTATATCACAAAGCTGTAGTAAGCAAAACTACAGCATTGGCATAAAATAGACACACAGGTCAATGGAACAGAACTGAGAGTGCAGCAATAAACTCATGCACATAAGGTTAATTAATTTATAACAAAGAAGTCAAGAATATACAACAGAGAAAGGACAGTCTCTTCAATAAATGTTTTAAAAACTGGGAAAAAAAGATAATAAAATGCTGATCAAACTAACTATAAGTAAAATTCTTCTTAAAAATATAGAATAGTTAAAAAAACCATTTAACATCAATAATCTGAATATAAATATACAGGTTATATTTTTTAAACCTCAGAAATGGGAAAAGGAAGTAAAAATGCATTAAATCCCTTACTTGAAATGGAAAGCTTTTTAAAAATATGATCTCATTCTTAATTTTGATTATTACAGAAACACACATCTCAAATGATTTTTTAAATGTAGAGAGCCATTAGTAAAATTAAAACTAGAGTTCATCAATTCAAAATCTCAGGAAAGTGTAAGGGCAAAAGATAAGTACCAAAAAAAGAACAGAAAGAGGAAGAAAACTTGAAAAAAAAAAAAACAAAGCATAAGTATCATGGCAAAACAAAAACTTTAAAAGATGATCAGATTTAAAAATCAAACATACTCTCTTCTCATGAGGTATGTTGAAATAAAATGACCAGATAAAGTTAAAAAGAAAGCACAAAGATTTATTACTCAAATTTTAAAAGCAGATTTTAAAAATAACAAAGTATCGCAATTTATTTCTGACAAAGTTGAGTTCCATGTAAAATATTAAACAGGACAAAGACTGGAATTTTATATCAATAAAGATAAAATTCAAAATGTGTAACAATAACAAGTATTTGCTGATGACCGCAGCATCACAATATGAAGCAAAAATAATTAGAAATGAGTAATAATATCAAAACAAAAGATGAAATCACTATTCATAAGCAGTCTTTATTCTTTCGAATAAAAAATTAAAATAAACTAACAAGGGGACTTTTTTTTTTAAAGCAGAAAATTATATTTGCTGGAAGGATCTTCAGGAGCTCACAGGAGCCCTGGAAAAGCAGAAGAACAGCTGTGAGAGGGGCGGTGGGCACAAGGCTGGCTGGGCGGCCACATCCATGACCCAGGTCGGGGCACCAAGCCTTCCCAAGAGGACACGCCAGGTGGCTAGATGGACTCCCTGGGCACCGCGACCTCTGCTGCCCTGAGAGCCATTCCTGCCACCGCCACTGCCAGGAAGGAATTCTCCAGTCCCTGTTCTCCCAAATGTAAGCTTGTAATGAAGTATGATACACACAGAGGATAGTGAGGCAGTAAGTGCGGAGCTCAGGGAAGGCTCACAAAATGAATATACTGAGCGGCTGCTGTCCCTGCAGAAGAAATACAACACGACTCATTTTAAATGAGTGATATTTTAAAACTAACAACACTTTTGAGGTAGGATCAAATAGTAATGTTCACATTCAAATCTCTTAGTATCAAAAAAGAATAAAATCAAATGAACTAAGCCCTCAATGCAAAAACCAAGGAAATCTTTAGGAGGGTGAAAAAAAATGTTTGATTCATGTTGTTAAACAAGCTGTAGAATTAACAGATAAATCTTGGAGCTAATTCTTCAGAAAATATATACACACACAACTCTAGTCACTCAAGTCAAGAAAATAAAATCAGAAAATAAAAATATACCTATGTAAATGAAAAAGTACAAATGGCCACAGGTACACAGAAGAAATGGCAGATTCTTTTTAAAAAAACATGCTTATTATGAAAACAAAAGCAAGAACAGTATTGAAAAATTAGAAAAATTCCCCAAAATTTACCTCCAAGATGTTATAGACCATCACAGGTTTTTTAGATAAACTTTTTAAAATAAGGCATAAATCATTTTTATTATATGTAAACTACTTCAGAGCATAGACAACACAGAAAGCTTACCAACACCCTACACCTAACTGGTCTAATCCTGAAACCAAAACCAGAAAAGAGGAAAACCAAAAAAAAAAAGAAAGAGAAAAACCCCACAGACCAAGTTCATAACTATAGACACAAAAATTCTGAACAAAATACCAAAAAGTGAATTTCATATTACTTTATTAGAACAACCCACCTAATGAGATTTAGCCAAGAAATCCCTGGGCCACTTAATATCAGTGTATTAATATAACACAACACATCAGGACCGGTTAGAAACAGTGTGACACTCCCAACTGTGTCCAGAGCTTCTCAAGTCAACCGTACACATACCATCTAGACACTGAAGGGTAAAAATGATCTTCCAGAGATCCAGATAATTCTTTAAGATAAAGATCAAAATCTAAATTATCCAGCCACCTGAGATTAAACATGCATTAACTCAAATAAAATATTCTCTGAAAAAGAGAAATATTATGCTGCAAACCATTTCCTCATTATTAGAAGCAGTTAAGAAGTCCCAGTTTCAACCAAGAAAGCCCTCTAGAGCCTCACCCTGGCTGTTAGGTCATTAGTTGATCTATTTCATGTTCATCTCACTTTCATGATTCAGTTCAAACTCACTATCCCTGGATACACTCCTACTCCCTCCCCACCTCCTCTTGTTTACCTAATCAATCCAAAAATTTGCAAGTACCTGTCTGTGTTGGTTCCAATGTAGCAAGACAATTCTAAATTAATAAATGAGTCCTATTTCCCTCCAACAAATTGGTCCAGAACACTCATGTACACATGCGTATACACACACGTCCAACAAGTTTTTAGGCATTTCTGGATTCCAGCACTTGGGCTTCAAGTTTCAAGAGTTGCCAAATGAATCTGTGGAACAAACGCTAAAAAGCAGTCTGCTGTCATTTTTCATCCTGATTTGGTTTCACTGGTGTAGACAGTGAGAAAACACAATTAGGCCAACCCAGGTTTCCCATTTCAATTACCCAATAGTAAAGGGTGATCTTCCAATGAAATTTTAACCCAGAGAATTTACCTTACTCAGCTAATGGCTTGAGCATCAACCCTAGCCAAGCCCAAGTAAATTTCCTTCTCTTTTAAGAGGGAACTTTCTTTTTTTTCACATTTCCTGCACCAAGTTATACTAACCAAGACCATACTGACATGGCCAGGTTCCACCCATTAACCAATTTGCCAGTCTTCATGGGAACAGAAATAGCTCTAAGGATGAAGAATCCTAACTATTGCACATATTAATTGGGAGGAAAAAAGGACTGTTATGCTTCATTTTTCCCACACTGAAATTATAACATAGATAAAAAGCCCTGAAATGCACCAAGGAATTGGCTGAAATAAGAATTCAAGGGAATGGTGATGGAAAATGGTTCATTTTATGTGTGCCTTGATGTACCTAAGGCTCAGGGTTATAAAGAGTTTATCACTCTGATCTCTAATTGGGTTTTGAAGTGGATTTTTTTTTTTTTTTATGAGAGGGCATCTCTCATATTTATTGATCGAATGGTTGTTAACAACAATAAAATTCAGTATAGGGGGGTCAACGCTCAATGTACAATCATTAATCCATCTCAAGCCTAATTCTCGTCAGTCTCCAATCTTCTGAAGCATAATGAACAAGTTCTTACATGGTGAACGAATTCTTACATAGTGAATAAATTCTTACATGGTGAACAGTACAAGGGCAGTCATCACAGAAACTTTCGGTTTTGATCATGCAATATGACCTATAAACAATCAGGTGAAATATGAATATTCGTTTGATTTTTGTATTTGATTTATATGCTGATCCCACATTTCTCCTATTATTATTATTATTTTTATTTTTAATAAAATGCTGAAGTGGTAGGTAGATGCAAGATAAAGGTAGAAAACATAGTTTAGTGCTGTAAGAAGGCAAATGTAGATGATCAGATGATCAGGTGTGTGCCTATGGACTAAGTATTAATCCAGGCTAGACAAGGGCAGCAAGACATCCACGGATGCAGAAGATTTCTCTCAAAGCACGGGGGGTGAGGTTCTGAGCCTCACCTCTGTTGATCCCCAAATTCTCACCTGATGGCCCCCCTGCGACTGTGCCTGTCTTAGGTTGTTCCTCCCTTGAGGAATCTTACCCGTCTCTGGCTAACCAGTCATCTTCCGGGGCCATACAGGGAAATGTAAAGTTGGTAAGTGAGAGAGAAGCCATATTGTTTGCAAAGGTTAGCTTTTTACTTCTTTGCAGATTTATGCCCTGTGGCTTCTATGCCCAGCACTTGTCTCGAGGTATCTTTACCACCTGGAGGAATTATGATACTCGGTAAATTCGATATGAGGCACGAATTCTATTTAAGGGTTGTAATTAGGAAGGAAGAAGAAAAGCTATAGATGTAGCATATGAAGGAAACTTGGGAGGATTGATTATTTCTTTGACATATCTTCTTCTTTAGTACCTTAAGTATGTATAGGTTTTAAACTACTAACTAATTTGCACACACATATTAACATAATAGGAATATGGTGACATAAACAAAGCAAATCTATAATTACCATCCATCTCCAGTGAAGCCAAGAAAACCATTTAGGCACCCTAGGCATTTGTGAAAATTTATCTATGATATGATGGATATTGTCCAACTGTACTTGAGCCATCAGACAAATTAAAGCAGCCCATTTCTGGGATCTGCTCACATCCCATATGTTCTTTTAACCATAGATAGTCTATAGTCATGAGATTTTGGAGTGCTACAACTTGCACCCCTCCCAACTCCTGGTTGAGTTCCAACAGTACAGATCCGGTCAAATTCGTTGTCTCACTGTATGCACATGCCAGCTAGACATCTCCCTCCTCCTTCTTATGGCAAGTCCAGGAGACGGTGGGCTGGATGCAGCCACAACCACAGCATTGTCCGGATCCCTGTGGAGGCTTTTTGATGATCATCCCCCGGCACAAGTCCTCCAGAGAGTGCTGATGCTGGAAGCTCCTCCTCATATCGTATCTTAGTTCATTTTCTGGGTATCCAAGCTAGGCCTTGATCTTCTGCGTAGAAACAAACAGACCCTTTGCCCACACTTTGACATGCCCTCTATACCACTGTGCAGAACTCATTGGAGGTCAGCACACAGGGACTGCTTTTTTTTTTCTTTTTTAATTAAGAGAAAGGAATATTATCAGAAAAGAGTACCTCCATAGCTGATCATCTGACACCCTTTAAGTGATCAACATTAAGGATATTTAAAGCATGCGTTGATCTTTGATTTACCAATAGCTTTATCCTGTTAAGGAGTAATCCCCCTTTTCTTTCTTTCTTTCTTTTTTTTTTTTTTTTTTTTTAAATTTTTAATCTACACTTACATGAAGAATACTATGTTTACTATGCTCTCCCCTATATCAGGTCCCCCCTAACAACCACATTACGGTTACTGTCCATCAGCTTAGCAAAATGTTGAAGAGTCACTACTTGTCCTCTCTGTGTTGCGCAGCCCACCCTCCCCTTGCTCCCTCCCCCCCATGCATGCTAATCTTAATACCCCCCTTCTTCTTCCCCCCCCTTATCCCTCCCTGCCCACCCATCCTCCCCAGTTCCTTTCCCTTTGGTACCTGTTAGTCCATTTTTGGGTTCTGTAATTCTGCTGCTGTTTTGTTCCTTCAGTTTTTCCTTTGTTCCTATACTCAGATGAGTGAAATCATTTGGTATTTCTCTTTCTCCGCTTGGCTTATTTCACTGAGCATAATACTCTCCAGCTCCATCCATGTTGCTGCAAATGGTTGGATTTTTCCACTTCTTATGGCTGAGTAGTATTCCATTGTGTATATGTACCACATCTTCTTTATCCATTCATCTACCAATGGACATTTAGGTTGCTTCCAATTCTTGGCTACTGTAAATAGTGCTGCGATAAACATAGGAGTGCATCTGTCTTTCTCAAACTTGATTGCTGCGTTCTTAGGGTAAATTCCTAGGAGTGGAATTCCTGGGTCAAATGGTAGGTCTGTTTTGAGCATTTTGACGCACCTCCATACTGCTTTCCACAATGGTTGAACTAATTTACATTCCCACCAGCAGTGTAGGAGGGTTCCCCTTTCTCCACAGCCTCACCAACATTTGTTGTTGTTTGTCTTTTGGATGGCAGCTATCCTTACTGGTGTGAGGTGATACCTCATTGTAGTTTTAATTTGCATTTCTCTGATAATTAGCGATGTGGAGCATCTTTTCATGTGTCTCTTGGCCATCTGTATTTCTTTTTTGGAGAACTGTCTGTTCAGTTCCTCTGCCCATTTTTTAATTGGGTTATTTGTTTTTTGTTTGTTGAGGCGTGTGAGCTCTTTATATATTCTGGACGTCAAGCCTTTATCGGATCTGTCATTTTCAAATATATTCTCCCATACTGTAGGGTTCCTTTTTGTTCTATTGATGGTGTCTTTCGCTGTACAGAAGCTTTTCAGCTTAATGTAGTCCCACTTGCTCATTTTTGCTGTTGTTTTCCTTGCCTGGGGAGATATGTTCAAGAAGAGATCACTCATGTTTATGTCTAAGAGGTTTTTGCCTATGTTTTTTTCCAAGAGTTTAATGGTTTCGTGACTTACATTCAGGTATTTGATCCATTTTGAGTTTACCTTTGTATATGGGGTTAGACAATGGTCCAGTTTCATTCTCCTACATGTAGCTGTCCAGTTTTGCCAGCACCATCTGTTGAAGAGACTGTCATTTTGCCATTGTATGTCCATGGCTCCTTTATCAAATATTAATTGACCATATATGTTTGGGATAATTTCTGGGGTCTCTAATCTGTTCCACTGGTCTGTGGCTCTGTTCTTGTGCCAGTACCAAATTGTCTTGATTACTATGGCTTTGTAGTAGAGCTTGAAGTTGGGGAGTGAGATCCCCCCTACTTTATTCTTTTTTTCAGGATTGCTTTGGCTATTCGGGGTCTTTGGTGTTTCCATATGAATTTTTGAATTATTTGTTCCAATTCATTGAAGAATGTTGCTGGTAATTTGAGAGGGATTGCATCAAATCTGTATATTGCTTTGGGCAGGATGGCCATTTTGACGATATTAATTCTTCCTAGCCATGAGCATGGGATGAGTTTCCATTTATTAGTGTCCCCTTTAGTTTCTCTTAAGAGTGACTTGTAGTTTTCAGAGTATAAGTCTTTCACTTCTTTGGTTAGGTTTATTCCTAGGTATTTTATTCTTTTTGATGCAATGGTGAATGGAATTGTTTTCCTGATTTCTCTTTCTATTGATTCGTTGTTAGTGTATAGGAAAGCTACAGATTTCTGTGTGTTAATTTTGTATCCTGCAACTTTGCTGTATTCCGATATCAGTTCTAGTAGTTTTGGAGTGGAGTCTTTAGGGTTTTTTATGTACAGTATCATATCATCTGCAAATAGTGACAGTTTAACTTCTTCTTTACCAATCTGGATTCCTTGTATTTCTTTGTTTTGTCTGATTGCCGTGGCTAGGACCTCCAGTACTATGTTAAATAACAGTGGGGAGAGTGGGCATCCCTGTCTGGTTCCCGATCTCAGTGGAAATGCTTTCAGCTTCTCGCTGTTCAGTATAATGCTGGCTGTGGGTTTATCATATATGGCCTTTATTATGTTGAGGTACTTGCCCTCTATTCCCATTTTGCTGAGAGTTTTTATCATGAATGGATGTTGAATTTTGTCAAATGCTTTTTCAGCATCTATGGAGATGATCATGTGGTTTGTGTCTTTCTTTTTGTTGATGTGGTGGATGATGTTGATGGATTTTCGAATGGTGTACCATCCTTGCATCCCTGGGATGAACCCCACTTGGTCATGGTGTATGATCCTTTTGATATACTGTTGAATTCTGTTTGCTAATATTTTATTGAGTATTTTTGCATCTACATTCATCAGGGATATTGGTCTGTAATTTTCTTTTTTGGTGGGGTCTTTTCCTGGTTTTGGTATTAGGGTGATGTTGGCTTCATAGAATGAGTTTGGGAGTATTCCCTCTTCTTCTATTTTGTGGAACACTTTAAGGAGAATGGGTATTATGTCTTCTCTGTGTGTCTGATAAAATTCCGAGGTAAATCCGTCCGGCCCCGGGGTTTTGTTCTTGGGTAGTTTTTTGATTACTGTTTCAATTTCTTTGCTTGTAATTGGTTTGTTTAACTTTTGTGTTTCTTCCTTGGTCAGTCTTGGGAGGTTGTATTTTTCTATGAAGTGGATTTTTAAGAAGGATCAGGCCACTCTTAAAAGCTCAGTTAAATAGGAAGGGGGACAGATGCAGCATGAACAGATGCCAGTGGCTGGTCTGAGAAAAGGATACAGCACCTCGACAAGCTCAGCATTATCAGCAAGACCACATTTGCATCACACAAAAGGAATAGGAGGCTGGCACTGCTCCAGAAAACCTGAGCTATGAAGTCAGCAAACCCAAATTATTCAAGACAAATCCCCATTTTCAAAAGATGGGCCAGGTCCATAAATATATCCACAGGCTTATCTGCTGAATGCATAGCTGCTGCCTAAATATTTTAGGCATAGGAAGCAAAGCATCTACTGAGTTAAAAAGCAATTTTTATCCATCTTTTTATATCACAGAGAAATTATTGCTCACTCACAACTTTAATTTGTTCTGACAACCTCATGTCAGATAACACCAAAGAAAACAAATGAAAAATGGAAAGAATAGTTAGTCTCCTATATGATATATGGTTATGCCAAAAAAGATTAAAGATCCATCTTCTTCCACCTGAATTCAAAGAATGTTTAAAGGAACTGTCAGGAAAATCATTACTAATGAAGCACCAGACAATGTGAAACAATGGTTAGAAAGGAAATTTAAAAGATAAACGCAATCACAGGTGTCACACATTTTTCATTAGTGAATGAAGAAGCTGGAAAAGTTCACATTTTCAGAACAGCCTGCGGTCATCACAAGCATCCAAAACCTCATTCATCTTATCCAATCCCATATTCTCATCTAGTTCTCAACCTTCTCCCGGTGCTCAAACTCCTACTACGTTCTGGCACTTGACTTTAACTGTAAGCATTCCAAAGGAAATGATTATAATTCTCCACCCCAACAACCAAATCCCAAACCTGCTTTCTTGGCTAACGTTGTCTAGGGTATGTATAATAAAGCATCCATCTTCGAATTACAAAGATTGCGTCTGTTATCACACACCCAATTCTCAGAGGCATCCCAAAATGCCACCCAGGGGCCACAGGAAGATAGGTTCACTTGTGAAGGGAATGGGGCTTAAAGAGGTACACCCAAGTGTATATCTGGACGCTGAGCTCTGGCGTGGGGAGGGGAGGGCAGCGAAATCACAAAGTGGACATGGAATGGTGAAGGACCTGGTGATGTGGTAGTTTGCAAACTGGCTTTCAAATGATTCCTTTGTCTAGTAACGTGATCTTTTTCACTGGGAAAAAGCCTGATATTTCTTCCAAAGAACACTGGGGAGATACCTCACACAGAAGAAAGAACAAGAATTTACCATCCCCTAGACTTCTTCTACAACATTACAGTCTGTTTCTTTTTACAGTCCATGTCAACTTGAGAAGCCAAATGACCATCCAGTGGCTCAGTCCACCCAACTTTCCTTCCTACTGAAAGAAGCCTAGGTGATGGCCGACATCGCCCTTCCCCATTTGCTTGGCATTGATGGGAGGAGCAGTTGTATCTCATAGTTGGGCTGAAATGGATGAGTGACTGGAAATCGGTTAGCTCGGTAGCTACAATTCCTGAAAATTATCTTTAAAAAAAAACTCAAAAAAGAAGCCAAAAAAAATCTTCATGGTGAGATATTATCACCCATAAACCAGCTCAAAACCATTGATTTCTCTTTTCTAGTTACACCAAATGCCAAGAACCAAAATCACAACAGTTGTGAGATTGTTTAGTGAGAGCTCAAAGATGTACCAACCCAAGCTTGGACTTCACCTCTAGATCCATATGAATAGTATTCCTAATGTATTGAGTAAATTTTTAGTAAGAAGTAATATAGTCCTTATTTCAATGATGGGCAATCAAGATAATTTTGCTTTAAGTAAAACCCAGAAAGCCAAAAAACTAACACATTTATGAAGTGGGGAAGGAACTCTGCCAAGTATGGAGACCTAGGTCTAGACCAAGACTTAGATGAAAGAGGGTCCAGGTTTTCCACTATGCCCTCCTCCAGGAATCCAACCAGTATGAGTTCTAGAGGATCCAAGATCCTGTGCAGCAAGGATGTGAGACTCAGGGGGACGGCATCCTTGCTAGGAAGGAGTAGGGCAGGGCTCCAATCCCAATGGGAAATCAGTGTGAAAACTGGGAGCTAAGGCAGAAGGGTCACCCAAGCTTTCAGGAAAGAGAAGAAGGTAAAATAAGCCACATATGGCCACTGAAGTTTGAGAACCACTGACACAGACCAAAGAAGAGAACAAAAGGGGTCTCTGTCCATAGAAGAGTCGGCATCCAAATCAACCCACACTGTAGACAACAGCAGTCCCCAGGGATAAGCGGGAGACCAGTGGAGAACTCTGAAGTGCTCTTGCTTGCTGGAAGGACTTATTCCATTCATTTCGAGTACTGAGCTTCTAAACCTATCATGCGTTAGTAGCAGCAGTCACATTGTGAGATCTAAATAAGATAATTACAGAGTTTCATCCTAGGACAGATAGATAAAGTGAGTTATTAAGTTACAAGTACACACACACACACACACACAGCAATTCTGTTAAGTCAATGTTACAAGTGGGTCAATTGCCTTTTCTTGTTTAGCCCCATAATTAACTGATGCCAAAACATATTTCCCTAAAATCTTTTTGCAAAATGTTAGCTTTGTTGAAATGTACAATTCTAAATATATTTACTGAAGAATGATATGAATCTTATTAAAAAATCAAGGGCCATCTTGTGCCCAAAGAATCATTATGCCATCAGGCTAAGGATCAGAAGAAAGTGCACATGAAGATATATCCTGCAAGGAAGCAAAAAGAATGCTGACTTCGTAAGGTGGAGAGGCTGAAATATGATAACAGATCTGTTGCCTTAATCAAACTAAACCAACAGTCAGAATATTTGGTTTGCATAATTTTCCAGATGACATTTTAACATTGTGTATGGGTCCTCTTGAGGCAATATGGCTTCTATAAATCTTCAATCATAAGAACCAAAATGAGTGATTCTGTCAAATTTTGCCTGGGTTCTTCCCACTTAGCTCTGGCTTCCATCCCTAAAATGAACTTTCTCTCTTACGTTAACTGCCTTCGCTCCTTGCACAGCTGCTTGCCTCTGGTCAGCCCTCTCCCATCTGAGCCTGGTCTTCCTCCAGCTCCACTGTATCAACAAAAAGGCCTCACCCACTCCAGTTATCTCACTTAAAGAGCTGGATGCGAGCTATCACCAAGCCCTGCTCTCTACTCTGGGGAAGAGCCCACACTGGCATCTCCTCATCTGGAGTGCCACTGTCCTGGTCCAGGCCATTGACATCTCCCACATGGACTATTGAAATACCTCCTTAATTGTGTTCACTCTTGCTCCCTACCAACCTGTTCTCTACACAGCAGCAGAATGATCTAAAGTGAAAATATGTCACCTACGTGACCCTTTTACTTACTGCCCTTTTCTTCCAGAATCATGATGGAATCCCTCCCCTACTTGCCCGGCATGTTTCTCATGATCTGACCCCTACCACCTGCTTGAGCTTCAGCAGGGGTCCCTTACCCCAACTCACCACATCCAGCCACCCTCAGACCTGCAAAGGACCCAGCTCCGTGGCTTTTCAGGAGCATCCCACCTCCATGGCCCTCAGCCTGGGGTGCCTTCCGCCCACCTGCAGGAAGTCTGAACCCTCCCTGCACCTCCAGACTGCCCCCTTTGTTACACCCCTTCACAGTGTGGTCAGTAGAACAACGGCCCCCAAACATGCCCACAGCCTGATTTCTGGAACCATGACTGTGTCACCTTACATGGCAAAAAGGACTTTGCACTCATGATTAGAGATGAGGACACTGCTGTGGATTAGTCAGGTGAGCCAGCTGTGATCACATGAGTCCTCAAAGCAGAGGACCTGTATCGCCTGTAGGTAGAGAAAGATGTGAGGACAGAAGGCTGGTCAGAGGAAAGTGACTACAACACTGGCTTTGAGTGTGGAGGAGGGACCATGAGTCAGTGAAGGTGGGCGTTCAAGGAAACTGAATAAGAAGCTGGAAATTCAAGGAAATGGGGTTCCCCCGGAGCCTCTGCAAGGAAGGTAGTCATGCCCACAGCTTGACATTAGCCCAGTGAGACCCATGTTGGATTTGTGACATACGTGAGTTTCAGATATTAAATGTGTTGTTTTAAGCCACTAAATTTTAGGTAATTTGTTATAGCAGTGCTAGGAAATTAACACACACGATATTTATGGTATTTGTCATCTCTCTAATATTAGTAATTATTTATGTCATGTGGTGGTTAAAAAACACAGGCCCTGGGGTCAGACAGCCCTGGTCAAGCTCCTGCTCCCCCACTCATGCCAGGTGCCTTCAGGCAGTTAGCTAACAAACATGCTAAGCTTCCACCCCCTGATCTGGAGGAAGGGGAAAACAGTGCTCACCTCCACAAGTGGTCATGAGAATTCAGTAATGTCAAGAAGTACTCTACATAACTGGCACAGAGCAAGCCTTCACTAAGCGTAAGCCACGTGAGTATTATAACTGTTAGCTGTGTGACTGTTTCTTTTCCCCCATGAGGCTCTACACCCTGTAAAGGCACCATGAGTTTATTGTTCACTGCTGTATTTCCAGATATAAGCACAGGGCCAGATGGACTAGGTATTCAACATAGGAAGGAATGGATGAACAGATGGGTTTATATGTAACCTACTTTAGGTACCAAGCATAGATACATGATGCACCCAGTTAGTTCAACAGTATGTACTGAGCAGCTGCTTTGTATGCTAGACGTGATGCCTACTGCTGATAAATAGAAAAGAAAAAAACAAAGTGCCCCATATTGTCTCTGAGCTTACAGCAGCCCAGGGTTCTCACTAGGTACCTACAGGGTGACAGCCCTGGGCAGCACACACCGAACATCACGAAGGTGCCAAAGCCAGGGGACACCTCAGAGTATAAAAGAGGAAATGATCTCATCTATTCTGGGTGATCTGGGAAGCTTTTCTGGAGGTGATGAGATATGAGAGCGTCTTTGGGTTCAGGCAAAATGTCCATTGACAAAAAGAAGGAAACTATTTTGGGGGCTGGTAAATGGCTTTAGCAAAGGTACTGAGACAGGCAGACTGAAGGTGCATTTAGGCGTGCTGTAACTCTGGTAAATAGGGGACAAAATAATAAGCCTTTAAGAATAAGTTTGGGCCAGTTTTCTGATGGCCTTGAACACCAGCTGAACACTGTAGAATGCCCCTTAAAGGGAAGAGAAGGCCAGGCACGATTTCTGATCCAGGGAATAACAATGAAACAAGTCTTTAATACAATGGCAGGACTGGGCTGGACAAACAGCTGTCCTGTCTGGCACAGCATGTCAGGGTTCAGTTCCTAGTCTTAAAACATGGTAGGAAAACTAGTTGGTAAGAAGTTACTGATCTTCACCTTAAAAACCTCTTTGGAATTTGTTGTTTCCAGGGCGCACCTGAATCCTTACCCTTGACAGTGGGCATACCTTGTCTGCCTTGTTTCCTAACCTGGTTAACAATCACTTGCTCTCACTGGCCCCTGCACTCGGTACCTCTGCTGTTGTAGGTTCCCCCAGTGAACAGGTTGCAGTGCCCCTCCCAGGGGACGAGCATGTCAGTCATCAGCTCCCCGCAGTGCCATTTCCGGTCTCAGGGAGATTGTCCCCATGCGTTGAGAGCAGAATGAAGGTAAGTCAGGTCTTCAGCAGGCCTTGCAAGAACCCCAAAAATCTTAGTCTGTGGGTGATAACCCTTCTGAACCCCTCTGGACATAGCTCACCCCCTGAAAAAGTGAATTCTGTCCCATCAGTGGCTGACACAAACATGAGGGCCAAACCCAGGCCTATCTGAGGAATCAGCTCACAAACAAGAGGGATAGAAGACCTTTCTCCATGCCTGCTCTGTGACCCCAAACTCTATCATAACACATGCACCCCAGAAAAGCATCAAACTGGAATTTATTTCTATTACAAATAGTACCCAAATATTTCCCAAATGGTTTCTGAAATCAGTCATGTGCTCTTTTTAAAAGTTTTAAATGTTTCCAAACTCTTTCAAAATTTATCATGATTGATACACATTTTTTAGTTTAGTATTATCTCTCATGTCACATTTTCACCTGATTTTCAATCTTTCCTGGTATCCTCGATTAGTAAGGCACTTGATTTTATCTTTTAGTGAGGGCCTTTGAATGTAGCAAGATGTTGAAATGATTCATCAGTCATAATAAAGGACTTCAAAGGGGTCCAAGTTAAACTTCAGGATTCTAAAGCACATACTAGACAGACAACCTCTCATATTTCAACTTGAGGACAATAAGCCTAGTGGAGAATTTTGCTAAAAACGCCTAATGAGCATGTTAGTCACATCTAAAAATCATCTGTTGTCCACATGTTCACATTTATATATACATATAGTATGTACATTGCATCCGACATCCATTTATTATGTGGCAAGATATAGTTTAGGCTGTCCATTTGCGCTGATCCATCCCCTGAACATCAGAGGCCATTGTGAAAGAGAAGTAAAGTGAATTCCTGAGGGCAGGAGCCAAGCGTCACCAAACCAGAGAAAGGGCATGGCAAGGGGTCAAGCTTTGTCTATACCACCTCCACTTGGAAACATGAAGTTGAAATCCACCAAATGAATGTTCTTAACTCAACAACTCAAAAAACACTTTTCTGTCATCCTGTCATATGAACTCTGCCTATGTTTCCAAAGCAACTGAATGTTTGACTGGATTCAGTTTTTAAAAAGACAAAAGATATTCATACTATATGTTTAGTATTCATAAAGATTTAGAAATAATGATAGTGAAGATTTTTAAATGATCACAATCAAAAACAATGTTTAGTAGAACTTTAAAGTTCTCATCACAAGCAAAGGAAAATTATGTAACTATAGATGGTAACAATTGTTAAATAGACTTACTGTGGTGATCATTTCAAAATATATACAAATATCAAATCATTAGGTTGCACACCTGAAATACAACATTTTATGATAATTATACCTCAATTAAAAAAGAGGAAAAAAAGAGGAAAGAACTCTCTTTTAGAAATATATATTTAAAGTACATGGTCTTCCATTTCCACAATGGATTTAATGAGTGGTTGCTAAGTGGAACTACTGAGGAGAACAGCAGCCATGAAAGACACCCCTGAAGCTCAAAAGAAAATAGATATTTAAGTGCCATTTATGCTGGGCTGAGAGTGAGAAATAGCAAACTGAGGGAATAAGGGCATCAAGAGTGCCAGGAAAAGACAGTCTGTTCTCACTGGAGGACCAGGAGGGCCTTCACAGGGCAGTTCCATTTAAATTAGGTCTTGGAAGGTTAAGTAGGATGTCTGCCCCGGGAGAAGTCCCAGCCCGGAACAGCACAGCCATAGGCCAGAGCACAAAAAGGAAGGCATGGCTCCGTGGCAGCTGGCACTGGGGGCAAGGGGGTGGGCAGACATGCCAGGACCTGCTGCAAAATGGTAGAGTCCGATTGTAAAGGGCTCCAAATGCCATGCTAGGGACTTGAGACGTTTCCTTGCAGAAAATGGATACAGGGAAAATTCTGAACAAAGAGGTACTTTAGGAAGAATGAATCAAATGGTAAGGGGGACTGTGTGAAAATTAGAAAAAATGAGAAGGAAAGATTCACTAAGAGTGTACCTGCTTGCACAAAAATAAGGTGGGCTTCAATCTGAAAAGCAATAGTGGAGACCAGAAAGAGAATGGGGAAAAATTCAGTAGTAAGTCAACATTTGTTAACTGGTATCATTGGGCAGTGGGTGGGGACGGGGGACGGGGGGTGGCAAAAGATTATTCAGAAGCTTCTAACTGGAATTGGTGGAGAGACTGGGGTGGAATTAAGGGAGACAGAGAACACAAGTGACAATGCAGGTTTGGTAAACAAGTAATGAATGTTTCCTGTTTTAAAAAGTGATGCCTGATTTGAGTTTCAGCATCTTCAGGTTCACTGGCTAAAATGGAAAAGAATAAAAGGGTCACACTTTAGCAAGAGGGGAAAATATGAGCAAAGCCACAGGGGTGACGGTCTGGGGCTGTCAAAACAGGCAGGAAGGGAGGTCGTTGGTGTAAAGTAGGGCCAAGTAACAGGAATGGAAAGAGAGGCCAATGTGAGAAATATTTAGGAGCCAAAATCCATAACCTCTGATGAGGCAGAGGATAAAGGAGTGGGGGGTGAGGGAGGGGTGGTCGAGAACATATCTCAGCTTTCAAGCTTAAGTGACCCCTGGGATTTTGCTCCCACAATGAAATAGAAAGTAAATGTGAAGGAGACAAATCAGGGGAAGGTGACTGAGGCTATTTTGACAGTGCTTAGTTTAAGGGGCCTGGGAGACTCCTGGGACCGTACCCACCCAGAGATAGAGAAGCAGAGCTGAGCCCAGGAACATAAAGAGCCCGTATAATGATGAAGGCATCAGGGCGTTACCATGCAGGTGGTAAGTAAAACCAGGCATGTGACGGCATCACTTGGAGAGAGCAAAGAGAAAGAGATTGCACATGTCTCTCTCTTCAGACAAGGGAACCAAAGGCTGAGCACCATTTAGATTAGAAGAAAAGAAACAGTCCCCTGAAATTAGTGTCATAAAGAGGTGTCCATATCATAAGCCCAAACAGAATTGACGACTGCCTCAAAGAGCGAATCACAGCCTCAGGCTGCTTATACTCCACCAACAACTTCAATCATCTGGTTGAGCAAAAATTTTGCCTTTCATTAATTCCTGCAGGTGAGTGGAAGTATCTTTTAATTACCACCAGGATACCTAGAAAGAACCTTCCTCCTTCCCACACCCACATCCCATTTTAATCAATGCTTCACACTTCAAACATTCCATGTAGACGGCAATCTGAGAGACAATACCAGGTATAGAAGAGATACAAAAATGTCCATCTGATGCTCCACCTGAAGACAAGAGAGTTCCTCATCCTGGGACCCTATTAATAAAAGTGGAAGCATTTTAGTGCCCTTCTTAACAAAAACCTTACTTTGGGAAACTACGATTATCTTATTTAACAGAGCTGGTGAAATCACACCAGGCTGACTTCCACCGGGATTCATCCACTGAGCTTTTGTGCATTCTGGCTGAGCACCTGTGGATTCTCTTTTCGAGATTTGCATAAGTGTAGGAAGCTAATGACATCATTTACATGGGGGCTGTCAGGTGAGCTGACACCACATTTAACGGAAGCCTGAGAATCGCAGCAACTCAGTCAGCTCAAATAGGCATGGTGGCCCAACATGATCTGCCAGGAATTCTCCCTCCTGGAGCTCTGTAATATAATCAACATCTAGAATCTTTTGGTCTTCAATTATTAAATGGAGCAACTTAAGTAACCAAAGTCAAATAACATCACAGGCTTGCTGAGCCCTATCGACACAGAACCACCCAATAGTACACCTGGTGATACTGATCCAGCCTCCAAGGCCGGGAGAGCGAAGGGAAGTGGAGTCACAGGCCTCCTTTAACCCTTCGCTACAGGACAGAGTGGCCCACTCACGGCTTCCCTCCCCGAGTTTTCCATCTCTCCAGCCCCCTCTGCCCGCCTGCCACCCCCCTGGGGAGGTTGTGTCCTTCTTTCATTTCTTGTGTCAGATTTCGGGCTGACACGTGGTAATTGATTCCGTAGCTGGTTAGACGGGTGTTAAGTGGGAGGGATGAAGTTACAGTGAAAACAAATAGCACTTCATGAGTCTGACCTTTCCTCTTTGGAGCTTTTGTTGTGGCCGGCTTGGGATGTGCAGTTCAGGAACTGCAGGGCCCACTGTGTCTGCGCCTGCAGGCCCCCGGACTCACCTTCATCAGCTGCCAATGCGCCCATGACAGCTAGACCATGTCAGTGTCACTGCTGGCATGATGACAGCCCAGCGGCAGGTGGAGGCTCCAATTCATGCCCGAGAACTGGTGTCTGAGAGACAGAGACACCTGAGCATGGCCCGAGCCTTCTTGGATAGCGTGACTTTGTGGAAAAGGCCTAGGCTCCAGAGAGAATAAGAGTAACACCTCTAATGAAAGTACACCTGGTTCAGGTGCCACATCCAGTGTGTGACACTAGTTCAGCATCCTGCTCCATCTGCCTAAAGGACACATTGGCACTGAGCCTTGCTCCATATGAAATTCAAGGTGGCCCCAATGAAACAAATACTTCTGGGCTACAGATGTCCTCTGCACCTCCCAGATCCCCCTTCAAGACGGAAGGGTGCATCCTCCCACGGCTGGGAGGGCCATCCATCCTCTGCAGATGCTACTCTTGCTGGAGGGAGCCACGTTGCACAAGATCACACCCTCTTCCTGCAACAGCTGGAACCCAAAGACGGACGAACAGGTCAGGAGCATGATAGCCTGACCCTCCTGCTCCAGCTCAGCGTGACGCGGAAGGCCACCCAGCTTCCCCCAGGATAGCAGCAGCGTTGTCCAGCTACTCCTGTCCCATCCTTCCTTCTTGGGTGACAGGAGTGCCCCCTAACAAGCATCCAGCATGCTCATGTTCCCCTCCGAGCCTGCTTCCCTGGAACCCACCCCAATGCCAGGAGTGATGCGAGGAAGGGGAAGCTCTCTGATAGGATTTTGGAGCTGGATCACCCAGTGCCCCACAGCAACGAGGACCTCATCACACAGCCCCTGTCTCAAAGCAGCAGTGAAATTGGGCTAACTTCCACCATAGTGAGCTGGGGTGGTGTACTGGGACAGGAAATGCAGGCTGGTGCTAAGCACAAGCTCTTTGGGAAATACCGCCAGGAAACAGGGGAGACTGAATGGCTGATGCTGAGGGCTGTTGATGTTTGAGGGGATGGCAGTGAAAGTCTGAGGACATGAATCACCAATTGAATGCAGAGCAAGAAAGCCTGAGGCCTCCTTGCCAGTATGTGAAGAAACTCTGCCACTTGTTTTCAACTTGCAGAGAAAGCTAAGCATCAGGTCCAGGACATAGTCATAAAAATAGCAGAGCTCCGCAGAATCTTAACACCCTACCAGGAGGTTCTGCTAGGGCCGACCTCAGTGCTCGTAGTGGAAAAGAATGACAGCCTGGGATACAGGGTCACGCCCTCCAAACTTGAATCCCTAGAGCCCCCTGAACTCTCTGAAACTCCAGAAGAAGCCACCCTCCCGATTGACCAGCGCCTCCCCTTTGCTTGAAGACACTGTGCACAGACTACCCCACCTCAAGATATACACACCAGGATCTGTCCCCTCCTTCCCTCTGGCCACTAGGCCAGTAACTAACAGTAGGCCACAACATAATGAGCCCAGAGAAAGCTGGCTTTCGGAGGGAGGAATAGCACAGACCCTGAGGGGCTGCAGGCTCCGGGCGGGCCTGTACTGATGGGAGGCAGGAGAGGATGGAGGGGCTGGAGCCCGGGGGCACTGAACCAGGTGCAGAACACAGCTGGATAAGGGAGAATTTATCAGTATGGGATGCGAGGCCTCTATCAGTTTGCTCAGGCTGCCACAACAAAGTACCTGAGTCCGGGTGGCTTAAATCATGGAAAGGTATTTTCTCAGTCCTGGAGTCTAGGGTTTGTTCCTTCCAAGGCCTCCCCTCGGCTTGTAAATGGCTGCCTTCTCCCTGTGCCCATCCAGGAAGACATGAGGTCTTCCCTCTGTGTGTGTCTGTATCCTGATCTCTTCTTATAAGGATATCAGATTGGTTCAGGGTCCACCCTAATAACCTCATTCTAATTTAAGACCCTGTCTGCAAATACAATCACATTCAGATACACTGGGGGGTTAGGGCTTCATCAGCGTATGAATTTATGGGTGGGCACAATTCAGCCCATAATAGCACCCCAACAAGAATTCCAAGAGATGGAGTTATATGCTGCTGGGGTGGCCCTCCAACACCTGGAATAGGGTCACACGAAGTGACATGGAAGTTCCAGAACTGCCCTGATGAACAGTGAAGGAAAAATCAACAGGAGTGGGAAAGTGGGAAGCTAGGGTAAACTTACCATGTAAGGCCAGAAACCTCCACAGAGGTTGTTCAATGGGGAGTCCCAGAGGGGGTCCCACTTACTGAAGCAATAAGGAGTGCACTGTCGAGAGGTGTCAGCCCCGCTGACAGTCTCATGGGTGACATTCTCTGTAGGGCAGGGCTGACACCATTACAGAAGCAGGCCCACTGGTAACTGGGGATTATAGAACCAAAGTACTAGAGACCAGGTGGCTCTGCTCAGCTGTCAGAAGCAGACAATTACCCTAATGCGTGGCAAGGTCAGAGTGCATCCCTGGGGGTCACCCAGGCAGAGATAAGCGATGGCAGAGAACAGCACTCTCAGAGGGCAGGCACAGCAACCAAGCAAGATACTGGCCAGTCTATCCCATCCCAGGAGTCAGCCATGGCTGACCAGGAACTGGGTGAGTGAATGCACCCCACAGCCATTACCCCAATCCCCAAATGTATGACAGTTGCAAATGCTCACACAGGTAAGAGCTAGTGGAGTGAGAAAGGCCAAGGAGAAGCTTCTAAAACTGCCTCCTACCCCAGCCAAGATAGTAAATCAAAAACAATATCATATCCTGGGGTGGGAGAAAGGGGAGGCTTGCATTTTAAAGCTTAGAACTACCTTTAATGACCTACATGGTATGGCCCCTATCATATCACCATTTAATTAATCAATCTGGTCCCTGCAGAAATCAGACAGGTCCTGGAGACTGACAGACTCCCACAAACTGAAACAAGCAGCAGCCCACAGCTGGTACTCAGGCCCCTTGCCAGACAGTGTATCCGTACTTAAGCCCAGACTCAGGTACCTGGAACACAGCCTTTGATCTGGGAACTGTGTCCTTTTCATCCCTATCAAAAAGGAAGTTCAGAAACAGTTCACATTTACTCAGAACGGGCAAAGGTATTCTCTTAGAGGGCCGACCCACGCTATGTTAACTCTCCTGTCTCTGTCATAATTTAGTCTGAGGAAACCAGGACCGGTTGGACATCTGCAGACCAACACCCTGGTGAGGACATCATGAGAATCAGACCTGATGAGCAAGAAGTGGGAAGTATACTGGAGGCCTTTGTAAGTCAGACTCATGTAATAAACACAATGGGAAACAACCCCCTGAAGACCCAGAGGCCGGCCACCACGGTACGCTCTGGAAGGGTCCAGGATCTGGGGCCCAGCCAAAGTAAAGACAAATTATTGTATCTCACCCCATCTAAACCAAGACTATAGAACAACACCCAGTGGACCTTTTGAGTTCTGGACATTAATTCCATATTTGGGGATATTGCTCACATCCATATAACAGGAGACACAAAAGTTTTAAATGGGAGTCAAAATAGAAAAGGTTCTGCAAAAGGTTCAGGCTGCAGGGCAGGTGGCCCTGTGGCTTCAACCCTATGATCCAGCAGACCCTGTGGCATTAGAAATATTGGTGATGGAAAAAGACACTGTGTGGAGATTTTGACAATCCACATTGGGAAAATCACAACTCAGGCACTTAGAGTTCTGGAACACAGCCATGTCAACTACAGCAAATAACTGCGCAACTTAGGAAGAAGCAGCTCTTAGCAGGCTACTGGAGTCTGGGAGAGATGAATATACAAGACCCTGGACACCACGTAGCCAGTCATCCATGACAAGCCAGGTTCCATCACACCCATAAAGCCACATGGTTGGGTAGGCCTTTGTAAGATGTAGGTGGTACATCCAGACCAAAAGCATAAGCTAGCTATACAAGCAGGTATCCCAGACACTCACGTCATTCACCACTGATGCATAAGTATCTCTCCTTAGTTCATACCTACTACCACATGGAATGTCTACTATGACCAGTTGATGGAGGAGGAAAGGGCCCAAGCTTGATTTACCCACAGGTCACTTGAATGTGAAGGTACAAGCTGGAAAAAGCCAGTGGACACAGTACAGCCTCATTCATGAGGTAGCCTCGAAAGATGACAGTGAGAGGAAACCGTCCTACTGTACAGAGTTTTGGATGGCACACTCCTTGTAGGGAAGGGGAATTGGAAATTGCCAGTGTGAACACAGCATTAGCTTCTCACACCTGGAATAGACTTGGGTAGACAGCGACACCCCTGGATAGTCTGCGTCACTGGTCCCCAGGTCTAGCTGAGCATAAGAATCACATAAGAAGTTTTTAAAGAAAATAGATCCCTAAGCCCCAACCCAAAATCACTGAAATAGGCACTCCAGATGTGGAACTTATAAATCTGTATTTGAAATGAGATCCTTAAGTGATTTTGACACGGCTAGTCCTTGAACTGGTATTTGGGAAACGTTTGTCTAAGTTATTGGCAATGCCACAGTGCAGATTAAAAATCTTGATAATAACTAATTCTAATAAACACATAACTAATTCCGTTTGGGTTCTCATTCTGTAACAAATACGTGTATCAAATCATCACCTTGCACACTTTAAAATTACACAATGTTATATGTCAATTATATCTCATAAAGCTGGGGAAAAACACAACGAATTTTTTAAAAAAGCAAACACATATAACCCTATGCTTTAATATAATTAAATTCTTAATTATCACAGCCACTCTATGAGATATATTATTAACCCAATTCACATGAAGTGTGAGTTAAGTGACTTACTTACAGTCATATAGCAAGCGAATGATAGAGGCAGTATCTGAACTTAGTCTGACTCTACAGTCCCTGTACTTAATCATGATGCCATACTGAGAAAGGCAGTCTAGCAAAGAGAAGGAGGAAGAAGTCTATAATCCACAAAGCACGTACAGACTGTACGGGCCAATTCCTGTATTTACCTTAAATGAAGACAAACCGGTCTCCAAATTCTCTAACTTCAATATCAGAATCCCTTTACAATAGCATATGAGCGCCACCTAGTGGCTAGATAAGCCTGCTTGAAGAGAAACTGCCCTAAGCAAAATCAGGTAAGAACAAATTATTAAAATTTAGTAACTGCTAATTCCTAACTCCAGAATGAATTAATTCCAATTCCAGAAGGACGAATTTCTTGAATTTCAGAAAACATTTAAAAAATATAATGAGGATATAAAAATAAGAAAAAAATTCAAAAAATGGGTAAAGTCAATAATAGCCCTAGGAATGATGACAGTGCAAGGATTTTTTTCAATGAAAAGACAATAGTATTAAAACATACAAAGAAAAGGCAACATGGCAAGTCATTTTTAAGTTCATATCCTTACAATATTTTATTGCAGGCATCCACTCAAAATTTTTCATGACTACCTACCTTTCCCAGGAGTTCTTAATCCAGTACCCATCTACCTGTCCAGGTATTATGATGCCATCTGTTCCCATCTCTGTCTCACGAGACCTCATGGCTCCTTAACAAAATGAAAAGTGCTGGAAGCTCGGAAACCCACTATTTGTCTTCTCCCTGGTTTTGTGAGGCTCGTCTTTGTCTCACGATCCATTGAACCCAGATACAAGGCAGAACCGTGTAGAATTCACTCAGTGGAAACCAGTTTGTTATGTGAGAGCAGGGAGGGAAAGAAGGTGGCAAGGGCCATGAACAGGAGATGGGGTGAGGGTCTCAAGAGGCATAACCCAGGGCCTGAGCCAGGGACAACAGAGTCAGCAGCAGGCAGGTGTTTCCAGGAACAGAGTCTGACTTCTGCAGCCTCTGAGGATCTTTCCAGGGCCTCGCAAGCATTGGGGTTCATCCCTCAGGTCCTGAAAGCTCCTATCAGCTTCAAATAGAAACATAATAGCTCTTCAGCGGGATTTATTTTGGAGACGAATTCCTCCTGATATGGATGAACCTCAAAAACATGCTAAGAAAAAAAGCAAGACACAAAAGGCCACATACTGTGTGACACCAGCTGTGTGGTACAGCCAGCATAGGCAAATCCACAGAAGCAGAAAGCAAATCGGTGGTTGCCAGGGGCTGTGGGGGATGGAGGAATGGAAGAGAAACTGCTTAATGGGTAAGGGATTTTCATTGCAAGGATGAAAATATCCTAGAAACAGAGAAGGGTATTGGTCACACAAAACTGAGGATGTACTAAGTGCCACTGACCTGTCCACTTTAAAATACTTCATTTTATGATATTTGAGTTTCGCTTCAATAAGAATATAGATATACTTCCTTCTGTAGCCAAGCCCAAAAATATCACAGATAAAAACTCTTTCGTCTCAGGAGCTCAGACCAGGTATTTTAAATTTTGAATATTCAGTGAGCAGGATTCGTAAGATTCAGTTAGGGTCTCAGGCCACCTTCCAAAGCAGGAAGGTAATTACAGCCCTCTGTGTGAACAGGGTCTGACGGTAAATAGGGGGAGAGGAAAAAAGATGGTACCGGACTCTCAAGGAGGGGCAAGATAGCTTATCTTTAGCAGCAAAGCTGTTCTAAAAAGCAGCTAGAAAATCAGCCTCTCTAACTTCAGATCAGTGCTGTTTGACAGGTTTGATGTTCAGGTGGCTGGGATAGGTTTCCTGACAAGAATCAGAGAGGTTTGGCCGTACCTCTGGGAAGCTCCGAGCTTCACGATCCTGGGGCACAAGAAACCCAGAGTCTGGAAGAATGCAGCACCTCATCTGTGGAGCTCCCTCCCAAGAAGCACCAGAAGGCAATCAGTAACTGGCCGACAAGCACACATTCCAGACACACACCCAGTTAATGGAAACCACACACACACACCAACCAGAGATATTTTCTACCTGCCAGTGACAATCTGGAATGGGAGAAGCAGACGGAAAATAGCTGCAGGGGTTTTATTCCAAATACTCTACATCTAAGGGGGAATTGAGTTTCTCGAAAATAAAGCCTTGCTGTTTACAAACACACTGTTTTTGCCAAAAGGAATTCTTTATTTTAGGTGCTTTGGGAAAACGGCAGAGTCCTCGGGTTTGGGGCCAAAGACGCCGAAATGTTGCAATCCTAAACGTTTGGCAGTGACAAAAACATGTTTGCAAGTGGAAAGTTTTCAGTGTGGGGCTTGTCGTGTTGTTTTGTTTGGGTGGGTGTTTGTTTGCTTGCTTAGTGCCGGAGGATTTCCTCTGCCTCTTCCCAGAACCAGGGAATGGGGGTCGGCACTCCATTTGGGATGTTGGCCCCATACCCCAACTTATACATCCTGTGGGGCTCGAGGCAAAAAAAAAAAACAATCCACTAAAGCTTAGGAATCCACTTTTTTCCTAATTTTGAAGCTAGTATGAAGGCCTGGATACTCGTGTGGGCTACCATGAGGAGCTCTCTCTCCATCCCATGGGTTTTAAGCAGATGGAGTAGATTTCTGCATTTCCATTTCTGATTAACCCAGTTTGTTCCTGTATCTCCACCAGGCCACATTTCTCTCTGTCTCCATTCTTTCCGTGGCTACTACCCATGCTGAGGTAGCTGTTTGATATATTAACATTGGATTCCTGACTATTAAAACTGGACTTCGAGAAAAGACCAGCCCAGAAGAATGGAGACACAAAAAGCATGGAATTCCCAGATAGCTCGCTTCATTTTCACAGAGCAGGGACAGTAGTCTTGAAAAGCCAGCCTGCTGAGTTATAAGACCCAGTACTTTGGAACTCACAGGCTGGGCCTGGTCCCTGATATAAAGCACTGCCAAGGGGACAGAGAGGGTGGGATTGCCCCCCAGACCCTGGACAAGGACAGGCAGGGGGAGCAGGTGTGGGGACAAACCTGAGCCCCATTCGGTCCTGTGCATGTTCCGGAGAGCTCTGGGCACATGGGTCACCGCTGTGGCTTGGATCTCACCCGGGTGCGGGGGGACTGCCCGCTGACAGCGGCTGCCCGTCACCCATCACCGTCCACAGAGTGACATCCCTCCAGCCTCTGAATCTGAGCACTTCACACCCAGAGAACACAGAACTGGCTGCTGCTTTGGTCCTCTCCTCCGCCCCGGCCCACGCCAGCCCAGTTCTCCGCCTGACTGGCCTTTCATGATAACCGCAGTCTGAGTCACTCACACCAGATTCTTGGCATCTGCTTGGCTGTCTCCATCACCCCGTAGCTCATCTGTTGCCAAATGCCATGGATTCTACCTCCCCGGTGTCTTTTCCATCCATCCCTGGTTTTCATTACCACTGCCACCTCCCCAACATGAATCCGTGTAACCTTCTGGGCTATTTCTGACCTGGCTCCTGGTTCCCTGTCTGGCCCTGTCCCTCCTCCCTCTCTCTCCCCTCCCCTCCCACAGGACACATACACCATAGCCCCATCTCGGCTCCAGACACACTGCATTTGCTCGGTGTCTCCCATGCAGGGGTGATAGGCTCTGCCCTGGGCACCTTCACAGACGCTGTTCCTCTGCCTAGAGCCCTCTACCCCCTTTCCTCATGTCTTACTCCTACTCATCTTTCAGGTATCCCAAGTTTCACTTCCTCCAGAAAGGCCCGCCACGCTTTCGGTAACAGGTGGCAGAAACCCTGACTCCCCCTGGCCAAAACACTAAGGAAATATATGAATGTCCTTTAACAGGGAACTCAAAGCGGGAGGGGGGGCAGGGGCAGGGGGGGCATGTCGTCAACGACCATCTCATCCCCTCGCACCTTTGCCATCCCAGCTGTTGGCTTCATCTTCAGCATGCACTTGTCCCGTTCTGTACACCATGTCCAGGCACCGCAATATCCAGAGGACAAAGGACATTTTCCTTCTGTACTTTCTCTCAGGTGTGAGGAGACGTTCCCAGGAGTGTTCCCTCCTTCCGCACACACCACCAGAAGTCCCCTTCCACTTCACTGGCCAAAATCAGTTCACGGGTCCATCACTCAGCCAGTCACCAGCGAGGGGAGCGGCATCACTGGCATTACCTGTTGCGCCATCTCTCACACCTGATATGGCATCCGCCTCCCCTGAGGCACAAGACTGTGTGGAAGGGACTGCAGATTCCTATCAGAACCCAGATTCCGCTGGGAAGGAGCGGGGAAGCAGCAGACAACCAGTACTGTCTCCTTCACATTCAGTTCCGTGGTGCTTAAAAGCTGTCTTAGTCTGTTGGGGCTGCTCTAGCAGAACGCCAGAGACTGGGTGGCTTATAAACAATAGATAATTTTTTCTCACAATGTGGGAAGCTGAGAAGTCCAAGAGCCAGGTGCCCGTGGATTTGGTGTCTGGGACAGTCTCACTTCCTGGTTCATAGACAACCATTTTCTCTCTGTGCCCATGCATGGTGGCAGGGTCAAGGGCAGTCTCTGGAGTCTCTCTGATAAAAAGCACTAATCCCATCCACCCTCAAAACCTAATCACCTCCCAAATGCCCCACCTCCCAATACTATCACACTGGGGTTAGGATTTCGACATATGAATTGGGGCAGGGGAGACATAGCATTCAGTCCATCACATCTTCCCCTAGTCCCCTCAAATCCATGTCCTTCTTGCATGCAAAATACATTCATTCCATTCCAACAGCCCCAAAGTCTTAACTCATTGCAGCATCAACTCAAAAGTCTAGAGTCCAAAGTCTCATTGAAATTGCATCTAAGTCAGATATGGGTGAGACTTCAAAGCATGATTCATCCTGAGGCCAAACTCCTCTCCACCTGTGAACCTATGAAATCAGACAAGCTATGTGTTTCCTAATACAGTGGCGGGACAGGCATAGGACAGACATTCTGTTCCAAAAGAGTGAGTTAGGGGAGAAGGAACAAGTGACAGATCCCAATTAAGTCCAAAACTGAACAGAACAAATGACATTAAGCCTTAAGCCTGGAGAATAATGCTCTTTGGCTTTATGCTCTGCCTTCCAGGCCCACCGGGGTGGCAATGTCCCCCTCAAAGGTTGGCAGGACGGCCCTGCAGCAGCTTTGTTCCTGGGCCCTGTCCCTGCAGGCTACAGCAGAGCCTCACCTTTCACCATCTCCTGAGCACTCACTCAGCTGGAAATCAGGAGGCCCCGTCCCATCATCCCTTCCCTTGGCCCCTCTGCTCCCCACCATCTCTCCACACTGAAACCTCATCTTCCCAAAAGCTCAACCACAAAGGCCAATTCCAAAATGAGCCTTTCTGATCCTTCCAGTCACACATACTTGTCCCACGTGTTTAGATTCATAACTTCTAATGACACCACAGAGCACCCTGTAAGACAGTCTTTTGCATGTGTGACTTTTTTGACGTTCCTTAATGGCAAAGCTGGGGCGACCTGCCTCTGTCCTGTGGCTAGCTCCTAACACTGCTTTGCACATATGGGGTATGCTGCAAATGGTTGTGGTGGCAAGTCAGGGGTGGTGGACACAGAACTCAGGGTCCACAGTCAAGCACTGAAGTCTGAACTCGGCTGCCCACCTACTATGTGAACAGGGGCAAGTTGCTGGGCCTCCCAAATATAAAATGAGGCTCTTGGGTCAGATGTCTCAAGAGCCCATACAGCTCTGTATTTATTTCCTAGGGCTGCTCCTGCAACAAATTACCCCAAACTGGGTGACTTAAAACAGTAATCAATTATTTCCCAGTTCTAGAGGCCTTAAGTTGAAAATTAAGGTGTCAGCATACTTGGCTTTTCCTGGAGGCTCTGAGGGAGAACCTACTCCATGTGTCTATCCTGAATCCTGGTGGTGGCTGGCAACCCGTGGTGTTTCTTGGCTTACAGACACATCGCTCCAGTCTCAGCCTCCATCTTCACATGCCTTCTTCCTCTCCGTGTCTGTCTCCAATCTCCTTCTCCTTTCTCGTATAAGGACACCTGTTGGTAAATGTAGGGCTCACCCATATTCAGGAGGATCTCATCCTGAGATCCTTAACTTGATGCTATCAGCAAAGACCATATTTCCAAGTAAGGTCCCATTCACAGGCCCTGAACATATCTTTGGGGACACAATTCTATCCACTCCAAGTTCTAACCTTGTGAAGTTCTATTAGTTACTCAAACCTGGCTATGTATCATATAGGAAATACAAACCAAGGACCACTAAAGGCTGAACTATTTCCTTCCTTTTAAAAAATTACATGTAGGTCCACATTGTTGATCACTCAACCATCCTGAATTTGAAGACTGATTGAAAAACAATTTTCTTCCCTTTTTTCATTTCTTAAAATAGTGGCAGTTGAGTCAGTCTCCAAATTTTAGATATTGATTCTGAACACTACCTCAGTGCTATAGGATTATCATTTTTTTTATTTTGGCATGAGGTACAAATCCACAGCCTGGAAGTCCCCAGAAGCCCAATCTCAGAGGGCATGCATTGGTCCCAGGTGCCTTCTCACTTGCCTGACAATGAAAGCAAGAGGCCCCTAAGCTTCCCGAGCCCCTGGCCTATTTCAAGAAAAGTGGGTCATCTCATGGGCTGAAGGAGCCCAGCAGCACCACTGAGGCCAAGATGTCACACAAGAGCGGTCCCACCACATACCAGACAAGCGCCTTTTTAAAATGCATCTGTAGTGGGGAAAGTTACTTCTGGTGCTTCTATATCAAGTTGCACCAAATGATACCAGTGATGGATGAAGTGGTTCAAAACAAAAGGCAATCATTTTTCCTTTTGGACAAACGTGTCTCTGCAGGCTTTGTGGCTGGCAAACCAGTCCTAT
This sequence comes from Manis javanica, assembly GCF_040802235.1. NCBI lineage: Eukaryota > Metazoa > Chordata > Mammalia > Pholidota > Manidae > Manis > Manis javanica. The sequence goes on along the minus strand of NC_133158.1, from coordinate 48,560,797 downwards.
AGAATCCAAATCCTCAGAGGCAGAGCTCCACCGGGGAACAAGGCTCAACTTCATGCTGGTCTTACGTTATGTCTATTTCAAAAGTTGACTTTGGCAGGTGTGCTGACCACTCACGCAATTTATCTACTCCCAGAAAAGATAAGGGGGGTAGAAATCAAACCCTGAATTTTCTTTAAATTCTCACTTGGAAGGCAAACACCTTGGCTTTAGAAGGGGAGTATAATCTTTGCTACAGTGATGATGAACTAGTTGGAACAAATCATAAAGAAAACATTGGAGCTACAAATAATTTATTTTTAAAGAACCTGTGGGCTGAAGTATCTTCTGAGTAGCAAATTCTAAAGAATGAAAATTTCCAGATTATATTCTATCTGAGGCAATGTTTTTCCAGAACCCTTGGAACATGTCTAAGTAATGAAATCTACCCAATAATCTTTTAAAGAGCTCACTGTTAAAAGATATTAGGGGCAAATGGATGATCGTGGACTCATGGTTGATACCTTCGAGTTAAGGAAAATGAGAACTCTATATCATGCAAGATGAAGAAGCGCCGTAGGCAGACATGTCCGGTTCAAATCATCGGGAATGTTTCCACGCAAGGTCAATGCTCTCCCTTGCAATAGTGAATGCACATAAAGGGTGCATTCAAAAGGTATCTTTACAGCCTTTCTACTTTCTGCCTCTGACCTACCTCAAAGGGCCTGAAACCCCTTTCAGACCTTCCTTTTCCTACACCCTAGAACAAAACAACAAAATAAAGCTTTATGAAAGTTTATGAAACTCAGCCTTACAAAACCTGTCGTTGGGGTTCAACAATATTTTTCAACTAATAATGTGAATTCTTCCATGCTGAAGAGGCATATAATTGGGTCACCAAATAAAAAAAGACACAGCTGTAATAGAAAACATTTTGGAAAAAGATATTCATACTTCAAAAGCCCTGACTAATCACAAAATGATGCGAATTTGAAAGGAAATACTTAGATTGTATTTTTACCCAGCTGAGCAGTCAGATGTTTGGAAATGCCCTGGATTTTTCTAAATATTTCCTCCTGCTAATAGCAAAACAGCTCAGATGCTTCAAAAACAAATGACACACTTTAAAACCCTTATTCTGTGTATTTTTAATTACAGCCACTCCACTCCAGTTGTAATAGGAGGTCTAATTGTAAAGACTTTACAGCTAAGATGTTTACCCGGAGCTGTTACACAGTTATTTTTATGAAAACTACTAAGAAGTGCAAGTCTGGGAATGTGCACACAACTTAAAATGAGAGGCTGGAAAAAGAAGGAGGTGATGAAGAACTTCACAGATTTTCAATTTGTTTCTCTTACAACCTGCAAGGGAACCCAGGTGGCAACGGGTTCCAGGAGGAAACTCGAGAAGGCCGCCGTCCAGGGAGTTTGGCAAAGTCCTGGGCAAGGAGGAGAGGCCCACGGTGAGCTGGCCTCCTGGACAGGAAGGTGGTGGCAGCAGCCACATGGTGTGTGAGTCTGTAGGACAGTCTCTGGCAACCTCCTGACAGTCCCTTGTGGGCTTTTCTTCAAAAGTGAAGATGGAGGCTTCTGGTCAACCACAGGTGAGGTGGCACTTCAGGGTAAAGCTGGAAACTGTGAACTCAGCCAACTCTAATGAGGACCAGACACCCAGAAGTATTTGCAGAGTTGGCGGGGCTGGGGTGAGAAGTAGCTCTGGCTGGCCTCAAACCACCACCCGCTAAGCAGGCCTGCACAGCAGGGGCGGAGGGAGGCAGTGCCCCTTGGAACTCCCCAGGCAAAAGGCATAATTAGAGAAGCAAATTCAAACCAGGCCGTGGGGGGCTCATGCCAGGTTTGTGCCTGGGTGACTGCCTGGTCCTCTCCCCAAAATAACATGTGGGACCTATGAGAAATGTGCTCTGGCACCCTTCAGACCCCAGCCCTGAGGAGAGGAGGCTGGGAACTAGAGAAGCACCATTTCCTCAAAATCCTTATCACCACTTCCTGGCATTTGCTCCCTGGCTCAGAGCCTGTACCTAAGAAATGAGGAGAAGACAGCTCAGACAGTGAAAGCTGGAGAGTCACACCTGGGGCATCTGGGACCACTGAGGCCAGCCCCACTGGAGGTGGACATGCAGAACACTTTTGTACAGAACTTGAGAACAAGAATCTTAACTTTCTCAAGATGTCACATTCAGCATTTCCAAGAGCTACATTATTTTCCTAGATTGTTAAACCTGGCCATCTTTGTTTAGAAACTAGGTCAATAAAATGCTGCAACATAATTTCCACAGTGGTCTTGTATTGTATGAGAAAAACCCACCCTTCTTATTTGTAACCTGTAAGCACAGGTAGCCATGTGACTCCTCTCGGTTCCCATAGCACGCCCAGTCTAGTGGATCCACAGGAGAAGCCTGGACTCCCCAGGAACCCAGGGTCACTAGTATGGGTTGAATTATGCACCCCACCCCCAACCACCTCCAAATTCACATATTGAAACCTAATCCCTAGAACCTCAAAATGTGACCTTATTTGGAAATAGTGTTATAGATGTAATTAATTAAAATGAGGTACACTGGTCTAGGGTGAGCCCCTAATCTAGGATGGCTGGTGTCCACATAAAAAAGAACGCCATGTGAACAGAAAGACATGCAAAGAGGGAAGATGTGAAGACACAAGAAGACAGCCATTCTATAAGCAAAGGAATGCCAAAGACAGTCAGCTCCTGACCAGAGCGAGGGGAGATGCCCGGAACACACTGCCCCTCACAGCCCTCAGGAGGAAGCAGCCCAGCCCTGCTGACACCTCGATCTCAAACTTCTGGCCTCCAAAGCTGTGAGACAATGAATTCCTACTGTTCAGGCCACCAGTTTGTTGTACTTTGTTACAGAAGCCCAGGAAACGAACCCAATCAGATATGATTTTTGCAGGCCCTGGGCACTAGCCTGTGTGGCCCCCTTCCTCCGTAAAACATATTTAAAATTACTTTGCGACTGTGTTAGTATAAAGATAAAGAAAACCAAGGTTAGATAATACTCTTTTTTTTTCTTCAGATTTTAAAAGAAAGGAAAACATTTTCATGGGCTCCTGGAAGTCTTAAGGGCCCTCAGCTTCTCTGGACCTGAGGAAATACTCGCTGGAGTCCTCAGGTTTGGTCTTTCTCTATCTCGATGGCACATGGCAATGACCTGTCTGGTTTGATGTCTAATGTTCCCTCCCTCCGCCCCCTGCCTAGGACATCCCCAAGTGAAAGACAGTCTTGGCTGTCTTCGTAGCCCCGGCATAGCCTGGCACCTAGGAAGGGCTCAATAAGTAGCTGTTGAACCGACTTGACCAAAACAGATAAAGATCTAGGGTTATTCAAGGTCATGACTGAAACATGAAGCGAGAAAAGAGGAAAAGAAGGAAGTCTTGGCAAGCACAGAGCCTGAATAACCGCAGCCTTCTCTCCTAGTAGCCGGCCGAGGATCTGGGAGCCCATCCCAGGAAAGTTTTAAAACTGAAATAAAATGAATGTTTTATAACAGTCCAGTCTGTTTCATTTTTTTCCTCCCTCTCTTCATCTTTAAATTTGTTTTTCACTCTCCAAGGCTTGGAGAGGTTTACTTACACCAGAGCTGTTTGCCTTTCTTTGGATGAGGGTTCCTCAAATTCCAACTTTTCCACTGAGATTTTCAGACAGTGGACTTGGCCTTTCTAGCCCCAACCTCACTTATGGTTCATAACAACTCCTCTAATTTCTTCTCATCTCTGAACAATTTCCACTTTGCTGCTGACCACTCTACATCTTGGTCGCACTGCAGCATGAAAAAAGTTCTTTTCTGCACCAGGAACCCACATGAGCAGACAAGAAAACCTTCCTTAGCCTTTGCTACCACATGACATTTTTTAAAAGAGAAATTAACATTTCACTGGACACTGGGGAGAGATACAGAAGCACAAAAACTTAAAGTATGGCTGGGGAAATAAGACTTCTAAATTTCTAATTCTGTGTCCTAGAAAAGCACTCCCCAAAAAGCATTCAGCAGGATGCTAATAGTGTCACGCATGTGAAAACTTTCAAGGACATTAGTTTGGGAGATACAGGGTTTCAAAAGCTAAGCCAGTTTCTGTAATGCAGAACTTCTCAAAGACTTTAGTGTGCCAATAGGCAATATGAATCTCCATATGGCAGATAAAACACCCAGTATTTCGTGGATTGACTTAACCATGGGATCATGTTGTATTTCAAAGGACAAGTACCATGCCTATTTACATAAGGATACATGTAGGCTAAAGTGGGTAGAGAGGGTGTCTTAAAAGTAATAAGATTCATATTAGTGCTCCAAACACCAAGACAGGCACATGATACAGGAATATTTTGGGCTGGGAAAATAGCTTCAGCAAAGGAGAAAATGTATGAGCTGTTTTTGAAGAGCACCAGAAGACAGGCATGGAATGTCTGCTGTGAAAATGACCAGAAGATCTAACAGATGGAGAAACGGATGGGAGAGAGGCTCAGAACCTGCCTGTGAGAACCTCATCCCAGAGCGTGGGAAACAGGAACCCAAGTTCAAGGCAAAAGCACAGACCCTGGGTACTGGGAGAGCACAGCTGAATTAGGCTCCCATAGATAAAAAACAATACATACTGCCCACCTGACAGGGAGGTAGGGAGTGTTGATGAGCAGGAGGTGAACTTGGTATGTGGGCCAGCCATGGCAGTGTAGGAGCAGGAGCCCTGGGTGTTAGGAAACACATTCCACACCCAGGGCTGCTGGGACTTTGGACAAGCAAAGTAGCCCAGGGACGAGTGTCCTCATGTGTGAACTAAAAGGAACCATTCTAACACACGGGCATTTTCTGATGATGTGAGTGGCATCCATTAAGGGCCAGCAGGGCTAAAGAGAATGGGGCATTTTGAGGTCAGAAGCCACACACGCATCTCCCACTGTGAGCTTAACAGAAATGCTTGTGGTGACAAGCTGCTCTGAAAAGGGGAGCACAGCTGTCCCAGGATGGACAGTTGCGCTCAGTACACCTGCCTGTGCCATCCGGCCAAGGGGTGGGAGCCCCAGAGGCGTGAGTTCCAAGAGAATCGAGGGACACTGCATTGGAAGACAAGAGGACAGAGGAATTGTAGGGAGTGTCTTCTTCCCTTTTGAATTCAGGCAAGCTAATTGCCAAGTCCTCCTGAATCTTAAAGGATGATATCAATCCAGTGCACATTTTCTAATTCCCTAGCTATTTCCCGAACTAGTGAGAATCAGTCAGCGGCTCCCGAGTGTGTAAAATTAAGAAATTTCTAATAGTCCCATAAGTTTGCAGAGTGGATAGAATGACACAGTTTATATAAAACACAAAAAAAACCCATGCTTGGCCTGGAGTGACAAGTTATTACATGTTTATGGCTTTGCATCCTATGTGCAATAATGATGTGACCTAATTATTTCCCAGGATGCGTCCCTGACTGATATGTTGCCTCCTCCCTCCCTGACCACCTGTCCCACCCTCACCACTCGTCCCTCACCACCTGCCTGTGGCACTCAACTCTAGCCACCCCTCGCTTCCTTCTTGCCAAAGCTGTAATGGACGAAAGAAGGACCCAGAAAACAGGCACCCATTTGGGCCTCTCAGACTTCTTTTTACTTATAGCCAATACTGTAATTTTAGCTAGAATGTTGGAGTGATTTTGTTTCCATCATTAGCATGATTCTTACTTATCAGGATGAAATATTATTTCATTTGGTTAAAGAGTAAATAAAAAACAAAAAACACCCACTACATTGTAAAACATGAAGTAATGCCTGGTAACCTTGGGTGTTTTTCTAAAACCCCTAACTATAAACTGCTTAAGGGAGTTGGTTGTAATGTTGATCCATGCAACAGTGCATTTGCTTCACTTTCAGCTTCTGGCTGACCCCTTAATTGGTAAATTAATTGGGTCACATGAGTCAATCAGAATGCATAGTTATTTTTATGAACTCTACCTCCACTGCATTAATCCATGACATGTGTTTCCTAAATTGGAAGAATGACTAAAACATAAGTATAGATTTTTACATGATGTATAGTTCTAAAAGTCAGATGTTGTAAATAATTCATCCATTCACTCATCCAAGAAGTGTTAACTAAGTACCTACTAAGAGCCAGTCACAATTCTAAGCACAGAGGAAATAGATGAATCAAATCGAGGAGGGGCCGTACACTTGCAAATAAATCCTTATCCACAGATTTACGATGGACTTGTGGACAGGGTAGGATGGACAGGGTAGGATGGTGCACAGTGTGGGGCCATACCCATGCCAGAGGGTCAACCAAGATTTCAGAAGGAAAGAATGACATGAAGAAAGATGATTAGGGACACATTGGAAAGTTAAATGGGGAGAGAGGATACAGTGATACAAAGACATTCCAGGTATTAAAAATTTCCTCTGACAATGCTCAAGGCACCAGTGAGAAGAGTAACTCAGAATGCCTAGAATGCAAGGTCTCAGGAAAGAGGGGCAAAGTGATGAGCTGGCACTGAGTGCAGAGCAGCCAGAGCTTAGAAGACCTTGAGTGGCATACTAGCAGTTTGGGTTTCATCTGGAAGGAAATGCGGAATCTCTGAAGGGTTTTAAATAGAAGGGGTGGCTGGTCAGAGGTTTAAAAGCCACTCTAGAGACACTGTGGTTGGTGGACTGGAAAGGGCGAGCTTGGCGGGAAGGAGATGAGCTTAGAAGGTAGCATCAGGGCCCAGATCAGAGATGATGGCGGTCTGGGGTGAGTCAGTGGCTTCAGGAAGAACCTGACAGACAGTAGATTTCAGGTTATTTTTTCCACTTTTTTTGAGATGTAATTGACCCAGGTACACTTAACAGCTCAAATCATCATTGTTTGTTCATGGAAGTAGGAGAAGTTAGAGTCCTGGGCAGTTAACAGGATCAATGGTAGCACCACCAACTCAAGCAGCAGAGAGAGGAGGAGAACCAGGCACTGGGGGAAGATCAGAGCCCCATTCAGCCACATCAACTTGAGGGGGCCATGGGGTATACAAGTCACAGGTTCTGGACAGGCTGTTGTAAGGTGGGTCTGAAGCTCAGGAAATGAGTCTGGGCAGGTGAAAGACATTCGGGAATTATCGCTGCATTCAAAGTGGAACCAACAGAGGACATGTGGTTGCCCAGGAGGCAATAAGTTTGTCCAGGAGAGCGAGAGGTCTGAGGAAGTACAGCGAGAGAGGATGATAAAGGGAAAGGGGTTTGTAAGTGGAAATCACCATGTAGAGCATTTCAGGAGAGTGCAGCCAGGTGTCAGATGGCACAGGGAAGACGGGGAGTGAGCGCTGGCTGTGTCGATGTTGCTGAATTTCAGTTGCCATGAACTCTCTAACTGGCACTGAGTACCTACCATGAATAGGGAGGTGCCAACTGATTTAAAAAGAGAAAACCCAATGGTTTTCAAACTTTGATGTGCATCAGAAATACCTAAAGCATTTATTTAAATACAGATTCCTGAGACCCACCCTCAGACCTTTTGATACATGGGGTCTACATTTTTAAGAAGCACTGAGACTGTCTATGCGGGCAGTCAGAGAATCCACTCTCAGGAACACTGTGGAAGTGCCTCCCTTTAAGTCAAAACTGGGGACTTTTTTAAACAAAAGTATTTTATAAACAGAAGTACTTCCCAGGGATCCATTATATTCATTTCTTTTCACTTAGGGAGACCCAGGAGGCTTCCAGACTGGTTTAATCTTCCAAGTGACTTCAGTCTGGTATCCCTCAGTTTCTTCAATATGAGATAAGCAGTTCTCATATATACTGAAAGAATAACCTGGATGTTTAAGACAATATATCTACAATGTCCTGATTCCACCATAGCTCCAGGCCCTCAGAGGTAGGGTTCAGCAATCCAGAAATTTCTATTCTCCCCAGTAGATTCTGTGATTTAGGCAGGTTTAGAAATAACTGAATAGATAATCTCTAATCCGACATCAATCCTTACTAGTCCATGAATTCAGTGAGCATCTGCGGGAGGAATTATGTTTTGGCTGCCAAAATCAGGCACTCATAAACCTTCCTTTCAAAAAGGAAGTTTAAGATTCCTTGATGTCAGCAGAGCTTGCGATAGGAAGTTTAGTCCAACTGTGAGCTTTCAGAGTAAACATTACAATGATCTAGAATACTAGCTGGTCCTATTAATTACACTGTTGAAGAACTTGGATGGATTGTGGGTGCCTTAATGTAAACATTAGGTTCAGTAATTGTTACTATCAAGCTCAATGGCCTCTTCAAATCAGTCAGCAAAGATTTACCACTGTTGTTTCAACAACAGAGGCGTTCAGGAAGAATGAATCCTTTCATCAGCTCTAAAATAGGAAAATTCAGTGAGCATCTATCTAAGTCAGTGCCAAACAATAAATTCTCTGGCTAATAAGGATTATTAAGGGAAAAAAGAGGTCTAATAAGTAACATAAAGGGTTGGTAATCACTATCATTTCAAAGTCCTATTTCTCCAGAGGTAAAGGTGATAAATACTTGCAAATTAGCTACTTATATCCCCTAATCATCTTTCCTTCTTTCCTTTATTTCCATCTAGTACGAGCAATGGTCCCCAGACTAGAGTCTGCTGAAAGAGTAGGGGAATGCAGAAATAAGGGCATGCATGGTGGATCAGCACTGAAAACCTGCCTTTGCCAGGTCTGCCAGGATTTTCTCTTCTGATGACCCCAGGGAGGGACTGTCTGCTTCCTACAAAACACAGGGAACTTGCCTAGGTTAAAAACCTGAGTAGGGCTTCCAGTGCCTACATAATTAAAACTCACATTTCTTAGAGAAAAACAAGAGCATTTTCCCATTGTGTCTTGGTTCCCCTTACTTCCTCCTATCCACCCCTTCCTACCCTCACTCCCTGATACCATACACACCCTGGATTCCATGAAAATTAAACTTCAAACTTTCTACAATTCAAGGTCTTTTTCTGCATGTGCTGAAGCCTCCAGTGAAGTACTTTCCTGCTCGCCCTTCTCATCTGGCAAACCTCTGACCTCTCATGAGCCAGCTCAGACAGTGCTTTCTTGGCAAGGCCCTCCCAGACTACCCCAGACAAACATATAGATCCACCCTTGATGCTCTGGAGCCCTTTGCTTAAAACCCTATAATATCAAGTACCCTCTGAAACTATTACTCATCTGATTGCTCACCAACTCTTCTGCTGGACCATGAGCAGCTCAAGGTCAACCTCATAGAATCTTAAAAACATCTGTTGGATGGATAGAAGGAAGGAAGATTAGATGAATGGAGTGACAGACACAGGGAAGGAAAAGGAGGCAGAAAGGAGAGCAGGATTGGAATCAGAAGGCCTATATTTCTTCATCTGTTGATACAACGAATGTGTATTGGGAATAACTATTAAGCTCAGGGCACTGCGGTAGGTGTACAGAGACAAATAAGGCACACCTCTGACCTCCACAAAAAGCTCACAGACCAACAAGGAACACAGACAAGCAAGCAATTAAATGAGAATCTATAAAGTCAGTGGAGGCATACATGGAAAATATAGGAAAATTAGCCAAAACAGTCCAGGGGAACCAAATTGAAAGCTGAATCCTAAAGTGTAAGCAGGGCTAGAAGCAATTTACATTTCTGGTAGAGGGACAGTATGTGCAAAGTAATGAAAATAAATAAAAGCTTGGAAAAAAATTGAAAAACAAATGCCGCAGTGTATGTTAGCATGCAGGCAGAAGAGAGAGGCTGGAGAGACAAGTGCATTGTGGCCACTCTAGAGGTGTCTAGAGTAAGCATGGACGTGAGAGTAGCCAGAAAGCTCTCACTGAACACCAGCCTTTGCACACACTGCTCCTTTTATTTGGTATAGGCTCTGGTTCCTCCAGCCAAATTCTGCCCACCCTTCAGTTAGACGTTCCAGGCACCCTATGCTTTTCCATTAGAACATTCATCAAAATTCACTGAGAAATTCTAATAGTTGGCTGCTCCAGTATACTGGAAGATTTGCCAGGACAGGCTTGTATCTGTTGTTCATCACTGTATCCCCAGCACCTCTAGTGCATGGGCTATAGTGAGCCCTCCATAAATATTGATAAATGAATACAAGATATGCTTGGTCTTGTTGACCGGATCTTTTCATCATGAAATCTATGAAATAGTAAACAGAATCCCATGTGGGAGATGTTTGAGAAAAAGCCATGAAGTGGAAAGAGAGCAGAGAGCTGGTTCTCCCCAGCCTCTGACATTCAGACATGATGTGGCCTCCAGCAAGGCATGGCAGCTCATGAAGCCTGGTTTCTTATTTATCAAATGGGGCTGTTGGACTGGATGAAATCTAAGGATGCCCCTAACTCCTCAAGTCAACAATTTTTGCATTATGGAAGCTCCAAAGCCATAATGACCCATAGTGCTGAGTCCTTTGGTGATACTAAAATGGAGGAAAGACCTACAAGCCATTTCCTTTCAGAACTGTGGGCTCACTGAACTGTCCCGAGGGAAACCAGTGCAAAGTCCACTCTTGACTTTACTAGATGTGAAAATGCAAAGAGGAGAGGAGAGGTCACTTCTCCTGCACAAATAAACATTCTCTTAGAAAAAGAGATGGATATGGAGAATGCAGTGTTTACTTTCAAGTTTAAAACACCCAGAAAGAGTCAATCCCCCTACAGTTAAACTCAGGATAAAGGCTGGAGGTGCCTCTGGCAATAAAGGACCACATAATCTACTCTATGCCCAGGAGACTCAGAGGGTTGGAAACAAACTAAAGCCATGATTTAAGTAATTTCATCTGTGTGTTTCCAGAGATTAATTATATTTATTGTATCTGACACTGGTCAGGGTTAGCAAATGTCTTCTGTGAGCCTTACAACAAAAGTTAAATAGCATTACTCGTAATGGCTGATTTTGTTTTATTATATCTGACTCAAAGCCAAAGGGAGACAGCACTTAGAGCTGTCCATGGACATTAATGTTTGGAAAGCAACGCAGACAGCTCCCGTCCCTGGCCTCCTACGGGCACCTCCACATGCTGCCCACCTCCCTCAGGATGTGTGATGGTAGTGGGTGAGGGCAGGAAGGTAGGTTAATACCTCCTGAATTTATTGTGCAGCCGCCTCACCCAGAGCACAGTGACAGGCATGCTGGACTCTCGGAGGTGGAGAAGACAAGGATTCTTGACCCCGGCATGCACAGGGGTCGATAACAGTCTCACAAACATTATCCGATGAAGACGATATTATAGGCCATAAGACAGGTAAGATAATAATAGGATGAGGATGTATACACAAGGGACAAGTAACCCCTAGTTGGGAGAAACCAGGAAAGGAGGCAGCATTGGAGATGAGCCAGCAAAGAGGTACCTCATGGGCCGACACAGATGGGAATTGGATTCTGGCTGCCAAGATTGGCACAGGCAAAGGTGGGAAATTGAGGCAGGGGGAGCAGGTTCAGGCAAAGCTTTAGACAGCACATGTCCGTGGGGGGTAACAGTACACAGTGGGACAGGGAAGATGGAGCATGAGGTGGAAGGCCTTGAATACTGCCCAAATAGAGGGCATACATTTGATAGTAAGGAGCATGTATACCCTTGAGCGGAGGAGTACCCGTGAGAAGAGCTATATTCCAGTGAGATTAGTGCAAGGGTGGTGTGAGATATGCAGCCAGCAGGGCCTGTAAGAAATTGCCTCCCACAGCCCAGTTGAAAGCCACTGCTCTAGAGCAGCCACCCCATTCACCAGGGTCTGTAGTATCGTTTCAGTACTACAGACGTTGACATGGTGGGTTTGGTAAGTTTTAGTCGGCTGGCCTGGGACACCTAACTACCATGCTTCCACAAAAAAATGCAATTTTGAATTTCAAGCTATTGACTTAGAAACAACCTTCAAATCAACCCATCCATGAGTTGTGGATTGCCCTTTCAAATGATGGACATTGGTTTATTTTCTTTTCGGGGTGCATCCACTCCTCAAGGAGGACTTCCAATCCAATGGAAAAGATGAAATTATTTTGGACAAAGGAACCAGGATATCCAAGCATGAGGGCATTTACATCCATCAGTGCCCAGGACAGTGGGACAGAAGAGCACAAGCCATCGAGGAGGCCACACCCCTAGCTACACAGTAACCTGTCTCCATAAGCCTTAAACAAATTGCACTAAAGTGGAATGTCTTTAAAATCCACAACATCTTTGCAAAGTTAGTTTTACTGGAAAATTGTTCTCTCTTTCTAGAACATTAGTCCCTAAGGACAGAGTACAGAGGGGAGAAACTTGTTTTTTTTATGAACTTGCCTAAGAAAATTGATACACCCTAAAGCCCATCTAGTTATGAAATTCCAGTGCATCTGTCTCTTGTTTACTTTGACACCAACAATCTAAATCTACTTGGGACACTCGATGCAAAATCGTAATAGCTCTGTTCATTTTTATTTGACTTTAAAAGAAAAAGAAGTGGAACAAGGGGAACAAAGTCTTAGTTAATGATCAAGAAAATAGGGCAGAAATTAATGTCTATGCAAAATGAATCAAAATCAAACCTCTGTATCTCTGCATTCTCAATAGATTCTCTTTCTTCACAGACATGTACGTCTCTACTGCATATTTTCTGGGTCCATCATTGATACCCCATATTTTATTATGCCAAGTATAAATCCTTAAACATAAGAACTTTCTACTGCCTATCTTTGAAAAAAGTATAACTCAAAAGATACAATAAAAATGTACCACAAAATTGTGCATGCTGGCATAAATAGTCACACGAACAGACATATATCTATTGAGAAATGCATGTTCACATAAATATTTTTAACATTTTATTTCAACATAATTTTAGACTTACAGAAAAGATGAAGAACAGCATGAAAAATTCAGAATTCTCATACAGCTTTCCCCTAGGTTTCCCAAATATTACCACCTATCCTGTGTGTATGGATAGATGTGTAGTTTGCACATGATGCACTTCTATCCCTAACAGTTGAAGTATTTGTCTCCTAAAAACAAGACCGTTCTCTTATATAGCTACAGTATCATTATCAGAGTAAGAAAATTAAAAACACCATTGTTCAGACCTACTATACAGACTTTATTTGAATTTTGCCAGTTGTCCAAACAGTGTCCTTTAGAGCAAAAGAAAACCCCAGATCACACATTGCATTCATCTGTCCCATGTTCAGCAATACCAACCTTCATGTGTGAAGAGCAGAGACAATCTGCAGCCATCATGCAGGAACTCAGAAAATACAGTCCCTGTGAGTTCTTTCTGAGGATTCTGCTTCAGCGCATTCTTCAGACAACTAAACTAACAAGAGAAGCTACACACAAGGACAGACGGTGAGCATTTTAACATATGGTTACTTGAAGATCTAAGTCTTAAAAAGGTAAGGGAGACCTTACAGAATATATGACTATTGACATAGATCTGACAATGAAGACATAGTAAAGCCATAAATAATGCAGGAAGAATGAAGATATCACACGTGACAAAATAAAATTAACTGTTTTCAGGAACCATGACTGATGGTAGTAGCATTGTGTTATTATTCTGAGACTGTTGTTTGTATCTATGGGATAAGCAAGTGAGTAATTATGGGATATTCTAGAGGTAATATTCTATTTCTGTACACTTGAGAACTAAGGTTTTCATGAGAAAGAAGGAGATACAGATGTAATATAGAGGAATTAAAGTAAAAGCCCTGTAGTCTTAACTTTGAATTAGAAGTCATAACTTTGAATTAGAAGTCAGTGTGAACTCACAAGGCATTTTGTCTTTATACAGACAGATGATAATATAGATAACAACAATGGTGATAGAGAGAGAGAGATATGGATGCTAGCCTAGATACAGACAGATAGATAGATAGATAGACAGGCAGACACATGCATTTAGGTGTGTATGTTTTTTCCTAGCTCAACCCACTGAAAAATCCTAGAAATAGTGGCCAACCCATTTCTAGAATCATGTCAAGAAAACACAAGAGCAACTGATGATAGAAGAAGCCTAACCTGAGGAGCTTCTCTGGGTCAAAGATGAGACAATGTGAATTCCCATAAAGATAAGAATTGTAATAGATTGAAACTCATCACATATGTTTAAATCCATGAGCTCATAATGATATTATAAAACCTAACCAGTAAACTTTTGAGGATGACAAAGAACCAATACATTTCTTGAAAACTAAGTAGGTAAAAGGCAAACATCAAACATTCATTTTACTGTCTTATACAAACTATACCACTAGATAACCAAATAGTAGATGAAAGGAAGCATCACCTTATAAAACTATACCAGATAATAAATGAAAACAAAATGATGGAATTAGATTATCACCATTCCACAGCCCCCAATGAATGGGTCTAGGCAACATGCAAAGCATTTGCCAACACTGGAAACCGGGGGGACTGAACAAGCGTGATGAAGAAACACAGTGCCACCTACAGCCAGCCATCCCAGGGGCAGAACGTGAATCTGCTGAGACTTCGGGGCTCAGCTGCCAGGTTACAGGGGGATGCAGAACAGAGGAGCATGTTGAACTGCACCATAAGTGTAGAATCAGCAAAAGTCAGCCTGGGGGTACTCCACAGGACAATCCACAGAGATCTATGGCATGCATTCTTCAAGTTTATGCATGATAACTTTTTTTTAATGGGCAAACCCATTGCATTTAGAACTATACACTTTTGATTAAACCATAAAGATGCAACCAATTTAATACCATAAAAACCATAAAAGTGATTACTTTTGGTGGGAATAAGGAAGTTTCTAGAGGAATTGGTTACTTCTGGTGGAAGTAAGGAAGTTTCTAGAGAGACTAGCAAAGTTCTTTTACAATAAAAAGGCTTAAAAATATACTTAAAAGTCAAAAAACAAGCTAGCTGTTATTTTAGAGACTTTTCAAAATAGGAATCCATTAGGATTATTATATATATCAGGAAACCCTTACAATACACATCTATATATAAAAAAAGTGTCTAGAAGTCTTGAAGCCTGCATACCAAACTCTGAATGGTGGGATGGTACTTAATGGAGCTGGGAGTGAGATGGAGAGGGAGCCAGGAGGCACAGCACAGGTGGACCTTTACTTTTTGCTTGATATATCTTCATACTGTTTGCATTTTTACAAGCAACTTTTCATGTACTATTTATACAGATTAAATGACTCAACAATCAAGGCATGAGTGAGCTAAGGAATGGGTCATCTAGTGGGCGAGTGACAGTGAATTAACAAATCAGTGAGTGAATGAATGAGTTAGCAAATCAATGGAGAAAGAAAAAAGCACTCCAGTATGGCAGGCAGCTCCTAATAGTAAAGTCTACATATAATCATGTCAATGAACCACAGGAAGAAAACAAGAGATCATGCAAAATCTGGTCAACCCAGATATTTTACAGCCTGCATATTTGAGGATCCTTAAATCCCTAGTCACCAACTCAATGAGATTTATGCTAAAACTTTATAAATGAAAAATTTACAAGGAAACTTGATGATAGAGCAGTAGAGTGTGACTTCGGAACCAAATACCATTTTGAATGATCCCCTATGGCCGGCTCAACACCATCCTGCCTGCCCTCGGGGAACCCCCTAGTCATTAGATCCCATCATGAAACCTTGCTAGTCTTGTAATTGTCATCATTCCCTTAGAATTCCAAAGCACACCTCTGCATCCACCCAGAACTAGGTTTTTGTAAACATTCCTTTTAAGCACAGAACAACAGCCTCCAAATCACTTACCACCCAGCGTCCGAATTCAGAGCAGAGGCATTCTTTCAAAACTGAAGCAATTAAAAAACAACTTTACCTCCAACCAAGTTTCTTCAAGTCATCATATTTAACTCTGGGAATTCAAGGTCCTAGAAAGCTTGTCAGAAGGAGAGTATGCTCCTTAACTTCTCTTGGCTTCAGAGTCCGGGTCTTTGGCTAAAATGGAAAGATTATGCCATCTACCTCATAGAGAGCTTCTGGGCTTCCATGAGAGTTACGTGAAATGCCTCATACAGTGCTTGGTGCACAGCAAGTACTCAGCAGCTGTTGGCTGTAGTTATTATTTGTTTTATTAAGGTGAAATGCACATAACATAAAATTATGCATTTAAAGTGAACAATTTAGTGGCATTTACTATAAGCACAATGTTGTGCAACCACCGCTACTCATGCCAAAACATTTTTATTACCCAAAAAGAAGTCCCATACTCATTAAGCAGTCAGCTCCGTAAGTCCCTTTCCCTTCTGGCTGTGATGACCACCAATCTGCTTTCTGTCTCTACAGCTTACGCATTCTGGATGCATCATATAAACGGAATCATATAATATGGAACCTTTTGTGTCTGGCTTCTTTCACTTGGCATAATATTTTCAAGGCTCATCCACACTGTAGTATCTATCGACACTTGACTGGTTTTTAGGTCCCGTGATATGCACTGTGTAGGTATATAATTGGTTTATCTTTTCTTCTGTTGATGATATTCAGGCTGTCTCTGTGTTTTTGCTATTGCGAAGGGCGCTGCCATGAGCATTCATGGATTTGTATTTGTTTCAGTACCCATTTTCAGTTCTTTTGGGCATAAACCTAAGAGTAAAGTAGCTGGGTCATATAATAATTCTATGTTCAACTTTTTGAGAAATCACAAAGTTATTATTTCTAAAGCATTCATTTCAGTGCCTACTAAGTACAGGCAATACTACACACAGGGTGATGTACATATCCATTAGCCATCACCCCTATGAGAATATATTTTCTGTGAGCACCATTCCTCTAAAAGAAAACAAATAGTTATAATTTACCATAAGTCTAGGCAAACTCATGACAAGCGAACCACAAATTTCAAAGGAGTCTTTAGCCCTCAAACATACATAATTCAAATACATGTAGGTAAATAAACCTATTCTTTTAAGTAGTGCTGATAACTTCTAAGTATAGGTCAAACCTGACCTTCTATGGCATCAAACTATAAAATGCATTTCTAGGTCTTAAGTCATACATATCCATGCTTGCACAA
This sequence comes from Manis javanica, assembly GCF_040802235.1. Classification (NCBI taxonomy): domain Eukaryota; kingdom Metazoa; phylum Chordata; class Mammalia; order Pholidota; family Manidae; genus Manis; species Manis javanica. Next base: position 48,543,860 of record NC_133158.1, on the reverse strand, counting down.
ATACAAAATGGTAGAAAGTCTGTCACATCATTGCTCAAATGGATCCATAGTTAAGGAAAAGCAGGTTAGAGAAACAGAGTAGCAAGCTGTAAGAGGAACTATTAACAGATCGGTAGAATTGTGGAGGGGGGAACAACTCAGTAGGCTTCAGACAGACCAAGCCAGGGCAAAGATTCAAAGAGCAGAACAACCCGACAAGAATGCCAGGACATGGAGAAGATGTGCCAGTTGTGGAAGGAGGCAGGGTTCAGAGATGAGAGAGGAATGTTAGCTTCGTGCCCTTGCCAATACCTTCCGTGGCTAATTACACCCTGACAGCCTATAAATTCCTCTAATCGTCTTCAGTGAAGAAACTATTCTTCTACCCAACCCCACAACTATTAAGTGGTGTAACTGGTTTAGAAGTAACTTCCAGAATCACCCAAGTGGTGTTGATTACCACTGGTGGGTGTGGACAAGGAAGAAAGAAGAATGTATTCTTCTCAGAGCCTCTGGGCAGCAAGCACCATGCATGGGAAATACCAGATTCCAAATACAGAATGTCCCTATTCCCCAGCTGGAACAAAGGCCTGGAGAACACCTCTCCTCCCGAACTTTCTCTCTTCCTGCTCTGCCGCTCCCAAGACAAGGACCCAGCACAGCAGCTAACCTCTCCAACCAGCCGACCCTCAAGGTCATTTTTTAGTTAGCTCTTTCACCATGGAGGTATTCTGGCTTCATATAATGTCAGCTAACAAAAATTTGGTTTTTCAGAGACAAAAACTAACTCATCTCCAACCAGCCACTACTTGCATGGTTCTGGATGAAGACAACACTATTTAGCATTTGTTCGGTGCCTTTCACCTTCAAGATTCTTTACAGACATAGTTCAGGGGAAGAGCGGGTGGGTAATAGGTTGACAGATTACCTTCAAAACTCTGTTTTTCAGGTGGCTAGTCTGTACTTTGTTTAAAGCAGGACTGTCAATCAGAGGAACTGATTCTAAGAAGATAGTGAACAATCTATGAGGCAAAAGAAAATCAGTGATAAAATAACTCCCGTAAAGTGAGGCTTACACCTGCTAAAATTCACTTTGGAGGCAGGCACACTTCAGTTCAAATCCTTATCCTGCCATTTACTAACTCCATGTTTCTGAGAGCGTCAATAGTCTCGTGGGAAAATAGGAGAAATAACAGCACTTACCAAATGGGCTTGAGTGAATTAATGTTCAGCCTAATGATCAGTGATCACATAAGTAGTGGTAATAATATGCCCCCTATCAGTGACTCAACTTTTAGAATATAATTTATTATGTTATAGGGCTAAATCTTTCCAAAATTTTAAAAGTTTGGGAATCCTTGAAAACACTGAAAAGTGCAACTGCCCATCTACTAGCTTGTGAACTCAGAGAGCAGGGACAGCTTCTGGTTCATGGCCATTATATCCCAACCACCAGTGCCTGATGCAAAGCAGGCATTTGGTAAATAGGTGTTGAATGGATGAGCAAGTCAATGAGTGTGAAAAGGCATATGACACTCTACCAGAATAAGGGAGATTTAAATATAACCTTAAAAAAAAATTCTGTGTATGACAAAATCCCAGGGCATGGCAAGGGAAGGACAGAGGTCCTCTTATGTCCCCGTCAGTCTTAGAGGAATGCCATAAAGATCCTGGCCTTTGTTATTGCCTGTAAATTCTGGAGGAAGAGAAACTGCAAACACTTGTGTGTCTTCCTCTCAACACTGCTCTGAGAATCTTGGGGTTTCAAATGGAAAGTCAATGGTAGAGGTAGGGATGAAAGAAAGAAAAAACGGAAGTATTATTGCAAAACATTCTAGAGTTTTCAGGACAAAATGTAAATATGCCGAAGAACATCAGACAGATGTTCATGGACCTCTCTATGGTTTTGCAAAATGAACAAGGAGATTTCATAAACATTCATGTATTTTGTATTGCTGACAAATTATACAGCCCCTCTGCCATCTTAAAAACTGTTGGATATTTCCAACAAGTAGGGAGAAATACAGTCCTCAGTCTTTCTTCAAGATATCTGAGAAAGTGGGACTAGACACGGGTTGGGGGCCGTGTCGCAAAAGCCACGTAATGTTTCAAAAGGCAGATGGGAAGAGATGTGTCCCACCCAACGGCATAGAATTCCATGGTGAGAACAGTGACTGGGTCTGTTTTGGGACTGTGAGCAGCTAGAGGATGTTTGCCTAAATGCTAAAAGGACTCTAGTCATGTGCTTTTTCCATGTTGATAATTACTCATCCATTTAAAAAGAAAAAAAGACATGAAAATGAGCATTTCTCCCAGGTGAATGCCTACATTAAAGCTTTCATGATGCATCTTAAAGGAACTGAGAACTTAACAGTGCAAGAACAAAACTGTCCTGCAGAAACTGGCACCCTCCCAAAAAGCCATCGTTCAGGTCTCACCAGCACCAAAGCTGAAAGGGTATTTGTTTGTTCTTTGTCTACTTTAAACATGTGAACATTAAAGCAATATATATGATATTCTGACCTTGCAGAACAGCAGCATTCTAAACTCTAGCTTTATATAAAAGTAAAAAATGGGGATATGGCTGGGTTCTCCCACCCCAGCTCACAAGTGAGGAAATGTTCGAGAACCTAAGCCAATGAAAATACACAAGATGTTGTCACATATCCAGTTTTCACCCTTCTGAAGACCCCACCTGTATTGCTTCATCCCCTGTACCTGAACCACCTCCAAGCCAACTTTAGAGTCCTTTTCTTCTAAGTTTCCTGTACTTCCATCCTTGTCCCATGACATTTTCGCACCTTGGCAAAAATCCTAAAGTTTTCAGGGTGGTTAGCAAACAGTAGGTGTCAGCCTAAGGGTTAAGAATTCAAACTCCCAGATGATAATCATCAGCATATTGTTCTGGAAAATTAAATACACCTGGTCCAAGTTTCTTAAGGCTGTTCTCTTTGGAGGTGTTTCAATTTTTTTAAAAAGAAGAAACTGATTCAAGAATGTGAACTTCATTTCTCACATATATTTTCCTAGGCTTCTTTTCTTTATTTTTCTCTTTTTTTTGTTTGGTTTTTTTTTTTTTGTATTTTATTATGTCTTTTGGGTTCTTCCCAGATTTTTACCTACGCTTGTTCTTTCTGACACTGAAAATTTGTTTGCATTCTGCCATCTTGGTAGAGGCATCAAATGACAAAAGAAACTGCTCATTCAAGAAGTCCTGCTTGCACCATCATTAGATTCAGGTAATCTATCTGCACAGACCTCCAGTGACAAGGAAGGACAGCACCTGGCTGACTCAGTGGAGGGGGTACATGCATTCAAGAAATGCTTGTTTAATCCTTCTATGCCCCAAACACTCTGCTCACATCAAGGCTCCAAAAAACAAATCAGGATGTGCTGGTTCTGGAGGCATTCACATCTGTTGGAAATGAAGGACTAGGCCGGAGGTAAGCATAGGTTTTAGCAGAGGAGAGAACACTCTCCATGACCTGTGATATCAGGAAGACCAAGGAATGCAGCATGTGAAGTGTCACTGGTTCACCAGATGATGGAGGTGCCGTAACAGGCCTTCCAGGCAGAGACAGCAGAGGCAAAAGTGTGGGAACATGAATGGACAGAGGCATTGGAGACATGGGGCATTTCAAGGTGGCCAGATCATATTTCAGGAAGAGTTACAAAAATGAAATATCTGTCGAAAATAAAGCTATGGTGTGTCATGCCAAGGAAGTAAGATTTAACCTGCTAAGAGGAAAGCAAAATACAAGGTGAGCTTTCAGTCCGGCAAGGGACTCAAGACGGAGTTATAATAGCAAGCACAACCCAATGTTTCTCCTTTGGCTGTAGAAGTGCATGCAGGGAGGCGAGAAGCAAGAGGGGAGAAAGGAATCCTTTGCAACTGAAGACAGTTTGGAGGGGACTTTCAGAAGAAGGTGGCCTTTAAAGAACGCCTGAAAAAGTGAGCAGAATGCATACCATGAGTGATGAGGAAGTAAGACCTGATCAGAGGGGAGGTGCAGGTTGGTGAGCATGCATGGCTTGTTCCAGAAGGAGCATGGGCTCTGCCAGGGTTGGCCTGAGGCTGTTGGAGGGTTCCATTAGGAGATAAGCTGGCAAGTTAGACTGCATCTCATTGTGGAGGCCTTTGAATGCCAGATTAGGGACATGATTCTGACAGCAACAAAAAGCCTTCAGGATTGGTGATTTGGAAGTTAACTCTGGCAACATTGTGCAATATGGATTGCATTTGGAGAGAGACTAGGCAGAGAGACCAGTCAGGGGACTACTGCAAAAACTGGGCAAGAAATGGCAAGAGTCTTCTGCTGTGGCTGGGCACATTTCCCAGACTCCCTTGCAGTTGGGTGTGGCCATGTGGAATGTAAGCAGAAGTGATGGGCTCAGCTGCCACATCTGTCCATCAAACCTCCTGAGTGTCTCTAGTTGCCTTTTTCCTTCCAGGGGTCAGTAATGAAGCTGACTTGAGGGTATCCTTGGAAGTCCAATGGAACCTCCATCAGCCTGAATACCTGAATGGCTGCGTGGACTATGACCTGCTTACCTGACCAGTACTCTTACATAAGCAAAAGCTAACCTGCTATTGATTTTGTGCCATTTTAGGCTTTAAGATCTATTTGTTACACCAGTTATGCCTACCCTAACATTGGCCTCAATTATGAGGATGACAGTAGGAATGGAGAGAATCAGAGTCAAGAGATGCTGCAGAGGTTAGTCCTCAAGACAGCTATCAATCTTAAGTGCAGGCAAGACTGAAGTGTCAAAGATGGTGCTACTATTTCCAGTCTGGATGAAGAGGAGGATTGTCAGGATTAATCTTAAAGAGTGACTGTGCAAGGTAATGAGATCCATTTAGGACCTGTAGAAGTTGGGGCATCCTGGGGGATGCAGGTGGAGCTGTTTGGTAGGCAATTGGGAAGGCAAGTAAGGAACAAGACCATGGAAGTCTGGTAGAGCTGTGGATGCTTCCAGAACAGACCACGCTGCCCAAGAAACCCTGCGCACTTTCCTCACAATGCAAGGAATGTTGCAGATGTCAAAAGCTAGACCTTGTATCAGTCAGTTATTTAAAATACTATTGGTGAGCTTTTAAGGTAAACACTGAATGAATTATAGGTAATAAATGGTCTTGAGTTAAAAAAAATCTGTTCTGCCACTTGCTAGCATAGCAAGAGACTTCATCTCTCAGGGCCTCCATTTTCCTCCAGTATAAAATGGGGTAATACCTCTGCCCTTTCAGTGTGGTTGTGAGGAATAGCTGTCACATGGTGCTCAGCATCCTCATGTAAGATTCCCATAAACCAATGACCAAAGGAGCTGGTATTTATTGAATTCATCTAAGCATGCTGCCGGCTCCACCCACTTAATCTTGACAGCACCACTGGTAGGCACTATCACTTTCTCTGTTATTCAGAACAGCAACCTGAGACCAGAGAGGTTAAGGAGATTGCTCAAGGTCACACAGCTAATGGTGAAGCTGGGCCATGGCCCCAGCAAGTGGACTCTGGCATGTGGGCTCTTCTCTCCCACAGCCACAGGACACACCCATGGGGGGCACTCGCCCTAAGAAAGCACAGTCTCTTCTGGAGCACAGTGTCCCTCTTCCCTCTTCCTTCTCAACCTTTCTTGAGCCCAGCCTAGGAAGTATCTCCAGTGGTTGGAAACACCTGCTCATCATCTTTAGAGGACTTCACTGGGGCCCTGCCAGTTCCCAGCAGGTTCTAAGTGACTATGAGAACCTTTCACTTGCACTTGAAGAGAAGTTCCATGAAATGGGAAATGGTCAAGTATCCCAGAGAAATGAATGCCCATTGGGCAAGACAATAATCCTGGGGAATATATAAGCCTCCTAATTTTTCAAAGCATGTCCACAAGCTGCATCTCTTTTCCACCAAAGGAGATTGGGACACAGGCTGTTCAAAGTTTCATGAAGGGAAACAGAATACACTGGAAGAAGAAAATGTAGATTATCACTCTCGAGAGGCTGTTTACTGTACCTATCCCTTCTCTTTCTCATGTTGGACCCTCACGAGCCCAGGAGGACAGGCACAATGGAGGAGAAGGAGAGATGGGCCACTTTGGCTTCTTGGCCTTCTCCTGGGCTGTGGGGTCTGTCCCATTTGGAAATGGCCCAGCTGCAAAGTGAGCCTCCCCAGAGGTCACTACACTGTTCTTCCCATCAGTCTCTTTCAGGCTATTTTACTCTCTTGTCTGGAGAACAAGGTCAGACTGAAGCACAGCTTCTGCTGCAGGTTACAGAAGTTAAAGTACCAAAAGGTTAAAACCAAAGCAGCAGGAGGATGCTTGGAAAGACTCCAGGGCTCGGAGCCGCTCAGACCACAGTGTTTAGCTTGGTGAAGTATAAATGCCCAAAGGGGAAAACCCAGGAAACTACGCTGCCTCCATTTTATTAGTAAGACACTCCAAGTAGTTTCAAAACTGTAAAGCTCAGAGCACTTCAGGCAGCTTTTGACCTGTCTGCTGGAAGCCCTACAGGATCACCTGCCATGAGCATCTCCCCTGATCTGCCCTCAGCCACCTCCTCAGCTCTCACTCACTATTAGCACCTGAGGGGTCCATGTGCATGGCAGCCTTTTCTCCAGAACGCACAGACTGCCCAGGTCCCTTTCAGGATTCTGCAGAGCTCACAGACCTTCCCCTTGCATCTATGACCCTTATTCCTATGCCCATGATAGCCTCCTTTAAAAACAAACAAACAAAAGAAAGATTTTATATTGCATTTAAAAACCACAAAATAAAATAAGGGATCAATCAACATATATCTCAGCAGTCCTTCCAGGAGTCTCTGTACCCCAGAGCATGGAGGCTGGCTATTGCCTTTTCCTTCTTTGCTCAGAATGAAGCTCATTCAAGGATCAGAGATGACTCACACTCGAGTTCTTAAAATCAAACTTGTTCCCCCACATCCATGACCCTGAACTTATCCAAGCTGTAGAGATATGCTTTTACCACCATTCCACCAAAACACCTCCCATTCAGATCAACAATGGTTTTAACAGCTGCTGAAACCCTCTCAAATTCTAAAAGCCTTCATGCTGCTTCATCTTCGGGGCAGCACCTCAGTCCTCCTCACACAGAGAATTCCATTCATAGTGAGTTTACCACTTCACAAGGCTGACCGAGCCTCCCTACACGAACATCTTTTTAAAGCTGACCAGGGGATCCTGTGCACACACTCTGTGGTCAGTGGGAATCTCTCCGATCCAAGCTCTGCATTTTCCTGAGGGGGAAGATAGGCCCATAATGTTAAAAGACTTGCCCACAGTCACATGCTATGTAGGAAACCTAGTCACCCTCCAACATGGTACAGATGCTCAAAGAGCTTTAATATTTTCTCTAGGCCTCAAAGAGGAAAGCCACCTCCTGTTTCTTAATTCTTTAGCTCTTGTTGGTAACAACTTATTCTCTTACCAAACAAAACTTCATGGCAGAAAGGACTTAGGCTTAAAGGGGGAGCAGCATTTGGCCATGAACAGGAGGAAGAGAAGCAAGTCCAGGCAGCACGAGCAAAGGTACGGAGGAAGGACCTCCTGAGATGCATTCACAGGCCACAGAGTAACTAGTTCCATGGGCTGGAGCATAAGGCAGATGAAAAAGAATCATGAGATGCAGATTTAAGCAACTGGTATCCTTATAACCATTCTTCAAAAGTAATTAATCTCCAGTTACATAAACATATTGAGAGAGATAAGTCCCATTGTGTGTAATTCTATCTTATTATAACTTCAGTAAGTCTGCACCCCAAGAACATTGGAAGGAATCAAACATTGCGAATCATAAGGGGTAGATTTTGTGTAAGGAAGAATTTCCCGATCATTGGAGCTCTTCATAAAAGGCATTTGAGGGGAGACCCACAAAGCAATGAGCTCCCCATTGCATGATGCTTTCAAGCAGAAGCTAGATGACTCCCAGCTGGAAGGTCAGAGAAATTTCTGCTTTGGAGGGAAGTGGGCAGGAGGACACTTAAGGAGCCTTCCAAGCATAGCAGCTTGTCATCTTTTGAGTAAGAACTAAGCAAACACCTGGATGTAACCAGAGTTCTGCTCCTTGCTAGCTGGATACCCTGGGCAAAGCAGCTAACCTCTCTGTGCCCCAGTTTGCTCCATGGTAAAATGGAGATAAACAGCAGTGCCTACTTCTAGGGTTGTTGTGAGAATTAAATGAGTTCATCTATATCAGGGTCTGAGACATAACCAATACTTGGTAAATGTTAGTTGTTGTTTTTATTATGACATTGTTATTATTACCGTGTAGTCTGAGTTCCATCCTCTTTCCCTCTGCAGTACCATATGAGACCCTTACAAACAGATGCCACTGAAGTGGCTATGCAACACAATACAACATCCTTCCGAGCACAGACCATGCACAAAATGCCCAGTTTCCTTCTGGTGGCCCCTTTCTCCCTCCTTCCCTCTCTCCCTCCCTCCCTTCCTTCTTTCCTTCCATCCTTCCTTTTATTGTCATAGTGAAGCACAAGTGCCTTGCCAATGGGTTTCAGCCCTGGGCAAGTTTGATATGGATTCGGTGTGACCAAAGAAAATGACAGCAAAACGTTCTTGGAGTGAAAGGGTTATACCCAACTTTATTTCCAGTCTGGCAGGTCAGTCACTGAAATCCCATTCACTCAGAGCGAGTCTGCATGCAGCAAGCTGGTCTCTGCCTCTGGGCCCCTCTGTCTGCACAGCCATCCTATGGGCTCTTCTGTCTGCACAGTCGTCCCACACAGCCATCCTCTGGGACTCTGTCCTTGGCACTGCCACCACTCCAGCCTCTGCTCTGCTCTCCTGCAGGCTTGCAGCCCTGCCCCGTGGTGTGCCCAGAGCACTGGGCAGGGCTCTTTATATAGAGTCAACAGTCATGTATTGCCTACAGGTGTACAGTGAGCTAGTCAACCAGGGCTAGGTGAGAATCCTGGCCACAGGAACTATCATTTTATCCACAATAAGGCAGACGGAAAAGGAAGGTGAGACTTGGGTTTAAACTATTGATGTTTTTATAACTATTCTTCAAATACAACTGATCACTAATTATATTAACACATATAGAGAAACATAAATCCCATCATGTGCACTTCTACCTTATTATTTAGAATTCAAATGCTTTTGTCTGCCAACCCTTTGAAAGGCACTTGTGGTAGAAAGTGAAAAGTCAGAGACGGCACTGGTCCTGAGTCTCCAACCTGGGCACCTCATGCTGCATTTTGCAGAGAAATATACCTTGAACTTCCATGCCCCTCCTTCCACAAACCCCCACAACCCCCTACCCCTGGCAAATTTATACACAGAGCACCTTTGTGAGCCTGAGATGGAGGCATGGACAGAGTACAGAGGTTTGTCGAGCCAAACAAGTTGATTCATGTGCAAAAATACCCCAACTGCATTCACAGATTAAATTAGAAAAACTTTCAGCTGCTTCTGATTGAAAATTCCACTAAAACACTTCATCAGGTGCCTGTGCCTTCAGCACATATAGTTCCCAGTGCCTGCACAATAGTCTACACATGCAAGCACACACGCTCAGTGATACATGAGTGGCGTGTGGCCTCAAGATGTCTGTGTCATCCAATGGCAAATGGTTTCCTGCATATTTGTGTGTAAACACATCCCTGTCTACTAATGCGGGGCAACCCACAAAGTTTAACAAAGTTCAGGTGGTGGGGCACCTGGATTTTTAACTTTGCAACACTAGATGCTTGAATGAATGAAAGAGGAAGCTCTTTACTTTGTTGGAAGATCGTCCCTTCATGAAGAGCTCCAGGGATTGAGAGGGAAGAGTTACAGATTTGCTATATGACAGCTACCTGTGGCTTTTGACACTTGAAATGTGGCTTATCCAAATTAAGAGGCACTATAAGTAGAAAATACACACCAAATTTCAAAGGTTTAGTACCATAAAAATAAATAGCCAAATAACTCATTAGTTCATTTTTAGATATATATTACAATGATAAATTGGCTATATGGGATTAAATAAAATATATTACTAAAATTTCACTTATTTCCTCTTACTTTTTGAATGTGTTCATCAGAAAAATTTAAGTTACACCTATGGCTCATATTATATCTTGACTGTATAGTGTTGACACAGAGTATTTATTAAAATCAGAACCTCATAGAGGTGGCCCAGGAATCTGCATGGTAATAAGCCACCCTGCTGATCAGTATCATTGCCACGTGAGGACCGTAAAGTAGCAGTGACCTGAACCATGAGTCAGAACAACTGGATTCTAAACCTCATTCCCAGTTCTCCTTCCTGGGACTCAGTCCTCTCATCATCAGAATGAAGGGCCAGGATTAGACTTAGAAAGTGTAGGGCTTAAGGCTTCCAGTCTCAGTCCCACTGACTGTATGTCCATCAACCCAAATACCCAGGCCAACAGAGACCCCCTGAGACTGGCTGGACCCAAATGGATAACTGCGAGGAAGCTGGGGTCCTATGGCCAGGATCCTCACTGAACTTAAACCACCTGATGATGTAACTGGCCTGTTGCTAGGCTACCGCTTCCACACCTTAAGCAATAAGCTATTATTGCGCTGTATAGAGAGCTCTGCTCTGGGCGGAGGCAGAGACGCTAGTGCTCGACCTGCCGCTGGGAGAACCGGCTGGGTAATAAACCCTTTCACCCCAAAGAACATTTGCTGTCATTTCTTTGGTCACACTGAATCCATAGTGAACTTGTTCAGGGCTGAAACCCATTGACAAGACAATAACACATTCAGGCTACTGTGGTCTTCGACCATAGGTACTCCCGAGGAGTCTGGGAGGACAGGTCACACCTAGGGGCCTCCCAGAGGAGTGTAGCCAACTCCTGCTGAACCAAACAGAAGCATATTTGCATTGATACCCATCATCACCATCAACAGACCAGAGACCCACTGTGCATAAAGCACAGACTCCCAGCAAATCCTAGAGCAAATTCATACCCTTAGGATGCCCTAGAAATGGCCAAGATTCCATTACCAACCTGGGGCAAAACCCAGCCCACCCCCAGTGAAGGTCACCTGGCCAAGCTCCCCACCTATTCAACCAGGAGAACCCCTTTTTCAGACAGTAAGTGAGGGACCATTTTTTAAGCTTATGGAACTACCAATTTTACCTTTCCAGGAGAGCTCTAACAGAAGTTGCTAAATTAGTCCTCAGAACCTTTGAAATTCATCTTCCTAATGGAAAAAGGTTTTCCACTGAGGGAATAAAAATGGCTCCTTCAAAATATTTCTAAAAGCAACCAGTGAAATAAGTAAGCAATGCCATGTGGATTTTAGAAGAGGAAAGATAGGAAGCAGAGAAGGAAGTGGTAAGATTCATGCAATTACAAACCCCAAGTGCATTTGGGGGAAGGGGGAAAGAATCTCCAGATCCCTGGCTACCAGAGGGCACCGGCAGGTGGGCACTGGATTTGAGATGACACTGTTCCAAATAAATGTTCATTGACTCCTGTGTGAGGACAAAATTCACCAGACTGCCTAAAAGGAAAAGATCCTGACCCAAACTCTGCCCTTACTTAATATAAGAATCCCCAATTCCTCTATCACTTTATTGACACAGCCTAGAAAGGAATAAAGAACCACCTACTAATGGGTCATTCTGCAGCCACTTAGACATCAGAGCAAGGATCTTCTATTGCTGGGAATACGCAATGCCCATGGAAAGGGCTGCTTCTCCACTAAATAATAATGATCTTTGACATAGGGCTGTGACTCCAGGTGCCATGCCAAATATGAGACACTTACAGAAGAGACCAATTCCTATCTTGCTTTGCTAAGAATGCTTATGTTTTTAACCTCAGACCTTCCTAGATTACATTGTTTCATTAGTTTGAGTCCCACGCCTCACCTAAATATCAGCTTCTGACCAAACTCATTAAACTGGGGCTGGCCTGTCCCACAAAGTCTTTATCGCCCCAGCCAGACAATTCATGCCAGCAGCGAGAGAAGGAAGTCAAACTTATACAGAGTGTAATAAACAGAACTTCAACCCGAATTATGAGCTAATGCCATGAACAAACACACAGAGATTCCAGGTAAACTGTGATTCTGTTTACAAGGGAACAGGGTGTTCCTTCCTGGGACTTCTCCTCCTAGTTTATCTGATTAGCAACTCCACATTCATATGATCTCCTTCTCAAAAGTTTTCCATTGCCACATCTATAGAAACACATCTAATGTTACTTTGCACAAGAAGATGAGCTTAGTTAAACAGAGGCAGTATGGTCTAGGTAATCAGCTACAAACATTGCCAAACAAGACTGCTAGTAATATCACCAACTGCTAGCAGTATCTCCAACAGTTATGGCCTTACCTCTTCCTCTGCACAGAAAACAACTATCAGTATTTGCTGTCCTTGGATCACCACACAGAGAAGGACATCTGGGTGTCACTAAAGTATTGGGAGGCAGAGATGCTAAGTGACCAGAAACCTACGTTAATAAGCAACCATAGAAACCTGGAAGATGACCAATAAGCAACTCTGAGTCATGAGGGAGAAATCATTCTGCATAGACCTTGGCGCTTGGTGTGAGCCCACCCAGGCCAGCCAAGCCCATCACGTATGGAGATTATAACTGATAATAGAGGTTGTCCTTCACTAAAGATATCTAAGACATTAAGGCAAGGGCAGTACTGATTTAGGTACCTTCCATGAAGTATGAGACTGGGTGAGAAGAAGAATTCTCTCCATGGAACACCGGACATCCGTGGCTCCTAAGGGTCCCACTGCATCATCACTGCAAACAGAGGAGACGGCTGCCCAGGAGGGGACCTGGGAAGGGAGGCAGCCTCCCGGGGGGAGCACAGGCTCTCTGGGAGTCTTGGATGGCAATGGAGAAGTCTCTACAGGCAGCTTCCCTGCATCAGATGAATAAAATGGCAGCTGCCACATGGTAACTAAGCACATAAATAATTAGAAGAAAAGTTTCTGAAGGCTTACATCCCCTAAAAGCAAGGTTTACAAAGTCAAACCTTTTCTGGGATGCAAAAACCGTAGGCACACTGAAAGACTGTGCAGTCCTCCAAAGGGCAGCTCAGAGGTCTCTTCTGCTCTGATCTCCCTTTAGAATGAGGCAACTTGGCTGGCTTCACCTGAAACTTAAAGGAGCTAAGAGATAAAGCTTCCAGGTGAGTAAATGAGATGCAGAACTGAGACCGTTAGCTGTTATGAGAACCCAGGGTCAAGGGGGTTAGGCCTGTGGGTTTCACCTGAAGGAGCAGGAGAATATAAAGTCCTCTGCCGTAGATTCCAATCCCAGCTCTGCCACTTGCTAATAGTATGAGTCTTAACCATTTAGGTGACCTCTCTGCACATTGGACACCTCAGTTATCAAAAAGGAATTCTAATAAATAACTTGCAGGACTTTTTTGGGGGTTAAATAAAATATGTAAAGCTTCTAATGGAATGCCTGGCATATCATAGTTGCTTTAAAAAAAAAGTAGCTGCTTCTATTAACCAGCCAATTCTAAACATAAAGAAAGCATGAAAACAAATTAGAGGTTGAGCCCACTAATGGAAGGGTGGAGAACAGAAAGTGTGCTTGTAAAGCCATAGAATTTGAGAGATAAAAATTGCACAAATTACATGGTCCAACCCCCTTAATTTTTGGATATGGACCTGGGGCTATTAAGTGTCAAATTAAGGCCACACAGTCAATGAAGAACAGAACAGAACCCAAATCCTTGCTTGGCTACTGTTGCAGGTTGAACTGTGTCCTCCCAAAAACGGATTCTTAACCCCCAGTACCTCTAGGTGTGGCCTTCTTTGGAGATAGGGTCTTTACAGAGGAAATCAAGTTAAAATGAGGTCCTTAGAGTGAACTCTAATCCAGTAAGATAAAAAGGGGAAATTTGAACAGAGAGACACACACACAGGGGAAGCACCAGGTGAAGGTGGAATGATGTTGCCACAAGCCAGCATGACAACAAGAAGCTGAGAGAGAGACCTGGAGCAGACTGTCCCCTCGAGCCTTCGGAGGGAGCACGGCCCTGTCAACACCTTCGTCTGAGACTTCTGGCCTCCAGAACTGAGAGATAATAGATAGCTGTTGTTTGAGCCAGTCTTTGGTACTTTGCTTAGGCAACCCTAGTAAACTGACACAACTACTTCCCAGCATACTAGTAGTTTTCAAATTCCACCCCACAGGGCCCCTCCGGTCCCTGGCAGACAGTGATGCACTGGTAAACATTTGGTAAGTGGGTCTCAGGAGGAGGTGAGGGGAGACCTAGTGTGTAGTGTTTGCCAATTTCCATGGCATAAATTCCTGCTGTGGCCAATTTTGAGCTACCAGTGGAGTCGGCAAATGCAAAGTTGGGAAGGGCTGCACACCATCGGCTTTCATGACCTAGGGTGAGCCCCCGCAACCACCTCAGGGGCAGGCATGGGACAAGGGGAGTCAAAGAAGCAGGTCTCCAGCAACGCCACCAGCCCAAAATAAGCACTATATATACATATACATACATACATATATATATACACACACACACACACACACATATATACTCAATTCATATATATATATGTATTGAGTATATACACATATACTCATATATATACATATACATATACTCATATATACACATATGTATACATATGTATGTATATATACATGCATATATATATATATATATATATACCCAAATGATTCAATAGACCACGATCCTCAGGGGAATATATCCACATCTTTTTTCAATTGGTGGCTCCAGTGACATGTCTATAATCTGCACCAACCTCTGGAGCCTGTGAGGTCCAGCAGCTTTAGAGTTACCTCGAGGGGGTCTTTAGGTCCAACCTCCTCATTGACCTCTACTTCCTGTCCATTTGAAGTCAAGCCGCTTTACACAGACCTAGGGTTGAATTTCAAAAAGAGTATCTTTCTTTCACACTAAGCAAAAAGCCAAATTATTTACCAACCCACCCCCCCAAAAAAATCTCTCTGGGGGAAAAAATTCTAGAAGGATCTACTCACAGACTCTGACTCCTTAATCTGGCTACCCAATGGGACTCAGCTGAGACACCTTGTGGTCTCTTACTGAGCCTGTCTTTCAGGTCGACACTTGTTAGTTACAGCGTTGATGTCTTCAGCCTTCACAGACCACCAGTTCAACCCACAGGACTCAGTGTTTATGGTCATTTCATGTTCAGTTTCTTTGCCAAGATGACAGACTCATCCGATAGTTCAACTGTCCCTAATGAACTAAATGGACAGACCAACAGCCGAGGATAATGGTGAAAGAAAGAGGGGTAGTGCAGTGGTTCCCAGTGGTTAGTGCAGCCAGCAATTTTGCCTCCTGGAGACACCTGGCAATGCCTGCTGACATGTTTGTTTGTCACAACTAGGGAGGGGATTGCTGCTGGCATCTAGTAGGTAGAGAGTGGGGACGCTGCTAGACACCCTATAAGGCACTGGACAGCTGCCCATGATAAAGAATTATCCAGTCTAAATGTCAATCAGGGCAGGTTAAGAAACCCTGCATGAAGGAAACGGATGGTCCAGAACACACTGGGATAAATTTGGTCACTGTCCCATCACTGGTCTAAAGAACTGGCCAACAAGATGGTCTCAGGATATTGACATGCTTGTATTTTGACACTCAGAGAAGAACCTCTGTACAACAGAGGTGTTTTCAATAATAATTATGTGATAATGAATAACCATCACTATTTCCTGATACATCCTTTAATTGTAAGCAATTAAAAATGTTTACAAAAGAATAATTTCTATTTTAAAGACTTCATCCAAATTCAAGAAAATATTGAATGCATGAATCAAAATTTACACTTATCAAACCACCTTTCACCTTGCAGTTCTTACCATTTCACTGTTTTAAATTTTAAACATAAAAATTCCAACTGGTTGCACAGAATAATAGAATTAGAGTCACTCAAGCTTCATTTCTTCATTTTTGCAATCAGTGTGCTAATATCATTAATTTTGATTCTACTGTTCAAAGGCAAGCATATGCAGTACCATGGCTTTGGAGGCACAAACTAAAAAATAATATTAACGGCATAAAACTAAATGAGCTCAAATGATTCTGAATCTTTTTAACTTGATGTTTTAAAGAATGCATATAGCTGAGTCCACATGTGTTGGAGGCTGACCCTATACCTGGAGTTCTTCAATTAATTTCCGTGTAGAATAGAGTTTACCTATGAGCCAATCTTGGAGTCTCAAAGACCATCAATTCTGCCATATTCTATTGGTCCCACAGGCCTTCAATGTGGGAAGGGGCTACACCAGGACATGAATTCATGAGAAGGTGAGGCCCACTGGGCTTCATTCTGGAGGCTGACTACCACATGTGACAATTCATCATTAGTTGTTGTTTTGCTTGGCAGGGACCCTGTTAGACAATAGCAAGAGACATCTTTGTTTTCCTGTCTCAGTCCAGGGCATCAATACTGCATCAAGAGGACATTCTTACTATAGCATTGAACATTCATATTCCCATTGTTTCACCAGTGGCCAGCCTTCATCTCACAGGATAGCTGTGTTCCCAAGCACACCAAACATGGTGATTATGGACAAGATATTAGGACCATCGTGGACAGCTCAAATTAGCAAGAAATATGAGCAGTGACTGGTCTGAACTGGAACAAACACTTAAAGGATAGTGTTATCTTGATAAACGGCCAAGACTTTTCAAGCCTCAAATTCATTGCCTGAAATAACTCAGGACAACATGATGCCCCATCTCCTACACCTCAGTCGCTATCCTGGGAACCTTCTCCTTTGCACCCCGTGCTTAGGAAGTTCGCAGATACTCATTGAAAAGTAATATCATCAAAAGACTTGTAATAATTTGACATTTTCATCCTAAATTTTGCAAAAAAAAAAGAAGTTCCAGAACATTCATGTAACAAAATACTAAATAATCTCAAAAATTATGTTGATGAAGATTAAATAACATGAGGAAATAACTATGACAAAGCAAAATATTTTAAAAACTGTTCTGATAATATTTTTCAACCTTGGAAATTAAAGCAGCTATTAGAGAAAATATTTTTTGTATGCATACATAGTAATTATATGTAATAGTTATGTTTGAGTGTTAGAATTAAATAGATATATTTTCCTTTTCCTCCTGTTTTATATCTCTACTTTTTTCATAAGGTTTCCAACAGTGGTTTATAGGGAGAGCTCTTTAACTAAAGATGTCACTGGGAAGAGAACTCCTGTGTTCCTGTACCAGCTCTATTGCTAATGGGCAATACGAAGACTTCTCACTTCTCAACATCTTTATCTGCAAAAGGTGGGAATGGTGGGTCCTAGTTACTCCACAGGTGCACCATGTGGATCAAATGGGACACCAAACACAGGACACTCATCACTATGCTTATTTCCACATCTCTGCTTTGTTCCAGTGATTTAGGTAAAAGGGGTCATACAATTGATTAATATGAGACCACTTTCAGAGTTGGTTTCATTGTAAAATACAAACTAACTATGAAAAAAGCAATTCCAAAAGTACTGAGTTTTCTTATGTTCAGTTTGAACATTTCTTTTTAAAGTTAAATATATTCTTTAAGAGTGTGTTCCAACCATTGGTGCCTTCCAGCCACACCATCATGAGCTCTGGTATACCAGGGGTGCCAGGGCACCACAGCCAACTCCAGCTTGAGGCCCAGGGACACACACCAAAATGAACAACAGAATGTAGACTGAAAAGTCCAGAAGAACCTGGAACCCATCTCCCTCTCCTCATTTGCTCTCTTCCTCTATGTGTGTGTGTGTGTGTGTGTGTGTGTGTGTGTGTGTGTGTGTCTCCCTCTCCTCATTTGCTCTCTTCCTCTATGTGTGTGTGTGTGTGTGTGTGTGTGTGTGTGTGTGTGTTGTGTGTGTGTCTGCACATGCACATGTGCATGTATTCTCCCAGATTGCCTCAAGACAACTGGATCACTGATGACTCTGAGTCCAGTGGGCTGAACTTCCAGCCTCAGAGAAACAACTCTGATGTGTAGGCTTTCTCTGTTTTCCTTCAAAGCAAGAATGAGGATGGCAGGACTCAGGGATTTATCAATAGGAGGTGATCATTTAAAGGAGAAAAAGGAATCAAATGGAAGAGTCCAAGCTTCCCTGTCAGGGGAATGGAGGAATAATAAGAAGGATACAAACTTTAAAACGAACTGAGGGCCCTGGGAGCCTCTCACACCCCCACCCCATTTCCAAGGAAGATGTGAGTGTGAGGACGCGTGAACACCTGTGCCAGTCCCATGAAGGGTGTGGCACGTTCACAGTGCTGATTGTGAGATGCTTTGAGTACGGCTCAGACTGAGGGCCTAGAAATGAGTTCGCCAGCTTCACATGGAACGCAGCAGCCCATCCCTTCTCCCCCAAGCTCGTCCAACTCCTTCCAGCTGCTGCTTTCACTTTTGTGACTCTTGAAGTTCAGGATAAGAGCTCAGGCCCCCTTTTGGTGGGGGTGACTGAAAAGGTGTATTTCTTCCTAGCCAAACAAAGGCTTCAAAATCATCAATTCCTATTTTTAAGCTCTTTAAATGGCCCAAAATTCTTAAGTACCAACAGCAAATTTTTAGAACTTTCCAATTTTAAGGTGGCTGCCTTAAAAATTGTATGCTTGGTTTTTGACTAAGGGAGGAGTATTTTAGATTTGCCTTTTTTTTTAGCTTCAAATGAAAGACCTGCATCTTTAGATGAATATCTTAACCAAAGAATAAAACACTGTACAACCTCAGTTGTTGAGTCCAGGAGCCCAGGGAATGCTGAGGGGCAATCCAGAGAGACCTTTCAGAGGAGGAACTAGCACTTGGCAGTCTCCCCTTTCTTTCAAGAGATTAAATCATAAATGGCCCCCAGGCAATCAGACCTTAATAAAAGATCTCAGCAGAGGAATGAGGACACCTTAACCCCAAAATCTCTGGCCTACATCAGGAACAGGGCAGAGGTAAGTGAGGACAAGACTGGACCTGGAGTCCAAGGGGCAGGGCTCTCGCCTCTCTGAATCAAGGTTCCCCCCAAAGGATCAGGGCCTTGAACTAGATAACCAAAACAACAAAAAGCAGAACAAAACACAAAACTTGAGCTCCAAACCATGGTTCATTTTCAAATCCAGTACAACATAGGATGTGGATCATTTCAAATTCCAGTAAAAATAATTCAGTTCCTGGGATTAAAGGGCATGAACATTTTTGAAATCCTCTTTTTTTCCCACCCCAATACTCTGTATGGCATGGCTCAACATGGGCAAAAAAAACCTACAGAAACCAGAATCTATTTCCATGGTTTATAACCCACACCCTGGTCTAGACCAGGAATCACTCTCTCCATTCATTGCCTATCCAGGAACACCTCACAGCATCCCACTGGCACAATGGCCCAGGAGGGCAGGTGCCAGCAGAGAAAGGACACCAGCAAACCACAGCCATTCTGGCTTCCCCGGTGCAGATTCAGTCCGGCAGCGCCTGAGTGGGCCTCAGTGTGCCAGCACAGTGCACGTGAGCCCTCCCTCCTTCCTGCTGTCCACCTTCCTTCATCTGATGGCCTCCATGGCATTCCCTTCTCCGGAATCCTGGGGGCCTCATGGGACTTAGGATTGAGGTAGCCCTGGGCTCACATCCGAATTCCAATATGTGAAAACTTTCTGACTCTGAGCCAGCTACCCACCCTCTGAGCCTCAGGTTTCTTGTCTATGAAATGGGTCTATGATACCCACATCAGGATCCTATAAAAATAAAATGCGACCGTATATAGAAAGCATGTGGCATAAGGCCTTGCTCTGCGAACCCGTGCTCCTTTCCTTTCTCTTCAACTTAAACTTATGCTGAATTCTAAACTTATGCGACTGAACACTCAATAATTTGAAAAGAGTTTCAAATAATTTGAAAGAGTTTGAATAATCTGAAAAGAGCTTAAGGTAATTCTTGCCACCCAAAAATACATGATGAGTCACAGAATGTTACAAATTGTTCAAAGAAGGAGAAGGAAAGTGCTAGAGAGGATATTAGATGTTCCCGGGAGGCAAATGAAGGAAAACATAGATTTCCAGTCTGAAAAGGCAAAAGGAAATACATGTTCAGATGCTACCAGATCTACAAAGACAGGGATATCTGCATCCAGTCCTGATATATTGGAACACCCCCTGAACTGTTGCAGCTCTCCAAACTGTTTCTTCCTCTGCAAAATGGAAACAATATCTACCTCAAAAAACTGTGGAGAGGATTAACTTTAGATAATAGGTACAAAAAAATTTACAAGGCCTGTGCATTAGTCTTCTAAGGCTACTGTAACAAATTACCAAAAACTTAGTGGCATAAGCAACACAGATGTATTATCTTATAATTTTGAAGATCAAAGTCCAAAATAGGTCTTACTGGACTAAAAATCAAGTGGTCATCAGGGCTGCCTTCTTCCTGGAGGCTCTGGGGGAGAATCTACTTGCTTGCTTTTCCCAGCTTCTGCAGGCTGCCTGTGTTCCGTGGCTTGCAGCCCCTCCCTCCATCTTCAGAGCCAGCAGGGCAGCATCTGCAAACCTCTCTCAAACTCTACCCTTCCCACTTTTCTTAAAAATACCCTTGTGATTACATTGAGCCCAGCTGGCTCAATCCAGGAAAATCTCCAAGCTCAAAATGTTTGAATTAGTCATATCCACAAAGTACCTTTTACTGTGCAAGGTGACAAGCTCACACATTCTGGGGATTAGAATGTGGACCTCTCTGGGGGCCACTATTCTGCCAAGCAGAGCCTGGTGTCTAGAATGTTCTCAACATGGGGAAGCCACCATGGCAATAAGGAGGAGGAAGAGGCTGCGGAAGTAGGTAGTAGGGGAGACTTAACCAAATTCATTGCTTGATTATTAGAAACTGTTTCAAAAGTGAGTTCAAATAAGTTCACTGACGATATTTGTGCTAGATCAGTGACGTTTGAAGCCTGGCATTACAGGTAACAGCCAGCTCTTCTTTAGTTAATACGTTGGTGCCATTAAAATTTATGAGAATTTGTAACTACGTGTGCTGATGGATGTTAACTAGACTTAATTGTGGTATTCCTCTCACAGTACATACATAAATCAAATCATTATGTTGTACACCTGAAATAATATGTTATATGTCAATTATATGTCAATATAAATAAATAAGTGAGTAGGTAGACAGATAAGTCATGAGAATCTTAAGAGGTATCTGTCACTCAGATCGGCATCTCTAACTAGGAACCTGAATGGTCTGTGATGCACAAATCAAGAAACCTGGCCTAGTGGGCATCATGCGTTGTCACCGTGGGAAACATTGTTCTTTTGCCTATGAGTTAATAAATACTCAAGGCATAACTTCATATCGGAACAGTAGGACTGTAGTTTTCTTGGGCTGAAGGAAGAGGAGATGGGTTTGGTGCTCCTGCTTGAGACACAGCAAGAGCATCAGACAGAGAAAATGAGTACCATATATCTTCAATCAGCAGCCACAGTCCCAGTGCAACTTCTGGCTGGACCTCTACCAAAATTAGGAGCACTGAAGAGTGGCAGCATGGCAGGTTGTCTCCTTTCCTAAATTAAAACAAAACTATGTGCTTCGGATTCCCCCAAGCCAGGTGTGAAGCCAGCTGTTAAAGTTATGTTTGATGGCATGAATCTAAGAGCCTGACTGCTTGCTCTGTGCAGGAGGGCGCACGGCAGGCCCAGAGCTGCTCTCGGGATGTGACTTCGGATTGAATTGAATGTCATGATGAACTCTGATGTGATACCCAGGGCTATGCTCTCAAGATGCAGGAAGAGGCGATCCTAACTTAGGACAATTTTGAAGGCAAATGTAGGTGGCCACCAGCCTCTGCTATAAAGCAGCTTCGCGTGGCTCCCTGAGAATCTGTGGTTTGGTGAGTCCTGATGAGCCCTTGAAGGACACCGGAGTTTGTGCTCCCCTAGGAAACAGACTGCATAGGCCTGATGGGTGGACATAATAAATAACTATCTCTATCAAGACTGAAGAAGCCCTACTAAGAATCATCTTCGTTATCTTCCTGACATTCATTTGTGATTAAGATAATGAGGACTACAAACACCAACAGCTAACACATACCTGAGCACTTACTTTCTGCCCTGCATTAATGTTGCATATATTAACTTATTTAATTCTCAACAATCAGGTGTTATTATTGTGCATCCTTGATAACCAAGGAACACAGAAGTGAAATTTCTTGCTAAAAATCACATAGCAAAACAAAGATTCAAATCTAAGCACTCTGGGTCTGAGGCACTAACCACTGAGCTCTACGCCTCCTCACAGTGAACAGGCTCATTCACAGTGGTCCTGCTTACATTTTTAAGTATAATTATCTTTGTCCTAAAATATTGTGACCCTATTAAAGTTAACAGTGCCATGCACTGGGATTTTCTTATGTTTTGCCTTTCAGGGCAAGCACACAGGTTCATTCGATGTTTTAGTGTAATGCTACCTAAAATCAAAGAAATGCAACATTATTTATTTTAACAAATGACAGCACTTCACAACAGAAATAAAAATGCTTTCCTTGCTGATATACTGACTCATTTGCCCATCTGTTGCCATCACCAACACTGGGCTTTCAGCCATAATTTGGCTACGTGAGACCACAGATAGTGTTTTTCTCTTCTGGATGTCTTTCCCAAACGCCCCCAGCATCTAACACCTTGCTCAGGCTAGGCTTCTCCAAAATACGCATGTTGTAAATTTTTCAGATACCACATGGGTCTCATGTGTGGTAAAAAATACGAAAGAAAGAGAGAGCTTTGATCACAGAACACACCCCAACAAAAAATTTTCACCCTAGAATGCTGTTAAAAACAAAATTGTAAAAAGCATTTCCTCTCACAATGTTACATAGAGATTGACAAGAAAAATCCTCTCTGGAGACTGGGCTATAAGCCTGGGTCTCACAACTAGGCTGGACAGGCACCGATTTACCAGAAGGATTGTACACATCATTGGAGACTGTGCTGGACAGTCCTGCCATGGCTTTGCCTGTTGGCCCCTTAATCCTACCTCCACGTTTTAGGAGCTGGAGCCACACATCCTGCCCACCATGGTAGCCTATAAGTGTCTACAGAAGCTTAAATGCCCCCACCCTGCAGGATGGGGCAATCCTTCCTCTTTGTGACCTGTTCTCCTGAGCAAGATTCTACATACTCTTTCCCCCTAACAGTGCATAACTTAAGAGGATATTTTTAAAAGGGTAGATTATCACCATTTTGATATCTGCAACTTCCAAAACTCCCAAGAAGAAAATATTACAAAATGGTTCACATCTGTCAGATAATCAGCCACTGTTGGTTGCCTTAGAGAACAAGGAGAAGTATTTAAGAACAGAGTTGCTCATCAAGCCTATCTGCCTCCTGCTGAGCACAAAGGAAGACTATATCTGCCAGCTTCCTTTGAACTTAGGTTGAGATCATTTAAGTGTCAAGTCAATGGATGGCTGTAAAGTGCATCCCTTACAGACTTGGCCATGACATGTCCTGTGCACCATCCTCATTCTTTCCTCTCTAAAAGCAAAGGATCCAATGAAGATCTATAAGGATTCCCTGGAAGATGACAGCACCCCAAGATGGGAAGAACCAGGATCCCAAGACCACCAGAGATGAACACCTGTGATCAGAACTGGCATCTACAGAGGATGACAAAACAAAGATGAGCAGACAACAAAGAATCAATGACTTAATGAAGTGTAACAAGGTCACCACACAAAGACGAGATCACACCACAGGGAACAAGAGATCACAGAGCAAATAGAAAAGGATGAACATAAATTTCATGTTTTGGAAATACAAGAACAGCTTTCATATCCATAAATCTAGAACCAGCTATTATACAAAAAAAAATTGAGAAATCTTATAAATTTTAAAAATAGATTCAGAAAGAACACCCACTGGACAAATGGAATGGAGAAAATTCACATTTAAATAGTAACTTGTTGACATGGAAAAGCAAGTCACAAGATTACTTAAGAATATGTCCCCAAAAGGGAAAAGAGAATATACATTTTAAAAAAAGGTATAAAGTGCCAATATCCATCCAATGGTTATTCTAGAAACAGCAGAGAAAATTCTAGAAATGGAGAAGAACAAAGAATCTAGAAACAAACAGAAAACTTCCGAGGGCTGAAGAAACATATGAATTAAAAATATTCACTTGCCAAAAGACCTACGCTCTCTTTGACACAAGGTTGTAAAATTCAGACATTCAAGGATAAGGAGAAAATCCTAAATGTTTCATGACAGAATAAAACAGACTATCTAAAATGAATGAGTATCTGAGCAACATCAAACTTCTCCTTGACAATACCTGATGCTAAAAAACAATAGAGTAATACTGATACATCTTGAGAGGGAATTACTTTGAATCTAGCATCTTATTCTTATCCGAATTAGCACTGGAAATGAAAAACAAAGTCATTTTCACAGTCAAAGATTCACATGCAGGCCTTCTTAATAGATGAGAGCAAAAAAGAAAAATTAATTTTCAAAGTAGAAGATGGTACCCAAAAACAACAATAAACAGAAACACAATAAAACGTAGTCCAGAAATATATTTTGAAATTTTTAACAATCATCTGCAACTAAAATCCCAGAAGATCTCAACATGGAAGGTGGCAGGATTGGGAAATGGAGAAGATGGCATGAAAACATGCTAAAATTCTAGTTTTGTTTAGGATGTGAAAGAAAATTAATTAACTCCAAATTAATCATCATAAATTATATTATGTTAACGTATATTGTTATTTATTATATATAATTTTGCATTATTATAATTGGATATGAAAGTATATCCAATTAGTATTCCAAGTATTAATTAAACTTAATAAGAAAAGAGAGATAACTCCAGAGATTTTATTAAATAAAAGAAAATAATACTCTACAAAAAATTTGATGACTTCAACAAGTGTGTGATTTTTCCATAAAAACAAGAATTAATCAAAATTGATCCAAGAAGAGGTAGAAACTGAATAGGTGACTAGATTAATAAGAACCCTTATAAAAATTGCAGGTAATCAAAGCTGGAATCTTTTTAAAAAACAAAGGCACCAGGACCAAATACTTTTATAGGTATTTCTATTCCTTGAAACAAATGATAAAAACTTAAATTCCATATCTTTCTGAAAGTACACAAAATAGATTCCAGACTCATTCTGCATAGCTACCATTACTTTGATTCTAAAATCAGACAAGGTTAGCACAAGAAATAAATAAATAAAATGAAGTCATTGGTCAAAGTTACCTACAATGTATGAACATACATTTAAAATACTAAAAAAAATATTAGCAAATTGCAATCAGTAATATATTCTTTATTAATTATAGACAAGCATAATTTACCTAGAAATTTCAGTATTAGGAAATTTATGATGTAATCAACTACAACAGATTTAAGGAGAAAACATTATGCTCATCTCAATGTATGCCAAAAATTCACTTGCTAAAATTCAGCACTCTCTCCATATTAAAAAAAAAAAGTATTACACTAAGAAAGGATGTAAAACCATGTAACCAAGAGAAGAACTCACAGAAAATATCATATTGAATAATGAAAGATCAGGAAGTTTCTATTAAGGTTGAGAACAAGACAGCCATCACAGCTATCATCCATTCTTGTTCTATCTTATAGGTCTTATTTAAAAAGTGAGAAAAGTAAAATAAAAGCTTTAAACTGTGGACAAAAAAATGAAAATTTTCCTACATTGTAGGCAAATTGTCATCCCAAGAGAAACGACAGAAATACTGAGAAAAATAATATCCAATATAAAAGCAATAGCTTTCTAACACACAGGCATTAGCAAACTGAATACATCTCATATTTTCTTCTAATACTTTTATAGTCTAGATTTTTATGTTTAGTTCTTTAATCCATCTGTATTCATGTTGGTATAAGGTAGATTATAGAAGTCAAACTTGGACTTTAATAGACTTTTAGAGATATTGTTAATAACAACAGATATGTAATAGACCTAGAAATGAGCCTCATAAAAAAGGCATGGAACTAAATTTCATTTTAAGCTATGCAAGAACTATTTTGTCCCTTAGGTACATGGCAGAATCACAATAAGACTAATTAAATTAGAGGGTGTAGAGTTGAAACCCAGGCATTAATATGTGCTGTGAGGATTTAAAATCTGTATTATAAGATGCAATGGTATTATTTCTTTAAATAATGTAAATGCAGTCATTCCGGATGGCAAGATAGAAAGAAAATTGTAAAGATGTCAGTTCTCCCCAAATTAATCTATAAATCAGTTCAATACAATTTGAGTTAACATTCACCATAATTTTATGAAACTGCAAAGTTGATTTCAAAGTTCATCAGGAAGAGATGATATGTAAGAACAGTCAAATGTTTTGAAAAGATTAAAGGGAACTCAAATATCAACACATAGTTCAAATTTGCATTAATGAAAAGAATGTGCTATATTAGGTATAGGAACAGAAAAATAAATCAATAAAATAAAACAGTCCAGAAACAGTCCCAGATATATTTCATTTTTATAAATCTTCAATCCAGTGGGAACAGAATGGATTTTTAAATAATGGCATTGAGAGAATTAGACATTTATTAAGAAAAATTAAGTTAGACCTCCCTTTCTCATAGCAAATTCACAAATTCCAAATGGATTGAGGAGCTAAACATTTAAAAAGAGGGAAAAAATACAAACATTTGGTGAAAATACAAGAATTTATAAACTTTGAGTGAAGCGTTCCTAACCAAGACAAAACCAGAAGCCGAAAAACACAAATTGAAAGATTTGTTCTCATGAAAATTTAAGCTCCCAGTTTCTCATGAAAATTTAAGCTTAATGAGAGTAACATCTAGAATATTTAAAGAACTCATGCAAATCCATAAGAAAAAGAGATTTTTTTAAAAGAGCTGGAAAGTACATAAACCAGGAATTCTCAAAAATAAATGTAAAAATGTCCAAAAGCAAATGAAATGATCTGATACACAGGAAATTTCAAATTAAAACAAGAAAAACACTTTATTCTTCCCTAAGGATGGCAAAAAACTTAACAGAATGGTAAGAACAATGCTCTCAAGGATGGAGGTAGGGGGGAAATTGGCCATTTCATGCATTCTTGATTACAGTATAAATTGAAAAAGGTTTTCTGGTAATAATTTTTTACAAATCACATTCATAACCTTTGATCCAACAATTCCTAAAGAAATACTCACATATGTGTTGTGTATAAAGATATCGGATGCAGTACTGCATCCAATAGTAAAAAGACAGAAATATCTAACAGAGGAGCAGTTGAATAAATTATGGTCATCAACGTAATATAGTAGACCCAATACATGATAAAGATGTGACAAAGGTTAGTCATAGGATATTCATAGAACACTGACACTTTCTTATTAAAACATGTACAGAAGTACAATGTGTATCTATGCAGGCAGAAAATCTGCAGAGAAAGAACTGGAAACAGTATCTCTTCCCTTTGGCTCCAACGGCACCTACTGCGCAGTACTGACTTGTTTTCTTCTCTGTCTTCTCCTTTAACCTATCACTTTTCGGCAGCCTACACAGCCTTTATTTATTTTCCTCTCCACGTAGAGTTCTCTATAGATATCTGTGAAATGGCTGTGTGGCTTTCTTGCCCTGAGCCCTCTCCTACTCAGTGCTTTAGAGGTTGAAAAGGATGTATTGCGTGTTTTAATCTCAATATATTGCTAGTTACTGCTGTGTGACCTTGGGCATGTTACTAAACTCAGTGAACCTTGGTTTTCTGATCTACCAAGAGGAGAAAGTACTACCTATGTGACAGCATTGTTAGGAGACACGTTAAATAAGACAAGGTATGAAAAGCCACTAGCACTGATGCTGTTCTTACTGCTGTGAAACAAAATCCCTCCAAACTTAGCAGCTCGAAACAACGATTTGCTGTGCCCACGAATCTGGCTTTGAGCAGGGCTCAGGAGGGACAGCTCATCTTTGTTTAACCAGGGCAGCCCTACTGAACCTGAACCATCACTTTCCCGGTGACTGGCAGGGCTAGTCCGGAGCAGTTCTGCGCTCCAGCTGCATAGATGGCATAAGTTTCTTTCCAGCACTCAGTAGTCTCCAGTCACTCTTGGTTGCACTCTCTGGGCTCTTGTTTCTGCCCCTGAGCATGCTTCTTTTTCTACAAAGACACTAAGTTGGTGATTCTGTAGCCTTCTCAGCCTATTTCCTGCCCATAGACATTTGGGGCTCTATTTCTGTCTCTTTCAATCCCATCTGGTGATGCTTCCAGTCAATAAATGTTTACAGTCAATAAAGTGCTCAGAGTCAATAAAGGGTCTATTATTGTTACTGCTATTTATAGAGTGGATAAAAATATAAAGCTGCCTTACCAGATAGGCAATACTTACCAGGACTTGTGCAGGACAGAATTAAATAGGTAAACCCAACAAGATTAAATTTAGTAATGGTAAATAAAATTCTGCATTTAGACTTTAAAAATCAATTTCATAATTACAGGATGGGAAGGTCTTGGTTGCCTGCATGCTTGCCTCCCCCGCTAAGCGTAAGCTTTGTGTGAGAGAAATCTGAGGAATCAGTTGACAGCAAGCTCACAATGAAGCAAAACACTGAAGAGGCATCCTGACAACGTAGCTTACAATCAAGGAGGGAAATAAAAGCACATCATAGAGCAGCTTTTGAGATAATGAGTGACTTCACCTAGAGAAGAAGAGGCCTCAGGGAAGTGATATCAACCCAGGGGCAAGTTACCAATGTCACATGTCCGAAGGGCTGTCATGTAAAAGAGGAAATGCACGTAGCTGCAGAGGACAGACTTAGCACGGGCGGGTGGGGGCTCCCGTCTGTACCAGAAAGCATTTTCTAACAGCAGAGCCATTGCTCTCAACCTCGGTTACCTACTGGCATCATGTGAAGAATTTCAAATAATTTGATGCCATCACCTTCCCCAGTGGCTTCGATCACAGCCACTGAGGGTGGGCTCCAGGCAGTAAGGATTTTTATAAAATTCTCCAGGCAATTGCATTGTGCTGCCATGACTGTGTTTACCAGCTGACCGAGAGTAGAGACCACTGAGTGAGCCGACCCACAAAGAATCGACTTAGCCTCACCAGAAGTCAGACAAGAGCCTGGTGACTGACAGTCAGCGCAATGATTAAGAGAGAGCTTACAGCAAGTTAGGAGAGCAGAGGAGCTTTAGGACCCACTGCAGGACCTGAGGATTCAAGGGTGAAGAACAATTCAACCCCATCAAACAACAGAAAAGGATCAGGTGAGTCCTCATAGCCTAGGGAGCTGATTTCAGGTCACGGTTCTTCTCCTCCCCAGCCTCCTAGGACCTACAGTGGGCTTCTCTCCCCTCCACCAGGCAGGTCCCCCAGAGTGGACAGCATCATCTAAATGGACAGTTTGAGTCAGGGAATAACCTGTTCAGAATGGTTAAGAAAATGGGAAGTTTAGGAAAGAGAGAGAAGTGGGGAAAGAGGACGTAGGTCAAAATACCCATGACCTAGGTATTTTGATTTAAAATGTTATGACCTCATTTCCACTAGGAGGCTCTCCTCTCTCCCCAACTTCTACACATTGAATCCCCAACCCAACCCAAGCTCTTTAATCAAGTTACATGTGTCTCTTTTTAAAATTATATTCCCTTCAAGCATGTGCAGATAGCCAGTGTTTCCCATCATGTGCTGTTGGTAAGGCAAAGTCTTCATGAGGCGTTTAGCTCTTATAAATATAAATCCGAGCCTGCAGCCTCAAATACCTGATTCTCTGTCCCTCTCTGAACTCTCTCCAATTCTATTTCTACATCTTCCTATTACTGAAGTACACAAATGTATTAAAACATCCCAGCTGTGGTATCAGCAGCTCAGAATAAGAAATAAGACATACTGACTGTACTCCTAACAAAGTTGTATTTCACAAACACAATTCTTCCTTGTTTTCTTATAACTCCCATCAGGAAAGAACACACCACTGCAGCCCTATATCCTACAAACCAAGAGTAGATATTTAGCATATGTCAGGTAAATATCTTATTTTTCCACATGAAATTGTGTTTCATTGTTTTGTTATTTGCAGATGGGGTTTCCTTCACAGTGGGCATTGACCAAGATGGGTGGCCAAAGAGAGCGATTTTCTTGTAATGCAAATACGGACTAAAGAGGGGGAAATTGTTATAAATCACAGCACTGTCTTCTGAAGGCCAAGTACACATTATAAAACTTTCCCAGTTCATTTCAAGCAACTGTTTAGCTCATCAATGCTTTATTTGTAAAAGCAAATGCTTGGTCTTACAAAACATCTATTCAAAACATCAGTGACTCAGAATTCTGGGACTTTCCTCCTTGTCAGGGAATTATGTTTATGACACAAATGCCTAGTTAATAAAAGCCTGCCTTCCACGTGGCAAAGATCTTTATGATCTTCAAGAAAAGGGGGAAAATAATAAGCTGCACTGGCCACTTTCCTTAGTTCTTCTTTTGCTATGTAAGTGACATTTGTGAGTCTCATTGTACTTGAAAATAACCCATGGGGATTTTTAGGTCAGGAAGCTATTCTGTATTCCCTGTGATGATAGATACATGTCACTATACATTTGTCCAAACCCACAGAAGGCACACCAAGAGTGAACCCTAACGTAAACCATGGACTCTGCGTGATAATGATGTGTCAGGGTGGGTGCATCAACTGTAACAATTGTGCCAGTCTGGTAGAGACCGGAGCATGGGAGAGTCTATGAATTTGGGAAATTTCTGTATCATCTGCTCAATTTTGCTATGTACCAGAATTGCTCTAAAATGTAGAGTCCGTTTTTTAAAAATAACTAAGTCAATAACCAATCCTGTTGAAATTAGGCTCTCCTAGTGTACTCACAGGCTCTGAAAGAATTTTGAAAGAATACTTGCCTCTGAAACACAGAAGGCATGAGTGCATCAGAGAAGGTGGAGTTTTTAGGATAGATTGCCACTCCCTTGGGATGTTTATACCTGCTGGTCTCGCCCCTGGAAATCTCTTCCCCCAGGTGTGTACATGACTGATTCCTATCTGTCATGTAGAATTCAGTTTGAACATCATGTCCTCAGAGAAGCTGCCCATGGCTCCCTCCTCACCCAATCTGTAAAAGCCCCTTCACTTGCCACATGGGCATGTCCCATAGCCATCACTGGGCTCCACTTCTCTCTCCCCAGCTAGAAACTTTTCCCAGTGCTTAGAAAAGAGCCTCTTCATTCTGTAACATTTACTGAGAACCAACAAACTACTGTGAAGGGTGGTATTTGCTTACATTAACAGGGTATGGCCCTGTTGACACAGAGAAAGACAGACGATGTGGGCTGCTCCATGCTGTTTTCTTGGTGCTTCCAGTGGCCTCTCTGTTGCACGCTAGCAGGTGGAGGTCTGGGGAAAGAGAGAAGCAGGCAGCCCCATCACTGCGGGGGAGCCTCAAGGAAGACGTGGCGACAGAGATGGCGGGCCCAGATGTAGCACCATTTCCGATCTCGGACCCAACTGTCCTTACTTCTAAGAGTTTTAGTGAGAGACTCTCATCTCTCAACCTGAAGGCATATCTGCTCCAGCCTGACCCTGGAGGATGGCACTGTGGCCACCGAGGCTCCCAACCCAGTACCCTGGCCGGATGCACCAGCAGTCAGTGCATCAAAACTAGAATCAGAGGTGAAGAGTCAAGGAAGTCGTTTCTTCTCCAAAGGAAATCACCTAACAGGACAGCTGTGACACCTCAACCATAGCCCAAGGGACAGAGACAGAGAACTCTGAGAAAGCCAGATATGGACATTGTCACTGGAATCATACACACACACACACACTCATATATGTGATATAAAATCATACAGATGGAATCATATATATATTCTATATTATATCACATCACATATGACAATTGTAGAGATATGATTTTATATGTAGAATATAGTCTCTCTCTCTCTTTCTCTTTCTGGCCAAAGCTTAAGCCCTCTCTGCATCCATACTCTAGCCCAGCCTTGTCATGACCAGACTGTACTTTCTGGCCCTTTGAGCTCAGCCACGTGCCTTGCCTTGGCTATGGCATGTGGATGGAAGGAAAGTTTGCTGCTCCCCAATCTGAGCCTAAGCAGCCTTGCTCATTTACATTTTCCTCTTGCATCTCTGCCATTGCCAGGAGAAGACTATGCCTCTGCTTACCTCACAGTCAACCTCCCAACCTTTGGGGAGGCTGAGAGATGCCAGAGCAGGAATGTCCCAGCCCCCGCCCACAGTCACAGGCACACGGGCAATACAATTAATCACAACTTCAGCCACTGAGCTTTAGGGTGCTACTATGAGGCATTATGTGGTAAGCGATAACTGATGCACAGGAGACATGGAGATTTCTTAGTAGTCAAGACTTGAAGCCAACCAGCACACGTCTGTCTGTCATTTCGCACTGCTCTCCACATTCAGCCTTCAGGTCCCTTAGCTGACATCTTTTGTTTTGAAATTATAGATGAGTGCAGAGACAGGTACATACATCCATGTCCCCAAGGTCCATAATTGCTTATTATTTAACCATCTGTCATATTTACTTCAAATTATTCTGTGTATACAAGATTACCCATAAAGTTAAAGTCTTCTCCAAGTTTGGAACTCCACCCTAAACCACTGCAGATGAACCAGTGAAGTCCAGCACTACCCACCAAGCTCCCCCAACTTGTCACAGTGTCCACAGCTTTGGCCTATTTGGAGGAGATGGGTGGGGCCTGGGAGAGGACTGAAGGAAGGCAAAGAACAAGAGAAAAAATCATTCAGAAGTTAAGAAACTGCACTGTCACTGGGTGAGGATCAATAGAATCTACTCCTTGCAAGGACATCATGTCCTAAAGTATTAATAAAGATTGCAAAAGGGATCAAACATCATCACCCCCTTCGGAAAATGGCTTAAAAACTCAATGAGGCAACTTATAAGCTCACAAGTCTCCAATCAATCAGGGGAAAATTTCTCCCCAGATTCCATGATTTGTTTATCAGCTCCCAAGAACACCCACACACAACCGAATCCAGACATTGTATAGCTCTCAACCTTGCGAGCTGAGACTTAGCGAGGCACACTCACCAGTCTCTTGCTGAAATGGGGTTCACCTCTCACATGCTCTTTCCCAACACCCATTACCTGGGTCACTTTCTTTCCCACATTCTATTCCCTACCACCAGGCTACCAAAAAAGTACATGGTGGCTAGAGCCATGGTGGAGAAGCCAGCAGACTCACACATTCCTGCAGGATTTATTTGGTTTCATCAGTGCATTAGACCCAACACAGGAGTAGGGGGAATGAGCAAGTGCAAGAGAAAGGTTTCCTTGATCCTAAACCTGGAAACAAAACAGCGATATGAAGCAATGAGAAGCCAGAAATGGCTAATGAGAAACCACAGCTCAACTATCAAAATTAAACTGTCCAGCTTTTGTATGTCCCCAAGGGCCCCTAAAAGCTCCATTTAAAAGCAAACCAAAACTATAGGCAGCCCAGAAGAGGATCTTACAATCAGTGAGCCAGTGGCCTGGGGGAGAGTCAACCTCTTACTCTGCTCCCCTCACCCAGTGGCTTTAACACCTGCAAGCTTCACCTGTACAAAACTCAGCCAAGCCACTCTTTTTATCCTGGCAGCCTCTGGAAGCATTTGGCCATGGTTCTGGGCTCTCTCAGTCAACATGACCAATCCACATCCTCTTATTAATTACAAACCATTTCCCCTTGTAATAAGCCCTGAAATCCCTGCTTTGATCTGCCTGACACATCACATGGTATGTGCTTCTGAACACAGCCCCTCCTGTGGCTGCCTTAGACCCGGCAAGCCTGGCAGACACACACCCAAGTGAGGAAGACACTTCCTGTAGATGCTAGAAGAAGAGGATTGCTACCAGGAAATCTGCGGCCCTAAGCAGAGAATTCATTTTGTTCTTTCAGTCGGTACTTATTTACTGATAGCCTATTGGTATATGCTGAAGATCAAAAAAACAGTGGTCATTATAAACTTTGCCCTACATCCTGTCCATTTAGAGGGATTGTAAACTTATTTAGTTCAAGAAAAGATCATGATTTTGAAACCAGTAAATTGCGCTACGTGCTTAACCAAGAAGAATTACAGACAGGTCTTCTTGCAGCTTCTGTTAATCTTTTCCAAAGGTACTGAATCATCACAGATCCTGATCAGTCAAAATGGCTTGTGATGAGATAGATGCTTGTCTTCTAACCACCTCAAAGGACATGAGCAAATGCCCTTCATCCAGACCCACTTTCTTCCTTGGACGTCTCTATATAAACAGCCTTTCTGGTATTTCAAACTGGCATTAAAATAAACCAGAAGCATTTCCAAAGGCACATGTACAGATCTGTTCTCTCCCTGGAGGCTGACAGTGAATGCTTCCTGTAAAATCTGATGGTAAGAACTGCACAGAATTTTTTTAAAAAATACTGAGTCTTTGCAATCCACCCCAAGGATCAAAAAGAAAATAGCCATTACCATACTCAAGTTGCCCAGCAAGAATCGGATCTTAAATGAGCTAAAATTTGCCATGTGATTAAAAACATGAAATAACAAATGATCTGCCTTAATTAAATATTCAGACCATTTTATTTTAACAAAAACATGAGACTTTTCATTGTACTTCTTAAGATACAAGTAAGCTAAAAATCATCTTCATTTCCTCTTGCCAATCCCTACACATGCAAGTCAGTAATGCCCATCCCATTACAATAAAAAAAAAATACCAGGTTGACTCTGCTTCTGCTGAAATTGCTGTCTGGTATGAATATGAAAGGGGCCTTTTCCACAATAGATGACTCGTCTGCAGTTTCCTGGTCTCTTGGTGGGGTCTCAACTGCTCCCACTTGTCCCATGCTGCTTAGCAGTAAGCAGCTGCCTGGGTCTTCCAGGTATGTGATTGGGCTTATAATGCCTGTACTTGCTGGTCAGTTAAGTCACCTCCAACCAAGGAGGAAAATGCCCTCCAGACACACTTCTTGGACCCACATGAAGAGATGGGAATGAATTCATAAAAGAAAATTATCTAGTCCTGTTTATACAATGCCATGAAGACCAGCAGGCTTTTTTCTTTATATGAATGTATTTTCTATATAACACTGCTGAGCCACGAAGTGGGGAAAGGCTTATGTTGGTCCCCTCAACCTTCCTTGGTGTGCTCTGACCACCAGAAGCCCACTGGGAGGTGATGGGTCCTTTCAGCACTGCACATCTCTCCAGGGTGTTGTTGGACTCGGGCTGCCTTTGGGATTCTATCTGCCCAGGAAAGGGGGCCACCTGGGTTCTTATCTGATATGCGAGATGTACGAGGTTTAAGCTCAGTTTCATCTCATTTCTTCATAACCTTGTCTGTTTAAATTTTATCCCTTTTGGTTATTTGTATAATGCCAGGGTTGGCATGGTCAAGGCATAGATGTAAATGACAGTTTTGGTCTTGTTTCTTACCAATAAAACCAGCTGTATAATTAGTCTGAATAAATATTAAAATGAATATTTTAAATATAATACCCACCAGCATCCATACAACTTTAGAATTATATGTATATGCTAAATTATGATTTCACAGAAATGGATTTAAAGGGGTGGTATCTTGGCTAGTCATAACAACTTAGCTCATTCACTAACTTAATCAAGTGCTATGCGTAACTTTAAATTTATGTATGTCCTTGGAAACATCTGGATGATGACTAGAGTCTCTTGTCTCTCAGCTCCACACTCTCTTTACCCTCCTCTCTGACCCTGGGGCACAGTCTAGAAACTACATTTTCCAGATTCCCTTGCAAACAGCCTCAGGCTCCACCAATGGAAATTGCAAATTGGAAGGTAGGGTAAGGGAGATGCTGTATTTCCTTTTATTTTTACCTCTGGCAATGGAGGTACCAGCAGCAAAGGCTGGCACATGTGGCATCTGGGTCTCTGCTTAGTTAGCTCAGCCTTAGCAGCAACAGCATTAGCGGCTTAGCAAGCCTAAGGTAAGAGTCCAGCATGTTCCCCTTGCTTCTTCAATGCCAAGAGAGTGGCTTCCTAATCTCTGGGCAACCTCACCTCCCTATTTTTCCACCTTCATCCTCCTTAAACCATGTCCTTCAAATTCTGTGTGGTACACTCCCTCTTCAAAATACCCAAAGTGGCTTCTAAACAGGAAAATGCACTGAATGTACACTGACTGATACAACTTGTCATACAAATAAGTTTTCCCCATAAACCATTTGCAATAAAGCAAACTTTAATCAGATGGTTTAAGGACGATGCTAAAGTCATTTCTTTCAGTCTGTTAAATCCATGGCAGAATTAGGAAAAAGAAGTTTTAATTATATACATGGTCCTTCTCCAAATAGTGTTGGTTTGGATTTTATGTTTGTTGGGTCCAGTTATTCACCTGGGTCCTGGAATGGCTGCGGGCGCACAGGCACTGTCATTGAGTTTGCATGACTGTTTCCTAACTTAATGAGGCAGGTATCGGATGCCAGCACTTTGATCCACACTCAGGCACAGGATGTAGACACAAGAGCTTCCCAAAACAACTGGATAGAGTCCCAGTGGGAATACTCCACCACATATTAATCAAAGTCAAATGGCAGAGCAAATTGAACTAGTTCATTAATTATGAAAATTCTCTCACAAAGTGACATCTTATTAAATATGTGGAGGCTTAGCACATTTTCACATGGTCGCTTTTATCTACTCAGATCTAAAATGTCACACTTAGTAATGAATTGAGGTTTTTCTGTCCCTTATTTAGGCAGAAAAGGCTACTTTATGCCCAGTCCACATCTAAATATATACTTGTATGTTCACCTATGTCCACCACGTGGATAGAGGCAGATGTTGGGAAAGGAAATTTTATGGTGCCAGGATTTATTTTACCAAGATCCAGAGGAAGGGCTAGGAAAATAGATGCTGACTGTTTTAAATCCTTGGGATCCATGCCGAGTGTCTGTGCACCCAGGGCTAACTGGGAAAACTCAGCTGCAGTACAGAGAGCTGACCTTTTTTCTCCAGGTGTCTTGGTTAAAATCATGAAAAGAATCTGTGCCTTCTCTCCACTGTCACTTAAACGGACTTCAGTTCTTTGGGTCTGTTCATCCTTCAACATGTAAAAATGAGAAGTTTAAGAAGTTACTGAGTCATCCCTCACTATATCCAGTCCTTTTATATAAACTGAGATGGTCATTTTATACCAGTTGGCCTACAGAGGCCCTAAATCTCCCATCTGCCCAATCTTAGGACAACGCCTGATCACAGGAAGTTCTTTCTGGGTCAGCTAGGTTACCGACTTGGCCATAATAAAGGCCACAGTAACTGTGACTTAAACTGACACAAGTACATTTATTTCACATAATGGCAATCGGACACATTGCAAGGCTGCTACAGCACTCCACGGCACCCGGATCCTGGACCCTTTCTGCCTGTTGCTCTGCTGCTCGAAATACATGGCTTCCGTTTGCCAGCTATTGACGCGTGTGTAACTAGGCCTGTGCATACAGGCCAAATAACAGCCCTGCACACAGAACTTTCAGGTCACTTCCCTTTAGCCAGAACTTAGTCACATGGCACCTCTTACCACAGTCTTTGTCCTGGGTTGCTATGCACTCAAATGGAGGAGGGAAGGAGGGTGTCAGTGACTAGCCACCACTGCCACACTCTGCCTTTTACTGCGATGCAGTGTTTCCCTGTAGTGTTGGCACAGAGAAAGCACAAAACAGATATTTGTTAGATGAACAAAAACACACAGGTGAAATCCTTAAGGGAATGCTCATTTAAAAACAGATACTAGGGCAGATTGTTAGATGTTTATGGTGTTTCCATTAATTTCTCAGAAGTGAAATGTAGCTTCAATTAGACAATTCAGTCTATTCATACAACATATGTTTGCATGTCAGAATCAAAACAGCAGTGTGAGTGTCCTGGTGGCGACTCCAGCACATTCCCGGACCTCTGTGGCCCCAGGACCCTTCTGTCAGAGGACATCCACTAACAGTTCACAGAACATTCGTGACACACACCCTCCCGCCTAAAATCTTAGCAGAAAAAACAGAATTCAACCATTCTTCTTCTCAGGGAGGACCTTGAGTACATCAGTCTACACATAGGCCAAACACATTTTTTTAAAAACAGCACCACACAGTGAAGTTACTCTCTCTGTGTGACACTACAAGGGTGGACACATGGCATTAGTTGCTTGTCGGAACCCACAGAATTTACACCACCAACCGTGAACCCAAAGGTAAGTGCCAGACTTTGGGGGATCATGATTTGTCCATGTAGGTTCATCAATTGTAATAAATGTACCACCTTGTGGGGGTTGCTGATACCAAGGGAGGCTGTGCAAGTGAGTGGGGAGGACATATATGGGGAACCTCTCTACATGCTGCTCAGTTTTGCTGTGTGCATTAAAACATCTCTAAAAGATAAACTCTATTAAAAAAAAAAAAAAAGAGAGAAGTCTTTTCAGAGCACACTAAGAATAGTCCCATGGTCTCTTCCCAGCTGGGAATAACTGCACACGTTGACCCGCTCCTTACTTACCATCTTCATTTCCCCCATGATTTCCCAACAATTGTGGAAGGTTAGAAAGGGACTTCGAAATGTCATCAAAGCCATCCCTCTGCATTCAGATCCTGACGTCACTACGTGATGGAGAGAAAATGACATCAGAACGAAACCTCATGCCATGATCTCATTCATACCCAGGTTCTGGGTAACATCACTTCCACTTTTAGTAAACACTAAAAAGGGAAGGTTATCCGGACAGACAATCTGAGATGCACTGTGTTTGTGGACTAAGGACCGTAATCAGCAGTCCAAGGAAACTGACAGCATTTCTTCAGAAAACACGTCTGGATGTTGAAAGGGCTCTGCCCTCCACGTTCAGCATGTGACCAGAGGTCTTTAAGAAAGCACACTCATAAAGGAGATAGGCTGGGTTAGAAATTGTGACTGATGCTACATTCATGCTGCAGCTCTTACTTAAAAGGGAAATGAGTCCGGTTCCCCTTTGAAACAACTTCTCGGCAGCAGGTGGCCACCAACCACTCAGAAAGCAGGCACATGAATGCAGTGGGCTTGAAATTCCACTGTTTTGTGATGATCCTCCCTTTATACATTAAAAGGATGTTGAGAGTGACAGCAAAGTGGGTAGAACTGGTAGTTAATAATAGTTTCTTGTAATTATAGGACTCAGTGTATTATAGAGAGAACAGGTCATTTGTCCCATTTTAAAGAAATGTTTGAACATATTAGTTAAAAGCTCAGTATTGGAGACTCCTCTGTAAGTAGCTTGGTTTGGTGGGGAGAGTTACAGAGGACGCCAACTGAAAAAAGTTTGGAGCAATCTATGAGCCAACTATTTACACTTTTCCACCATTGTTTCCATTAATAAATTCTGAGACTCCAGAAATTTAAAAAGCCTATTTCTCAATCTGTCTAGGCAGGATTCCATTTCAATGAAGCTAAGAATGGAGACTGAGAAAAGCTAGGTAAAAATAGAAATAATTGTCCTGATTTTAAAAATAAAGCAGAAAGAGCAATGGTAAGCTCATTACAATAAATATTAAGGAAAAATGTGTATCATTCAATGCCATCACTAAAAAGATGGAAATATTTTCAAAGGTGATTTATTCCAATTGAAACATGAAGGGAAGCAAAAACATTAGCATCTGACAAGGCAGTTGAAACTTGCTAAGTTAGAGCAACTCTGGCCCTGTGGCAAGGAAACTGCCCTCCTCCCAGCCAGGCTGCCCCAGCTCACACCTGCCAGCACGCACACACACACACACACACACACACACACACACACACACACACACACACACACACACACACGGAAGCCAGAGAGCTTAAAAGAGAGAGGGTTATACCACCCTTTCAGAACTAGGGCAGCCAAGAGACAACCTTCAAGAAGGAAAATCCAGGAAAAAGTTGATGGACACTTAGGTCAGAATTTGCTGGGAGAAGCTGACCAGCTTTCTGGACTCACGGGGTCCCGAGACAAAACAGCGTAAGTGTCATTGGCAGGCACTTCCGGTAAGGAAGCCATGCAGACATGGAGGGGCAGGGGATGAGCCCCATGGCGTGATGCCCTGCCTGTGTTCGAACGGGAAGGCCTTGGGGATTTGCACTTGAAAATGGCCCAACGTTAGTTCTTAAAAAGGAGGGCTGTGGAGTGGGAGAAAGGGATGACCCTGGCCTCTCTGAGTCTCTGTTTCTACTTTAATTTTCTTAGTTAGAAAAATATTTTTGTGTGATGGTACTTTTAAAATCCGTAAGTAGAAAACCTAGCTGAGAAATAATCAGCATGAGCTGGTG
This sequence comes from Manis javanica, assembly GCF_040802235.1. Lineage (NCBI taxonomy): Eukaryota > Metazoa > Chordata > Mammalia > Pholidota > Manidae > Manis > Manis javanica. The sequence goes on along the minus strand of NC_133158.1, from coordinate 48,503,605 downwards.
GAGAACAAATATTGTCATGTGCATCTGACTTCCTCATAAGAGAAGCCACAGGCTGTACATTACAGAAGAGCAGAAGGGGGTGTCATTCATTTTAATTTTTCAAGATTTTGTTTTAATCTCATCAAGATATGGGGGTGTGGGAGGGGCCGGCTCTCTAAGGGAGGCAGATACAGTTACAGTCTTAAGGGGCACTCCAGTCTAGACATGGCCCCCTGGCTTGCCCTCAGCTTAGCCCCACCGTCCAGCCGCACTGGCCACTGCACCCGGAGGTCCTGTGAACCCTCCACTTCTGCACAGCCTCACCCGGTGCCTTCCCTCCCCTCACTGTTCCCTTCTCCTCTTGACCTTCCCGAACACTCTCTTCCAGGCTTCAGTAAAGGAGTCACCATCCATCCAATCTCCAATGCGAGGAATATTTTGCACACTCCTGCTTAAAATGACTCTGTAACCTCCCTCACCTATAGGATAAAATCCAAACCCTTCCAGCATGGTCAAAAAAAACCCTCCCAGACAGGTCCCTGTCTATCTGTCAAAACCATTAACATCTACTTTGCCTGTTTGTTTGTTGGTTATCTGTCTCCCTCCACTGGAATATGAGCTCCATGAAAGCAGGAACTTATATCTATTCCATTCTTCCCTCCATCACCACTTCCTAGAGTAATGCCAGGCATGAGGTGAGCGCTTAATAAATATTTTAATGAATACGCATCTAAAATAACTAAAATGCTGTCACTTCAACTCATTAGTTGTTGATTAAATGAAGTCCCACCTGCCCCTTAGAACTTTCCCTAGCATTCTCCCACCTTTTTTTCCATCTCCCTCTGAATTCCTGTTATAGCTACAGTAAAGTCCCCAAAGTCTCAGCACTTTGCTCCATTAATGTATTTTAATCTTGTCTCTAAGGAAATTATAAAAATCCCAAGGGCAGCTGTCATGTCTTTAAAGAAAGACAATATTAAATATAACTAGGTGCTTCCAAACTTAATTTTCTCCCAAGTACCCTGCAAAATTATTTCATTATTCCCATTTGGTATATAAGATGACTGAGGTGCAGACTTGCCCAAGTTCACAAGACCATTAAAGAGCAGAGTCAGGATTCAAGCCAGGTTTGACCCTCACTTCCGAGTTCTTTCTGCTACCCCACATTGCCTCTTGGTTAATATAGCTCATTGGTAAATTTTCCCCAAAATGTAGGAAAGCCAAAAGAAGAAAAGCTGTGACCCACAAATTCATCATCCAATGACAATCACTGCTAACATTTATTCTCTCAGCTAGTCTTTTTTACTCTACATATTTTTAAATAATTGCCATATTTTTAAATGATCATAATCATACAACCAATAAAAACTGGTTATGCTGAATTTTCTATTAGTATTTTTAAGCTTATGTCTCATATTTATAATAAATATTATAATGATATGCTCATTATTATCTATTTACCCATAAAGATAAACAATTTCTCATGTGCTTTTTAAATGCATAATTATTTCCCTTGTGAATTGTCTACCCTTTCCCTACTCCTTTATTTGAGGTCTTGATAATTTTCTTGTACTTTTCACAAAGAATATTCTTTCTTACCCCTTTTTCTAAATTATTTCCTTTGTTATTTCTCAATTATTTTACCTAATAAGTGCCTAGCATCATGTGGAATACAAAATGGGTGTACATAATATCCCTGATTGATCATTTTAAATTATTCACCCAAACAAGTGATCAGGGTTAACATCACTCGTAATAAGTCATATTGACATCGTACATCTGCCATGATAGCATGAGAAAGGCACTTCATTTCAGTGGTATTCTTCACAAAAAAATCCCCATCTAATCATGATAAAGTACCCCAAACTCAAGTTAAGGGACATTCTATGAAATAGTTAATCAGTACTCTTCAGAAAGGTCAAAGTCATAAAAAACAGGAAGACTGAGAAAGTGCCATAGACTGCAGAAGCCGAAGGAGACATCACGACTAAATGTATCATGGTATCCTGTAGCGAAATCTTTATAGAAGGAGGACATCAGTGGAAAACCTAGAACAATCAGAATAAAGTTTGTAGTCTAAGTAACAGTATTACACCAATGTTAATTTATTAGCTTTGATAAATAGGCCATAGTTGGAGGACATATTGACAGAAAGGAAGCTAGGTGAAGAATATAATAGGAACTTTCTTACTATCTTTCCCACTCCTCTATAAACCTAGTTCTTTCAACATAAAAAGACTTTATTTTCTTCAAACGATTCACCCTGGATACATAAGTAGTGTCATTTCACAGAAAATCAAACCTTTACCCAGCACAACCTTTGCTCTTCCATCAACAACCCTAAATGACAGAATGCCAGAATTGTCTATTGGCGTCATAATAAATCAGGACATAGCTAAGGCCCAAAAACAGATTGTATGGGTTGGATGTGAGTTTGCCAAGTTGGAAAAGAGATCAGAAACAAGATCAGGTCAGTAAAACAGGTCCTAATCACCTTTCTAAGGCAGGAAAAGTGGACCGGACAAACTAAAACAAGTTCCCCTAATGCAGGAGCATGGCATGCTGGCAACAGCCTGGGTTCTCAAGGTGAATGCTGGCACTGCCCATCTCCAGTGGGCTGCGACCTTAGGAAAGTAAATAACCTTGGCTTCTTCAAATCTGAAATTGAAACAGTAATATTTCTTTTATGGGACCCTAAAGTAGGGATCAGCAAACTTTTTCTGTAAAGGTGGAAATGTTTAAGGTTTTGTGGTTCAGATGGTCTGTGCTGCAACTATATGATTTTGCCACTGTAGCATGAAAGCAGCTGTGGACAACACATAAACGTGTGGCTGGAGACTTAAAGAGACTAACTGGCAGGAAGAACAATAAGGAGAAGGAGACTGATAACATCCATATGCCATAGAATTCCCCCAATTCCCCTGTATGCGGTTATGTAGATTAACTATGCCACTATGTACAGAGCCCTCTATTTCAACATGGAAATACTGTTCACATACCAGCACCCTGGGATTGCAGCAGCTGTAACATTTGTTTGCTATATTATTTTAAAATATTCAGTATAATTATACAAGACAAAAACAGATCAATGAATGAAATTCAAAGGATACATTATTTACACAGATATTAAACTAGTGGCTTCTGCAATGCAGGTGAAATTCATGGATGTGTTAAGTTAACTAATGCATTAACCATAGAAAGTGAGTAAGCATGTGGCATAACCCAGAGGACACACTGGGTCACACAGAAATAGTAGGTCAGTGGTATAGGATGTGTAAAAGATAGATGAACAAATTGAATGTATTATTTTTAAAGTGATAAAGCAAACAATAGTGTTATTTATAGTTAGAATCAAATAGAAAGATCAAGTCAGAGGATCCAGATCATGCCAACTCCAGGGTAATAGCTTTGACATCCCTGAAAGGCCACCCAAAGATGAAACCCACTATGGTCCCATTCAGGCCTAATATGTGCTCTGTACCCCAAAACACACAGAAAGCCCATAGTCACTGTATCAGTTTTCTGTTATTTCTATAACAAAGTATCACAGGACTTACAAGACTTACAAGAACATGAATGTATTATCTTACAATTCTGGAGGTCAGAAGTCTAATGCAGTTCTCACTGGGCTAAAATTAATTGTTGGCAGAGCTTCATCCTCTTATAGAGGCTCTAGGGAAGGATTTATGTCCTTGGTGTATTAGTCAGCTAAAGCTGTATAACAAAATACCACAGACTGGGGTATTAAACAACAGAAATTTATGTCTCACAGGTTTGGAGGCCGAAGTCCAAAATCAAGATGTCGGCAGGGGAGGTTCCTCCTGAGGTGGGAGGAAAGGGTCTGTTCCAGGTCTCTCTCCTCGGACGGTGGATGGCCATCTTCTCACATTTTCATATCATCTCCCCTTTGACTTTGTTTGGATCCAAATCATCCTCTTCCCATAAAGACATCAGTCATATGGGAGTAGGACCCACCCTGTTGACCTCATTTCAACTTAATCACCTCTGCAAAGACCCAATCTCCAAACATGGTCACACTCTATGGGACTGGGAGGTTGGGACTTCAACTTATGGATTCAGCATGGGTGAAGACACAGTTCAGTCCATAATGCTTGGCTTTTCCAACATCTAGAAGGATTTTGGTCCATGGCCCCTTCCTCCATCTTCAAAGCCAGCAGGATTGTATCTCCAAATAGACGTCCATCTCTCTGACCTCTGCTTCCATCATCACATCTTCTCCAACTCTAATTCCCCTGCCTTCCACTTTCCTAAAAGGGCCCTTGTGGTGACAGTGGGTCTACCAGATAACCCAGGGTAACTCCCCCTCCTCAAGCTCTTTAATCACATCTCTTGCCATATAAAGTTACATATCCACAGTTCTAGGAACTAAGGCATGGGCATCTTTGAGGGCTATTATTCTGCCTAACATAGCCACTCAGCCAGTTAATGGTGACCTATAGCTACTGGTTGGACGTCTCTCCAATAGAGCAAGGATGTGCTGGTTACAGGCACCTTCCATTTACTGAGTCCCTTGTTTAACCTCAACTCTGTTCGTTGTAATCATGCCTTCAGCAGAAAAGGCTGATGCAGCAGCCTAGGAGCCAGGACATAGCCCAGAATTCTAGAATCCAGGAAGTACAGCCCTTCTGCCCCATGGGCACCCGATCTTAAGTGCATTCATTACCCCATCATCTTCTTACTGCTTTTCACAGTAAGTCTTGAATTGAGTGAATAAAACATGTGATTTGAATGCCTTAATTTGGTCTGGGAGCCTTTCTATTTCACAGCGGCTGGGATAGCCTGTCTGATGGAGGATGAGAGGCTACCAATGCATTGAGGTCACATCAACTTTCATACAGAGGCAGATTTTTGAGTCAATAGAACATGATGAAATTGTTGAAGGAGGGGAAGGTCTTGGACTTGGGGCTTGGGCTCAGAGAGGATAGACTTGGGTGGAACCCAGAAACCATCAATCAGCCCAATGTCCCATGAAGGCCTCAGCATCTAAGGAGGGAGGTGTGAGAGAGCATGCGCCATCGAGGAAGAGGACCCTGCAGGCCAACCGCCCCCTAGCACGCTGCCCAGACCAGCCCTGCTGCACAGTGCCCGAGGCTCAGGGAGGGCCAGATTCCAGAGCATTGTGTCAACTTGCTTTCAGGCAGTTAGACACACCAATGAACTTGGAATAACGTGGGAAATCTGACAGCCAGGACGTGAACAGGAGGGCCAGGAAAGAAACAGCAAACAGAACTTCTGTTTCCTCTATTGTGTGGTTTCTGAGCTATGACTTCCATAGTTTGTGAAATCCAAAGCAGAAAGAGAATGTTAAAAGACTTGTGTGCATACATATGTTTAGAAAAACTTTCTACCTTTTTCCCAAAATACCAAAAACAGAAGCATTCCAGATTTCAGGAAGGAAATACATATTTAATTTAATTTTAAAAAAGGAATGCCATTTGAAAAACATTAAGAGGGGCTCTTGTACATCAAAAGCTGAGTTCTAGAAATAAATTGATTTTTACTTCAAAAAGGCTTTAAAAAGCTAAATTATTATCCTCTTACTTCAATGTCAAGCTTTAAAAATTAAACAAAAGAGCTTTTCACAATAGTAATTGTCAAAAATGCTTTCAAACCCCTATATTTTGGATCTCTTACTAGAATGGGAATGCAATGTGTCCTGCCTGTTGAAAGAAGGTGGAGACTTACAAGGATCAGGCCAGAAACACTTCCCTTTGGATTCCAAATGCTAAATCAGGATAAGTCCCATGTGTGTCATCTACATTAAGCCCATCACAGTGACTAGAATAAAGTGTTTCCTTGCTCAATGGGCATCCTTAATACTGTATAGATGACCATTCACAGTTCTCTCCAAGTGACAGAAGACCCTATAACCCTGTGAAGCTTCATACACCAGGCTTATAAAAAGCTGCCTTATCTGATAGAAATCTTCAGAGTTAAGCTATCAGGAAATAAATGATACTGCTATAAGTCAAGGACAAAAATAGCTTGTTTTCAAAACAGAACAATCTGGGTTAACTACCATTGACATTGTCTTACATGAAGAGATGCTATGTGAGAAATACTTTCCAAAATTCAGATACAATCCTTGTTTCAGAGTCCCCTGATCCAGCCCCATCTTTGTAACCAAAGAGGTAAAGAATTCTTCCTAAGAAAAGTTGCATTTTGCTTCCATATCAAGAATACATTTGCCCTCCCTTTAATGCCAATTGCAGATATTTATTCTAAAAATTTATGAGATGTGAGAAAAATGCACATATAACAATATAAATTTCAGCATCATTTCTGAAAGCAAAAAATTTGAAACACCCTAAGTGCCATTCATAGGAAAATGATTAAATAAAGTGAAGAACAGGCAGAAGATGGAATAATACATTGGATTTTTCAAGAGCATTGAATGGTATGGGAGTATGTTTATGATATGATGTAATACAAGGAGGATATAAACTTATAAATACAATCTAACTTCAATTTTGACTCTAAAATGGTAAGAATTATTATTTTCATGGTACTTGCATGTTTTTTCCAAATTTTCTACAATGGAAATACATCACTTTCATAATCAGGGGAGAAAACGTGTTATTTAAAGAAATGGATTTATCCCAAAGAAAACTGCCCCTCTTCAGTGCTTATTTATGCAATAGCCCGGTGCATGGATGTGAAAGGTGACCGCAACAAAGACTATAAGGACCACAGCCCTCTGAACTGTTTCTACTTATGGCCTAGGAAGTCATCCCCCTGTTTAAGACTGTGCCCACAGCCCCCGGGGAAACACTACTATAGAAACTCTAAAGAGTCAGCCCAACTATATCTTTTCAGTTAACTCATGTTTCAAAGTTTGAGCACCAAACAGCAGAAGAGTGAGTTCTGTCTATTCAGCAGTCCACCCGCCCACACGATATTCACAGAGATGTTCAACAAATGCACATCTGCCAAACAATACTTGCAGGGTTCCAGCCCTCTGTGTGGTGGTGCAGGGAGGGCCGACAGCCTGTGCGTAGGGCATGTGAAGAGAGAAGGACAGAAAGAGGAAGGAAGGGAGGGGGCAGGGGAAGGAAGGGGAAAAAGGGAGAGAGTATTCACACAAATGACGAAAGTCTTTGCCTGGCTAATTAAAAAATTTGCTGACCATAAACTTTTTCTAGCATTTCCAGACCTGCAAAGGACATATCTCTAATCCTGACTAAAGGAGAGTAGCCCCTCTGTTTCTTCTTCCAGTGCCTTAACATGAACATCACCAGCTTTCTTACGCGTCTGTGTACACAAGTTGTCTAAAGCCCTTGAAACTAGTGCTCTAGTAAAAAGGGAGAATTGAGCAGTTCTTCCAACAGTATTTCCTAGCATGCATTTATCTGCCTGCATTAATGAGCATGCACATTTATGGTGACTTAGCATGGATCCGGAGAGACATCTAGTGGCCAGCTGAGTGAAAAACAGGGCAACTGCAGATGACATGGAGAAAGCCACATGTCCTCCTTTCACTATTGCACTTTGGTAAAATGATTAAACGCCTAATATGTTCCAGGCACCAGGCTAACTTTGGGAAAATACAAGGAACAATACACAAAAAAAGGAAGAATTTCCATAAGTTGTATCATATTTGTATCAGAATTTTCCATAATTTGTAAATATACCTCATTAGAAAATGTCTTTCTGCTGTTGTCTTTATTTATGAAAGACAAAACAAAACCCCATATTCAAAACAGGACACCCCTCAAAGGAAACCAAATTATTTGCTTTCCTATTGTAAGATGACAATTTTTTCCAAAAGTTCTAGAAATAAAAGAATATTCTGTCAGTATTCCAAAATTGCAATACTGTTTTATTGCAATAATTTGCAATACTGTTTCATTTCTCTAATTTTTATAACAATATCCCTATATGTTCCCTCTCACCACCCAGAGAGCTGAGCTGTATAGAAATAATGCTTTTAAAGTAAGCTTAAATGAATTTTGTTCTGACCATTTTATAATTTAATTTCATAACTTTATTTACATTAGTCCAAACACCAGGCTCACAAACTAACCAGAAGAAAATATAAAACTTTAAAATTCTGAAATCAAGTTTCCATAATTATATTAATTCACATATAGAAACTTTTCTATGCTAAGAATGGAAATGTATCTGTGTGTGTGTGTGTGTGTGTGTGTGTGTGTGTGTGTGTGTGTGTGTGTGTGTGTGTGTGTATTTAATCTTGACTACCCACCACCTCTAAGAAATATCAAGATGCTGAAATTCTAGGCTATATTTTATTTTCAACTACACCATAATGTATTGCATATGTAAAATGGCATATTGCAAATCACACCATCATATGTTTCTTTTCTGTTACAAGGAAAGGAAAACACCTTAATATTTCTGTACACCAAGAACTAGGGAAATTTGTAAGCAATCATATGGAAGAAAGGCCAGTAACCTTTTTTTCAGGGAAGCCAATGACCAACCATCCAAATCACCAGATCTTGTAAGATCCACACAAGTAAAAGCAACTCAGCTTAGAGTTTATCTTATTTAACGTTTTTGGTGAATAAGAAATGCAGGACATACCATTTATTTTAAAAGCAAAGATTAAGAAATATTAAATTATTCAGTAAATGCAATAAGTGAAAATAAGCTTTCAGGTCTATGCCACATGCATTTCTAGCCTTACCATTTGCCATGTGCCCTGAAGGCAGGTTGGCTTTCGTTGGGAAAATCTCACCCTTTAGGTTAAAAGGATGAGTAAATATTCCAATTTTTTTAATTAAAAAATAGGTTTATTATTAGTGATGCCCTTTTGTCCTCCCTCATTTTATTCCCAAATATGAGTTCCACTCCTTGCCACCTGCCAAATCCCTCCAGCCCACATTGGGGCGGCTACAGAGCTGACTTTGTGACCTCTTTTCCAGCCCTGCTTCTCACCCCAACACATCTGGATTACTTCTTTCTGGACCTGCACTGCACTGCCGAAGCTCTGTAGCCCCGTGTTCACCTACAGGAAAACCAGGGTAGGGAGCACATTTCCTGCCTGTCCCAACTGACCCTTCTTCCCAGCCTGTTACACAGTCAGGGCCCTGAAAGAGCTCACCTTGCCACCATCTACTTCTCACCAAGTTATCTTCCTCCTGGCATGGAATGCCAGCACCATGCCAGGCTGAGCCTGCATAGGGGATGAACTGAGATGGGGCTTAGCTCAGGCCTATTTGGCCGCATGTGTGCTGCATATACACTGGTGTGCATACAGACACAAGCATTCTCATGCATGCACACACACATACACTCCTACTTTACACCTCCCCATTTCACCACACACACACACACCCCTACCTGCATATCTCCCATTACATATCCTACGTGCACCTACACCATACCCACAGTCTTTGAAAATGATAACTTTGTAAAATAAATGAATAACTGGAGACCACTGTCATAAAGCCAAGCTTGCTCACCCCTGACTTTGAAAGGCTGGGCTGCCCAAAGAGGGGGACAAGTCAACACTGCTATGTCAGAAGAAAGGACTGTGTGCTTCCGAATGAAAAATGCCCAAAGAAATTACAAAGGGAGTTATGGTAATTAATCAAATCAGAAGATTTAAAATTTACCTTCAAACAATTTCTCTAATGCCTGCACTCAACGACAGCATTCGCATGTCCGTATTGGCACAGGGCAGAGGCCTGTCACTGCCAGCAGTCAGGAAGTACCAGCACTTGCCCTCCTGTCACAGCCTCCAGGAAAGGCATTCATGCTGCCCCTCTCCCCAGGGTCTGCATCCTGGTGTCCCTCAGCCTTACAGCTTGTTGTGGGGTGACCATCACCCCATTAGTGCAGGACAGCCCCAGTTTATGCCTGTTAACCTGGCATAATTAGTATTAGTACCTTTTTTATTCTGAAAAAAGTCCTGGTTTGGATAATAAATTACATGGCCACTCAGCTCCTGGGAACTTTTCACCACCAACACACCTTTCCTGCCTGTTCCCTGGCAGAGTCTGCTGAAGCCCAGCCCAGGACAACTGAACTTGCATATTCCTCTAATTACGCTGTGGCCATATCCATGGTTCCCAGTTGCCAAAATGAGCACCTTCTAGGCCCCCAACGGTTGTCCAAGGTAAATGCTCACAGGTGCCTTCCACCTTCAAACTGGTTGAGCTCTGATCACATCAGATATACTTATACATGTATTTTCAACAACAGGGACAAATGCTACTGTATGGGGTCCTGTCAACTGATCTGTATTTGGAAATAATTATCTGTAAATTAGGAAACACACTTAGTTGTAAGCAATCATTTGTGACACCTTTTACAGAGGCTTCACTCAAAATGTAAATAGGGTGAAATTCACAAACATCATTATTCTCATCAGTGACTCTAGGCAGCTGAGCACAGCTCAAATGAATTGTTAGAACTGACACACAAGTGTAAATAATTCCATAATTTGTAAATGTCATCATTATTCTATCCAACTGTAGACGTGTACCTACTCCCACACGGTGGATACTCAACAAGTATTCGCAATTCGTTTTAGTAACAGAAGGGGAACCATTTGTCATGTCACATTTGCAGGCAGCTTCCAGGAGTGAAGAGCTTGGGTAAGTGGTCAGACGCACCTCATTCTGAAACCTGCTGCTACCCTCTTAAACCTCTTTGACTTTGAACAGTCTCTCGACCTCTGAGTTTATTTCCTACTCTGTGAAGGAGGTGACAGTAACCCACTGTCAGCATTACCATAATACTGCATTTAAGAAGTTCAATGCAGTGTCTGGCATCTAGTAAGCTATCAGTTCTCATTTTTATCTAATAAACACATATTGTGCTTATTAAGTGCCAGGACTGTTCTAAGCACTTTACAAATATTAATTTATGTGATCCTCAGATCAACTCCATGATAGAGATACTAGATATTAGTATTACTCCCATTTTACAGATGAAAACTGAGGCAGAGAGAGTTTGGGCCCAGGGTCCCAGAGCTGGTTACCCCTAAGTCTGGCCCCAGACTCCAGCCTCATCACCACCCGCTAGGCTGCTTCTCTGTTGCATCGGTCGAGCCCACAGATGGAACCATCAGAGCCACTGAGGCCAGCCACCTCCACTACTCAGGCACACAGAATTGCACACAACAACAGTTTCTGTCACCATGACACACCAGGACGGCGCCCCACTGAAATCTGGCTTCAAGCCAGATGGGTCCTGCATCATTTTCTACTTTTAAAAAAATGACTTCCGTTTGTTTTCTCCTTAGTGTTGATCTGAACTGACAATGGAAAGAAGATGAATCCAACAGCATAAGTTCTCCAGGTCAAAAACCAATGCCAAATGTCTCCTGCAAGATGGATTTTTTTTTTGTAGATAATTATTTTTTATTGAAGGGTAGATGACATACAGTATTACATTAGTTTCAGGTGTACAACACAATGACTCAACATTTATATACATGATAATTCTAGCTAGCAGCTATCACCATACAAAGTTGTTACAATATTTTGACTATATTCCTTATGCTATACATTACATCCCGGTTACTTATTTATTTTACAATTGGAAGTCTGTACTTTTTTTTTTGAGAGGGCATCTCTCATATTTATTGATAAAATGGTTGTTAACAATAAAATTCTGTATAGGGGAGTCAATGCTCAATGAACAATCATTAATCCACCCCAAGCCTAATTTTCATCAGTCTCCAATCTTCTGAAGCATAAGCAAGTTCTTACATGGTGAACAAATTCTTACATAGTGAATAAGTTACATGGTGAACAGTACAAGGGCAGTCATCACAGAAACTTTCGGTTTTGATCACGCATTATGAACTATAAACAATCAGTTCAAATATGAATATTCATTTGATTTTTATACTTGATTTATATGTGGATACCACATTTCTCTCTTTATTATTATCATTATTTTTAATAAAATGCTGAAGTGGTAGGTAGATGCAAGATAAAGGTGGAAAACATAGTTTAGTGTTGTAAAAGAGCAAATGTAGATGATCAGGTGTGTGCCTGCAGACTATGTGTTAATCCAAGCTAGACAAGGGCAATAAAACATCCACGGATGCAGAAGATTTCTCTCAGAACAGGGAGGGTGAGGTTCTAAGCTTCACCTCTGTTGATCCCCAATTTCTCACCTGATGGCCCCCCCGCGACTGTGCCTGTCTTAGGTTGTTCCTCCCTTGAGGAATCTTACCCATCTCTGGCTAACCAGTCATCTTCCAGGGCCATATAGGGAAATGTAAAGTTGGTAAGTGAGAGAGAAGCAATATTGTTTGAAAAGGTTAGCTTTTTACTTCTTTGCAGATTTATGCCCTGTGGCTTCTATGCCCAGTATTTGTCTTGAGGTGTCTTTACCACTTGGAGGAATTACGATTCTCGGTGAATTCGATATGAGGCACGAATTCTACTTAAGGGTTGTAATTAGGAAGGAAGAAGAAAAGCTATAGAAGTAGCAGGCGGAAGAAAACATGGGAAGTTTGTTTATTTCTTTGACATATCTTTTTGTAGAGTAACTTCAGCATGTATAGGTTTTAAACTACTAATTAAATTGTGCACATACATTAACATAATAGGAGTACAGTTACATAACCAAAGCAGACCTATAATTACCAGCCGTCTCCAGTGAAACCAAGAAAACCAGTTAGGCACCTTAGGCATTTGTGAAAACTTATCTATGATAAGGTGGATATTGTCCAACTGAACTTGAACAGTCTGAGAGAAATCAGACAAATTAAAACAACCCATTCCTGGGGACTGTTCACATCCCATATGTTCTTTTAATAGTAGATAGTCTGTAGTTGTAAGATTTTGGAGCATTACAACTTGCACTTCTCCTAATTCTTGGTTGAGTTCCAACAGTATAGATCCAGTCAAATTTGTTGTTTTACTGTATGCACAGGCCAGCTTAGATATCTCCTTCTTCATTCCCATGGCAAGTTCAGGAACCGGTGGGATGAATGCAGCTACAGCTGTAGCAGCGACTGGATCTTTGTTGAGGTTTTTTGATGATCATCTTCTGGTTTGGGTCTAGTTCCCGATCTCAGAGGAAAACCTTTCACCTTCTCGCTGTTCAGTATAATGTTGGCCGTGGGTTTATCATATATGACCTTTATTATGTTGAGGTACTTGCCCTCTATTCCCATTTTGCTGAGAGTTTTTATCATGAATGGGTGTTGAACTTTGTCAAATGCCTTTTCAGCATCTATGGAGATGATCATGTGGTTTTTGTCTTTCTTTTTGTTGATGTGGTGGATGATGTTGATGGACTTTCGAATGTTGTGCCATCCTTGCATCCCTGGGATGAATCCCACTTGGTCATGGTGTATGATCCTTTTGATGTATTTTTGAATTCGGTTTGCTAATATTTTGTTGAGTATTTTTGCATCTACGTTCATCAGGGATATTGGTCTGTAGTTTTCTTTTTTGGTGGGGTCTTTGCCTGGTTTTGGTATTGTGGTGATGTTGGCTTCATAGAATGAGTTGGGAGTGTCCCCTCCTCTTCTATTTTTTGGAAAACTTTAAGGAGAATGGGTATTATGTCTTCCCTGCATGTCTGATAAAATTCTGAGGTAAATCCATCTGGCCCGGGGGTTTTGCTCTTTGGTAGTTTTTTTATTACTGCTTCAATTTCGTTGCTGGTAATTGGTCTGTTTAGATTTTCTGTTGCTTTCTGGGTGAGTCTTGGAAGGTTGTATTTTTCTAGGAAGTTGTCCATTTCTCCTAGGTTTCCCAGCTTGTTAGCATATAGGTTTTCATAGTACTATCTAATAATTCTTTGTATTTCTGTGGAGTCCGTCGTAATTTTTCCTTTCTCATTTCTGATTCGGTTGATTTGTGTTGACTCTCTTTTCTGCTTAATAAGTCTGGCTAAAGGCTTATCTATTTTGTTTATTTTCTCAAAGAACCAGCTCTTGGTTTCATTGATTTTTGCTATTGTTTTATTCTTCTCAATTTTATTTATTTCTTCTCTGATCTTTATTATGTCCCTCCTTCTGCTGACCTTAGGCCTCATTTGTTCTTCTTTTTCCAATTTCGATAATTGTGACATTAGACCATTCATTTGGGATTGTTCTTCCTTTTTTAAATATGCCTGGATTGCTATATACTTTCCTCTTAAGACTGCTTTTGCTGTGTCCCACAGTAGTTGGGGCTTTGTGTTGTTGTTATCGTTTGTTTCCATATATTGCTGCATCTTCACTTTGATTTGGTCATTGATCCATTGATTATTTAGGAGCATGTTGTTAAGCCTCCATGTGTTTGTGAGCCTTTTTGCTTTCTTTGTACAGTTTATTTCTAGTTTTATGCCTTTGTGGTCTGAAAAGTTGGTTGGTAGGATTTCAATCTTTTGGAATTTACTGAGGCTCTTTTTGTGGCCTAGTATGTGGTCTATTCTGGAGAATGTTCCATGTGCACTTGAGAAGAATGTGTATCCTGTTGCTTTTGGATGTAGAGTTCTGTAGATGTCTATTAGGTCCATCTGTTCTAGTATGTTGTTCAGTGCCTCTGTGAGGCACTTATTTTCTGTCTGGTGGATCTGTCCTTTGGAGTGAGTGGTGTGTTGAAGTCTCCTAAAATGAATGCGTTGCATCCTATTTCCTCCTTTAATTCTGTTAGTATTTGTTTCACATATGTTGGTGCTCCTGTAATGGGTGCATATATATTTATAATGGTTATATCCTCTTGTTGGACATTACATTAATTATGTAATGTCCTTCTTTAACTCTTGTTACTTTCTTTGTTTTGAAGTCTATTTTGTCTGATACCAGAATTGCAACACCTGCTTTCTTCTCTCTGTTGTTTGCATGAAATATCTTTTTCCATCCCTTGACTTTAAGTCTGTGCATGTCTTTGGGTTTGAGGTGAGTCTCTTGTAAGCAGCATATAGATGGGTCTTGTTTTTTTATCCATTCAGTGACTCTATGTCTTTTGATTGGTGCATTCAGTCCATTTACATTTAGGGTGATTATCGATAGGTATGTACTTATTGCCATTTCAGGCTTTAAGTTTGTGGTTACCAAAGGTTCAGGGTTAGCTTCTTTACTATCTTACTGTCTAACTTAACTCGCTTGTTGAGCTATTATAAACATGGTCTGATGATTCTTTATTTCTCTCCCTTCTTATTCCTCCTCCTCTCTTCTTCATATGTTGGGTGTTTTGTTCTGTGCTCTTTTTATGAGTGCTCCCATCTAGAGCAGTCCCTGTAGGATGCCCTGTAGAGGTGGTTTGTGGGAGGCAAATTCCCTCAACTTTTGCTTGTCTGTGAATTGTTTAATCCCTCCTTCATATTTAAATGATAATCGTGCTGGATACAGTAGTCTTGGTTCAAGGCCCTTCTGTTTCATTGCATTAAGTATATCATGCCATTCTCTTCTGGCCTATAGGGTTTCTGTTGAGAAGTCTGATGATAGCCTGATTGGTTTTCCTTTGTAGGTAACCTTTTTTTTCTCTCTGGCTGCCTTTAATACTTTGTCCTTGTCTTTGATCTTTGCCATTTTAATTATTATGTGTCTTGGTGTTGCCCACCTTGGATCCCTTGTCATGGGAGTTCTGTATACCTCTGTGGTCTGAGAGGCCATTTCTTCCCCTAGTTTGGGGAAGTTTTCAGAAATTATTTCTTCAAAAATACTTTCTATCCCTTTTTCTCTCTTCTTCTTCTGGTACCCTTTAATGCAGATATTGTTCCATTTCGATTGGTCACTCACCTCTCTTAGAATTCTTTCATTCCTGGAGATCCTTTTATCTCTCTCTGCAAGGATGGAAGTATTTTAAAGGATCTCTGGCTTTCATTTTCAGAAAGGACATGACTCAAACTGCACTTCAGGGGAGCATTTAGTTGAAAACTGTAATTTACTAAGTGCTTTCAGGAACTCCTACGCTCACTAGACTGACAGCACGTGAGGGGCAGCCCAGCTCTGGGGGATGGCTCAGCTGTGTCCCCCAGAACAGGTACGGCAGGATCCTAATGCCCAGGGCTGTAGAGTGTGACCTGATTTGACACAGGAGTTTTCCAGAGGTAGCCAGGTTAAAATGAGGTCATTAGGATGCGCCCTCATGCAATATGACTGTGTCCTTATAAAAAGGGGAAATTTGGACATGGACACACCCATAAGGAAGATGATCTGAAGACCCAGGGGGCACATGGACACCCAAGGAAACAGGCCTGGGGCACATCCTGCCCCACAGACCTCAGACGGAACCACTTGGGGGCATCTGCATCTCAGACTCCTGTCCAGAAGTGGGAGAGAATAAATTCCAGCTCCTTAAGCCTCCCAGTGTGTGGTACTTGTTACCCTAACAATAAATACAGATTTTGGTACCTGGGGTGGAGCAGCTTGAACTCAGAAACCTAACTGATAAAGAACTGAGGGGCGCCCATGAGACACACACAGAGCTGATGTTAATTACGTGGTGGAGAGACCAGGAGCCCCACGTGAGGCCAGCAGACTACCGTCCTTGGCCATGGTGGGTATGTGTGTTGCTTGGGGGTGGGGCTGCAGGCTGTCCACATGCCTGAGCACTGAGGAGCACCTGCTCAGTGGAGCCAGGAGCAGTGTCCCTACTGGTCCCATCCAGCTCAGCTCCTGGTGCCCCAAACCCCTCACTCCAGCCCCCCTATGCAGACCTGTCTCCTTCACGTTGGCAGTCGTCTCCACTGGCCTGCTGGTCTCTTGATGCCTGCTTGGTGATGATGGGGACAGCCCCAGGCCCTAGAAGATGGGACAGGCATATGTCAGCGTGGGCTCCCTGCCACACAGGTTGGCCCTTTGCTAACTGGCAGAGGCATCCCAAATGACACCAGTTGAGCCTGGGGCTGTTCCCTGTAAAAGCAGAACTCCTTCATATACTCTACCTTTGTCCTTGGCCTCAAGCCTTGCCCAGGAAGTTCCTATTGACCTGTGTCCCCCAAAGCCTCCTGCTGCCTCTGAGCACTTGCCTGAGGAACATGCCACTCTGCCCTCTTAAATCCCAGCCCCTCTGCACCCTCCGTTATTGCTGTGCTGGGCCCTGTGCCATGGAAAGTGAGTATACATATAAGGGTCCTGGGGATGGTTTGAGCTCTGTAAAATACTGCATTTACATTCAACACTAGCCTGAACGGAACCCGCTAGATTTGGAGGAATCATCTCTCTTACTGTGTTTCCCTATTTCTATGACTTTGGCCTAGCAGGAGACAAAAGAGAATGTACAAGATATAAATAAGAAACAGAAGAGGCAGTGCTAGATTGCAGACTACATTTTTCTTAATATGAAATATATAGATCCTAATTCCCTTCAAACACCTCTCACCTTTTAGATGAAACATAAGATATTTTTAATAAACAAAGGGTAAAATGATCCTTTATGCAATATTGCCTTGGAAGCACCAAATAGCTAGCCATGCTAAGAATCAAATAACCTCAAATTAACCACTTAAAGGCTTAACCATGCCTAGCATAGTCAAAGAATAATCAGTCATAGGAGGGAAATATTTGTACTCAATGTTAAAGAGGAAAAAGAAGAATTCAGAATTATATATAATGTGATATACATATATTCACACACAATGGTTCTATGTATGCATAGAAAAAAGGAAATACTTCAGATAGTGGTAGCTGAGTAATGGATTCCAGGTGATTTCTATACCTTTATATATTTTGCAAATTTACTAAAATAAGACTGTATTACTTTTAAATCAGAGAAAACTTTTATTTTATCCTAATCATTTATAATAATACATGTATTTTATATGTATATGAATACCTGATTATTTTTGCATACAACTAATGTCAGCCCACTAGGTAAATTTTTATAATGAGACTCAAAAGTCATAGTGAATTGTGTACTGGAACGCAAGAAACATAAGATAAACACCTGAAAACAAAAATCAAAGAAAACGTATGAGTTGTTATCACTTAAGCAAGGATAGTTATTGAGAACTGATTTTGTTTCATTTGCCAGTAGAAATATATCCCTTTCGTTACATCCTCCTTTACTTTCCGTAGGCATATAAGATGACAGCTTATGTGGAAATCAACTCCAGGTCAAATTACCAACATTCTGTGTGTGGCTGGAGGTCAGAATTACCTTCATAAAGAGCCCTGAGGCCCAAATGAATTTCGATTTGTTCAGCATTCTCCCTCCTGATCTCAGCTAACAAAAAAAGGAGAAAAGGACAAAAAGGTTCCTAAGCTCAGGGTTCAGTCAGTGTTTGCAAATGACCAAGAAAAAGGAAGGCATAAGCAGACACAACCCGTGTGGGTTACAAGCTCCTTGTATTTGTAAAAGTGGACGCTTGATTAGTTTGATTCAGCTTGAATAATTACAGTTGCATGATGTTAGAGAGCAAAAAAAACTATACAATCAGCAGACAGCAAAGAATCCCTTGATATGTTTTATGAGCTCCCTCTACACGCATATATATATATATATTTTTTTTAATTTAACGGTCACCTATGATGTGGTGGGCACAGCACTAGAGTCTAGCCATTTATTTCACACTTGTTATTCATGTTGTCTATTTTTGGTTTCAGTACATATTATGGAGACATAATTCCTCTTCCAAAAATACTTACATTGGTTTAATTGTGCATAATGCTTATTCTGGCTTCAACTAAAGGGGACCTGGGCAGTGGATTCTGATACGGCTGAAGAATCGGGCACTGGGTGATACAGCCCACAGTCCGCCGCCCTTCTCCTCCCGCTCCATGCCGCCCCTCCCGCTCCACGCTGCCTCCTGCGCTCTTTGCTGGTCCATTCAGAGTAACAGAACGACGTTCCTCTTGAGTCGCTCCTGATAATTTGTACTACTTTTGCACAAACCTTGCTACTTTTATGTCATTTGTGCTTCACAACATCTTTGAAGGATGGATGGAGAAAGAAACGTGATATGAGTTGAGACAGAATTGTCCAAAAACTCGCCACTCAAGACCAAATGACGCTCGCATACTACATACTCCACAGCCTGCTGGCTCTTCTCCCTCCCTCCCCACCCTCACCCCTCTCCCATCCACTCTCTGCCATGGCACCAGAGGGCTCTTTTGCAAATGCAAATCTGATCATGAAATTCCTCTACCCAATGGCTCCACATCGCCAACCAAGAAGAGTCTGGACTGCTCCACGTTGTGGACCAGGCCAGAGATTCAGCCCCATCAAAGCCCCAGCACTTGGATTCACCCAACCCAGACCTCCTCACCCCACCTAGTTGCCGGAAGAAGAACTCTTACTCAACCTCCAAGAGTCCGCACACACATTCCTTCTTCCATGAAAAGGGTTTCTTAGAAAAACGCAGTTTTTAATTAGGAAAGACATTTGAATTAATACCTTTTTTGGAGGAGACAGGAAGGATGACCTTGACCCTGCAGAGAAAGTTACACCCACTCTTAAATAATTTGTGTCTCTGCTTTTTCTTTTATCCAGTACCCATAACTACTGGATAAAAGTAGACTCGGTACACTAGGATGGAAATCATGTTGATTTCTGTTTCACTAAGGCCTGGAAAAACTGACAAGTCATGGAACCAGTCAATGCTGGCAAGGAGTCACAGGAAGATGCACACAGAAACAAACAAACAAAAATACTTTGATGTTTTCTGCCTTTGTGGAACACACTTTCTGTAGAAGTGTATTTTCCACTTTCAGCCCTGCTCCCATAAACTTTTAGGGAATAAGGTGACCACTCTGTGAGCTAAGCTGTAAAACCGTCAAAGAGTACCAAGGCAGGTTCAGGAGAAAGAGTAGCTCCCATCAGCAAGACCTTCATGGCTGCATAACATATCGTAAGACGAAATGTACTTCTCATAAGGGAGAGTGGCCAGCCATGGAAGCTGCCCAGCCCTGTGCGTCTCTGTGCTCCTTGACTTACTTGCCTTCCTCCAATCTCTGTCTCTGTCTTCACATGGCCATCTTTTCCCTATCTTCCCCCTTCTTTTCTGTTTTAAGGACACTTATCATTTATAACTTGTCCTGAGATTTAGGGCCCACCCTAACCCAGGATGATTTCATCTTGAGATCCTTAAATTAATCACATCTGCAAAACCTTTTCCCAAATAAGATCACATCAGAAATTCCAGTTAGACATACCTTTTGGGGGCCCATACAAAGCAGGCATCACGGCGTCACTACCACCCCCAATTCTGAGTCCCGGCTGGCCACCCCTGCTCCTGACTGTGATTTCATTCCCCAGGTAGCACGGCCTCTCTGGATTTCTTAAGACTCCAGCCTCTCCACAGTACATTCCTTGGGGGAAATTAATGGATCAGAATTCTGGTTTTACACACGAGTCTCATGACTGAAGTAATTGTGTATCTGTGCTGGAGAGAGAAAGGGCCATCTCTTAATGCGTTGACCCCATACTCTTCCTGAGCCTGTCGGCCTGGAGCCACATCTAAGCGTGGTAGGTTCCCTGTGGTAAGCTCCAGGGAGGTGCCTGGAGACTCCACCTGCCAGCCATTCTGCAAATGACCCTTTCCTACGTCTGGCCAAGCAAGGACAGAGGAGCAGAGAGGACCCGAGCTCCCTGAGGGGCCACAGTCATCCAGGTCCTTCCGCCCTGTTTCCATGCTGACCAGTGGTTTGGCCCTTCAAGCCATTCTTCTGGAATACGAGCAGAGCCAGTCAAGACAGCAGCCCAAGAGGTAGAGAAGAACCTTGAAGCCCATCAGGAGCCCTTACGAGCCACCTCAGAGTGAGCAATGCCCACTGTGAACACAAGCGTGACCCACAGCCAGGTCGCTACTGCTCGGGAAGCACGGACCTCCCACGCTGGGCTTCGCTATGGACTCCCCTCCTTTAACAGGCTGTGCCCCATGTCCCTGAACTGAAATCATGCCTTCAGAGCTCTCTCTTGGCTACTATCGAAGAGCTAATAGAAAGAGATCTACCCGGAGGCTTTTTAACCCAGTGCATGTTGCTGATTTTGTTATTGCTGGTGGTGTTTTTGCATGATTTCCAAAGAATCTGGCTTTTTGGAGAAGCTGGTAGTTTTCCAGGGACTCAAACCATTCTCTGTGACAGGAAATGGACTTGAGATTAAGACCATGTCACAATGACACTGTGCGTGTGTCTTCAGAAAGACATTGCAGCTGAGAGATAAAAAGCTTCCAGATGTCTTTATCTGTGAGCTTTTGGCAACTGTAGAAATTCTCAGACTGAGCATCTGCTCATTGCCAGACCCAAAGACACAGGAATAGGGATTCAACATGAAGGGATGGAGATGTGGGTAGCTTTGTGGAACCCCAGCTAGTGAATGGAACTTAACAGTGGCCTAACTGACATCATCCTAGTTTATGCTTCTGAAGCTAATTTAACTTAAAAATGCATTTTTCTTTATGTGTGAAGCACAGAGGTCTATACTGAGTGTCCTACCTGGCTTCTCCTTATTTTCTGTACCAAAAATCAGCCGAAATGCTGTGCCTGCCCAACCTCTAATCAGTTTTGACCAACCAACCAGAAATGCAGCAGCAAGGTCTCTGGTATACTCCTCCCAGTCCCTGTGTCACCAGACATCAAAGGGAGAGTGTCCAAAAATGGCAGTGGTTTCTGGAGCAAAGAAAATGGCTTACTAGTAGGAAGGGTCCAGAGAGGAGGAAGTGCATGTTTTGTGTGTCATTTCAGATCTAAACCTGCTGGCATTCTGCCTAACAGAAAAGAAAGAGTGAAATATTCTGGAAAACATAGGCAATGGAATCATTAAGTGAATACTCTTGGAAACAGTGTTCTGGAGACCCACCCCCATGGCTCTTCAGAGAGGAAATGGCAATATCATTTGAGGAAATATCAATCAACTTAATAACTTAGCATTTCCTGTAGAGGAGTAGAGAAAAGGGGTGAAATGACATAGTAAGCTTGCAAAAATTGCATTGCCTAATGATCAAAACCGAAAGTTTCTGTGATGACTGCCCTTGTACTGTTCACCATGTAAGAATTTATTCACTATGTAAGAATTCGTTCACCATGTAAGAACTTGTTCGTTATGCTTCAGAAGATTGGAGACTGACAAGAATTAGGCTTGAGATGGATTAATGATTGTACATTGAGCGTTGACCCCCCTATACTAAATTTTATTGTTGTTAACAACCATTTGATCAATAAATATGAGAGATGCCCTCTCAAAAAAAAAAAATTGCATTGCCTAAAACGTGTCAATTCTTATTTATCCAAGGGCTTCAAACGGCAATCCCAGTGTGAATACAGAAACATCACAAGTTGTCTATGATGACTGTGGTTAGTGAATATACTCCTGTCACACCGACCCTTCCAAGTGCTGTCTAAGAGTTTCCTTGCCAGGACTTGGGACTATGTCATATAAACCAATGACTATTTTAGAGTGGTTATTTTTTGTTACATTGAAGGGTTTCTCATCCTCAGGTAAAGATCAGAAACAAGAGCCTTAAGTGACAACTTTTTAAAGCCTGTCTGCCTTTTTTTAACATAAGTTCTCATTTTCAAAGGTAAAACAGGCTGTTTATCATGAGGGCTTTGTTGCCATCAACAGAAATTCCAAGTAGAGCTCTGAAGGAAAAATCAGGTAGGATTGCCTACACGCTGCTCTTGGAATCTAGCTCAGTCCATGAGAGAATTGCCAACCATTTTCATATTCCATTTTCCAGGACAACATAGTCCATGTTCAACAGAAACCCACTAAATCCCAAAGCAGCCAATCAACATAGCAGACCCTGTCACCAGGCAACACACAGCTACATCTGTCAACATCTTGAAGAAATACATGGCCAATGCATAAATGTGAGCAGTTCCAGGAAGTAAGCTTTGATGTTCCCGCCTTGTGTTTCACTGAAACCAGGACATGGAGCTAGCTCACACTTGTAGATAAAAGTCAAGCCCGCTTTGACCCTGGCTTTCACCAAGTTCACTGACACTCCAGGAAAGCAGACAGTTGCCTAGATGAAACAAGAGAATCTTTTGGCAACCCCCAAATCCTGCCCCTGACAGTGGCCTTACAAAGTGAGTCTGAGAAATGTAATACATCTGAGGAATGCACCTGGAAAACAGGAATCTTATATCCGCCAGGGGAAAGTCTTCCTGGGGATTAGTGTGAGCTCTGAAACTTGAGGCTTCTTGAGCTTTTATAATTGTTACCCCAATTAATGTAACTGCAGACACCATTATTCTGTTCCTGCATACAACCATGTCCTGTTCCTCTGAAGCTCAAAAAGCCATTTGCTTCAACACTTACCTCCAGGAGGGGGTCTCGAGATTGGCGACCCTCCACGTAACTCTATCATCTACCCCCTGTGGCAAGTGCATTTTCTTTGCATTTCAGTCATATCCCTGACCGTGGAGAGGGCAACGTAAAGGGGAATGCCTAATTAACTTTCCATTTACAAACCAATTCTTCTACTGTTGGCACGTCCATTCTACAATCACTGACATAAAATCTTTGACCAAACAAAATGTAATAAATGAGAAATCGATTGGATTTTTTAAAGTTTGCTTTGAACTCAGCCATTAATAAGAGATGTCCTTTAATAAGAAAGATCTCTCCGTAGAAGTCACCCCACATCAGAGCCCAGCTCTAATGTTCTGGAGGAAATGTGGCCACATTCAATCAAGGCATATAAAACTCTTTCTCATTCATTTTTAACTGAATTGGCAGAGAAATACTATTTTTCTACCTAAAAAGGTACTATTTTTTACCTAAAAGGGTGGGGAGGATGCTCTTATGTAGATGTCCACAAGCTGAAACTACACCAAAAGCTCATGCAAGGTCAACAAAGAACAAAGTTTTCTGCTTCCACGGCAGATCCTTTGCCCTGACTGTGACCCTCCCTAATGTTCTTCCCCAGAGGTCAGCTCAGCTGCACCCTTACTTCTTAAGGTCTGCATTCAGACCACCTCCTTGGTGAGGCCTTCCCTAACCACCCTACTGATGACTGTAAGGTCCTGCCCCACCATGCCCATCCGCCTTCCCTACTTGCCTTCATAGCACTTCTGTACTTGACATTCTTTACACTCTGTGTTCCTCTGTTTTGCTTATTACATGTCTCCCCCAGGATAATGGAGGCTCTATGAGAAAAGGCTGATAAGAGCAACACCTAAACAGAACCAGCATAGGTCAGTCAATACATGAAATGATATAAAATGTTCAAAATAGAAAGTCAAAATAAAATGACCCACCATGAACAAGTGATCCACCTTCTCTCTGCTAAGATGGACATCGTCCATATGAGCCACAGACAAAAGAGAAGGAGAACAACTACTCAAGCCTGTGCACCTCAGTCACAAAGCTTGTGCCTCCATCTCACCTCAGAGCCCTGACTCCAGCAACAGCCACAATCGCCATGTACACCACCTGCCAGACTCTACAGAGAGGAGGGGAAACATTCCCTCTGGTTTCCAGATTGCTTATTGACTCACTCATGACCTGTACCCAGGGCCAGCTTCCTGGCAGTGCCCTCAGAAGGGCCCCCATGTTTAGATGGATGCTCTGCTGTTGATGTCTTGAGATTTTTAATAATTTTATTTTTGAACTTTTGTTAAGTGAAGTCCAATGAGACAACAGAGTATAGCATGAGAAGAAGAGATTCATGCAATAAAAGAACAAGTTTCCCAATTTAGATCTATTTCCCTGCTTTTTTAACAGGCAGCCTCATTTTCACTTTGCACAAAAATTAGGTAGTGGGTCCTGATAGATTCTGAAGAGCAACAAAAGCTTTTTAAGGTGGAGAAAATCCATTCTGTCTGTCGTCTGCTCTACCAAGTTGAAAGAAATGTGGTCATCTTTTGGCTAACAACAACATCACAAAGCTTACATTCAATTAAACCAGAAATTAAGGAAAGAAACAGGCAATGAGTTGCCTTTGGAAGGAAAGAAAAAAATAAAACTTTCATAAGAATACCTATTGGAAATGTTAATAACAGTCGCTTGGAAATTATTTTTGTTGTTTGGAAACTTTGCGAAAAGTCACTGAAGTCATATAACAGTATCTACCACAAATGCTCCACGCACCAAGGGAACTGTTCAATCTACCTCTTGCCCAGGAGAGGCAGAGGCACTAGTGGACATAAGGCTTCTTAAATACTGGAGAGACTTCAGTCATTCGACAATTATGAAATTAATAAAAGAGAAAGTGCATCTCTAAATCCACAACTTTCTAATTTTGAGAACACCCTATCAACTCACAGGTTAAGTTAAAATACAGAAAATTTGAATGAGCTGCTAAGAAATAAATTTAAATGGATTATTCATAAGTTAAATTATGAATTGCATTGCCTAAAACGTGTCAATTCTTATTATCATGACATCCAAATTTGATAACATTCTAGAATGGCCATCCTTCTTGAGTTCTCTCATCCCACTATTCCATAAAAGAGGATGCAAGGCCTAGGAAGTAAAGTCAAACACTTTCAGGGGCCTGACACGTAACACAAATGTGGGAATCAGACTGAATATAAGATGTTGGACAATGGGAACTGCACATGTCCCTTCTGAAGAGGCTTCTGGTTTGTTTTTATTAAGTAGGGACCTGTGCTAGTCTGGGTCTTCTGAAAAAGCAAAAACCAAGAGGGTTAAATTTTCACGGAATTTATTCAAAGAAATGCCTACAAGAAAACATGGGAAGGAGCCAGAGGAAGTTATGGAAATGGACTGTGATACAGGTGTGACCTGAAGGAAGGAAGGAGGATTGAGTAGAGGCCTCCTGACTACAGTGCATCTCTACGGAAAGTTCGGCAAGGCCGCTGGAGAGGCCTCAAACCATAGTCAGGGCAGTCCATCTCTCCCAGACATGGAGCTGTCTCAGTATCCCACCGTGTTCATGTGCAGCATGGCCTCAGCACCAACCAGGGATGGATTTCAGAGCTCAGCAAAATGGGTTGTGGGTTAAGCAGAGCCCCACCATTAGAGGTCTGAGGCCATGCTCATGGCTGCCAAGGTGCCCACAGAATACACCTGCAGGCCAACATTTGAAGGCTGCCTGGGCCCTTGTTAAAGCTGCATTCTTATTCTCTTGACATCTGTCCCTTGATGAACTGTTGTCATCTTTCTACATCTCTATATCTTTGCCGACAAAATGAGACTTCAGTCATACACCACCGAGTTTGGAGACATTGCAGGGATTCATAGTTGAAAAAGGGTATTGCACTGCTAGCAGCACCCACATTTTCAAAACAAACTGTCAATATGGATCCGGTGGAAGTCAGTCACTGAACTGCCTTCAGGCCAGAAAATTTGGATAAGGTGCTCGGGTTGGTCCATTTCCCCACAGAGGTCACAGTGCCCTTCCTTTGCTGAATGTAATTCCACAGTCAGATAAGTTATGCAGGAACATAGAGCATTTTTCAAACTAATTTTATACCAGTTTTTGAAACATGAAGGAACCTCTCACCTTTTTCTCTTTATATCAAAAAATATTCCCCTTGGGCTATTTCCAGTAGTCCCACCGCTCCTTCATGGATAGTGTCAGCGTTATATTTTAAAAGTTGGGAAGACAAACCCCCAACGCAAGCACCCCCAGGGCCATGAGAATCAGGAGCAGTGCTGCCGCACAGCAGGACCAAGAGTAAGATGGGCATGTCCCCCGAAGCGGGTTCAGGTTTCCAAAATCATTCTGTTGAAGGCTAAATGAAAATAAAGACAAAAGGTCCCTGTAAACACAGAACCAGCAAAGAGAACAATAAAAGGGCATCCTTTTAAAAACACAAATGAAATATGAAACATGAGAGAAATTTCACGGCAAAGTCTTCACAGGGGGGACCAGAAGAAAAAAGGTAACTTTGCTGCTGACATGCCCCAAATGCCACCTGAGAAAGTGGACAGCAATGGGCTCAGCAGGGGGAACGACAACCTTTCCCTTCAAGAGCAGGCAGAGAAAGGATCCAATAAAACCTCAATGCCCCTAAAATACATGGTGTGCACTTTTGGGAAAAGATGAGTGAAGAAAGTGATGACTATCAAGAACAACGTGGTACGCAGAGTAAATAACAATGAGACCAATGAATGAGCAACATTTTACTAATATCGTTAACCAAGTCTGTAGGTACACTGTGCACTCTAAAAATGAAATCATGACGTGATCCATGTATTGTCTTTTCAGGTCATTAGGTATGTACCAGGAAGTCCAAGAATCCTCAGATTCGATGTGTTCCCCAACAAACACCCTGCCTTCGTGTTTCCTTATGGAAAACGGCAGCTCCACTGATTCAGTGGCACTCACCAGAAACGTGTCTCCGCTGGACAGCTCCTCTCCTTTACCCTTACACGACCCATCATCAAGACCTCTTGCTTTCACTTCCTCTTGAATCTGTCCGCTAAACCCTCACCTCCAGCCTGGTCCAAATGAAGGTCACTTTGTGCCTATTCCCCGATTACAGCATCGGATTGTTCTCCCTGACTCCACCCCTGCTCCAACACCCCCATCACTTCCGGAAGCACAGCCAGTGATCTTCCTAAGACACGACTGGGATCGTGACGTTCCCCTGGAGTCTCAGCCTCTCCAACAGCCCCAGTTCTGCTTTAGGTACAGAGCCCCTCACCCTCAACATGCCCCACAGGATCCTGCGTGCTTGTACCCCTACCTCGAACACACCCCATCTCAACAGCAACCACACAGCAGCAACACTGGCCTTTTAGTCCTTCAAATACTTCCTTGCCTCAGAGCCTTTGCAAATACTGTTCTCTCAGCCTTTTCTCCCTCTCTTCACCTCTTCCCTCCTGCATTTTCTAAAATGCAGAAACAATTTCCCCTGGTCAGCCTTCCCTGACATGCCCTCAAATACTCTGTCCCAGAATAGTTTAGGTCCTTTTTCACATTGGTTGTGATTTTAGTGTATTTATGGGGTAATTTGACTAACCTCTGTCTTTATATGTAAAATGAGGACAGGAACTTTGTCTGTATTCTCAATTATTTACCTTGTGGCTAGCCTAGCACCTGGCACACAGATGAATAATTATGATGGATGGATGGATGGATGGATGGATGGATGGATGGATGGATGGATGGATGGATGGATGGATGGAAGGATGGATGGATGGAAGGATGGATGGATGGATGGATGGATAACTAAGTACACGAATATTATAAACCATAAGCCAAATATATCTTTGCAGGCGCAGAAATCAATTTTAAATGTAAGAGATGATAATGGATAAGTATACCACATTTTCGAAGTTTTAACTGTTCTATAGCAATTAATAAATAGTAAGTAATATATTCACATGCCTCAAACCTAAAAGGTATTCACTGAGATTTATCCCTACCTTGTATGCTTCTACTCCATTCTCCACCACCCTTAAAAGGTACCCTACTTCAGTTAGTCTCTTACATCCTTTGTTTCTTTACACAGACACAAGCAAGTATAAATCTACATTCTTATTTTCCCCCGTCCTTACACAATAAAGACCACACCATACACAGTTTGGCACCTTAGTTTGTGGCTGCTGCTGTGTGAATGTACCCAGAGATCTCTCTGAATCAATTCACTGACAGCCCCCTCACACCTCTGCACAGCTATGTGGTGGTTCATGGCGGTCCATAGACGATGCACCATCGTCTATGTAACCCTTCCTCCTCCTGCTGTTTCGTCTTTTGCTCTTTCAAACAAGACTATAGTGAATGATGTGTGCATGTGCCATTTGATACATGTCCAGGCCTGACTATACGGTCACTTCCTACCGAAGTGGATAGCTGCGTCCAAGTGTGAATGCACTGGCAATTTGATAACTTGCCATCCAAATGTACTTCAAATTCTCATTTTGGAAATTTAAATTTGGGGGGAAAAAAGTAAATTAGGAGATGGTGGGGTAAGCCTTAGAGACAGACACAGCCAAGTCTGAATCTTCGCTCTATTATTTACCAACAGTGTCAACATGGGTTAGGTAGCCTCTCTGTGCCTCAGCTTCCTGGCTTCAAACTCTCCCCAGGTCTCCATCTTCAGCCGAGACTGTCCTTGTTTTTCCCAGCTGCCAACCAGACACCTCTTTTTGCATGTCCCCATCTTTAAATTGAAAATATCCAAAATAAAACTCATGACTTGTTGCTTAAAACTGGATGATGCTCCTGTCTTCTCCAAGTACCCAAAGACTTGGAGACCTGAGGATTCTCTCCCATTCTTTCTTCTCCCTGTACTCACATTCCCAATTCCGTCACCAAATCCTAACAGTTTTTCCTCCCAAATATTTCTGGGATCTGTTTCTTCCTTTACTGCATTTCCATTCTGTCCCAATACAGGGTTCATAGTTTCCCAACCGGCCTCTTACAAAAAGAGACCTGGCTAGTTCAGCCAACCCTGGTCTCCTGGCCTTTCTGGAAAACCTCCTTACCCAGCCTGGAGGCAACCCTCTGAGGCACAAACCAACAAACCACACCATGGTTCTCCCCTGATGAAAGCCACTAGCTTGTCCCCCACCTTCAGTGGCAAACACCTAAATATGTCACATGTAAACAATATAAACTACAGCCTCACCCAGCTTCTCCTCCAGCCCCTCTCCTGGCCTCAGGCCACAGGAACCTTCTGCCTTCCTCTGAGAAACTCTGTTACGTCTTTTTCTCTTTCAAACAAGACTATAGTGAATGTTATTGTGCATGTTCATCCAACCCTGGCCTCCTGGCCCTTCAGGAAATGTTCCCTTCTTTGCACAGGGAACTCTTCCTATATGTCTTTCATTCATTTCTTCATTTAGCCAGTGCTTTTGAGTGCCTAACATCTGACACCTAGACTTTAAGTTTAAAAATAGTATGTCTAACATGTTCCCAGACTACTGAACCCTTAGGAACTTCATTGATGTGACAGACCCCTAAATTTTCATAGGGTGCATCCCCTGCTTTCGGTACACAGGTGAATTACTAAGGCAGTGTTTCTCAACTTCTCACTATTGAAATTTTGGTCCAGATGATTGTTAGAGGGTGGAGGGCTGTCCAGAGTTTTGTAATCTGTGTGGCAACATCCTTAGATTATACCCACTAGATACCAGTTGCTCACCATCCCCCATTCTCGACAACCAAAAATGTCTCAAGACATTCTCAAATGTCCCCTATGAGTTGAAACCTCTAATTGAGAAACACTGCAGTAGGGTATCTATGAGACTTACCACTTCCTAATCAGCAAGTCCAGGCAGCATGATATCATTAATAGATGGACCAGAGTGATGTTCTGAGGAATGTCAAGATGATCAAGATCCCTGCAGACACGCGGACAGTGAATAGGCACTGCTGT
Source organism: Manis javanica (assembly GCF_040802235.1). Taxonomy (NCBI): domain Eukaryota; kingdom Metazoa; phylum Chordata; class Mammalia; order Pholidota; family Manidae; genus Manis; species Manis javanica. Next base: position 48,473,499 of record NC_133158.1, on the reverse strand, counting down.
CCTTACCATATAAAGGCCAACCCCTACAGATTTTCCCTGTTGATGGGGACTGAGAAAGAAGCATTTGCCAGATCGGTAGTCATGTACCAAGTTTGAGAATGTGTATTGATCTTCACCAGAAAATATAGTGCATTCAGCACATCTTCAACAGGGATTACCACCTGAATAAGTCAATAGCAGCCTCACAACTCCTGCTGTCCTTTAACTGATAATTACAGGAACACAATGGGTAAATGGAATGGAGATATGGGGACTACCAACTTGCACCCTTTATGTCTTTGATGATGACACCAATGTCTACAATTCTCCTGGGGTGCAATATTATTTCTGACTTGCTACCATGGATAATGGGGGAAGTAGTTTCCCATCGTTTTGCTTGGCCTTCCTGCAAAGCTTTACTTCCAGGAATCCTATTTGGAGTTCTGCAAACACTAAATATATCTGCCCCATTTAGGGACCTAAGAAATAAGCACAGGGTAGTTTTGTAGGCCCAAATGGGCCCATTGTGAAATGGACTTGGGGAAAAACTTCACTTGTCACCTGGCCTCTGACACTGCTAATCTAACTGTGGGACCAACACGTGACATTTCATATCATCTGGTATCAGTGTCAGCTCAGGCCTTGTATGTAGCAGCCCTCAAAAATCCTGACTAATCCCCATTCTCTAGCACTAGTTACTTGAGGAAATATCTACAGCTATCCTTGAAGGGGAGGATTAGAAGAATAAATTTTCCTAATACTGAGGGAAATAATAATGTCCTTCTCCAAGGGGACCTCAGCCTCCCTTAGAATCTACAGCATCTAGATGTGTGAACTGCCTTAGCTTTGAAAACTGAGTGAGAGGTCATTATTTTCCACTGCAGTGACTGAGGTTAACCTGTACTCTCCAGCATATTATTGTTACATAGTTTTAACCACACTCTAATCAGCTGCCCATCTGTCTTGTGTGACCTATTAGCCATTGCTACAAACCTCGGAAGGTTTAGGCCCCGTACTCACTATTCTGCAATGCTGGTTGTGATATATAAGGCCACCCTGGCCTCTGACAAGGAAAAGCAGCCACCTGGCTTTTTTCTAATTCTGGAATTTCATTATCTCCACTGACATTACAGAGCCCAGTTCCATGGCCATGTTTCTCACCATAACCCCTGCCCACAGAAGACAGAATCCAGCCTCTCAAAGATGTCAGTGGGCCCTTAGCTTGTTCATCCTATTGCCTTCAGAAGGATGCATGCTCTGGTCTCTTTCAAGAAATATACTTAAGTGGAGGGTTCTCAGGTTTTACACAGTAAATCCATTCTACCATTCCCAACTCCTTGAGCCTGACCCTTTCCTGAGTATTAGGCCATCCCTGCCTTGTCCGTTGTAGCCATCATCCTGTCTAAATATCAGAGTCATCCCAATAGCCTATTAAGACTATTAAGCTCCAGGTGACCGCGACAATCTAACACCCTCAAGAGCCAGTCATACAGCATCTTTGATGTACATGTGCCAGTTCCCAGAAGTCCTTTGACACATAGATTGCTTTCTCTTGGAGCACGGAGTGAACTTGCCCACTGACACTCTTCCCAGACCTGACTGGTTATTGGCCAGGAGAAGATGAGGGATGATGGGGACAGATATTGAGGAAAACAATCATCAGCTCTGGAGCACCTCCACTATGAGTTCAAGGTGACCCCCTGGAAGGGGGGGGCTGATCTCTTCAAGCTGTTGGGGACAGCTTCCGCAAGCCAGGAAGCTTCAGGCTATTTGGGATCCAATATTCTCAGTCTCAGCCAGGCAGATGTCACCACCCAAGGTCTCAGGTCCCACTCTTTCCCCATCAGGGAGTTTTTTTTTACATTGAGGAGCCATTAAGTCTGTACATCTAGTCTTTTGCATTTCTGCCATCCTTACATCCCTGATTTTTAGAATCTTCTGCCCTGCAGCTTTAGGAGATGAGAACCCCTTAAAAGTGACAATGGAAATATCCTGGCTTTCAGAGAGAGCCTCAAGATGGCAGTTAGCCGCCTTCCACTTATTATTTTCTTTTTTCCCAACTTTCACTGCCTTCAAAAGTAACTGCACAATCCTTATGGTTACCACGGCCCCGAGATGTATCAAGTGTCCCAGTGAGTTGCTATCTCAACACTTCACCTTCACCTCCTCCTCATTAACTTAATATAAAAGTTTTAGCAACCGTGATGCTACCAAGTGCCAGCAGTTGTCGCCACACACTTACTATGGCCAAAGCCCACAGAAGGGTCTGCTTTCTAGGGTCCCAATTCCCCTAGGCCAGGATCTCAAGACAATAGATCCTGGAGCATATGTTTAACACGCTAACACTTCACTAAACATGTGATCCTGGAGAAGCAGAGGTTGGGGGGAAAGAGTCCTGGGGCAGGGCAGAGGGAGCCCAAGGCCAGAGTGCAGGGCACTGCACTGGCCAAAGCTTTGTGAAGGTCTGGCTGATTGTATGGTATCTTCAGGAAGGCCATAGAGATTATTGCTTCTCAGAACAGTTTCCGGGAATGGGGGAAAAGGAAAAAAGGATTCATCAACCAGCCCTGCCCTCTCCACTTCCTCCACTGAGGCAAAGTCGGGCCCAGGGGTTTAAATTCTCTGCACTTCAAAGCTGTAACCCCCCAGCCTCTTCAGGTGCAGTGGAATCTTCTCCCCAGTCAGTACCACAAGGAGGGCAGTTTGATCTGCAGTAGTGGCTGTGATGGCAATAACCTGACATTGTGGCTATAGAAACAGTGCAAGCCATCGCTGATCCAGCTCCAGCCAGTGAGCAACAAGGGTGTGCAAACCTGGATTAGCACATAAACTGAGTCTGGCACAAGCCCTAAATGCTAGCCTTGCATTTGGATATAAACAAAGTCAATAAGTTGGATATAAAGAAGGTCATTTGTGCACAAACACAAGACACAATGACTTGCAAAATCATATGAAATACCTCTATTCTTTTCAAATGTATGGCCTTATATTTTTTTTAAAAAAGAAAGCTTTATAGTGGCTAACAAGCTGACATTTCCTTAATAGGTTCCTTGAAATAACCTAGATTTTCAGGGAATTCTACATGTTTAACCAGTAAGGCTAATGTAGGAAAGCAGCATTGTTTTATCTTATAAATTCTACCCCATTGGGCACATTCTTACTGCTCACTGCTGCTATTCTGTCTTATGGAGTTATGCTTTAACCAACAAGACAAATTGCTTAAGTTCTGCACTTACATTTGTTCTTTAAATAGCCTGCTTATGTACAGCTGCTTATAGCCTCTCCCGGTCCCCAGCTGATGTACATCTGTACTATAAGGCAACTCTAAATGTGTGCTGGGGGCAGGAGTTTAATTGTCTAAACTACAATTTAGTAAAATATAAGACAAAGGGATAAAGAGAAAGGAAAGATACAAGAGTCTCCCACTTACACTTAACCATGAGCCAAACTGAATTGGAGGGACACTTGGGATATTTAATTGTGAAATGCACTACCTATGATTCAAGATTCTACTCTTAAAATGGCATAAAAATTGGTTACAGTATATTTTATCTGAATAATGAGGATTTCTATTTAAAGACACTACATTGGAGAGTTTTGCTGCTAAGTTCTCCTTTTATGATATGAGTAATCACAACTTATTTTATCCATTTTATATGTTCAGATCTATTCAAAACTCCAGAGAATATCCCTGTCATTCATACATTTGAATTTAGGACTTAGTATCCAAGTAATACATGCATGGCTTTTGTATTAAATGAATAATACAATGCAAAATAATTCAATACAAACTAAAAACAGGTGTAGAAACAAAATTGCATTCAGTGGCATGAGGGCAAGTTGGCCACGCCTACAAAGTCTCCTGTTACCACATACCTAAAATAACATGCAGACACCGTGTTATTCCAGATTTGCATTCAGCGAACCAACACTCAAGCAGCATCTGAATGCCATGACAGAACAAAGTCTAAACAGTAATCTTTCATTTTGATCGTGCTCAGCTATCTTTGGAGTGCATGGCTTGAGTGTGTCCACTTGACTCCCTGCATTATCAAAGGCCTACAAAGGAACAAGGTCAATAGTGCTGAAGCAGAGACAGTCGACACAACGTTACCCCATGATATGAACAGGTAGGGGGTTTTGTTTTTCAATAAAAATATCCCCTCTTCCTGCATGAATATTTCAGACTAGATTAAAAGGGGCTTTCTTAGGCATCCCAGCAATCTGATGGACATTGGGTTGCCGGCCACAGAGCCTGCTGCCAGGCCTACAAAGGGTCCTCACAAGTATACTTTGCCTTAGGTTCTTAACTATTTTCCAATTTAGTCATATTCTGGGGTAAAATGGGGAAGTAAATGACATAGATGAGAGCCACTTAGGAACAAAAGAAGTCACACAACAAAGCTATCCACTAAACTCTTGATGAATGAATGAGTGAGCAATGTGACACAACATGCATTTTTCTGTACCTACAGTCCTACCCAACTAGCCGAAGCCTTGGTAAGACAGACTCACTTACGTCTTTTTAATCTCTTTTTTAACATAAGCAAGCACACCATACATTAAAAAATGACATCACTAAAATGTGGAAAATCAGAGATGAATGTTCCCTAGGTGCTATTTCTTAGATGTTACCTCCGTGAACAGTTCGCTGCCTAGTATTCCAGGCCTTTTCCCATGCGTATCTAAAATACCTGGACATAGTTTAAACAAAGTGAGATCATACACTGCATACCATTCTGTTAGCCACTTTTTTTTTCTTTTTTTTTTTGTTAGCAAAGTTTAACTTTTAGTCTTTTTATTATTAAGATCTCATTTTCTTAAATACTCTGACACCTTACTGAGACTTTAAGCATGAGAAACTGCTTTGATTAAACAATTAGAGAACTTTTTGCAATATTTCAACATTAAGAGCAGACTAACAGTTAAGAAAACTTTGTCTTTTTTTTTGAGAGAGCATCTCTCATATTTATTGATCAAATGGTTATTAACAACAATAAAATTCTGTATAGGGGGGTCAATGCTCAATGCACAATCATTAATCCATCTCAAGCCTAATTCTCGTCAGTCTCCAATCTTCTGAAGCATAACGAACAAGTTCTTACATGGTGAACGAATTCTTACATAGTGAACAGTACAAGGGCAGTCATCACAGAAACTTTCGGTTTTGATCACGCATTATGAATTATAAACAATCAGGTCAGATATGAATATTCGTTTGATTTTTATACTTGATTTATATGTGGATCCCACATTTCTCCCTTTATTATTATTATTATTATTTTTAATAAAATGCTGAAGTGGTAGGTAGATGCAAGATAAAGGTAGAAAACATAGTTTAGTGTTGTAAGAGAGCAATTGTAGATGATCAGGTGTGTGCCTGTAGACTATGTGTTAATCCAAGCTAGACAAGGACCTTAAAACATCCACGGATGCAGATTTCTCTCAAAACAGGGGGGGTTAGGTTCTAAGCCTCACCACTGTTGATCCCCAATTTCTCACCTGATGGCCCCCCTGTGACTGTGCCTGTCTGAGGTTGTTCCTCCCTTGAGGAATCTTACCCGTCTCTGGCTAACCAGCCATCTTCCGGGGCCATACAGGGAGATGTAAAGTTGGTAAGTGAGAGAGAAGCCATATTGTTTGAGAAAGTTAGCTTTTTACTTCTTTGCAGATTTATGCCCTGTGGCTTCTATGCCCAGCACTTGTCTCGAGGTATCTTTACCACCTGGAAGAATTATGATTCTCAGTGAATTCGATATGAGGCATGAATTCTATTTAAGCGTTGTAATTAGGAAGGAAGAAGAAAAGCTATAAAGGTAGCATATGGAAGAAAACATGGGAGGATTGATTATTTCTTTGCCATATCTCCTTGTAGAGTACCTTAAGTATGTATAGGTTTTAAACTACTAACTACCTTGCACACACATATTAACATAATAGGAATACAATGACATAAACTAAGCAAATCTATAATTACCAGCCATCTCCAGTGAAGCCAAGAAAACCATTTAGGCACCCTAGGCATTTGTGAGAATTTATCTATGATATGATGGATATTGTCCAACTGTACTTGAACAGTCTGAGAGAAGTCAGACAAATTAAAGCAACCCATTTCTGGGATCTGTTCACATCCCATATGTTCTTTTAACCATAGATAGTCTATAGTCGTAAGATTTTGGAGGGCTACAACTTTCACCCCTCCCAACTCCTGGTTGAGTTCCAACAGTACAGATCCACTCAAATTCATTGTCTCACTGTATGCACATGCCAGCCTAGACATCTCCCTCCTCATTCCAGTGGCAAGTCCAGGAAACGGTGGGATGGACGCAGCCACAACCGCAGCATCACCCGGATCCCTGTGGAGGCTTTTTGATGATCATCCCCTGGCACGAGTCCTCCAGAGAATGCTGATGCCGGAAGCTCCTCCTCATATCATATCTTAGTTCATTTTCTGGGTAGCCAAGCTAGGCCTTGATCTGCATAAAAACAAACAGACCCTTTGCCCACACATTGACATGCCCTCTATACCACTGTGTAGAACTCATTGGAGGTCAGCACACAGGGACTGCCTTTTTTTTTCTTTTTTAATTAAGAGAAAGGAATATTATCAGAAAAGAGTACCTCCATAGCCGATCATCTGACACCCTTTAAGTGATCAAAATTAAGGATATTTAAAGCATGCGTTGATCTTTGATTTACCAGTAGTTTTATCCTATCAAGGAGTAATCCCCCTTTTCTTTCTTTCTTTCTTTTTTTTTTTAATCTTTAATCTAACTTACATGAAGAATACTATGTTTACTATGCTCTCCCCTATATCAGGTCCCCCCTAACAACCACATTACGGTTACTGTCCATCAGCTTAGCAAAATGTGGTAGAGTCACTACTTGTCCCCTCTGTGTTGTGCAGCCCACCCTCCCCTTTCTCCCTCCCCCCCATGCATGCTAATCTTAATACCCCCTTTCTTCTTCCTGTTAGCCAATTTTTAAAACTCTCTGTGTAGGCATTTTGTATGTCAGAACATGTAGAAAGTATACCTCATTCTTTTAAGCACTGAACGAGACTCCATAAGTCACTTACCCAATCCCCTGTAGATGAAGAAGTATCATCATAAGGTCAAAAACATAAGCACTTCTTTCTTTTTAATAGATACTGTCAAATTTGTCTCTAAAATATCAAAACACCATCAATATTGAACAATATTAATCTTCTTCGCTCAAGCAATATTAATTTGTTCGCCCAAGAGGGTACATCCTTGCATATTATCTATTGATTAAGGAAGAGAAAACAAATATGCTTTTGAATGAATGTGCCCATCCGACAAATGATCTCAGAAGTTCTGCCCTGTGTAATGTACAAGAATAGTTATTACAAAGGCCATACTTTGTTTTCTATTTTTAAATTTTTTTTAATTGAAGCATAGTTGGCATATTATGTTATATTAGTTTCAGGTCGCAAATGCTGTACTTGACACTGAAGGCTGGGACTGGGACTGCGCCTGGTACCACTTTGCTAAGCCTGAACCTAACACCAGCGCCAGATGCAAAGGGTATTTACTGAATGTCAGAAGGCTCCATACACACAGCCTACAAAATGCCCTCAAGGATCTCACTGGGGCAGGGTCAGCTCTTTATTGAGTGCAACACCTTCAGCTTCTTCAACCGCTTATGCGGCTGTGGCCTGTCCATACAGTTCCTTTCAAAATCTAACAAAGCTCTAGCCACCATTTCCAAAGGAGAATATGAATTTTAACCTGGTCCTATCACATTAAATATGAAAAAACCAAAGTGGCATAGCAACATAATATATCCACTCACCTAAGATTCTAATATCAAATGCCACATTCAGAGGCTGGACAGTAGCAAAACAAGTCAATAGTCACTAGGTCAAAATTTTTGCTTCTACTTCTTTCTGAACCCTCTGGGTACACGGAAATTTAAGGGAATAGGAGGTTGACTGCTCTTCAGACTTTAAAGTAAACACAAGCCAATAGTGTGACACGGCTGCCCCCCCCCAAAAAGAACCAAATCTTACGATGGACTAATTAATAGAAGTATAATGTTGTGAACAAAGGAGGCAACATATCTCCGTATAGGAACAGCATGTGCGCCCCACTCATGACCAGAATTAGTAGGGACGCCCGCAGGAGGAGGCAGAGGGGTGGCCAGTGTTCTTCCTTCCAATCAGAAAGCAGTGGGGGCATTCGGACGGGAGACAGTAACACAGCACAAACATAGCGTCACCTTCAAACGTTGCAGGAACATTTAGTGTGCGAAGAGGGACAGATTTGTCCAGATTGGTCCAAGGTCAGTACTGAGACCAATAGATAAAAATGACAAGGACACAATTTAGCCAAACGTGCGGGAGACCTTTCAAACAATTAAGTTGTTCAAATACTGGAACAGTCTCATGAAGTGGTCAGGGGCCTGTCACTGAAGCATCCACCCAAGGGTGTCTTCCCATTTTCTCATCTTCAGGGCTTCAAGTCAGATTTTGTGGAAAATGTCCCAGAGGAGAGAGGTTAGGTTGGGTGGCCTCAAATGACTGCCTACAAGCTGACCAAAACCTCTTGCTTCATAAGATAATATTTTTTCCTATTACAAAGGTTCAGGATATCCTGTATCAGATTTTAAATGGGCACCTAATTGCATCATTAACATTTCCAGCCCTTTTACCAACCGGCAGGTCCTGTGCCCAGTGGTGGCATTTGTGCGGCCCTCCTCCCTACCCCCCACCTCCCACCCCCAACCCTGCTGCCAAAGTCACACCCGCACTTTTGCTAAAAGCTGTTGACTATAAACCTCATCATTTATAATGCAAAAAGAGAATCATTGATTTTGTTCTGATTAGTCATCATATGCTTTTCTCTTATATGTACTTAATCACTGTGGTTTCTCCGAGAATGGAAAGCTTTCCTTTCTATGGGAGAATCTAAATAGCTCTCTCAACAGACACCAGCTGGGCAAACAGTGCAGAGAATTTCAGGGCAATGTGATGAGAGCAACCACACCCACAGCCAAGGCCAAGCAGCCTCTCAGGACAGCAACCCAATCACAAATAGCTGCAGAGTCGCTCCTTTTGATCTAAGGCAGGACGTTTCCATTTCTTAAGAGAATGTTCCACCCAGTTTTGTGGTTAGTCACAAAGCCTGGGAATGATCAATGTCCTGTATCATGGGCCAGTATTTCCCTTCCAGAACTAGAACCGGACGGAGCCCAACAGCACCAGGACAAGCGGGAAATAATAAAATAATAATCCAGTTTACGGCCTGGCAACAAGCCATAATGAGAGGCCTCCCCCACATCCTCATTTCCCAGGCAGCCTTCCCTTCCCGGCTGGCCTCTCCACGCCGTGCATGTCTCCACACAGGAGCAAGGCCTTCCATGCCCACATCACAGGGAAGCCAGCGCAGTTTGCCATGTGAAACTCCAGGAACACAGAGCGGCATCCCAGGAAACATACTCAGCCTCTGCTCCTCAGGAGGTCTCAGCAGCTGTGAATGGGGTGAGCCCATTCCCATTACATAGCTGAGCAGGATGACATGGGGTGAAGAAAATGAATGAATGGATGATTCCTGTAAGACTACGAACTACGGAATGGCCAGGTGGCATTCTTCCCTTTAGGAATGTTATGGAGTGTGTGTGTATGGGGGGACAAGGGGACGTGTTCTAGGAGCAGCGAGACTAGTCAGGGGCCTCTGCTAAGCAGAGAGGCTCCTTGGAGCTGGGACAGAGGGAATAAGGTCTTCAATGCCGAGGCCACCTGCGGTCAGACCCTGGGCACGGCCGGCCTCCTGAGTAGGCCGCAGTGGCCTCGGAACCTGACTCCCTCGGGGTAGGAATGCTTGGCTTCTTTCTCTAAGGAATGAAGTAAGAAGCCACATGATCAATTTGTGTTTTCTCATTAAATGGAGTCAAGCCCTTTTGTATCCTCAGATACTGCTGTTGCCTTGACTGGATGGTGTCTTTACATACCAAATTTCAAATTACCAGATACAAACACACTTTTATTTCTGTGTGGTCTGACTTTATACAACCTAGAGCATGCTCCCAGGAAGCTGAGCATGTGTCTGAGAGGACACCCCACTCGCCCAGTTCTGCCAACCCCAGGCCAGGGAACCTGGACGCATCAGGAACGCCGGGTCTACCAGGGCCAAGTCTCCAAGTCAAACAATGACTAGGCTTTAAAGTATAAGACTTGGCAAACACAGCAGAACTATTAACCCCTCCCTATGAATTGAAAACTAAATTACATATATATTCATTCTCCTAGGAGTTGACTTTGGCATTAGTTATTTATCTACAGCTAAGAATTATATTTAGCAAGAAATGGAAATTAACAATGGGTGAGGCCCAGTGCATTGCTGGTGCAACCAGGAGCTCCCTCTCTCTCGCCTGAAGAGAGGAAAGGCTCCGCTCAGCAAGGGCAGGGCTCTGGAGAGATGCTGCAAGTAGAAAGGGAAGCAGGTGCTGGCTCTGTTCTTGGTATGGAAAAGCTCATCCCGGCAGACAGAGTGTCTCTGCCTCGGGTGATGCCTGATCTGCAGACACACAGCTGAAGGCAGCCTCAGAAATAGGCTCCCACCAGGAAGAGGCCCCCCTCTGCGGGCAGGACCACAGCCAGGTGCTCAGAGGCTGCAGCCTCACAGAGCCGACTCCCCAGCTTCTCTCTGTGCTCCCCCTCTTTCCCTACTTTCTCCTCCAGGAGCTTAGGCTGAGAAGCAGCTGCATGTACATCAGCTCATGGTGCCTGTGGCCTGTCCCCAGAGGTGGCCCTGGGCAAGGCAAGCACTGCTGCACTGGCAGCTTCCCCAAGAGCAGCCTGTACCCCGTGTGGGACCCCCATGCATGGAGCCTGCTCATCCTTTCCTGAGTGGCCTGCCACTATTTCTGCAGGGCCTACACTGGGAGGTCACTTTCTTGTTTCAGGTACCTAACTCTTGGTCTCTTCTATGAAGTGCCCCAGGTTCCCTTTATATATTGATTATGTGCCTTTATCGAATACTCTTACAGAGCTGGCTTCCCCCAGATGATAGAAGCCCCCCTCACTTGGCTGAATCATGGGGTGAATCCCAGAGCTCTCTGGCTCGCTCTGTCCTCATGCCCTCTGGCAGCCCCATCCTCTGCCACAGGCTGTGCGCTGCACGTTATAGGAGAGGAATCCTGGGAAGAGAGGTTTCTCCACTGGGTTCCCATGGTGGAACTATGAATACCATGACATGTTTAGAGGGAAAAATCAACAACAGCTGGTGATGAGATGTGAATGGAGAGGGAGGGTCCCTCGGTGACTCCCCACCTGGGAACTTGGATGACCAGCAGATGGAAAAGCTTGGGAGAAAGACAAAGCACAGTGGGGGTGGTATCCACCATCCATCTCCTCCCAAAGGCAACCCCTCTCTGGAATGTGGTCCATCATCCCCCTGCTCTGTCACATACAGGCAGTGCTGTGATGGTAAAAGGCTAACAACCAACTCTCCAAAAACTGAATGTGTGTGTTTCCCTACATAAATTTGTTTTTTTTTTTATACAAAGGATGGAGAGCACCCAATTTACAAATAATAATAAAAAACATAATATCCCACCATCCTTTATTGTAAATCTGTACAGTTGGTCGATTCTCAAGAGTTTTTTTGGTTGATTTTTGCCAAACCTTCATCACCACAGCCAACCTATGATTGCAACTGAGGAACCAGTGTAGTGCCAGTGTGAACATGGGTTGATATTTTTGTTCACATACAAGTAAGAAGAAAACAAAATGACAAGGACATATGATAGAAAATCACTTTTTCCTCAATCATGTCAGCAACTTCCTTGTGGAAGCAGGTAAGTTTTCAAATCCTGGAAGACTATTTCCTCTAGATCTATGCTATCCCAATGTAACAACCACAGATGCACAAACTTCTAAGTTCATCTACTAGTCAGTAGGAACATTTTGTCCTTCATTTTGTTAGGTGTATGTTCGTATGTGGATACAAAACAATCAAGCCCTGATTTGTAGCAGCTTTTGCCAACAACGTTGTTCCTGTGGGGATTCCCATCATGGCCTATTTTAAGCTACCCAGGGAGTATCACTGAACGCAGTGCAGAAAGAAGTCACAGTGGCACCCAGCACATAGGATTTCCACCATACAGACGCAATAAATACAAATAACCTCAAACACATAGGTAAGAGTAAAATTCAGTAAGATAATTAGGAGGCATGAGTATAGAGTATTTATTATCATGGTCTTTAGTAGAATTTATTGTAAGTTGATATACTGTAATTTTTCATGCTGGCTCTATTTAACAACTGGCTTGCAAAGTTCCTGAAGACTGAACTATTTGGGTGTCACAAGCCAGTGTGGGCTGGCTCTGGTATACCATTGTATGAATGCCCCAAAACTATGTTGTTTCATTTCTGCACTTCATAAAAATGGTACTCATGCCGTAGGTAGCCTTCTGGGACTTGTTCTCTCAGTATCATGTTACCCCTGCCCCCTTTCCTGCTCTCAGCTCTGTCACAGGATGTGGAGGGAGAGAACAGCAACTCCCAGAATCCCCGGCCCACAGGGTTTCTGATCCTTCGAGTGAGACGTGGATGGCGGGACAAAGGCGGATTTCGCTCCTCCCCAGGCAGCAGGGCTGGCAGGATTATGGGGGCCTCTGCAGTAGCAGTACTGGCCTCCCGCAACTTCCTGCTTTCTGAGGCACACTCCCGCCCCCGCTTTCACCCCCTCCTCCATCCCTTCCAACGATTTTGCAGGACCTGGTTTCCCATATTAAACCCTTCCTGCTGGAAATACATACAATTGTTTCTGGTTTTGGATTAAAAGATGGATTTATCCACATCACTGTGGCATAATTTTCTACTCTGTGATGGTATCATGTAAGATTCTCCGTAATTAGGTGCCATTTTACACTCTGCCGGCCAGATGCTTTGATTACAACCAGGGCCAGATGATAACCACCAGGGGCAACAAGACACTGTGCTCTGGCACTCGCCCCCTGGTTCTCAGGCTCACCCACTCCACCCGCCTTTCCTTGCTCCCATCACCTGCCCCGCTCCTTCTGTAGGAAAGCCAGTGGATCTTGCTCTCTATCCTGTCAGCCTTGGTATAACATGCTTTAAACACAGGACTGTTAAAAGAGAGTCTATTGGAGGTAGACAGACTGGTCCCTAGGATCGGCAGAGGCCCACAGCGGCAGCAGGGAAATGTCCTGTCATCAAAAAGTCACTCATCTGCTCACAGTAAATTGTTAGATGTAAGTTTATAAGAGCATAACATTATAATTGGCAACAGTCCATAATGTTTCCTAGCTGATCAGACGCTGTCCCTCCTGCCCCCACACAACCTGTGTGTGAGATGCTCAGGAAAGGAGTTAATTAATTCTAGGAACAAAGGAGAAAACTTTTCTCCACTCCACTTGTCTATGGGTTGGAGCCCTAGTCTCCCTTCAAAGCCCAGCTCAGATTATCTCCTCCTTCCTGAAGCCTCCTCCAACACTACCAATCGGAAATACCCTGCTCCGTACCCTCCTGAAGCCTCCTCCAACACTACCAATTGGAAATACCCTGCTCCGTACCCCCTGTGCCCTGTATGCAACGCCTTCCACCCCTGAGGGATGAGGTAATGTCTTCCCCCAGCAAGGAACGGACTTGCTTACCACTTACTACAAGAGCATTGATCCCCCAGGCTCAGTGTTCCTCAGATGTGATGCAAAGCCCTGCATGCTTAATGTCCACCAAGGCCCGCTCGTGTTGCCCCAGGGAGATTCAGGAGACAAGGGGACCCCCGCCAATATGCTGCACACTCAGCTTGCTGGGCCGTGAATAACAAAGTCCTCTGTCTCTGACCCAGGTGTCTTTTGTCTTCCGCCAACATCCATGAAACAACAACAGGCCAACTTTGTAGCTTGTAAGTAGAATAAAGTCCTAGACCCTTCACAGATCCTGGACTGAATCCATGTTCGTTTCATCCTTAGGGGCTCCAGAGTCTAGCACAGGTGCTGATTAGTATATGTTTGGAATTTAATCAAGCTGAATTGTCCAGATCAAAAACAGGGAACTTTTCTTCTCCTGAGTACCGTCTAGCCCAGTTTCTCAACCTCGGCGCTACTGACATGTGGACTGGATCATTCCCTGCTGCGGGCACCATCCTGTGCCTTGGGGGACGTGTAGGGACATCCCTAGCCTCGGCCCAGTGGGGCCCAGCTCGGTCCAGTTATGGCAGCCAACAATGTCTCCAGACATTGTCAACCGTCCCCTGGAGAGGGACCATCGCTCCCCTTGCCCCCAGCCAGTGAGAACCACTAGTGAGGACTCCGAGTGGTGGTGAGGGAGGGGGTGGGAGGAGCAGCGAAGGGACCATAACTAAATGATAATTTACTGTGGTCTGAGATTTTAATGCACTGGAGATATAAAATACTACACAGTCAACTGTATTTCAGTGAAACTGGGAGAAAAACATTGCAGTCACCTGCCTTTCCACACTTAACAAACACCATTGTGAGCACCTTCGGCATAGGTGCCATGAGGGCGATCAGCCAGATCACCCCATTTACATCCTCCAGTGATTCTGTGCAGTGGGCGTACACTTTGTAGGACACTGAGGGATGAATTGGGTAAGTAGTATCCAGGCAACTCAACCTTAAGCTCACTCAAAGGGAATATTTGGACTTGAACCCAGAGCTGAGTGTCTCCAACACTCTTGTTCTTAATTATTAACATCATGTTACGATCCCATAAAGAAAGGGGAGACAGCCTAGAGTCACTCATTCTCAACTGAGTCATACATGTATTGATGCTCCATGAAATGGGAAATCAAAGTTTACCTGAAGAAAAAAAATAAAACTCATATGTCCATACCACCATTTTAAAGGTTAAAAATACATAACCTTTTAGATATTTTAAGTGGGCAAGTAAGTACCAGAATCTGTCATAACATGTACTTTACTTTCAGTGTTAAAGTACAGCCATCATGAGCTGCTCTCTTTTCTGCATCCAGAAAAATGCTAACCATCCAGTCTAGAAAGGAGGAAAGTGCCCAAACCCGTTTCAACAAAGCCAACACCACGCTGAACTTCAATGGAGCACTTTCTCCATCTGGCGGCGGGTTATGGAATCGTCCCCAAAACACACAGCCACTTGGTTCTTTGCAACGAGGGCTTCCAATGAGTGTCCAGCTCATTCTCAGCTGAGTCAGACATGTATTGATGCTCCAAACTGACTACTGTTTAACACCAGACTTTGGTAATTTGGAGAGCAGGAAAATTATTAAATACCTTTGGAATTACAAAACAGAGTAGCTCCTAAGAAAAAAAAACTATTTTGACTTCATTTAAAACTTACCCTGAAAATGCAAATCAAAACCACAATGAGATACCACCTCACACCAGCCAGAATGGCTATTACCAAAAGGCAAGAAACAACAAGATTGGCGAGGATGTGGAGAAAAGGGAACCTTCCTGCACTGTTGGTGGAAATGTAAATTGGTGCAGCCACTGTGGAAGGCAGTATAGAGGTTTCTCAAAAAAATCAATAATAGAAATACCATACAACCCAGTAATCTCACTTCTGGAAATTTACCTAAACAAAACAAAATCACTAATTAGAAAAGATACTTGCCCCTCTATGTTTTTCAGAGCATTATGCATAACCTATGGAAACGACCTAAATGTCCATCAATATATGAATGGACAAAGAAGAGGTGGTTCATATACACAATGGAATATTATCCAGCCACTAAAAGGAATGATATCTTGCCATTTGCAACAACCTGGATGGACCTAGCAGATGTTATGCTAAATTAAATAATCCAGTCAGAGAAAGACAAATGAATTATTTCACTGATATGTGGAGTCTAAAAAACAAAACAAAACAGAAACAGACTCACAAACACCGAAAAGAGACTGCTGGTTATCATAAGGAAGGTGGGAGGCAGGGCAGGGAGACAAGTGAAATAAGTAAAGAGGTTCAAACTTCCAATCATAAAATAAATCAATCACAGGGATGCAGTTATAGCATAGGGAATATAGCCAACAATATTGTAATTTCTTTGTATGTTGACAGATGATAACTATACTTATCATGGTGAGCATTTAGAAATGTACATAATTGTCAAATCACTATGTTATGCATCTGAAACCAATATAATATTGTATATCAATTGTATTTCAATGAAAAAAAATTTTAACCTTTCCTGAGATGCTAACATTCTCAACCATCCTACAACCTTATATAAATTTGGTCCATTCCGATGGATTTGGTCTGTAGGGATGAATTCCCTACATCCTTAATTCTCAGAAATATTTAAATGCACTTGAGTGATTCATCTTGGAGGTAGAGAAAGACAGCAAGAAAGGAGGGGAAAGAGAAGACATGGAAGAGAGAGGACATCTTTGCTGTATTCAATTGGTAGCCTAAAAACATAATTCTATTAAATATATATTTGTCACATATTCTAAGATGTGTAAGTCAGTTTCTCTCAGGAATTCTGAATAACAACATCTAGAAAAATGAATGATGAATCCTTAGCTGAATAATAAATTTACTTAAAAGTAGAATTAAAGCCCAATACTAAGATATATCTAGATGACACATGTTGATAAAAATATCTTCTTCCAATTATTATATTTATTTGCAATACAATTATCTCATGTCTTCATTCCTCAAATCTTTAAACTAGTCTCTTGCCTTCTGCACTAATGCCACAGGTGAATCTATGACACATGTTCATTAATCTGGCAAATATTTTATTGAGCACCTACTACACACAGGCACGTAGCTGTAGCCATGCACAGACATAGCCTTGCCCACTGGGCTTATACTCTAACAATCCACAGGCTCTATACCAAGTCTGAAGCAGCATCTGATTTTGTTTTTACCACTCCACGAGGTGGGTCTTACCCCCACTTTATATTTGAGGCTCGGCAAGGTTCAGTGGTTTGCCCAGGGACTCAGAAGAGTGAGTGGCAAGCAGAACTCAGGTATGTCTTCTGCAAAGCTCCGTTCTTAACATCTCTACTATCCAGCTACAAGTCTTCCACAGCAAAGCAGGCAGTGTGCACTGAGAGCTAGTATGCACTGGGCACACTGCCACGCCCTGGGGCACACAGAGGTGACTGGCCCTACCTCCAAGATTAGAACAGCTTCTGCCCACCAAGATCAGCATATCAGGCTTCCAGGATAAGGGCACATCCCTCCACTCACCAGCACTCATTACCAAAGAATTCTCCCAAACTCAACGCCAATATTCCAGGAGGGGGCAGCAGGGGTGGGGGTGCGGAGGGCGTCATGGAATCCTTCTTAAAAATTATAATTAAAATTAAAGTAAAAATCAACAAAAAAAATATTAACATCAAGAGGATCATCAACAGATCCTGCAATTTCTCCACAGAGGGAAGAGAAGTTAGGTTTGGGGCAATGCATTCTGTGTGGCTTTCCCCTGCCCCACCTATTTAGAGTAATGATGGAGACCAATTACTGGAATTTTCAGGTGGCCAAATACAGCAGTTGAAGTGGAGATCTTGTTTCTGTACCAAGAGTCATTTTGAAAGGCTCAGTGAAGCAGGACATAGAGCGAGGAATGAAAAATTACAAAAGACACTCCACTTGATCAGACATAAAGTCAGCCCTTGTGTGCATCACATGCCTCTTGGGCAGGTATTCAAGAGTCATCTAACAAAAACCAGACTTGATATCAGAGGAGTAACCCCACAGTTACACTATCACTAAGGCCCACTACTCCTGGCCATTTCTGGAAAACCTTTGTTTCCCATTTCTTGTCTGAAACATACTGTTTGCTTGGCAAAAGCCAGGAGATGTGAGAACTTCCTACAGCAAATGTTGATAGAAAGAATGTCCTAAGTGACCAGTGGTATTTATCCATGTATTATTTCTGTCACCTGCGTCGAGTTTACCAAGTAGGTGGGGAGGGTTGCTCTCCTGTGTGCGTTCAGCTTGAGTTGCCTGGATACCACTTCTTGTGAACAGGGAACATAAATCTAATTGTGCCTCTCTTCACTTGAACCATAAGGATTCCAAATTAGATCATATCTCTGAACCACATGAATGAACCTTGTGCATTTGAACGCTCTGTGTGGCTTGCCAAAGCTGCCCTCTAAAACCAGAGGCAGCAAGCTTCACAATCTAGAAGCTGTTTTGGGGTCTCGCCGAACATAGCTGATGTTCCAGAATCCCTCTGGTGGCAGGCAGGGTTTTGGTTTACCAAGCCTAATTGCTGATGACATTAAGGAGCAGATCTCTGACATCTAATTCTTTTTCTGCAGCCAAATTGCTGGCATATGTAAAAAACACCCTCATAAACTGCCATTTGTGGGCACAGTCATCAGTGCCCATTTATCCCAGGGCATACTTGGCTTCCACAAAAAAAAAGAGGAAATTTGAACAAAAATAAGCCCAGAGACGGACATACCTAGAAAATGCAAAACTACGAGTAAACTTTAAAGTTGCAGCTACTGTAGAATCTTAGGCAAATCTTGAAGTTATATTATTAAACATCATGAAAATTTTCAAAGTATCTTCTCATGGAATCAACTTTTTTCTTTTGGCTGTATTTTCATTTCATAGCACATAATCACTATTATGATTCATGAATTATCTGCATGATTTTTAACTGAATGTCAGTCTCTGATTATTGTAACTCCTTTAGGAAAGGACCCAAGACCGATTTGTTTATATTCCCAATGTCCCATAAATTAGCACAAAGTAGGGGCTCCAGAACATATCAATGCTATCTTTGCAATAGTACTGTGATTTCATTATCTCAGTGTGTTGCCTATTTCAAAAGCATTTTACTTCATTTCCTAGTTTTGTCATCATGCAAGATGTCACAAGGTGAAAGGTACCTGGGACCTCCCTGTATGTGTTTTTTGCAACTTCCTGTGAATCTATTATTCGAAGTCTTGGATTTCACCTAAATAGGACTTCCATTTCGATCCTCTCACACCCACACACAATGTTCTTGGCTTCCTGGATTTCACCAAGTGTTTTCTGTGTTTCACCAGCTCTACTTCCAACAATCTGACATCCCGGACAACCTAATAAGAGCCAGAAACTCGTCTTTTTTTCCCTCCAACCCTTGACAGAGCAGATTAGTTTGAACAACAGCTGCCCTCCTGGGACAGCCAGCCCAAATGCAGAGCATGATGGCACTTCTCACACACACTCTCTCCTCCATGCAGGGACCACCAAAGAGTGGTCACACGGTAGTAATTTTCAAGAACCAGCTGGAATACCAAGGGTCTTGGTGAGACGTTATACTGATGAGCCAACATTCCTTCAGGATTGTCTGTTGGCAGTAGAACCTACAACGTGCATGCCTAGGTTCCCAGTCTATGATCGACACTCCCAAGTGTTAGTCAGCCTCAACCATGGCAGCTTCATGTTACACAAAGAATCAGGCCACGGACGAGCTGCCAAGAGCCTTGGAAAACTGTGCAAAGCACATTAAAATCAACAGAAAGTCTTCCCATGTTACAATATTTGGATAACTTCTCACCCCTCCAACCTCCCCCTGAAAGCCACTGTGCGCTGAAGTTCGACACTACTGGCTTGGATCACACAATCAGATCCAAACTTTTAAACAAACCACTGAATATCTATTAACTTCCCTGTGGGCCTGGGAACACAACTCAGTCCTGCTGGACGTTCTGTATCTGGGGCAGAGCTGAGTCAGGACTGCAGAGCTGTCGGAAGGTGAGTTTCCCAGTTGCCCAAACCAGCCCTGAGCCAAGCCCACCACCCTCTGTGGTTCTTCACCCTCCCAGATGATGACCTTCTCCAGGAGAAAAGAAGCATTTCCTGCCTTACTTGCATCAGCCTCTGTGGCTCAGAAAGCCTGTCTAGCAGCCCAATACCCACACGAGCTCAAAGCCTTGCCTTCAGCTGATGGCAATACCATAATTCAATGAGAAACAGCTTTGAGAGCCTCTCCAAACAGTGAAGCTGGGCACAGGAAAAAGAAAATGAAATGTAAACCAACTTTCAGCACCTCATGGACAAGACTGGGAGGGAGGGAAAGAAAGCCTGGAGGAGGAGAGAGAATGATCTTCATTATTAAAATGTTCTAATACAGAAGCATTATATTCTCACTGCTGGGCAGTGAGTCCAGAGAGGGACAGAAGGCCTCTGCTGTCACAAGTTTTTTGGTGGAGAAATAATGTTCATTTGTACAGCATTTTTAAATTAATACACAACTTGCACAAACAGAGACTCACTTCAACTCTCAGCAACCCTGAGCTATTATGCCCACTTTACAGATGAGGAAAATGAGACCCAGAGACCCAGACCCAGCAGTAAGGGGCAGAACAGTGGGATGGGTCAGCATTAGAGAAATGAGAGAAGCACGTGAAAACTGCCATGCTATTCTTTGGGGAAAAAAGAAATAAAACACAGGCCCTGGATGGGGGAGTGGGGTATTCATCTCCATCTCTGGTGGTGGGCCTAGGACTATGGAAATGGGACATCAGAGTTATGTTTATTCTTATTCCTACAATTCAAAGAGAATGGTCCTTAAGCTGATAAATTCTCATTTCAAAGATGATTCATAGAATATTGTCTCCACAAAGAAATCCACCCAGAAATGTAAGATGAGAGAGTTATAAACAAAGGGCCCCAGCTGTGACTTGAATGGTCGATGCCTCACACAGGACAGCAGCTTAAGCCAAAATATCAAAGGACTTTAAAAGCAAGCAGCTCACCTTGAAGAGACTCTGGAATATGACCTGGGCCGCAGATGGAGAGGCTGCTGGATCTCAAAGGCTAGGCCCCATGGCAGCATGAGGAAGCCCAGGAGCAAACCCCAAGACCCCTTCTAATGGGACAGGCAGAGCCACACCCTCCAGGGCAGCCAGAGAAGCCCCGCTCCCCAGCTTCACAGAATATCCACCTCTTAAACACAAATACACTCACACCCGATTTCCGTGGAGCAAACAGAGCGGCCTCAGGGGCTGGAGCAGTGGGCACCACTCTGCCCTCCTTTCCATTCACCATGGGAATAAACATGCTGGGCCGAGCTGATGTGCCCACCCAGTCTTCACCAATACCCTTGAATATATGAAGGTAAAGGGGAAATAAGTTTGTTGTCAGGTTCAACCTACAATTGTATTCTGGATTCTTTCCTCATCTGGCTGAGCATCTGTAGCCACACTGACGTCCCTACAGGCCACTTAGGAGGTCAGCACTGCGCTCATATCAAGTATACTGAATCCAGTCAGCACTTCCCCAGGGCTGAGCCAGCCTGACTGCATGTTCCATCATGTCAGATGAAGTGTTTGCCTCCAAAATAAACCATAAGGCCAGGAAGGAGGGACTGGAGCATTGATTCTGAGGAAAGCACAGACGCCCTACCAGCCTGATCCCAGGGCGACCCCAAGGAGCTTCAACCACCCAGCTGCTCCCCACTGCTGTGGGAGGCAGAAGTAAACATCAATTGGATTTAAGGCCCTCAAAACACTTACAAACTTAGGACAAGGGGCAACTGGGGCAACCCAGCACAGACTCACTTTTGGTGAGATTTTGGACTATATTTCTTACATTTGAATACGCCAGAAACGTGCTCTGACTTCATGCTCTGCAAAATGACTTAGCCTCCCTCTGTTTTCTCAGATTGCTCTTCAGAAGTCTTATCTGGGTTTCTCTTTTCAACTCAAACTTTTATACTGGGTGAGGCCCGTTTTGTGGCCCTTTCAATTTTCTTTTTTTTTAACTGTGGTAAAATACACATAACAAAATTCAACATCTTAACCATTTTCGAGTGTGCAGTCAGTGGCAGTCAGCACGCTCTCACTGTTCTGTAACCATCACCACCATCCACATCCAGGACTTTGCCATCTTCCCAGATGGAAACCTGGTCCCAATAAATGCAAACTCCCAATCCCCCGGCCCTGAGTAACCACCCTTCTGCTTTCTGTCTCTGTGAATCTAACCTCTCGGGGCACCTCATGAGAATGGGATCATACAGCATTTTTGTGACTGGCTAATTTCACTCAGCATAATGAAGGTAACCACATGCACTCATGCACGCTGTAGCAGGTGTCAGAATTTCCATCCCTTCCTTTTTAAGGCCACTGCACAGATACACCACATCTTGTTCATCCAGTCAGCCACCCACGGGCCCCTGGGCTGCTCCCACTTTTGGCTGTTGTGAATGCTGCTGCTGTGTACATAGGCCAAGAAATATCTGTTGGGGTTTGCTGCCCTTCCTCAGAGCTGCACCAGCTGAGATGAACAGAGTGAACGGTGCATCACAGCAGGCTGTCCTTTTAAAGATGCTATGTCACTGCCCAGCCATCTAAAGTCTCAGTGGTTTCCAAGGCCCCCCTTCCTTTGCCCCCTATGCACTACACCCAACCCTCACCCCAAGACCCAGACCTTCACAAACATACCCCAACCCTCTCACACACCCCTGACCTCCCAAACCCCTGACCTTCCACACCCTGACCTCACACACCCCAACCTCCCACAGCTCCACCCTCACACACCCCGACTTCACACACACCCACCTCCCACACTCTGACCTCACACCCCCCCACCTCCCACACCCCGACCTCACACACCCTGACCTCACACACCCCCATCAGAAGCCCCCTTGACTCTGGGCCTTCACAGAGTGGCCTCCTGCCTCCACATGAGAACCTCAGCCACTTCCCAGCCTCAGCATCACAGAAGGGGCCCCAGCAATTACATTCCCACCCCCCACCCTCTTTAAACAGGACGGTATCGTTTGGAAATCAGAACACATCCTGCCTCTGCCATGTGGGCAAGGCCCGATCCAGGTCTCCCAGACACAAAGCCCTGCTCTTACCTTGGACATCAGTGGTACGGAGGAAAAACTATAAAGCATCCTGCACCATAAAGGCTTTTGTGTACTCTCTAACTCTGGCTTCTTTGGTCCCATTTTTACTACATTATGTTCACTTTGCATCCAAAGGGAGGAAGCAATTAGAAAAACATATTTTAAATATCCCCATAAGATTTTCTGGCTGACCTTGGAGCACAGATAGTACAGAAAGACTATGGAGAGAGCTTTTAAGGAAAGAAAATGTGTCCAGAAATGATTCTGCAGATCAGACAGAAACAGGCTTTGCCAGTCTCATTCTCAGCTTTATCCCCAATGAGGATTGCATGTATGCAGTTGGCGCTCAATGAATGACTATCCAGTGAGAAGATGAATGAATGTTGGAAGTCAATAGAAGGATGAAGGGAGAGAATGGGTGCCTCTAGAGTGCCCACCTTGACTCAGGCAGGAGAGGGAGCTTCAGGGAAAACTTGGAGCAGTGTGCAATGGCTGTGTGCAAAGAGCCTAGGCCCCTGCAAAACTCACAGGCAGAGGACTCAGTGTGTGCCTGCCTGGCTCGCCAACCCCCCCCCAGCATTCTTGCAAGCAGTGATCACATGAGATGCAAGGACAAGTGCAACTGGGAATTGCACAGATGCTGATCCATCTGGAAGGGCCATCTGGTCTTCCTGAATTCCCTTGACAGTGAGACACCTGTGGTAACAACAAAGCAGGAAGTTGTCCCAGATTTCAACCTGCTTGTTTCCTGCTTCTCAGCTCCAGTTCCCAAGGGATGCAGACTCATAGCTCACTGCACCGACAGATGGCCCATCCTTCACCTTCAACCTCAGGCAGTTCAGCATCAGACAGTCAAAGTGGGGAGAAGGATGCTTTCCCACCCTTTTTCAGAATGACTGGGGCAGAAAAGTGTATCTGCCAACAGTGCACACATATTGACTGGCTTACTAAGTCTGGATAGTTACAGTCACAGATTTGGACAAGATGCACAAAACAAATGACCCTGCCATGAGAGACCAGGTCTGCTTCTCAGCAGGGTACTGAACAAGGAAATCAAGTGGCTGATGAAGAAACCTGGTCAAAACCAGTAAGACACCTTCTCAGCCATTTCCACTACATGGGCCTTTGCCTATGACAGAACTACAGTTTTCATCATTTGAACCAGTGCATTTAGCTATGCCTCAAAAGACCCCTGGCTCTGGATTCAGCCTACCTGAACTTAAGACAGGAAGACTGGAACCCACCCTCCAAGGGACCAGGAGGACAGACAGCCCACGAAGAGCACAGGCTACTGACTCATCTCTTACAGAAAGCGTTGCTCTCCATTTATTGAAAATACTAGGGCAACTGCAGAAATAATTACATAATCCCCATTTCAAGTGACCTCTTCACAGTAACTGAGGCCCAGGAAAGTCTGTCATTAAAGCATATAAAGAAAAGAAAAGCTATCATGTCGAGTTTTTGCGGGGAGCAGAGACGAAATCTCCCTAGAGTTTGCTGGTATCTCACCAAGCGGCTTTATCCCAACATGGCTGTGGTTTGATCTGCAAACAAGTTAAAAGATAAGCAAATGCCCTTCCTTCCAGATTACGTTTAACTGCCTTCAATATCCAGTGTGTTTCACGAATGCCAGCAATATTGTAGAAAGCCACAATTCACCCGCAGTCAGTCACAGAAACCCCATCTAGAATAAACCAGAATTGGGGCAGAGGAACCTATCCAAAGAACAAAGTCAAATTTGATGAAACCAGTGATGCAGCCAGCCTCTTTGAGCCACGGCTCTTTTTGAAGTGGGAAATGAGAGAGTTAGGAGAATCAGAGGAGTAATTCAAACCACTATAAAACACAACCAGACATCACAAATGATGTCTTAACATCAGAAACAAAAACTTTAGAATGGATTGAGACTAAATCTGCACTGTTCCATTCAGTATCATCAGCCACATGTACCTATTTAAATGAAACTTTTAATTAATTAAAACAAAATAAAATTTTAAAAATCCGGCTCCTCAGTCACACTAACCACACATTTCAAGTGTTCAATAGCCACATGTGGTCAGTGGCTGCCACATCAGACAGCACGTTTCCATTAGGGCAGAGTGTTCTATTGGACAGCATGGGACTAAATACTAAGAGGGGAAAGGAAGAAGAAGGAGTTTAAAGAGAAATAAAGAGGTTTTTTAAAAAGCAGAAACCTAAGTATCCACTGTGTACCTACCTTGGAGCTTCCTGAAGGCATACTCAACCCTATGGACACACAGTTGACTTGAAACGAGAGTCTAGGACTACATTGACCAATGGTGTTCCATTAAAAGGTAGTCATAGTACATGTGCCATGAGTAATTATTTTAATGATTATCATAACTTTTTTAATAAGCTGAGAGCAGTCCTTTCAGCAAAGTTTGGTTGGCGGTCTCACACTCACTTTGAGTGTGAAGGGAGAACAGGAAAACATCCCACTTCCCACTCTTAGAAACTATTCATTTATTGGCCCTCTTCTTCCCATAAATGTTCATCATAGCATAAATGAATTTTTTTTAATTTTAGGATTTTTCTTAGCACAAGCACTTTCCCCAGCCACACCAACTTTGGATATTAGCTTTGGAACAGTAGATCATTTTAGCCAAGGTTCTTTGCAAAAAAAGTAACAGAAACCAATTTGGGCTACCTTAATGAGAAGAGAAAATTTGTCAGATGGAGTCTAGGGTGCCTCATGGAGCTTGACAATAAGAAGGTCTCATGAGGGACTTGAGGACCCAACAATCCACCAGTTCTCTCTGCTTCTCTTTGTCCAACTACTTAATTCTTCACTCTCTCCAGAACTTTATTTTCCACCACACTTCCCACAGGGTGGAAGAGGGCCACCTCTCAGCTCCAAGGAACATGTGACCACCCCACGACTCTCAGATTTCACATGTCCTTTGGTACTCAGAATTTCAGAGACCCAATTCCACATGCCCAGAATTGCTGATTGGCCCAGCTTGTCCAAACAATGGTCCAAACAACCATGGAGGAAGAGTGGAACCTTCCAGAGTAACATGTCCCCAGTAGCTACTTAGGTACAGGAGAGTAGGGAGCAGACAGTTCTCAGAGGAATGTCCTCACCCTCCAGGCAGTGATATCAAGGAAAAGAAAATGTAAGTGTAAGAAACTTAAGGGTCATCAAGTAGATATATTCCAATACCCAAAAATATTATAATACAGGGTATCCATAAATTCTGGAAACGTAACTAAAAGTAAAATGTTATTTTACTTTTTAACAGGTTAAAGATGTCCTTGATAACTGTATATTCATTCACCTATGTTTCCAGACATTATGGACACCCTCTGCATGACCAGCTTCTTTAGCATTCTGACATTAACTACTATATGCTCAAAGAGAGCAAATATTTTATAAGGAGACTAAAGAGTTAGCAGACTTTTTTCCAATATACTTGAAAACCTGAGATAATTTTTGTGATTAAATTTCCAAATATACATGTTCTCTTCACAATAAAAATAAGCTAAAATGGAGGAAATACAGTTAATTTTCACTGTTTACTGTTTCTATGAAAGCCTTTATATTAGAGACATGCTGTAAAGGTGAATTTGTTGCCAATTATCTCCCTACCTGTTTTCTCAGATACTAAATACTGATTATTCTTTGAAAAATACTGAAGCAAAACAATAATAAAAGCCAAATTACCATATTTATATTTTTGCTGTGAAAGACTAAAACAATTAAAGCTTATATTGTCAGTGCAGCTCATTTTTTTGGCAAACATTAAGTTTTTTTATTTTCAATAATATTTGCCTAAATTTTTCATGCCAAAAATTCATTTCTAAAGAAATACTTTTCCTTTATATCGAAAAAAAGAATTTGTTGCCATTTGGATCCTTTCGCCAGGTAAGTTTTTTCTTCCGAGAGTTCCCAGATTCAAAGTTCAAGTCATTTAAGATGGAACTGGGTCAGCTTTCCTCATCCTTTGGCCCAGAAGGGCCAAGAAAGGTGACAAACTGAAACTTTGCTTTATCCCTTTGACTTGTCATGTCTCATAGCCCAGCTTTCAAGAACTCCAGAAATCCACCCAATTTTCCCTCTGTTCATGGCTAATGGGGTAACAGGAAAAACATAGTCTTGAAGTTAAATACCATCAATAAGTTAAATTCTGAGCAAATTGCTTAATCACACAGAGCCTATTTCCTCATCTGAATAATGAGGCTGATAATGGAAATCTCACAGGCTTTTATGAGATTAAGTGAGTCAGTATATATAAAGCACCCAACCTGGTTCTCAGCCCACAATAATTAGATCTATATTAGTATTAGAATTATGATTGTTGTCTGTCTCTCAATGGCACAGCTTTAATATGTACTGTATTCCTGAATGTGACCTTCATTGGCTTAGTCTTGCAGGTCCCTTCTCTGATCTGCTCAATGGTCATCCATGCTGGGCACCCAGGCTAAGTCCAGCCTAAGTCCCATATTCTGTTCTGCTGGATTGCAGTGCACTTCAGTCCAGACACTGACAGAGGAGCAGCAAGACAAAAGTGGATTCTTTAAAACAGCTAATAAATATTGATAAAACTTTGTAAGTCTGATTTTTTAAAAGGCAGAAAGCACACATAAAAAAGAATTAAGAATGATAAAGAAATATAAAATAGATGCACAAATTTAAGATAGAAAATTATGAATAATTTTTGCCAATAGTTTGAAAGCTTAATCAAAACAGATAAATACCTAGAAAAATAAAGATTGTCAAAAATGACTATTGAAGAAATAGGAAACCTGAATGCTCCTATAAACATTTATAACACTTAATTGGTAAGTCAAATCTTTCCTCAGCTGGATGATAAGTGCATACTATTCCCTCCCTTACAATGGAAAATTTCAAGTATATGCAAAAGCAAAAATAATAACAACATCTCATACAGAAATGCTTTTGTAGGTAAGTTTTACAAATATTTGAGGAAGAGGTGTTAGAGTAGGCAGTCAGTTAGACATAAGCAAGAGAAAAGGGCCAGGCCATCACCAAGGAAATCTCCTTGCCGGCCCATCCCTACGCCCTCCTAAGTTCCCAGTTGCACAGTCAAGGATGCCTAGCTTATTATTAAGAGGCCCAGACAATCAAGGACACTTAGATTGTTAAGAGGCCCAGGATCACTAGGGCTTCCCTGATTACAGGGCATGCACATACAAGGTCCTAAGACCTTGTCCATAAGTAACCTCACCTCATTAAAATAACATTTAAATCTAATTAGCATTGTGGTTTTGGATCCCCTTTCACCTAGGTACTTGTAGGTAAGGTGCCTGCACACTGAAAAAAAGTTATATAACCTAGAGCTGTCAATCAACCTGTCAATCAAATGACATAAGATGCAGGGTGGGACTTCTCAAGAAAAAAATAAAAGCCAACCGAATCCTAACAGCAATGCTGCTTCTGGTTTCCAGGACACCTGCTGTCCACTCTCTTGAGAGTGTACTTATGCCTTGCTTAATAAACTCCTGCTGTTTAAAACTGTCCTAAGTCTGTCTCTTGACTGAATTTTTTCCTTTGAGAAGACAAGAATCAGGGAAATGATGTGTTCTGCCACTGACAGAGGGACTCTAATCTCTCATAAAATTTTTCAGATACTAGGAAAAGAGGGAAGAGAACACCTCATTTTTAATGCTAGTATAATATCAATGCCAGAAGCAGACAAAGATAATAATAAGGAAAATTTTAGGTCAGAGAAGCTATACTGGGACCTGGGGTGTGTCCATGCAGAGGTTGGACTCACTAGTGACTTTGTCCTTTAACAAAAAAAAAAGCCTTATTTTACATAAAAAGTTTTATCATCCTTCCCCTTTTCAATTGTGATTTATCTTAATTAAACTCCAATTCTTCCATTAATAGCTGGTAAGTGTCACGGATGTAAGTGAAGAATAAGGCCAGTCCTACACCCACTACCCTGGTTCCCAGGGTCCTTTAGGGTCAAGAAGGGGCCTCTGGCCAATGTGTTCCAGGCAGAAATCCTTAACAGAGCACTGGGGATATATGTGATTCCTAATGGCTTTGTTGCTGCCTAGCTCCATCTCCAGGTGACTTTTCAAAGACATGGTTTGATCTCATCAAATTATATGAATCTGGAAGGTACACCAAATGGCAGGCCCACAGCCATGGCTCGGGACAGGGTGATACCTTTCCCCTTCTCCTCTAATCGGAAGTGGAGCCCATGCCTTACTGCCCCACTCCCCAAAGGTGTTACACTGGCAACGTCAGAGGCTCAAAGCTGCCAACTACTTTACTCCTGTGTCCCTCCTGCTGGCAGTGTTGCCTCATTCATATCATCAGCCCAATGACACACTATCTTGCTAAATGAGGCCAATTTCACTAACTTCAGGAATTAGAATATTTACAGTCAGTACTTTCCCATTTTCCAAGGCTCAGTCATTGCAAACAAAACCCACGTAAGTGGGGACAGGCATGATGTGTTTAAGGGGCTGTGAGATTATCGCTCTGATTGATGTGAATTCACCTGGGGAGTAGTGAAAGGTAAGTTTGGCCCAAGCTAGACCAAAATGAGGATGGTTTTACTTGTATGAATAGGCTGGGGTTTTTTCTCAGCAATTTTTTGGGGGAAGAAGAGGACAACTATCCAATACTGATTAATAAAATTGATGTAGGTCTTCAAAATATAAAACTGATAAAATCAGAGCTGGCCTTCTTGTAGAAGGAAGATGGAGATTCAGCAATTCACCCACTTGGCCTTCTCTTATCCTCTGAGTCATTCCCTCCAGACCCTAGACCCAGCCCTCAGCACTGTGGGCCCTGAGCACACACACAGTTCAAAATCCACTGCCATGGGCCACTAAATTTCCACTTAAAACCTCTGTCATAGAGTCATGCCTAATTCAGAGTTAGAAGGTTTATGAGAACCAAACCCTTCATTTTACCAATGACAATATTGTGAGGAGGGTCTTCCTGACTTCTCTGAAATTCACAGCTACTCAGTGGCAGAGCAAAAATACTATATATGTACCTTGATTCCTAACCCCTCCTATTTCCACCACACTCCACTGAAGCTATCACTAATTAAACAGAATTGAAATTGTTGAACTTGAACCCGCTAATGAGCCCTATACTACCTATCCCCATACCTGAATGATAAGTACATGAACTTCTGCACAGTTCTAAGGATATGTGTAACAGAAGTCCTGACTAGGCTGCAAATGAAGTTTGCAAATATGGATGGCCCACCCACACTTGTCATCCATTAGGTATTGTGATGGCCAGAAGCCTTCCCAAAATTGATTGAGTTTCTGTTGAGCTGAGGGCAGGTAGAACCAGGCCAGCAAGGGCAATCAACAGAAGGTAGGAATAGGGAAGACTGTGGGGGTCCCTGGGAAAGAACCCACTGTGCTGGATAGAAAGCTTGGATCTGATAGGCCAGCCTCACCATTAGAAGGGAAATGGTGACTCCAGGTATGATAATGCCTCTGCCTAGATGCTGCCCCAGACTCGACCACGCTGACAGCGTGTACATGACTTGGGAAAGAAGTGGGTGTGGAATACAGACAATTAAGAAAGCTGTAAGTCCTAGAGGAGCCAGTACCCAGCATCCTCTAGGGACCCCCGCACCCAGAGGAACAGAGATTGGAGAGGTGTCTTCCTATCAGCAGGAGCTGGAGTAAGCCTGGACACCACAAGACCAGGAGGTGACAGACACTGCCTTCTCCCACTCCTAGCTCAACCTCCAAGTAGGGAACAGCAGCCTGAAGGATTCTTGGGGCTCCAGGAGACTTGGAGCTCCCAAAGCAAAGGAAGCTCTCCCTGCAATGTATAATTGCAGTGTATAATGTATAAAACTACAGAAAATCACACAAATTGGTCCTGCTTGTGTCACATGACAACTCCTGGGACCAAATACCTGAGTCAGGTGTCCCTCGGGCCAGCCAGGCCCCCACAACCACACGTGATGGGGAGGAGGGGCAGGACCCCAGAGACAAAGAGAAGAACTATGTTGGAGGGAGAGGGCAAAACAAACCAAACAGCAGATATCCACCCCAGACCCTGAGCTTGAGAAATGTCTTGAGTGTTACCTCAAAAAGGTCAAGAGTAAATGGTTGACTAATCCAAACTCATTTTAGAGAGGAGCATCTGAAAAATAGGATGCAGATGAGAATTCCAAAGATAACAATTTCAGGAACGAAGATAGTAAAGGAGTAAATTGAAGATAACAAACTCCCATGTAGTCACGCGTCCCAGCACTGGATATGTTATTTCATTTTATCCTACTGAACACCTCTGAATGATACTTAGCATCCCCCAGCAAGAGCTGAGAAATCTAGGTTTCACAAGGTCAAATAAAGCAAAGCCATTTGGCTAGCTACATGGCAGAACAGGAAATCAAACTGAGATTTGAAGGACCCCATAACCTCTCCCTCACCCTCCATGCCTCTCTGCACCCACACCCTCATGCCAACCCCTCCCCCCCTACACTGTCTCCCATGTGCTGCAGCATTTTAAGCCAAATCATGACGATTCTGGAGCTGGTGTGTATTTGAAAACACACTAATAGCCAATATTAGAGGCTGTTGTATAAGAATTTAACAAATACTTATGAGTGTAACTGGAATGCAAACAAGAGAATGGGAAACCAGGAAGGTGTAGGGCAGTTCTTCCCAGATGTTAATGTGGAAAGTATCTCTGGGTACTCATTAAAACTGCACCTTCCAGGTTCTCATCCTCAGAGATTCAGAGACCTTAGGTTTGGGGTGGAACCCAAGAGTGGCAGCTTCCATAAACACCTTGGGATCTGAGGTAGGCCATTGGCAAACCAGCGCTGGAAAACACCAGGGAGAATTAATAACAGCAGTGCAGTGAAACTAGGAGGACAATTCTCAAAAAGAGGGAAAAGAAACACATCAAACACAACCACTAAATCTACTTACCTGCTTTTGAAGATGGATGCAGTCTTTGTCCCAGGAAGAGAATATTCTGGAAAAGCTGGGCAACTAGTAAAAGGAGGAAGGAGAGGACGTGCCTCCTGCATCACTAAGTGGCAAAGTACCAAACCTAAGCTAAGGCTTAAAAGAATTATTAATACTTGATCTAAAGTTATAAAAGAGTAAGGAAAGAAAGTAAGGGGAAAGAATGCACTAAGTCAATGTTATTGATTTACACTCTTAAAGGAATGCCAGAACTATTATTTAGATGTCAAAATAACTCCAAGAAGAGTACAAGGCTGTTTTGATCATTTGAAACCAAATACCTGCTTTCTTTGAGATGGGGCTTTCAGACATAGAGCCTCCTTAAATACCACTGCAATGCTCTGAACAGATCATATTTCCCCTTCAAAGGTTATACCATGTTAAATTATATGCAATTTCAAAAAGAACAAGTCATTGTCCTACTTGGAGTCCCCTTCTCTTAAAAGCATGTTTTGACTAAGATTAATTTATAGCCCAAGGAGATTTGGGGAAAGGAAAAAGCTTGACATTGCAAGCAAAAATAACTAAGAATTCCGGTCGTTTCTTAAATATCAAGTGACGCTATTTTGCGAATAGGACCAGATTTGCACAAAGCTACAGGTAAATGGACCAACTTTGGGATTTACAGTATCCAGTAGACACTTTATTAAGTAAAAAAAATCTAGCTGGATGCCAAAATCATGGAGTAGGTAGTTTGCTCAGCCTCTGAGTGGTTCATCAAACAGAAAGCTGTAAAGTAAGAAAATGAGGGCAAGATGCTTATTAACCCCACAGGAGTATTGTGAGACTAATTAGTGAGTTCTCCTAAAGCACTGAAGAATGGATCAGCAAGATGGCTTGGTGCTTTCTACAGCAGGTTCTATGAAACACACTTCTGTCGCATAGATATCTGCACCTTGACTGCTCCTGTCACAGTAGAAGCAACCACACTCATCTATTTCCATACTAATTAAGACCTTTTTATTTACTTAGTAAAAGTTTTCCATAAAACTTTATCATTTGGGTGTCCCTTTTTTAAACCAGAAAAGAAAGCATGTCCTTGTGCTTTTATGTTTTCCTTCCGTACGGCAGGAATCTCTTGGTCAGTCATCTATGTAATACTTGCTCTACCAAATCAATACGGACCATTATTAACTGAAGGGATCCCAGGGGAGCCGGTGTAGCAGGTAGTGAGTAAAAAAATCATTCACCCAACTTAGGGAGAAAAGCTTCCTTACACTCCTCAGCTTTTGCATTTAGTCACTTTGGTAATTCCATTTCCAGCATTTCTTTGATTATTTAGATGTGAATTACTAAAAGGAAAAGATGTTTTCAATAGGATAGGGGATTAAGTCCTTAAATTGTGGTTTTGATCCGTTGGGACATTCCCTGGTCCTTGGATTTTAAACTCTGGCCCAATACTTACTTCCTTAGAAAGAGGATCTAATAGTCTACTAGAACTGCCATAACAAAATACCATAGTTAACTAGCTTAAATAACAGATATTTATCTTCTGATGGTTCTGGAGGCTGGAAGTCCAAGATCAAGGTGCCAGCTCAGGTTTAGCTTCTCCTGAGGTCTCTCTCCTTGGCTTGTAGATAGATATCTTCTCGCTGTGTCCTCACATGGTCTTTCCTCTGTGACACACATTCCTGGTGTCTTTACCTCTTCTTATAAGTTATGCCAGTCCTATTGAATTAGGCCCGACCATCAAAACTTAAATGTATTAGAGTTCTCGAGAGAAAAAGAACCAATAGGATAAAAGAGAGGACTTATTATAGAAATTGGCCCATGCACTTAGGGAAGCCAGGAAGTCCCACAACCTGCTGTCTGCAAACTGGAGAACCAGGAGAGCCAGTGGTGAATTCAGTTCAAGTTCAAAAGCCTAAGAATCAGGGAACTGATGACATAAGTCCTGATCTGAATCCAAAAGGGCCAGAGCCGGAAGTGCCAATGTCCCTGGGCAGGACAAGATGGTATCTCAGCTCAAGCAGAGAGTGAACCCACACTTCCTCTGCCCTTTTGTTCTGCATGGGCCCTCAACAGTTTGGTTGTTGGCCACCCACACTGGACAGGGCCATCTCCTTTACATGGTTCCCCAATTCAACTGCCAATCTCTTCCAGAAACATTCTCAGACACATCCACAAATAGCACTTTACCAACTATCTGGGTATCCCTTAGCCCAAATTGACATATAAAATGAACCACCATGCTCATTTAATGTTAATTACCTCATTAAAGGTTCTATCTCCAGATACAGTCATGTTGAGGGTTAGGGCTTCAACATATGAACCTGGGGGAACACCATGAAATCCGTAACAAAAGATATACCAGAAACAATTACAGAATCAATTATTAAAACTCTGTAGAATGGTGGAGAAATTTACAGTATTACTCTATTTTAAGTTGACCCATAATAACATCAATGTGCAAATTTCACGGTTAAACCATACCCCTGAAATAAATCAACTACATATAGAATAAAAGCCTGTATTTATATGAAGGAACTGGTCCTATTGCTATTCTCTATCTTTTAATATGATTATAAAGGGCTTCCACTCAACCAGAAACACCTGGACATTCATTTCAGATCCAAATGTCAAAATACATATCTTAGAAACCATCTGTGATTTCACTTCTGATGGGAGAAAATGTTGTGGATATAGCATTTAATAAGAGAAAAGGGCTTTTCACTCATTATCTTTATGATCTGAAAACCACTGCTGTCAAATTTAATACCTGGTACTATTTTAATAAACAATGAGATAAAATCCAGAAGGCACTTAATCCAAGATGTTAAAATCTATAAAAAATCATCAAATGAGACTAGCCAATGAAGGAGTCAGATTTCTGGTACTAAATTGGCATTGGCCCATGGTACTTATCATTTTTCTTCATCAAGACACAAGACTCTACTGCTCCCTGAGAACTGACAAATACCTATCCGGCAAATGGGATAATGTAACCAGGGGCCAGTATGTAACATGGGTTCATTTGCACAGGGGTAAGGTTCTGGAAACAGTCCTAGGTTGTATCAAACAGCATCTTAAAATAGATTTAACCAAGACCTACACACAGATTTTTCTGAATTTCAGGGTACCCAAACCTTTTTGTGGCAGCTCATGAAACATTTCTAACAGCTGCCCAACACCTGACATTCTCAAAGTGAAATGTGCCTGTACCTTCTTAGCCTAACCAATAATGCTAAATTTCACATTTGTCTTTTCATTCTTTATTATTTTCTCCTTCTTTCCAACATCGGGTTACTTTAAGACCTCAATCCACATTACTTTGCATGATTCCATCTTTATCCAAAGTGTCCTCACATGGAAATTTTCTCTTTAAACTTCTCTACTGCTGGAGAGTTATGGTCACGAAGACCTGCTAATAGTTATTAGTGAAGTGGGATGGTAGGGGAAAAAGAAGTTGTGAGGAAAACACAAGGAACAACCCACAGAACTGACTTCTTTGTGGTAAAGGTACTTGTATATTCATGACATACTTCACCCTAAGGTATCTAATTCAATATAAAAATGACTACTAATGAAATCAGAATTGGGAAAGCACTCACATTAACACCTGCTCTAAAGTGGAAAGAACCATGACCGAATTCTGTCAATCACACCCAAGCTCTGATGAATTTCCACAGTCAGGACCTACACTGCCCACTTTCTTCTCTGGTTGATGTTCCCAAAAAAGCATAATATAAGAACAATAGCTACATTCTCCTATTGTTATTCATTAGTAAATTGCATTTTACTTCAGTAAGGGATGTGTAAAGTAGGAAGTATAAAACATATCACATTAAACTCCCAAGGGGAAATCATCTGCTCACTAGGCTTAGAGTGATCAATATAAGCTTTAATGTTTCCCTCACCTTGACTAAACTTTAGACAGGTTTATTTCTGACTCCTGTTCCTGACTTCCGTTTTCTGAGAGCATCTGAAAACTTAAAATCATAAATTTTTTCTCTGCCACTTTGAGGTATATATAATCTTTTTTAAAGCCTCTTGCCAGTTTTACAACCCAGGCATGTCTTTCTCAAGGACCTGGAAGCCACCCCTTTAAAATGTCAGCATCAAGAAACAGAGCACCCACATCTCTGTGGGATGGTAGGAGTCTAATTTGATGGACTAATTACAGAGAAAAACACTCACAAATTCAGGAAATAACTCAATGTGCTCAACACATCCTGTTGATCAGCCTCCCTGCTAACATCCTCTAGTATTTTCCCACTAGTTCATCCCAGCCCTTAAAACTATTTCAGTAGAGTTGAAGTAAGACTTGGCTCAGTCTCTCTGCCTATCCCAATAGCCTTGATAAGGTCTTTCTTGCCTGTTTAACTTTGTCCACTGCATTTTTTGCTTTAACAAGACTTCATCATTCTTAGAACTCTGCTCTTCACGGAGAAAAGGGAAATGTCTAGAAGACATCTGTTGCAAATTGCAGTTACAGACAGCCGGTGGAGAACCAGTCTGCGCAGGGTACAGCTATAAACACACAAGCCCCACCACCACCGGAAACCATTTTAGGAAAATAAACAAGGGAAGCCACTGGACTTTGTTTCTCTCAAGGCTATTGTCTAAAGGAGCTCTTTAAATTCAAGTGAGGCTTTTAAAAAGAAATTGGATAAGATTTAAACTGGAAGAGACTAAAAGCCAGATTTTACCCAGTAACCTGTGAGGTTGGCTTGGGGGAAGATCAGATCATACAGACAGAATGAAGGCATTACATTTTTCTGTAGTGTTAGTTAAACCGATGCCCCTGCACAACCATCAGCCTTGGTTACACACAGAGCTGCTGGGTCCGTGCAATCGACCTCCAAATAACCGGGAGACGCGTGGATGCAAAAGCAAGAGTGGTTATTGGGTAGCTAGCATGCTGGGGTCTCACACTCGCAGGTGGAGACCCCAAAGTACAAATTCATTCTCCTTTTATACACAGGAATGGGGTCATGTGCAGAGCGGGCTGTGCGCAGAGCGGGCCTAGATATGACCTGACCTTGACTGCAATTGGTCTCAACTTGTTCACCAACCATTTGGACCGGTTCCTTCTAGGTGGAGAGACACTCCTGACCGCCGGGTGGGCGAGCCGTCCACCTTCCATTGGCCAGGAGCATCCGGCCAGCCCTGGCAACTGTGTTGGTTAAATTTTTGTAACTCGTAACTTCTTCTTGATGTGACCTGTCTTTTACAAAATGAAGCCACTTATAAAATGGAGTAGCTTATGTCAAGACTCTTTAGTCAGGACTCTTCAAGAGCTACATTTCATTCTTACAACAGCCTTCAAACCTTGGTGCTCTGCTTGTCCCCATTTACAGAGGAGGAGAAGGAGACAGAGGGGAGGCATGGAAGTAATGAGGGCTATACCATAACCCAAAGCCAGGTGGCGCCTGCTCTAGAACCTAAGCTTGTTATCCATATCCCACATGGCCCCTGATCAGAATACAGTTAGCAAAAGGCTCAGATCATCAGGATGCCCATTTGCAAGCAAAACTAAAATACAATATGAAGCTTTCATATCAAAGTATCACGCAAAATTCTTCACCAGCAAAATGAAGCTACATGGCTTCTAAGCGTCTAGCACCTGGTCGCACAATCTGCCCTCAAAAGTTAAAAGAAAAAAAAAAAGCGTAACAGCAACAGCAGTAATTAAAGATGAGATGAGAACAATTAAGAGAAAAGGAAAGTTGAAAGAGGTTCTTATGAGAGTTGTATTTTTAGGGAAAGAAAGGAAGAAGATTTTTTTTCCCATGACTCTGAGGTTTGATTAAAGAAATGACCTTGAACCATAGCAGAGAATAATAAAAGACAATTTCCAGTAAATACGCTAGCTCAAATTAATGATTTACTTTTTATTTTTAAACTGAATTCAGTAGAGATTTACATGCATTAGGTTACAATGATTAACATTTGAAATTTGACCTTGAAATAATCTTTACATTGTAAATTCTTAATGATCAAAACAATGTTCTCAGTGATTAAAACATATTAGTAATTAATTATTAAAGGAGAATAATTGCAAATACACATTCCTAAAATCTCAAAGCTTTTAAACCATTTGTACAAATGACTGGACTTTTATAAATCTGAAAAAAAATCTCCATCTGATTCTCATTTTCACTGTCAATCTCACAACAACAAAAAAGGTACTTCTCTGTCTCTTCTATTGTCTCGCAAGCTAGAAATGCACACAAATACTTTTGGTCCCATCAAAGCCAAAAAAAAAGAAAATTGTTCTGTATATATCTGTAACATTAAGATATAATCCCAAGAATTTATGAAGTAAGGGTAATAAAAGGTCAGTAGTTTTGATCATTATTTGTCTTTTAAAAATCACTTTTTAAACAGTTTAGTAACATATAGCCAGGACATGATCGCAATGCTAACAAATATGACTGATGTCCAAACTGGCAACAGGACAGGTGGAGCTACCTAGCCAACTGGAGTCTCCTGAACGATTTTTACTGAGTAATAAGTTTTCGGGAAATACTGA
Organism: Manis javanica; assembly: GCF_040802235.1. Taxonomy (NCBI): domain Eukaryota; kingdom Metazoa; phylum Chordata; class Mammalia; order Pholidota; family Manidae; genus Manis; species Manis javanica. Next base: position 48,435,300 of record NC_133158.1, on the reverse strand, counting down.
CATCTCATACCATAAAGAAAAAAAATCAGCCAGATATTGGTCCCGTGTATTTTAATCAAGCTTGCCTATTGCCATGGCTCTCCTCAGCTTGGATGCTCTATCCTGAAGTAGATTTCCTCTCACCAGAAGGAATCCCAGAATGTTACAAGCCAGGGCTGACTATGTTCTCCACCAGCCAAGGTTGTCCTGGGGTAGATGAAGGCCCCTCAGGCACAGTGGTCTCCCAGGGGCTGATTGCTCCTGGCCAACACTCTGGGAAAAGATACAGAAGCATCCCCTACAATCTTCCCAAACCTGTGCTTTGTCCATGGTGTCCCATCAGAAGTAACAACATTTAATAGAAAAAAAAAAAGAAAAGAAAAGAGAAAAGGCAATTTGCTGGGGCATTTGATCTATGTAATTTCCTGAGTTGTCAAACATTACTTCTCACAATTTACTCTGTGTTGATCCTATTTTTTCCAATATGCAGGAGTGATATTTGAAACATTACCTACATTAATTTTCTATTGCTGCATAACAAATTACCACAAATTTAGTAGCCTAAAGCAACACAAACTTATTTCACAGTTTCTGTAGGCCAGGAGTCCAGCAAATTTTTAACTGGGTTCTTTGCTCAGTGTTTGGACTAAATGTTTGTGTCCCCTCAAAATTCCTATGTTGATCCCTTAATCATCAATGTGCTGGGACCTCTAGGAGGTGGGACCTTTGGAAGGTAATTAGTCTAAGATGAAGTCATGAGACTAGGGTGGTCCCCCAAGATCGGATTAATGATTTATAAGTAAAGGAAGAGACCAGAGCTCTCTCTCTCTCAGACTCTGTCTCCACCATATGAGAATACAGCAAGAAGGTGACCATCTTCAAATAAGGAAGAGGGTACTCACCAGACACAGAATCTACCTGTATACCTATCTTGGTCTTCCAAGATCTCTGGCAGTGAGTAATCAATGTTTCCTGTTTAAGTACTCAGTCTATGGTATTTTTGTTATAGCAGCCCAAACTGACTAAGACAGTCTCACAAAGGCTGAAATCAACTCATCAGCCAGGTGGATCCTCATTTGGAGTCTCAACAAGGGGAAGATCCACTTCTAAGCAGACTCAGGTAGTTGACAGAATTCATTTCCTTGAGACTGTATGACAGAGTCCCCATTTTCTTGCTAGCTGTCAGCTGGGGACCACTCTCAGCTATTAGAGGCTGCTCTCAAGTCCTTACCATGCGGCCCCTCCATAGGTCCCTTCACACTTCAGATCTATCTTCTCTCCAGGAAGCACTCAGTCCTTTTTAAGGACTCACATGATTAGGTCAGACCCCACTCAAGAGAGGATCTCTCTTTCGATTAATTTAAAGTCAACTGACTGGGAACCTTAATTATATCTGAAAAATCTCTGCACTTGTGTCATATACTACAACCTAATCATTATATTCACTGTCCTATTCATTCTTAAGAAGGGTGGAGGGTTATATATGGTATGCATGCCAGAGGGCAGGAATCTGGGACCATCTCAGAATTCTATCATTTCAATTTCTCTGGAGAACCCTGACTAAAATACATGGTCATTATATGAATTATAATTCAGTCTTCACTGTATGCCTCTCCAAGGCCAATCTGTCCTTTATTTTACCCACTTTCATACAAAGGACAAAAGTGTAACCACTTTAAGATTTTTAAATGTTCAGGACAGCCCAAAAGGCTCTGGCAGAATTATATCCCATGTAACCTTGAGGCTATACTTAGTTTCTTTATACAGAACCTGGTGACTGTTTAGTCGCTATGATAATACTTTTCTACAATCACAATTTCTGTTCTCTTAGTCTGATAGCATAGAAAGTGGAAAGCAATGGGGGATGCTCCTGTTGCAGAGGGTACAATAATCACTATCTAGTATTTTCAGGCAAAAATAATAAACCAAAAGGTCAATATTTGTTATGTTATGCTGAATTGTTAATACTTGACATGAAAAGAGATCTAGAGAGAGAGAGAGCCTCCAGCATTGATTATTCAGTAGCTTATAAATAATTTTCCTTCTCTCTTCTTTCCTTCTTTTACTCAGGGTATTGACTTGGGATAACTCCCCTCATAGTCCCAAGGAGGCTGTCATTGATCAAGACATCATGCCAAAATGACAACATCTAGAAGCATAAAGGGACTATTTCTTTTCACTTACTTCTTCTTACATTTTAGAACAGAAGCTAAGGATACCTACTGTATGCTGCAAAATATAGTGAAAACATGCAATACCACACAAACTCTTTCAAAGAAGAGGAAACACTTGCAAACTCATTCCATGAGGCCAGTATTACCCTGGTACCAATACCAGATAAAGATATGACAAGAAAAGAAAATTGTAGACCAACAGCCCATAAGAGTACAGATCTAAAAATCCTCAACAAATATTAGCAAATCAAATCCAGCAACATACTAAAAAGATTGTGTTCTATGAGCCAGTGGGATTTATCCCAGAAATGCAAGGTTAGGTAATATGAAAATCAATGGTCTCAGAGAGAGATTAAAGATGGTGACATGAGAGGTGAGACAGAGAACTCCTTCCAAAACCATATATAATACGAAAATATAGTTAACACAGAAAAGAGCAACAGAAAAGAAGGCTGTACCAGACTGCATACACTTGGAGAACAGACCAGACCTCACAAAACAGGGTAACGTACCAAAGCCTTGACTCAGCAGGACCCAAGCCCTTCCCCCACCCCAGCTCACTGGCAGGAGGAAGAGAAACAGAGCGGAGAGGGGATGGAAGCCTAGGACTACTGAACACCCAGCCCTGGAGATCTACTTCAGGAGCACAAACTTACATTGCATGGTGCTCTGGAGATTATGGAGTTGGAAAGCTAAGACAGGCAGAATGCTTGGAGAGACTGAGATTGCAGCCACTTGTGGAAAGCAGGGATCCATAACCGGCTGCTCTAGGACAAAAGAAAGGTGGGTGGTCTGAGAGACTTTCTAACAGCGAGAGGGCTGCTAAAGCAGCAAGGATTACACAGAGCTTGCTGCTCAGGAGAAAGGATAGGTGGACAAAATTGTCTGGGTGCACTCTGCTCAGCAGGTTGGGAACTTTCAGGAGCTTCGGATGCTCCATCCCCCTGGCTGGCTACTCAGCTCTGAGGACCCCCACTGTGATATGCAGCCTGCTGCACCTTCCTCCTGACCTGCTGGCACAAGCTCTCAAACCAGCAGTCCCTGCCCTAGCATCAAGCCAGTCAGAGGGAGGCCCTGCCTAAGGCAGCTACTAAACACAAAGCATAGAGGCTTACACCTGTTTGCTCAGCCCACTGGTTCTGACAGGGGAGATAGGCACTGCAGCTGGGAAGCAGGAAACAGCTCTTTCCTCCCCCTAGGCACCAGTGCTGCTCCACTGGAGCTTCTGGGCACTAGAGGGCGCCACATACAAATATGAAACATCAAAGAAACCTGGTTCAAACCAAAATCTCACAAACACCAGAAAAAGGTACAAGTGAAACTGAACTCACCAATCTTCCACAAAGAGAGTTCAAAATAAAGTCAAAAACATGCTCATGGAGGTACAGAAAAATATTAAGAACTCAGGGATGAATTTAAGATGGAGATTCAATCATTGAGAAATTCCATATCTGAAATGAAACATATAATGGAGGAATTTAAAAGCAGATTACATGTAGTAGAAGAGATAGGAAATAGAATAGAAATTAGAGAAGAGGAATACCAAGAAGCTGAGGCACAGAGAGAAAAAAGGATCTCTAGGAATGAAAAGAATATTGAGAGAACTGTGTGACCAATCCAAAGGGAAAAATATTCACATTATAGGGGTATCAGAAGAAGAAAAGAGAGAAAAGGGGATAGAAAGTGTCTCTGAGGAGGTAATTGCTCAAAACTTCCCCAATTTGGGGAAGGAGATAGTCTCTCAGGCCATGGAGGTGCACAGATCTCCCAACACAAGGGACCCAAGGAAGACAACACCAAGACATATAATAATTAAAATGGCAAAGATCAACGATAAGGCCAGTCTTTTAAAAGCAGCTAGAGAGAGAAAAAAGATCACATGCAAAGGAAAACCAATCAGGCTATCATCAGACTTCTCAAAAGAAACTTTACTGCCCAGAAGGGAGTGGTATGACATACTTAATGCAATAAAACAGAAGGGCATCAAACCAAGAATACTCTACCCCACAAGACTGTCATTTAAATTTGAAGAAGAGATTAAAGATTTCCAGATAAGCAAAAGCTAAGACAATTTACCTCCCACAAACCACCTCTACAGTGTATATTTTGGAAGGACTTCTATTGATGGAAGTGTTCCTAAGGCTAAATAGCTGTCACCAGGGAAAACAGAACCACAGTAAAGAAAGTAGAACAATTAATTACTAAACAGATGCAAAATCAAATCAACTACACCCAAAGTTAATCAAGGGATAGACAAAGAGTACAGAATACGATATCAGATATATCAAGAATGGAGGAGGAAGAAAAAGGAGGGGAAAAAAGAACCTTTAGGCTATGTTTGTAATAGCATGTTAAGTGAGTTAAATTAGACTGTGAGATAGTAAAAGAATTAGCCTTGAACTTTTGGTAACTATGAATCTAAAGCCTATAATGGCAATAAGTACATACCTATCGATAATCACCCTAAATGTAAATGGTCTGAATGCACCAATCAAAAGACATAGAGTCACTGAATGGATAAAAAAAAAACAAGATGCATCTATATGCTGCCTACAAGAGACTCACTTCAAACCCAAAGACATATACAGACTGAAAGTAAAGGGATGGAAAAAGATATTTCATGCAACTAATAGGGAGAAAAAAGCAGGAGTTGCAGTATTTGTATCAGACAAAGTAGACTTCAAAACAAAGAAAGTAGTAAGAGACAAAGAAGGATATCACATAATGATAAAGGGGTCAGTCCAACAAGAGAATATAACTATTATAAATATCTGTGCACCCAACACAGGATCATCTATGTATGTAAAACAAATACTAACAGAATTAAAGGAGGAAATAGAATGCAATGCATTCATTTTAAGACATTTCAACACACCACTCACTCCAAAGGACAGATCAACAAGACAGAAAGTAAGTAAGGAGACTGAGACACTGAACAACATATTAGAACAGATGGACCTAATGGACATCTACAGAAAACTCCCTCCAAAAGCAACAGGATACACATTCTTCTCGAGTGCACATGGAATATTTTCAAGAACAGATCATATACTAGGCCACAAAAAGAGCCTCGGTAAATTCAAAAAGATTGAAATTGTAACAACCAGCCTCTCAGACCACAAAGGTATGAAACTACAAATAAACTACACAAAGAAAATGAAAAGCCCACAAACACATGGAGGCTTCACAACATGCTCCTAAATAATCAATGGATCAATGACCAAAAAAAAAAACAGATATCAAGCAATATATGGAGACAAATGACAATAATGATTCAACATTGCAAAATCTGTGGGATGCAGCAAAGGCCATGCTAAGAGGGAAGTATATTGCAAAACAGGCCTACCTCAGGAAAGAACAATCCCATATGAACAGTCTAAACTCACAATTAATGAAACTAGAAAAAGAACAAATTATGCCCAAAGTCAGTAGAAGGAGGTACATAATAAAGATTAGAGCAGAAATAAATAAAATCAAGAAGACTAAAACAATAGAAAGAATCAAAGCAAGAGTTGGTTCTTTGAGAAAATAAGCAAAATAGATAAACCCCTAGCCAGACTTATCAAGAAAAAAAGAGAGTCCACACACATAAACAGAATCAGAAATGAGAAAAGGAAAATCACTATAGACACCACAGAAATAAAAAGAATTATGAGAGAATACTATGAAAAATTATATGGTAACGAACTGGATAACCGAGAAGAAATGGACAACTTTCTAGCAAAATACAACTTTCCAAGGCTGACCCAGGAATTACCAGCAAGGAAATTGAATTGGTAATCAAAATCTACCTAAGAACAAAATTCCTGGACAAGATGGCCTCACCGCTGAATCTTATCAAACATTTAGTGAAGACCCAATACCCATCCTCCTTAAAGTTTTCCAAAAAGTAGAAGAGGAGGGAATACTCCCAACCTCATTCTACGAGGCCAGCATCACTCTAATACCAAAACCAGGCAAAGACAGCACAAAAAAAGAAAATTACAGACCAATAATCCCTGATGAACATAAATGCAAAAATACTCAACAAAATATTAGCAAACCAAATTCAAAAATAAGTGAAAAAGATCAACCATCATGATCAAGTGGGATTTATTCCAGGGATGCAAGGATAGTGCAACATTTGAAAATCCATCAACATCATCCACCACATTCATAAAAAGAAGTACAAAAACCACATGATCATCTTCATAGATGCTGCAAAAGCATTTGACAAAACTCAACATCCATTCATGATAAAAACTCTCAACAAAATGGGTATACAGGGCAAGTACCTCAACATAATAAAGGCCATATATAACAAAGCCACAGCCACCATTATACTTAACAGCAAGAAGCTGAAAGCTTTCCTTTAAGATTGGGAACAAGACAAGGATTCCCACACTCCCCACTTTTATTCAACATACTTCTGGAGGTTGTAGTGAGGGCAATCAGACCACACAAAGAAATAAAAGGTATCCAGATTAGCAAGGAAGAAGTTAAACCGTCCGTTTCCAGATAACATGATATTGTTCATAAAAAACCCTAAAGAATCCACTCCAAAACTACTAGATCTAACATCTGAATTCAGCAAAGTTGCAGGGTACAAAATTAATACACAGAAATCTATTGCATGTCTATACACTAATAATGAACTAGCAGAAAGAGAAATCAGGAAAACAATTCCATTCACAACTGCATCAAAAAGAATAAAATACCTAGTAGTAAACCTAACGAAGGAAGTGAAAGACCTATACTCTGAAGACTACAAGACACTCATAAGAGAAATTAAAGAAGATACCAATAAATGGAAACACATCCCATGCTCATGGATAGGAAGAATTAGTATTGTCAACATGGCCATCATGCCTAAAGCAATCTACAGATTCAGTGCAATCCCTATCAAAATACCAACAGCATTCTTCAATGAACTAGAGCAAATAGTTCTAAAATTCATATGGAACCACAAAAGACCCCAAATAGCCAAACCAATCCTGAGAAGGAAGAATAAAGCAGAGGGTATTACACTCCCTGACTTCAAGGTATACTACAAAGCCATGTAATCAAGACAATTTGGTACTGGCACAAGAACAGACCCATAGACCAATGGAACAGACTAGAGAGCCCAGATATAAACCCAAGCATATATGGTCAATTAATATATGACAAAGGAGCCATTGATATACAATGGGGAAATGACAGCCTCTTCAACAACTTGTGTTGGCAAAACTGGACAGCTACGCACAAGAGAATGAAACTGGATTATTGTCTAACCCCATACACAAAAGTAAACTCAAAATGGATCAAAGACCTGAATATAAGTCATGAAACCATAAAACTCTTAGAAGAAAACTTAGGCATAGGCAAAAATCTTTTGAATATAAACATGAGCAACTTCTTCCTAATGCATCTCCTCGGGCAATGGAAACAAAGCAAAAATGAACAAATGGGACAACATCAAGCTAAAATGCTTCTGTACAGCAAAGGACACCATCATTAGAACAAAAAGGCATCCTATAGTAACAGAGAATATATTTGTGAATGACATATCCGACAAGGGGTTAACATCCAAAAATATAAAGAACTCACATGTCTCAACACCCAAAAAGCAAATAACCCTATTTAAAAAATGGGCAGAGGATATATTATAAATGGGCCAAAGAATAAATTCAGAAGGCCATATAAAAAATGGGCCAAAAAATAAATTCAGATGGCCAACAGACACATGAAGAGATGCTCCACATTGCTAATTATCAGAGAAATGCAAATAAAAACCACAATGAGATATCACCTCACACCACTTAGGATGGCCAACATAGAAAAGACTACGAACAACAAACGCTGGCAAGGATGTGGAGAAAGGGGAACCCTCTTACACTGCTGGTGAGAATGTAAGCTAGTTCAACCATTGTCTAAAGCAATATATGGAGGTTCCTCAAAAAGCTAAAAATAGAAATACCATTCGATCCATGAATTCCACTCCTAGGAATTTACCCAAAGAAAAGAACTTCTCAGATACAAAAAGACATATGCACCCCTATGTTTATTGCAGCACTATTTACAGTAGCCAAGATATGGAAGCAACCTAAGTGTCCATCACTAGATGAGTCGATAAAGAAGATGTGGTACATATGCACAATGGAATACTATTCAGCCATAAGAAAGAAACAAATCCTACCATTTGCAACAACATGGATGAAGCTAGAGGGTATTATGCTCAGTGAAATAAGTGAGGCAGAGAAAGACAAATACCAAATGATTCCCCTCATTTGTGGAGTATAACAATGAAGCAAAACTGAAGGAACAAAACAACAGCAGACTCATAGACTATGAGAAGGGACTAGTGGTTACCAAAGGGGAGGGATGATGGAGGGCAGGTGGGGAGGGAGGGTGAAGGGGATTGTGGAGTATCATGATTGGTGCACATGGTGTGTGTGGGGTCACAGGGAAGACAGTATAGCTCAGATAAGACAAATAGGGATTCTGGCATCTTACTACACTGATGGACAGTGACTGCAATGGGGAATGGATGGGGGTTACTCGATAATAAGGGTGAATGTAATAACCACATTGTTTTTCATGTGAAACCTTCATAATAGTGTATATCAATGATAATTTAATTTTAAAAAAAGGGAAAAACAACAAAAATCAATGTAATACACCTTATTTAGAGAATAAAGGACAAAACGACATGGTCAGACACAAAAAAAGCATTTGGCAAACTCCAATACCCTTACATGACAAAAATATTCAGTAAAGTAGGAATAGAAGAGAACTTTTTTGAAAAAGGGCATCTACAAAAACCCATAACTAACATCATACTTTCACCGTCATACTTTCGTCATATTTTACAACCCTTCTCTTTCATGAAAGCTTTCCCACTAATATCAAGAACAAGACTAGAAGGTCCCCTCTCACCATTTCAGTTCAACATTGTACTGGAAGTTGTGGCCAGGACATTAGAGAAGAAAAAAGAAATAATTATTCACTATATTCTCTATATTCCCCATGATTAATTTCTATTATGATTGAGATTTTATGCCTCTTTATCTCCTTCATGTTGACAGATATAGTAGCTACACCAGTTGGGGTGATGATTTAATAATGTATATAATTGTTGAATCACTGTGTTGTATACTTGAAGCCAATATAATATTGTATATCCACTATATTTCAGAAAAATCCAAAAAATAGAAATAAAAGGCATCCAGATTAGAAAGAAAACTAAATTTTCAGATAACATGATCCTATACATAGAAAATCTTAAGAAATCCACAAAATAAACTACTAGAGTTAATAAACAAGTTCAGCAAGTTTGCAGAACCCAAGATCAATATACAAAAATCAGTTTTATGTCTACACAATCTGAATTAAACAAGGGCAATTAATAATCAAAATATGAAATTAAGAAAACAATTCCATTTATAATAGCACAAAAATAATAAAATATGTAGAAATATGTTTAACAAAAAGTGTAAGACTTATACATTAGACTAAACTATAAAACATCATTGAAAGTAATTTAAAATGATCTAAACAAATGGTAAGACATCCCATGTTCATGGAATAGAAGATAATATAGTAAAGATGGCTGTGGTCAGTTTTATGTGTCAACTTGGCCAGGCAATATTCCCCAGTTATTCAACCAAATACTATTCTAGGTACTGCCATGAAGATATTTGTAGTTGTGATTAATGTCTATAAACAGTTGACTTTAAGTAAAGGAGCTTTTCTTAGATAATTTGAATGGACGTGATTCAATCAGTTGAAAGGTCTTAAAAGTAGAACTGAGGTTTCCAAGAGAAACAATTCTACGTGTGGACTGAAGTTTCTGCTCATATCCCAGAGTTCTAGCCTGCCCTTTCAGACATCCTGCCCTACAGATTTCAGACTTGCCTAGCCAGGCTCACAATTACATGAGCCTGTATAATGCAATAGAGATAAAAAGAAATAGAGCAAGAGAGTGAGCTATCTTCTCCTGGTTCTGTTTCTCTGATAGAACCCCCTGAGTGATATAATAGCTATACTACCCAAATAATCCACAGATTCAACACAATCCCTTTCAAAATGTAGTTGGCTTTTTTGCAGAAACTGACATATGGAAAAGCCATAAGGAAACTCAAGGGGCCTATAATATACAAAAAAATCTTGAAAAAGAAAAACTAACTTGGAGGACTCACACTTTCCAATTTCAAAATGCACTACAAAGCTATAGTAAATCAAGCTAGTATGGCATTGGTATAAGGACAGATACATAGACCAATGGAAAACAACTTAGAGTCTAGCAGTTAAGTCTACATACACTTACAAGCAACTGAGTTCCAACAAGGAACTATGACAGTTCAACAGGGAAAGAACAGTTGTTCAATAAACAGTGCTGAGACAATTAGATATTCATTTACAAAAGAACAAAATTGGACCTTTGTCTCACACCAAATGTAAAAACTAATTCAAAACTGAGTATCAAAGACCTAAATGTAAGAGCTAAAACTATAAAACTCTTAGAAGAAAACATAGGTGTAAATCTTAATGACCTTAAATTCGGCAATGGTTTCTTAGATATGACACCAAAAGCACAAATATTCAAAGAAAAAAAAAACACTGACTTCATCAAAATCATAAACTTTTGTGATTCAATGACTCTGTGGGTAAAACTGCAGTATTTCCAGAATCTCTTGCCTGGCCTTGGTGTTTCTCCGTATCAGTAGGTATTTCCAGGGGGTAGAGAAAAGGAGTCCATCTCCATCCAAATCAATAGGTAATTACAAGGGCCAAGAGGGCATATCTGGATCAGAGAAGTTGGGTGGGATCTCTTCTTCTGCAGCCGGGTCCACGACAGACATGGGAGAACAGAAATGGACTGCTTGTAAGAGATAAACAAGTTTCTCCCACTTTTTATCCCTTTGACTGATTTTGGTTTCAATGGTATTTTGCCCAGGGATTTTCCCCCCAGAGTTACAGACACTATCATGAAAGCAAAACAATAACCCATAGAATGGGAGAAGATATTTGTAAATCACATACCTGTAAGGTTCTAGCATACAGGTTATATAAAGAACTCGTACAACTTGACAGTATAAAGATAAATAATCCAATTTAAAAGTGAGCAAATGAGTTGAATAGACATATCTCCTAAGAAGATAAGCAATGGCCAATATGCACATGAAAATATGCTCAACATCATTAGCCATCGAGAAAACACAAACCAAAATTAGATACCATTCCATTCTAGTGAGTAGCTATAATCAAAAATAGACAAAAATAAGTATTGGTAAGGATGTAGAGAAATTGGAACTCTCCTACATTGCTGTGAGTGTAAACTGATGCAGACACATTTGAAAACAGTTGTGCAGTTCCTTAAAATTCCACACCTAGGTATATACTTATGAGAGTTGAAAACATGTTCACATAAAAACTTGTATAGAAATGTTCAGAGCAGTAGACAACCCAAATGTCCATCAACTGATGAATGAATAAACAAACTTTGGTCTATCTATATAACAATATTCTTCCACATAAAAATTAATGAAGTACTGATATATGCTAAAACATGGATGAACTTTGAAAACGTTATGCTAAATATAAAAAGCCAGTCACAAAAAGCCAGATATTATATGATTCCATTTATATTAAATGCCCAGAATAAACAAATGGAGAAGGACAGAAAGTAGATGAGTGGTTCCCAGGGGCTGGAGGTGGGGGGTAAGTGGGGAGTGACTGCTAGCACACAGATGTTTCCTTTGGGGGTGACGAAATGTTCTGGGATTAGACAGCAGTGATCACTGCACAGCTTTGTGAATATACTAAAAACTACTGAATTGGATGCTTTTAAAGGGTGAATTTTATGCTGTGTGAATTCTATCTCAATTTTTTTAAGAACAGAAAAAACGTATTGTTTCCAAGAGTGTCCCCAAAAAGATGAGGAGAGGATGGGAGAGGGAGAAAGGTAAGGAGTGAGAGGGTGAGATCAGGAGAAGCACAGGCTTCCATGGGTCAGCGCTGTGGAAGAAGAGTCAGTTTTGCAGGAGAACGAATGGAAAGGAACCTGTTGTCACAAGACAGAGGCCAAGGAGAAACAGGGAGGGAGCCTCAGGGAGGTGAGAGGAGTGGACAGGCTTAAGAGGAATTAAGAGGTCTGCGGAAAAGGAGGAGAAAGGAAGAGACTCCATGAAAGGGAAGGGACCTGGAGAGGGCTTGGTTGGCCCAGGATACACAGGTTGGACAGACAGACAAGCTTGAGGAATAGGGTTCTTCTGAGGCAAAAGAATGAGTGAAACAGACTTTCATTAGGATCCATTTAATATTCTTCAAAAAACTCTAGTACAGATGGCAACTCCTACTGGGGCTGTGATTTCTTAAATAGCAAGCATGAGGACAGAGACAGGAAATAAAATCTCAAGATATACTATACCTAATCCATTATGAGTCCAAGTTGATGGAATTTTACTGCAAAATTCATTTAGAAGCAGTCTTTACTCACTGCTCTTCTGAAAAGTCAGCAAATGAAGCTACTTCCTTGATGGGTCAAATGGGCAAATTTACACAAAAAGAGGTACAGATGAACTGAGTCCCTGACAGGTCTCGGTGGAAATTTAATCCACTACTTTCAATCCTAAATTCATTTTGTTTCAATCCACTGTTTCTTCAAAATTGTTGAATAAAATATTGGATGTGACTCAGGTATCCCAAAGTCTCAAAGCCCTGCATATTTAATATCCATTTAAAGAAGACATAACATACTGGCCATTTTGGGGTTTTTTTTTTCCTGTGATCAAAATATGGGGTTTATGCTCTTGCAATTAGAGTAAAAAACTGTGATGCTATTTTGTAGTCACAGAATACATCCATTAGTCAGGTATTTATCAACACTTTAGGGATTAATTAAAGTGAGTCAGCATTTGGGGAAACAGAGGAATTTATGAAGGCAACAGTGTAAGATATCCAATAGATCCTTTGGAAAGAGAGCAGTCAACAAGAATCTTGGGTCACCTACCAATGACATTTTTTTTTGTAGGTTTACCGGTTAGCTCTTTACATTTACCTAGAAGTATCTCAGGGGAAAACGCCAAGGCAGGACACACAAATGCAAACTAATGTTGTTACAGAAGATCACCCACTGAGACTGCATCTGTAGGTACATTGAATTTTGGATTCCACCTTGATTTTTTTTATTTTGGTACCATTAATCTACAATTACAGAAAGAACATTATGTTTACTAGGTTCCCCCCTTCACCAAGTCCCCCCCCCCACATACCCCTTCACAGTCACTGTCCATCTGTGTAGTAAGATGCTATAAAATCACTACTTGTCTTCTCTGTGTTGTGCAGCCCTCCCCGTGCCCCCCATGCACTATACACGCTAATCGTAATACCCTTTTTCCCCACCCTTATCCCTCCCTTCCCACCGATCGTCCCCAGTACCTTTCCCTTGGGTAATTATTAGTCCATTCTTGGGTTCTGTGATTCTGCTGCTGTTTTTTTCCTTCAGTTTTCCTTTGTTCTTATACTCCACATATGAGTGAAATCATTTGGTACTTGTCCTTCTCCGCTTGGCTTATTTCACTGATCATAATACCCTCTAGCTCCATCCATGTTGTTGCGAATGGTAGGATCTGTTTTTTTCTTATGGCTGCGTAATATTCCATTGTGTATATGTACCACATCTTCTTTAGCCATTCATCTACTGATGGACATTTAGGTTGCTTCCATATCTTGGCTATTGTAAACAGTGCAGCGATAAACATAGGGGTGCATCTGTCTTTTTTAAACTGGAGTGCTGCATTTTTAGGGTAAATTCCTAGAAGTGGAATTCCTGGGTCAAATGGTATTTCTATTTTGAGCATTCTGAGGAACCTCCATACTGCTTTCCACAATGGTTGAACTAGTTTACATTCCCACCAGCAGTGTAGGAGGGTTCCCTCTTCTCCACAACCTCGCCAACATTTGTTGGTGTTTGTCTTTGTGATGATAGCATTCCTTACTGGTGTGAGGTGATATCTCATTGTAGTTTTAATTTGCATTTCTCTGATGATTAGTGATGTCCACCTTGATTTTTTAATTGGGGTCAGCAAACTTCTATTTATTCACAGTAAATATTTTTGGTTTTGTAGGCCTTAAGGTCTTTGTCACAACTATTTAACTTGGCCTTTGTAAGAACAAAGCAGCCATTGACAATATGTAAATGGATGAGTGTGGCTGTGTTCCCCTAAAACATTATTTACAAAAAGTAAGCATCATGCCAGACTTGGTGCTTGGACCATAGTTTGTCAACCCTTGGTTTACACTATACTGGAATCAACAGTCATGATTTATGCTTTACAATTGATACAGCTGCTGTCATGAATGATGACCCTTCATATTTATCCAACTTCAGAAAAATCCCTTATTTTGTTTCCTCTTCACACATTGCCAAATTATACAGCCAAGTTATGTCACAAATTTGGAAGTGCCACATTTTAATGGTAACGGAACATGATGGTATCAAGACAAATGTACCTCAATCCAAGTCCCCCCATATCTATACTACAGGATTTCTCCATCACTCCATACAGTGGACACCGAGTTGAACCCCCATGACAACAAAATGAGCAGGAAAAGTAAAACATCTCTTGGGTGGAAGCTGTGAAATGATTGTAAAAGCTGCTTCTCTCCCACAGTCCCTAACTTCCCTTCCCTTCCCCTTTTGGAGTGGGATTTTACCTGGTAAGATTTAAGGTAGCAGTTTTGAGATTGGATGTGCTTTTGATTGGGAACCAAGGCAGGGCCCCAGGAATCTTGGGGCATGAAGCCCTTTGGTGTGTTCTCATCCTTCCTCCCATGCCTGTAGATGCTGGAGAGGTTGCTTGTTTCCTTAAAGGCGTCTTATCCTAATTCTAGAACATTCTCCCCTTCTCAGCAGCCCACTTCAGGAAGTTCAGTCCAAGCATCAGTCAAGTAGATGGGGACTTGCATTGTCCTGGGGACCCCTGTTCCAACCTTCACAGCTCTAGATGGCCCCAAAACTCCTGATGCCTGCTCTGACCTTCCCCAGGAAAGGCCCTTTCTGCCTTGTCCTGCTCTCTGATCTCTCTCCAGAAAATGAACCTGTGGCTCCACTTCCACTGTCCTGCATCACAGAGGTCTGCTGGCTGGAGAAGACACTAAATTTTCAGCAGGGAAATAATCTTGCACATTAAGGTCCCCCTACATTATCCCACCCAGCTGTGAAATGTGCACAAATAATTTACAAATAAAAGTTTCACAGCTCTGATATCAATTATTCTTCCAATAACTTAAAATGGATTAAACATTAGCCCTGAAATAATGTCAGTTTTGATGCACTTTCTTGATTTAAGAAAAAAAAACTAGAGTAAATGAAGAGAATATGGTTAACAACCTGTCCCACTGCTCACAACCCAAAATCCCTTGGCACAGTGAACAGTTGTTGGAACTGTACTGTTTGTGAGGTGTAGTTTCATGGTTTCTGTTGTTTCCTTTTGAATTTCACTCTGGGATATAGTTTCAATAGGAAAGATGTCAAGAATAAGCAAAGAATGTGTGAACAGTGCCTGCAGAGAACATGAGCAAGAATGCTCCCACACCACTCCTCTGAGCAAAGTCAGCATGCTGGGGAGATTTGCAGTCCAGCTGTATTAATTCTTCTTTATTTTTTTCACAATATTATTATTTCAAATTTACTTTTAGGCATGAGTAGCTCTGGGAGGAGGGTGCTTCCTACCCAGGGCAAGCTCTCCATGACTGCAGTGAGACCAAAGGAAAACAAGGGTGAGAGGTTGGGGATTAAAGGTTTTATTCTCACTGCTCAGTCTCTCCTCCCTCCAAACCCCAGCCGCTGGGCTCTCTCTCTCTCCCCAGCAGCACTCTGCTCCCAACCACCAGGCTGCCGAGCTCTTCCCACCCGCACCACCTGGGGCGCCCCCTCTCACTATGCTCCCAAGCTCTCTCTTCCACTGCGGTGTGCTCCACCCCCTCCCACCCTGGCCTGGAACTCTGTGGGTGAGTCCCTGGTGACTGGCGGGAGCCTGACCAATTAGGTATCAGGAATGGAGGGGAGGAAAGAATGGGTGCTTCCTCTCCACCCCTTACCCCAGACCAGCAATCCAAACACTGACCAGCAGCTCTGCCATTGGTAAACATCCCACTGATGTGCAAAAGAGGCACTTATATGTATATACAATGGGAACTATCAAGGCCAGGTGGGAATCCTGGTGAAAAACTTCCATTTTCCCCACAGCATGTATCACAAGAAAAATCAGACCACTTGAATATGACTGCATAATGAAGGGCCTCCACCCGTAAGATGGCAAACTTCCGGCTTCTCTTCCGGGTCCTCAGTTCCCGGAGGTGCCACCTGAACCCCAATCAACTCTCTCCCCACTCCCAATCCCAGCACCTAGCCAAAAGCCACCAGCCCCATAGAAGTAACACCACAATCATCCCATGCCCCTTCCTATATAACCCAGCACCTTTCCCTAATAAAGCAGAATTCTCCGGTGAATTGCTGCTGCGTGTCGCTCCTTCCTTTCATTGGTGCCAAAACCCTGGAGACGGGACACCCCAACTGGGCCCCATCTTCCCCCCGACACCAGCAGCAGCTTGCCCTCGTCCTCTTCTTCCGGCGCTGGATCCTCACACTCACCACTCCTCTCTGGCCTTTAGGTAAGTTTCCCCCCGGAGCGGGCTGCTATTTCCCCGAGCTATCACAGTGCCATTGACCGATATTGTCTGGCAAGGCCCTGACACTCGGGGACAAGGAGGGAACTCTCTCCACCTCAGGCCTTCACGGCTGCAGTGGACCCTCAGGCCCGTCCTCCGACAGTCATGAATGGACTCACCACTCCTTCCATTAGTGCCGAAACTTTTTAGGCAAAATTTCCCCGGGGTGGGCCACTCTCCCCTGAGCTATCGCAGTGCCATTGACCATGATCGTCCAGCAAGGCCCTGACGCACAGGGACGAGGAGGGAACTCTCCCCGCCTCAGGCCTTCACGGGTGTAGTGGACCCTCAGGCCCCTCCTCCAACAGCCATAAACTAGGTGACTCCTTTGTGGATGAGAACGCTCCCTTTTCCCCCTCCTCCTTCCGTTCCATCCACCAAAAATTCCTAGTACTAGGTTCCTCGTGACTCTGGCACTCTGCCTTCTTGGAGAAGTCTGGGTGATGACCCACACTTCCTAAGAAATTCTGACTCATATATGAGTTTCCGCAGACCACCAAGAATCATCGGGGACGCCCTTTGTCTCCTTGCGGTCTGCTCCCAGTCCGAGGATCTTCTTTCGTCTTCCCCTGTTTGTCTCCTTCTCTGTCCTTTAGCCATGGGAGCCTCCTCATCCCTCCCTGAAAGTTCACCTCTTGAATGCCTGCTCAAGCATCTAACTACCCTCTCCCTGACACCTGATATAAAACCAAAACTTCTCCATAAATACTGCTCCCAAGATTGGCCGACATACACCCTAGATGATTACAAC
The DNA here is from genome assembly GCF_040802235.1 of Manis javanica. Taxonomy (NCBI): domain Eukaryota; kingdom Metazoa; phylum Chordata; class Mammalia; order Pholidota; family Manidae; genus Manis; species Manis javanica. The sequence continues at coordinate 48,417,702 of NC_133158.1, read as the reverse complement.
CAATGGCCCGCAGGGGGAACTCTTGATCCTAACATCACTCGCGATCTTTTTAACTACTGCCAGCACCTGAAAAAATGGAAGGAGATTCCCTATATCGAAGCTTTTCGCCTCCTAGCTCAAAATCCCAGCCTCTGCACCACCTGTTCCCCACCCCAAGTTCTCCTAGCCTGCAAGCCCTCTCCCTCCCCTCCCTACACTCCCAGTCCCTCTTCGATTACCTTTGACCCAGCCAACAAGCCCCCGCCATACAGGCTTCCCCCCTCGGCCCCTCCCCCTCCTACAACCCCTCCGCCCTCTACCGCCCTCCCCGCCTCCACCTCCTCCCCCGCAGAAGCCTCCCGTCCTCTCCCTTCCCCCTCCTCTCCTACAACAGCCCCTCCCCCTTCCTCTACCACCACCGTCGCGGCCTCCACCTCCTCCTCCACAGAAGCCTCCCGTCCTCTCCCTTCCCCCTCCTCTCCTTCATCCACCACCATCTCCTCCCCCACCTCACCCCCTCCGCCTCCATCCCCCTCAACTTCCCCACTCCCGCAGATCAAGGCTGAGCCTTTCAGCCCCCCTCTAACTAAGTCCCAGGAGACTCCTCCGTCTTTGCCCCCTTAGACTCAGTCCTGAGGGCCTCCCAAAATTATCGCATCTTTGCCCCCATCACCTGTTTCCCCCCCACAGACTGAGCCAGAACCCTTCAGTCCCCCTCAGACTCGGTCCCGAGGGCCTCCCAAAATTATCGCCCCCCTCTGGGAGGTAGCAAAATCTGAAGGCATTGTGCGCGTTCACGTCCCTTTCTCCTTAGGAGAATTAGCCCAACTTGAGAAATGCCTAGGTTCCTTTTCCACTGATTCAACGACATACATCAGGGAGTTAAATGGACCCTCCAGTCTTACAGCCTCACACATCATGACATTTTCATGCTCCTGGCCAATACTCTCCTCCCTGAAAAGCATAGACGAGTTTGGGACTTCGCCCAAATGCACGCTACCGAAACCCACAGGACTGACCCACCTGTCTCCCTGGCCCCACGGCTGTCCCCAAACAAGACCCACACTGGGATTATAACACCCCCATGGGTCTCCGCTCTCGAGATATTTTTGCCTCCTCCTTAATAGCAGGTCTGAAAAAGGCAGCTCATAAAGTAGGCAATTTTCAAAAGCTCCAAAACATAATTCAAAGGAGGGAGGAAACTCCCTCCGAGTTCTTAGACAGACTCACTCAAGCCCTATTACAGTACACCAGCCTGGACTCAGAAACGCTTGACGGAAGACATGTCCTTATGACACACTTCCTAGCTCAAAGCTACCCTGACATTAAAGCTAAACTCAAAAAGTTAGAACAGGGCCCCGATACCCCACAGACTGAGATCCTAACAGTGGCCTTTAAAGTCTTCCATAACTGGGAGGAGGAGAAAGAACGCCGTAAACAAAAGGCTGATCAGGCCAATTTTCAAATGTTGGCCCAGCTGATAAAACCACAACCTGGGCGCCCCTCTACAAACAAGCCCCCCCCCCAGGAGCTTGTTTCAAGTACGGAAAAGAAGGACAGTGGTCAAGGGCATGCCCCTCCCCCAGATCTCCTACCACCCCATGCCCCAGATGCCACAAAAAGAGCCACTGGGAGTCTGATTGCCCAACCACCTGAAGGGGAGGCTGGACGAACAACCCCCATCCTAAGCCCGCCATAGTGGGGCTGGCAGAAGAAGATTGACGGGGCCCGGGGGCTTCTCGCCCGACCATTTCCATCACCAAACAGGAGCCCAGGGTTACTTTAATAGTAGACGGTTGCCCCATCTCCTTCCTCCTAGATACAGGAGCCAACTTCTCAGTCTTGTGAGAATACTGGGGCCCTACCATGCTTGCCATTACTTCTGGAGTCGGGGTAGGAGGTAAACAGAATTTCCCATTAAAAGCCACCCCCCTTTTATGCACAGTCCAAGACAATCCCATACCTTTCTCCCACTCCTTCCTGGTTATGCCCCAATGTCCCATCCCTTTACTAGGACAGGACATCCTTTCTCTCCTCCACGTTTCCATAACTATATCCACTCCAACAGCCCCCAGTACTCCCTTTCTGATGTCCCTCATAGCTGACGACCCCCCTCTACCCAATGAAAGCTCCGGTTCCACCCTCATACACCCTGTAAATCCCAAAGTTTGGGACATTACAAGCCCCTCCGTGGCTCTATGTCCTCCTGCCTCTATCAAATTACGTGACCCCTCTCAGTATATCTGTCAGGCCCAATACCCCCTAACCACTTCAGCCCTCATAGGCCTCCAACCCATCATTCAAGATCTCTTAAACAAAAATTACCTCAGACCCACTCACTCCCCATTTAATACCCCCATATTAGCTGTTAAAAAAATGAGCAGATCTTTCCGCCTTGTCCAAGACCTTTGCCTCATCAACATGGCCGTTGTCACTATCCATCCCTTAGTTCCAAATCCATACACCATTTTATCACAGATCCCTGCCTCGGCATCCCACTTCTCAGTCCTAGATCTCAAGGATGCATTTTTTTCCATCCCTCTGGACCCCTCCTCCCAAGATTTTTTTCACCTTCACCTGGATGGACCCATACACAAGACATTCTGAACAACTCACTTGGACAGTTTTGCCACAAGGCTTCTGAGGTAGTCCCCATATTTTTGGACAAGTCCTAGCTCAGGACCTCAAACAGTTTCATCCTGATCACTCCGAGTCCACCTTATTACAATACATAGACGATCTTCTACTCTGCAGTCCCTCGTGGGAACAGTCTCAACTTGACACTGCCTCCCTACTTAACCTTCTAGCTTCCAGAGGTTACTGGGTATCCCCCGTCAAAGCTCAAATCTCTTCCCCTTCTGTCACTTACCTCGGATTCCTTCTGTCTCAACAAAGGAAGTCCATTACCTTAGACAGAAAACGACTCCTCGCTGACCTGCCCGTTCCCAAAACCAAGACAGAAATCCTTTCCTTTCTAGGCCTGGCCGGGTATTTTAGAGCGTGGATCCCTAACTTCTCCCTGTTGGCAAGACCCCTATACGACCTCAGCAAGGGCCCCCCTGAAGAACCATTATCCCCCTCACCCCAACACTCCTTCATTAAGCTCCGTCAAGCCCTTGTGGAAGCCCCAGCTCTCCATCTTCCTGATTTGTTGAAACCCTTCTCATTATACATCCATGAAAGGTCCAGTCAAGCACTAGGAGTCCTAGACCAATATTATGGCCCATCCTTTGCCCCAGTAGCTTATCTCTCCAAGCAATTGGACCCCACAGTTCGGGGATGGGCCCCCTGCCTACAGGCATTAGCCGCTGGGCAGCTCTTGCAGAAGGAAGCTCATGAACTAACATTCGGGGCGCCCCTTCCCATTCTGTCCCCACATCACCTAAAAGATCTCTTAACCTACAAAAGTTTACAGACTCTCTCTCCCTCCAGACTCCTGACCTTACTGTCCTCTTTCCTCCAAAATCCAGACATTTCGTTCCTCCCCTGCCAGCCCCTGAATCCGGCCACTCTTCTTCCTCTACCCTACTCTCCTCATACTCCCTCGCATGATTGCCTGGAAGCCCTTCACAACTTCCTTCCGTGCCACTCCACGATCTCCGAAGGAGCCCTCTCACACTCCGACCTCATCTGGTTTACTGGTGGGTCCTCCTTTAAACATGAGGGCACCCACTACGCAGGATACGCAGTAGTGTCCCTTGAAGATGTCATGGAGGCACGAGCCCTACCCCCCGGTACAACCAATCAGCAGGCTGAACTCATTGCAGCCACCAGAGCTTGCACTCTGGCCCGGGACACATCTCTCACACTGTACACTGACTCCAAATATGTATTCCACATTCTCTTGTCTCACGCGGCAGTATGGAAAGAACAAGGCCTCCTCACCACAAAAGGAAATTCCATCACTAATTCAGCCTTAATTACTAAACTTCTAGAGGCTTCACAACTCCCACACCGACTAGGCATAGTCCACTGCAAATCACATCAAAAGGATGACTCCTCCATTGCAAGAGGTAACAACAAAGCCGACAGAGTAGCCCAGTCAGTTGCCCTATCAGAAGACACACCAGACAACAATCCGTCTGCCCTTGCGGTTTTAGCCTTATCACAAGACACCCTCTGTTCCCAGGACAAAGAGTCTCTCTTCTGCTTCTTACACGATCTGTTCCATCCCAGCCCCCAATCCTTGATCCATTTTTTACAATCCTTTTTTTCTCTCTCTCCTGAAGACAAAACCCTACTTAATCAAATCACCTGCAGGTGCACCATCTGCCAACGCACTAACCCTAATACCCCCCTCAAGGCCCGACCCTTCCCAGCTCATCAAGCAAGGGGTAATGTCCCCGCCACAGATTGGCAAATAGACTTCACTAACATGCCCCCTGTACGGCGTACCAGATACCTACTCGTGTTAGTAGATACATTTTCAGGATGGGTCGAAGCTTTCCCCACCACTAACAAACAAGTGTCCACAGTTGCCTCTATCCTCCTCACCCAGATCTTTCCTAGGTTCAGGATGCCCACTTCCCTCCAATCAGATAACAGCCCTGAGTTCACTGCCCAAATTATCCAGAACCTCTCCAAGTCGCTCTCGCTCCCCTGGCATTTACATTGTCCTTATCGACCACAGGCTTCGGGAAAAGTAGAAAGAGCCAATAGGACTCTAAAGGACATCCTGACCAAACTATCTCTAGAACTACACCTTGACTGGGTTCGCTTACTTCCCTTAGCTCTACTCCACATTCGGGCCCTCCCAAAGAAACCTTCCTTCTTGTCACCCTTTGAGATCATGTACAGCCACCTGATTCTACCACCGGGGCTCCCTTCCCACAAAGGACCAATTCCTCCCAATATGGCCCTTCCGCTACTCTCTCTCCTCCACACTGAATTGTGGAAATATCAGAATTGGCTCCTTCCTGATCCATCCGCCCCCCAAAATCCTCCTGTCTTACAGCCCGGCCAACTAGTGTTTTATAAGCCGCCAGAGGATCGGCCCTCTCTCACCCCAAAATGGGAAGGTCCACACTCAGTTATTCTTTGCACCCCCTCGGCCGCCAAGCTCTTACTGCCTGATAACTCTGTCACCCCTTGGATTCATATCTCCAGGTTGAAAACAAATACCCAGGACCCACCTTCTCTGGACACCCAAGACCCATCAGTCACAATCCAGAGTCCTTCAGATACAGCCCAAGACACTGTCTACTCTACCACACCTCATCCCTCTGATCCCTTGAAACTCCACATCTCCCGTTCACCCCCTTTGCCATCCATACCCAAATCATGACTTTTTCCTCCTTTACTGCTCTCTCGCTTTTTTTCCTCATTCCTATTGTCTTCCCCGCCACCCCAGCCTCCTTTGTATGGTGATTCAAAGTCAGACAGACTTACACACAGCATCAAACAAAAGTTACTGCCTTCATTGCCACATCAGACTGCCCTCTGAAAGGCTGCTCTGAGCCTTTATACCTCCACTTTCCTCCCTCCACCGAAGTGTTCACTAGCAGCTACCTTTATTCTCCTTACCTCTGCTTCCTCTATGACCAAAGACAAGCCTATTGCAGGCGATTGTAAGACACCTACGGGGGATGTCCCTACTGGTCTTGCACCATTCACTACATGGGTAACTCCCGGTACCCACAGTATTACTCCTCCAACCATTTCATAAAATATCCCAACAGCTCATTCTCCTTATCAATCCCAGATCCCTGGGACTCTCGATGGGCCGCTGGGGTCACAGCCTCAGTTTACTATGGGGGGTCCTTGACCCCCCACGGTACCCTTCATATCTCTCAAGAGTATGCTCCCTCTCACTCCCAGATCTCTCAAGTTGCATCAGATATTGGACATTACGAAAAAGTCATTATCCAAACTCTTGACGGCGCCTCTTCATCTTCTTATTCCTCCTACTCTTGGTTACAGCTCATTCAAGACACCACCATCTTTCTCAACTGCACCCTCAACACCGCCAACTGTTTCTTGTGCACATCACTACAGCGCCCACTGCTGGCCACCGTGCCCCTTAATATTTCCAACTACTCCTTCCATGCAGAAGGACAACCCCTCTGCCCCCTGGAAGACACACCCCTATGGGAACCAGAATACGCAGATAATCTCACCATGCACCACTGTGTAGGCCCAACTCCACCCCCCTCCAGCGCACTTCACTGTCTCTCTATCTATACCCCTACCTCCGGCTCTAAGACTTTTACACAACCAGGACACTTCTTTTGGTGTAATGGCAGTCTTTTCAACTCACTGCCTCCCAACTCCAGCACACCCTGCATTCTCGTCTCCCTAATCCCACAGTTTACACTTTACAGCATGGCAGAATTTCTTGAGCTCCAACCTCCCTTGCCCTCGCGCACAAAAAGGGCTGCTTTCCTTCCCATCATGGTCAGTATCTCTTTGACCACCTCAACCATTGGGGCAGGGTTTTCGGGAGGAGCCTTGGGTCACTCTCTATGGGCAATTAGAGATCTCAACGCCAAACTTGAGGGAGCCCTGACATCCACTGCCGATTCCCTAGCCTCTCTCCAAAGACAGGTCACTTCGCTAGCTAAGGTCACCCTTCAAAACCGGTGGGCCTTAGATCTGCTTACAGCCGAGAAGGGTGGCACCTGCGTCTTCCTTCGAGAAGAGTGTTGCTATTACATCAACGAATCCAGCATTGTAGAAACTGACATTACCAAACTCACCGACCTTGCCTCCAGCCTCCACTCTGCTTCCAATTCCAACCCATTCTCTTCAATACTAACAAACCCCCTCCTCACCTGGTTCTGGCCCATTGCAGGCCCCATAATAATCATTTTTCTCGCCTGTCTCTTCTTACCCTGTGTAATAAAGTTCATCAAATCCCAAGTTGGAAAAATCTCTAATCAAACTTTGAGCCAGCTTTTACTCAGGAACTATCAGCTTCTGGCCACAGAAGATCCCTCACCCTCACGTGACCTCCTCACCACACGCTGAGATGGACCCCTCTCTCCGCTGGAAACTGTTCCTAGAAACAATGCCCGCAGATGCCTGGCTTCTGGCACCCGTATCCTCTTGGCACCATTGGAATCAACAAGTCCTCGACCTATGGTTACAGGGAACCTTCATTGATTCCCAACCTGAAGAAGTCCACATCTACTCGTCCTTACTGTGGGGAGTCCTATCAACCCTTTCCTCCCAATCCTCAAGCCCTCACTCCCTTCTCCGCCCCCGTTCAGCAGGAAGCAGTCAGAGAGAAAGCAACGTCCACAACCCCATAGAGGAGAAAGGGGGTAATGAAGGGCCCCCACCCATAAGATGGCGAACTTCCGGCTTCTCTTCCAGGTCCTCGGTTCCCAACGGCACCACCTGAAGCCCAATCACCTCTCTCCCCACTCCCAATCCCAGCACCTAGCCAACAGCCACCAGCCCCGTAGAAGTAACACCACAATCACCCCAAGCCCCTTCCTATATAACCCAGCACCTTTCCCTAATAAAGCAGAATTCTCCGGTGAATTGCTGCTGTGTGTCGCTCCTTCCTTTCACATCTTTTATTAGAAGGCAAAGCCATGCACTGCACTTGTGCTAATCAAGTATGCTGCACTCAATGTCTTCTTATTAATATTAATAATATTTAAAATTCTGCAAATTCTATTTATTGTGATTTTTGGTGTTCACTTAAATGTGTTTTTTGTAGTACATGCTTAATTACCTGCAAATATGGAAGAACAAAATCAATACTCCTTTCAAAACAATCCATTCCTTAAAATACATTTTCAAAATAATGTTTAATGATTACATTAGCAGTATTAGCTTTTTGCCTATAAAATGGCAAGTTTTTGAGATCTTTATATGGCTATTTTACTCAAAATGTGAATAAATGCCACCAAAAAAAATTATAGCATCATTTGCCTTATTTCCCTACAAGACTTTATTTTTTTTCCGAAAACCTGAGTCCACTCATGGGATATATTATTGTATCAGATGTATATACATCTATACATCTTGGATGTGAATGTCATTCACTGTATGTTGTAGTGGGTGGAATGGTGTAGAAAGGGATCAGAATATGCTATCCTAAAATATGCCGCTTCGGCATCAGAGCTGAGAAACTGTAGATGCAAGAGGAAATTTCTGCCCTCCTATTTGCCTAAAATAAGGGCATAAATTTCCATTTGTAAAAGTGTCCCTTTCCCTACCCCATTCCAGGAAGAGAACACCTCTTAATCACCAGAGACTCTTGCCACAGAGATTACCAACTGGAATCTGCATAACAATCCTTACTAAATAGTCCTTATCTCCCATTAATTTCCCCATATATTTACCTTCCCAAAATGTATCCTCAGGAGGCGGAGCCAGGATGGCGGTGTGAGTAGAGCAGTGGAAATCTCCTCCCAAAAACACATAGAGCTATGAAAATATAACAAAGAAAAATCTTCCTAAAATAGAGACCACAGGACACAGGACAACATCCAGACCACATCCACACCTGCAAGGAACCAGCGCCTTGCGAAGGGGGTAAGATACAAGCCCCGGCCCGGCGGGACCCGAGCGCCCCTCCCCCCGGCTCCCGGCGGGTGGAGAGAAACCGGAGCGGTTTTTATTTTTTTTTTTTTTTGGCGAGCGCTTTTTGGAAGCCTTAGAGGGACGGGCCCCCGTTGCTGGGGAGGCAGGGTGGTGGGACCGGTGAGCAGGTGCCTGGGAACGGCGCCGGAGGACAAAGAATATCCCGCGTTTCTCCCTGCGGGACCGGCGGGCGGGTGCCTGAGACCGGTGCCTGAGAACGGAGGAGGTCGCGCGTTTTTCCCCTTTTTTTTTTTTTTTTCTCTTTTTGGCGAGCGCTTTTTGGAAGCCTTGAAGGGACGGGGACCCCAGTGCTATGGAGGCAGGGTGGCGGGACTGGTGAGCGGGTGCCTGGGACCGGCGCCTGAGGACAAAGAATATCCCACGTTTTTCCCTGCGGGACCGGTGGGCAGGTGCCTGAGACCAGCACTTGAGGACAGAGGAAATCGCGCGTTTTTCCACTTTTTTTTTCTCTTTTCTGCGAGTGCTTTTTGGAAGCCTAAAAGGGACAGGGACCCCGGTGCTAGGGAGGCAGGGCGGCGGGACTGGTGAGCGGGTGCCTGGGACCGGCACCAGAGGACAAAGAATATCCCGCGTTTTTCCCTGTGGGACCGGTGGGTGGGTGCCTGAGACCGGCACCTGAGGACGGAAGAAATCGTGCGTTTTTCCCCTTTTTTTCTCTCTTTTTGGCGAGTGCTTTTTGGAAGCCTTGAAGGGACAGGGACCCCGGTGCTAGGGAGGCAGGGCGGCGGGACTGGTGAGCGGGTGCCTGGGACCAGTGCCTGAGGACAAAGAATATCGAGCGTTCCTTCCCTGCGGGACCGGTGGGTGGGTGCTTTTTGGAAGCCTTGAAAGGACAGGGACCCTGGTGCTAGGGAGACAGGGCAGCAGGACCAGTGAGCGGGTGCCTGGGACTGGCACCTGAGTAAAAAAAAAAAAAAAAAAAAAATCGCTTGTTTTTTCCTTTTTTTTTTTTTTCTTTCTTTCTGTTCCCTCTCTCATTGTTGCTGTTGTTGTTTTGGTTTGGAGAGTGCTTTTTGGAAGTCTTAAAGGGGCAGGACAGGTCACTTAGACCAGAGGCAGGGAATCTGGGGATCTCTGGGCACTCTAATCCCCTGGGCAGCAGGGGGAGATAAATAGCCTCCTGGCCGCTCCCCCTCCAACGGGGCTCCACAATTTTGGAGGAACAGCCCCAGCCAGGCCAAGCCCACAGCAACAGCGGAGATAAACCCCAAAGCAACTGGGCAGGAAGCAGAAGCCCTGTCTGCGCACAGCTGCCCAGCACAAGCAACTAGAGGTCGCTATTCTCCCAGGAAAAGGCTACAAACCAACAAGAAGGGAAGCTCTTCCAGCGGTCACTTGTACCAGCTCTGCAAACTATCTCTACCACCATGAAAAGGCAAAACTACAGGCAGACAAAGATCACAGAGACAACACCTGAGAAGGAGACAGACCTAACTAGTCCTCCTGAAAAAGAATTCAAAATAAAAATCATGAACATGCTGACAGAGATGCAGAGAAAAATGCAAGAGCAATGGGATGAGATGCAGAGAAAAATGCAAGAGCAGTGGCATGAGATGCAGAGAAAAATGCAAGAGCAGTGGGATGAAGTCCGGAAGGAGATCACAGATGTCAGGAAAGAGATCACAGAAGTGAAACAATCCCTGGAAGGATTTATAAGCAGAATGGATAAGATGCAAGAGGCCATTGAAGGAATAGAAGCCAGAGAACAGGAACGTATAGAAGCTGACATAGAGAGAGATAAAAGGATCTCCAGGAATGAAACAACACTAAGAGAAATATGTGACCAATACAAAAGGAAAAACATTCGTATTATAGGGATACCAGAAGAGGAAGAAAGAGGAAAAGGGATAGAAAGTGTCTTTGAAGAAATAATTGCTGAAAACTTCCCCAAACTGGGGGAGGAAATAATCGAACAGACCATGGAATTACACAGAACCCCCAACAGAAAGGATCCAAGGAGGACAACATCAAGACACATAATAATTAAAATGGCAAGGACCAAGGACAAGGAAAGAGTTTTAAAGGCAGCTAGAGAGAAAAAGGTCACCTATAAAGGAAAACCAATCAGGCTAACATCAGACTTCTCAACAGAAACCCTACAGGCCAGAAGAGAATGGCATGATATACTTAATGCAATGAAACAGAAGGGCCTTGAACCAAGGATACTGTATCCAGCACGACTATCATTTAAATATGATGGTGGGATCAAACAATTCCCAGACAAGCAAAAGCTGAGGGAATTTGCTTCCCACAAACCACCTCTACAGGGCATCCTACAGGGACTGCTCTAGATGGGAGCACCCCTAAAAAGAGCACAGGACAAAACACACAACATACGAAGAATGGAGGAGGAGGAATAAGAAGGGAGAGAAGAAAAGAATCTCCAGACAGTGTATATAACAGCTCAATAAGCGAGCTAAGTTAGGCAGTAAGATACTAAAGAAGCTAACCTTGAACCTTTGGTAACCACGAATCTAAAGCCGGCAATGGCAATAAGTACATATCTTTCAATAGTCACCCTAAATGTAAATGGACTTAATGCACCAATCAAAAGACATAGAGTAATAGAATGGATAAAAAAGCAAGACCCATCTATATGCTGCTTACAAGAAACTCACCTTAAACCCAAAGATAAGCATAGACTAAAAGTCAAGGGATGGAAAAACATATTTCAGGCAAACAACAGTGAGAAGAAAGCAGGGTTGCAGTACTAATATCAGACAAAATAGACTTCAAAACAAAGAAAGTAACAAGAGATAAAGAAGGCCACTACATAATGATAAAGGGCTCAGTCCAACAAGAGGATATAACCATTCTAAATATATATGCACCCAATACAGGAGCACCAGCATATGTGAAGCAAATACTAACAGAACTAAAGAGGGAAATAGACTGCAATGCATTCATTGTAGGAGACTTCAACACACCACTCACCCCAAAGGATAGATCCACCGGGCAGAAAATAAGTAAAGACACACAGGCACTGAACAACACACTAGAACAGATGGACCTAATAGACATCTATAGAACTCTACATCCAAAAGCAACAGGATATACATTCTTCTCAAGTGCACATGGAACATTCTCCAGAATAGACCACATACTAGCTCACAAAAAGAGCCTCAGTAAATTCCACAATATTGAAATTCTACCAACCAATTTTTCAGACCACAAAGGTATGAAAGTGGAAATAAATTCTACAAAGAAAACAAAAAGGCTCACAAACACATGGAGGCTTAACAACATGCTAACTAAATAATCAATGGATCAATGAACAAATCAAAATAGAGATCAAGGAATATATAGAAACAAATGACAACAACACTAAGCCCCAACTTCTGTGGGATGCAGCGAAAGCAGTCTTAAGAGGAAAGTATATAGCAATCCAGGCACACTTGAAGAAGGAAGAACAATCCCAAATGAATAGTCTAACATCACAATTATTAAAACTGGAAAAAGAAGAACAAATGAGGCCTAAAGTCAGCAGAAAGAGGGACATAATAAAGATCAGAGAAGAAATAAACAAAATTGAGAAGAATAAAACAATAGCAAAAATCAACGAAACCAAGAGCTGGTTCTTTGAGAAAATAAACAAAATAGATAAGCCTCTAGCCCAACTTATTAAGATAAAAAGAGAGTCAACACAAATCAACATAATCAGAAATGAGAATGGAAAAATCACGACAGACTCCACAGAAATACAAAGAATTATTAAAGACTACTATGAAAACCTATATGCCAACAAGCTGGAAAACCTAGAAGAAATGGACAACTTCTTAGAAAAATACAACCTCCCAAGACTGACCAAGGAAGAAACACAAAAGTTAAACAAACCAATTACGAGCAAAGAAATTGAAACAGTAATCAAAAAACTACCCAAGAATAAAACCCCGGGGCCGGACGGATTTACATCGGAATTTTATCAGACACACAGAGAAGACATAATACCCATTCTCCTTAAAGTGTTCCACAAAATAGAAGAAGAGGGAATACTCCCAAAATCATTCTATGAGGCCAACATCACCCTAATACCAAAACCAGGAAAAGACCCCACCAAAAAAGAAAATTACAGACCAATATCCCTGATGAATGTAGATGCAAAAATACTCAATAAAATATTAGCAAACAGAATTCAACAGTATATCAAAAGGATCATACACCATGACCAAGTGGGGTTCATCCCAGGGATGCAAGGATGGTACAACATTCGAAAATCCATCAACATCATCCACCACATCAACAAAAAGAAAGACAAAAACCACATGATCATCTCCATAGATGCTGAAAAAGCATTTGACAAAATTCAACATCCATTCATGATAAAAACTCTCAGCAAAATGGGAATAGAGGGCAAGTACCTCAACATAATAAAGGCCATATATGATAAACCCACAGCCAGCATTATACTGAACAGCGAGAAGCTGAAAGCATTTCCACTGAGATCGGGAACCAGACAGGGATGCCCACTCTCCCCACTGTTATTTAACATAGTACTGGAGGTCCTAGCCACGGCAATCAGACAAAACAAAGAAATACAAGGAATCCACTTTGGTAAAGAAGAAGTTAAACTGTCACTATTTGCAGATGATATGATACTGTACATAAAAAACCCTAAAGACTCCACTCCAAAACTACTAGAACTGATATCGGAATACAGCAAAGTTGCAGGATACAAAATCAACACACAGAAATCTGTAGCTTTCCTATACACTAACAACGAATCAATAGAAAGAGAAATCAGGAAAACAATTCCATTCACCATTGCATCAAAAAGAATAAAATACCTAGAAATAAACCTAACCAAGGAAGTGAAAGACTTATACTCTGAAAACTACAAGTCACTCTTAAGAGAAATTAAAGGGGACACTAATAAATGGAAACTCATCCCATGCTCATGGCTAGGAAGAATTAATATCGTCAAAATGGCCATCCTGCCCAAAGCAATATATAGATTTGATGCAATCCCTCTCAAATTACCAGCAACATTCTTCAATGAATTGGAACAAATAATTCAAAAATTCATATGGAAACACCAAAGACCCCGAATAGCCAAAGCAATCCTGAAAAAGAAGAATAAAGTAGGGGGGATCTCACTCCCCAACTTCAAGCTCTACTACAAAGCCATAGTAATCAAGACAATTTGGTACTGGCACAAGAACAGAGCCACAGACCAGTGGAACAGATTAGAGACCCCAGAAATTAACCCAAACATATATGGTCAATTAATATTTGATAAAGGAGCCATGGACATACAATGGCAAAATGACAGTCTCTTCAACAGATGGTGCTGGCAAAACTGGACAGCTACATGTAGGAGAATGAAACTGGACCATTGTCTAACCCCATATACAAAGGTAAACTCAAAATGGATCAAAGACCTGAATGTAAGGCATGAAACCATTAAACTCTTGGAAAAAAACATAGGCAAAAACCTCTTAGACATAAACATGAGTGATCTCTTCTTGAACATATCTCCCCGGGCAAGGAAAACAACAGCAAAAATGAGCAAGTGGGACTACATTAAGCTGAAAAGCTTCTGTACAGCGAAAGACACCATCAATAGAACAAAAAGGAACCCTACAGTATGGGAGAATATATTTGAAAATGACAGATCCGATAAAGGCTTGACGTCCAGAATATATAAAGAGCTCACACGCCTCAACAAACAAAAAACAAATAACCCAATTAAAAAATGGGCAGAGGAACTGAAGAGACAGTTCTCCAAAAAAGAAATGCAGATGGCCAAGAGACACATGAAAAGATGCTCCACATCGCTAATTATCAGAGAAATGCAAATTAAAACTACAATGAGGTATCACCTCACACCAGTAAGGATAGCTGCCATCCAAAAGACAAACAACAACAAATGTTGGCGAGGCTGTGGAGAAAGGGGAACCCTCCTACACTGCTGGTGGGAATGTAAATTAGTTCAACCATTGTGGAAAGCAGTATGGAGGTGCATCAAAATGCTCAAAACAGACCTACCATTTGACCCAGGAATTCCACTCCTAGGAATTTACCCTAAGAACGCAGCAATCAAGTTTGAGAAAGACAGATGCACCCCTATGTTTATCGCAGCACTATTTACAATAGCCAAGAATTGGAAGCAACCTAAATGTCCATCGGTAGATGAATGGATAAAGAAGATGTGGTACATATACACAATGGAATACTACTCAGCCATAAGAAGTGGAAAAATCCAACCATTTGCAGCAACATGGATGGAGCTGGAGAGTATTATGCTCAGTGAAATAAGCCAAGCGGAGAAAGAGAAATACCAAATGATTTCACTCATCTGAGGAGTATAGGAACAAAGGAAAAACTGAAGGAACAAAACAGCAGTAGAATTACAGAACCCAAAAATGGACTAACAGGTACCAAAGGGAAAGGAACTGGGGAGGATGGGTGGGCAGGGAGGGATAAGGGGGGGGGAAGAAGAAGGGGGATATTAAGATTAGCATGCATGGGGGGGGAGGGAGAAAGGGGAGGGTGGGCTGCACAACACAGAGAGGACAAGTAGTGACTCTACAACATTTTGCTAAGCTGATGGACAGTAACCGTAATGTGGTTGTTAGGGGGGACCTGATATAGGGGAGAGCATAGTAAACATAGTATTCTTCATGTAAGTGTAGATTAAAGATTAAAAAAAAAAAAAAAGAAAAGAAAAGGGGGATTACTCCTTGATAGGATAAAACTATTGGTAAATCAAAGATCAACGCATGCTTTAAATATCCTTAATGTTGATCACTTAAAGGGTGTCAGATGATCAGCTATGGAAGTACTCCTTTCTGATAATATTCCTTTCTCTTAATTTAAAAAAAAAAAAAAAAGCAGTTACTGTGTGCTGACCTCCAATGAGTTCTGCACAGTGGTATAGAGGGCATGTCAAAGTGTGGGCAAAGGGTCTGTTTGTTTCTATGCAGGAGATCAAGGCCTAGCTTGGATACCCAGAAAATGAACTAAGATACGATATGAGGAGGAGCTTCCGGCATCAGCACTCTCTGGAGGACTTGTGCCGGGGGATGATCATCAAAAAGCCTCCACAGGGATCCGGACGATGCTGCGGTTGTGGCTGCATCCAGCCCACCGTCTCCTGGACTTGCCATAAGAATGAGGAGGGAGATGTCTAGGCTGGCATGTGCATACAGTGAGACAACGAATTTGACCGGATCTGTACTGTTGGAACTCAACCAGGAGTTGGGAGGGGTACAAGTTGTAGCACTCCAAAATCTCATGACTATAGACTATCTATGGTTAAAAGAACATATGGGATGTGAACAGATCCCAGAAATGGGCTGCTTTAATTTGTCTGATGGTTCAAGTACAGTTGGACAATATCCATCATATCATAGATAAATTTTCACAAATGCCTAGGGTGCCTAAATGGTTTTCTTGGCTTCACTGGAGATGGATGGTAATTATAGATTTGCTTTGTTTATGTCACCGTATTCCTATTATGTTAATATATGTGTGCAAATTAGTTAGTAGTTTAAAACCTATACATACTTAAGGTACTATACAAGAAGATATGTCAAAGAAATAATCAATCATCCCAAGTTTCCTTCATATGCTACATCTATAGCTTTTCTTCTTCCTTCCTAATTACAACCCTTAAATAGAATTCGTGCCTCATATCGAATTTACCGAGTATCATAATTCCTCCAGGTGGTAAAGATACCTCGAGACAAGTGCTGGGCATAGAAGCCACAGGGCATAAATCTGCAAAGAAGTAAAAAGCTAACCTTTGCAAACAATATGGCTTCTCTCTCACTTACCAACTTTACATTTCCCTGTATAGCCCCGGAAGATGACTGGTTAGCCAGAGACGGGTAAGATTCCTCAAGGGAGGAACAACCTAAGACAGGCACAGTCGCAGGGGGGCCATCAGGTGAGAATTTGGGGATCAACAGAGGTGAGGCTCAGAACCTCACCCCCCCTTCTTTGAGAGAAATCTTCTGCATCCGTGGATGTCTTGATGCCCTTGTCTAGCCTGGACTAATACTTAGTCCATAGGCACACACCTGATCATCTGATCATCTACATTTGCCTTCTTACAGCACTAAACTATGTTTTCTACCTTTATCTTGCATCTACCTACCACTTCAGCATTTTATTAAAAATAAAAATAATAATAATAATAGGAGAAATGTGGGATCAACATATAAATCAAGTACAAAAATCAAACGAATATTCATATTTGACCTGATTGTTTATAGGTCATATTGCATGATCAAAACCGAAAATTTCTGTGATGACTGCCCTTGTACTGTTCACCATGTAAGAATTTATTCACTATGTAAGAATTCGTTCACCATGTAAGAACTTGTTCGTTATGCTTCAGAAGATTGGAGACTGACGAGAATTAGGCTTGAGATGGATTAATGATTGTACATTGAGCGTTGACCCCCCTATACTGAATTTTATTGTTGTTAACAACCATTTGATCAATAAATATGAGAGATGCCCTCTCAAAAAAAAAAAAAAAGAAAATGTATCCTCCCCCCAGAAACCCAAACCTCTTTTTCTTTGTCTAGTTACTTCTCTACAATTTATCACAGCTTTTAAAATGGTATATAAGTTCTCAAGCCTAAATATTTCTTTGGTTTATTATTTATTTTTTTGTGTGGGCATTATGTGCATGCAAATTAAATCTTTTCTCCTTTGATCTGTCTTTTGTCAGTTTAATTTGCAAGCCTCAGCCACTGAATATAAGAGGATGAAGGAAAAGTGTTTTCCTCCCCTATACTAGTGTCCCCCGCCCCTGTCAAAACAAATGCCCAAATCCTAAACCTCAGTACCTGTGAATGTGACCGTATTTGGAAATGGGGTTTTTACAGATGTAATTAAGGATCTCAAGATGATTAACCAGGTATACCCTTAATCCAAAGATAAGTACTTACAAGAGAAAAAGAGAAACAGATAGAGACACACAGGGATAAGATGATGTGACCATGGACTTTGAGGTGATACAGATACAAGCCAAGGAACCCTAAGGATTGCCAGCAACCACCATAAGCTAGGAAAGAGGCTCCTTTAGAGCCTCCTGAAGGAACCAACTCTGCTGACACCTGATTTCAGATTTCTATCCTCTGAGACAGTAAGAGAATAAAATTCTACTGTTTTAAGCTGACCAGTTTATGGCAATCTGTCATGGCAAACTTAGAAAACTAAAACATGTGTTGGGACAGGGAAAAAAAATGTTGCAACAGTACAGATTATTCTTGTTCTATGTTTTAAGAGATCAAAAGAGCAGGATCTCATTATTGCCAGTCCAGCTCCTAGAAGGACAGCAGATGTAGCAGGGCCTTACTGGCGTGATCACTTGGTGCATACCAAATATCAGCTACATAACTAGGCCTGGTTCAAAACCAGTGACCAAGAGAAGGAACCTTCCAATAGAATGCTCAAAGAATGTACATATTTTATTAGATCTACAGCAGGAGTCAGCCAACTTTTCTGAAAAGGGCCAGATAGTAATTATTTCAGTTTTGTGGTCTTTGTCACAACTACTCAGTTCTAATGCTGTAAGGTGAAAGCAGTCGCAGACAACTGGTAAACAGACGAGCCCTGTGTTACAACAAAACCTTATTTACACACTCCTGGGTATATACGCGAAGGAATTGAAAGCGGAGTCTTAGGTAGATATTTGTATATCCATGTTCATTACAGCACTATTCACATTAGCTAAAAGCTGGAAACATGCCAAGCATCCGTCAACTGATGAATAAACAAAATATGACATATATACGCAGTAAAATATTATTCAGCCATTTAAAAGTAAATCTTGCCATGTCCTCCAACATGGATAAATCTTAAAGACTAAGTGAAATCAGCCAGCCAAAAAGGACAAATACTACATGACTGCACCCATATGAGGTATCTCAAGGAGTCAAATTCAGAAACAAAAAGTCGAATGGTGTGGTTCTCAAGGACAGAGGGGGAAGGAAGTGGGGAGGTGTTCAATGGGTACACAGTTTTCAGTTTTTCAAGAGGAAAACGTTCTAGAGATCTGATGGCCAACAATGTGAACAGAGTTTATACCGCTGTGCCGAGCACTTAAAAATGGTTAAGATGGCAAATTTTATGTTATGCCTTTTTACCACAATTTTTTTAAAAAAGCAGTGACTCAAAATGAGTAAGTTCTAGAATTCTGATGTACAAAAAACTGTGATCATAGTTAACAATATTGTACTGTATACTTGAAATTTGCTAAGGAGGGAGATCTTAAATGTTCTTACCACAACAAAGAAAAAGAGAGTAACTACACGAGATGTGAATATATTAATTAGCTTGATTGTGGTGATAGCTTCATAATGTGTGAGTATATCAAATCATCAGTTGTACACCTTAAATATATACACTGTTTAATTCTTAATTACACCTCAATAAAGGAGTGAGAGAGCAATGAAATGACACAAGTTACAACAGGGATGAACCTCAAAATCATTATGCTAAGTGAATAAACCAGACACAAAAGGACCAACAGTATACAATTCCACTTATATGAAATATCTAGAGTAGGCAAATTATAGGGACAGACAGCAGATTAGCAGCTACCAGGTGCTGGGGGAAAAGGAATGGGGGCTTACTGCTTAATGGTACAGAGCGTTTGTTTGGGGTGATGAAGTTTTTGAAAAAGAGTGCGAATGGCTACACGGTACTGAACTCAATGCCACTAAAGTGCGCACTTAAAAATGGTTAAAATGGCAAATATTACATTATGCATATTTTACTGCAGTTTTTTAAAGTTTGTGCTTAGAAAAAATACTTAATTTACAAGAATAGGACTGGCTGTAGTTTGCTGACCCTTGATCTGGAGTTTTCTATGGTACTGAAGTGACTCTTGGTGTGTAATTTCCTCAGAATTATGACCCCAGTGTAGTAGATGCCAGGTACTGACACTTCCCAGGAGCCCTGTAACCCTCAGTCATGGGGCTGAGGCATTTCCGTGCAGGCATGCATGCATACACACTCAGAACATGAAGGAAGGTCTATTTATGTGGGGTTGTGAGGCCTTAAAAAACCTCCAAACTATGTCATTTACACGAACATGTGCTGAAGAAGAGAAACTACAGAGAGGGCCATCTGACACCGTGTGTAGACTAACAGCCCCCTGCTCGGCTCTCAGTCACGTCCTTCAGCTCTCTGGACCTTGGTTGGTTAAAGGACTCGATTCAAAGTGAAGTGAGAGGTCATCATACCACCTGTGCATGGCTACCACTATCCTTAGGCATATTTTCATCCAGAGGAATAAGCATCCTAGCAGAAACTGACATGAAATGCAAAGCTGGTAGTCATAATTCAGTGTATCACAACCTGCAAGCCAGTGTAGACTTATTAGACAGCTAATAAAAATAAATCATGGAGGTGTTTAAAATGACTTCTCACGTGTTGCGGTTCCTTCTAGGGCATACTGTAAATTAACTGTGAAGTGCTACTTCCTGCAGGGATGTTTTCCCCCTCAAATATAAAGGGGTTATAAGGCTAAAGAATGCAGACATGCATCATGTCTGCAGAAATCATAAAAAAAGATCAAATGTAATATTTTCTTTCAACATGGACAACTGCTTTGAGATTTTCCATTGAAGCGGCCTTGAACACAGCCTCCAGCATTTGCCAACTACTCCTGACAAATACCATTTGGGCCTGAGTGATTCTGTAAGTGAAATAAAACAGTGGGAGGAAAAAAAAACCAGAACATGATAAAAGGCATTTTTTTTGGTCTGCTGAGAACTTACTGTAAGTTATACATTCACAAGGTAAGGCCCCACTTCCTGCCAGTGATGGACCCCATGTGATCTTGAGTTCTAAGGTGATTTTTGTTTGACAGTAATAGGAAAGGAAGACAAAACTCAGTTTTCACATCCCTTAAAAGGGAGTCAGCTCTTTTTTCCCCCTCTCACAAAGGAAAAAATGTATATAAACAAAGGAAGGGATACCAGGCGCTGTTCCCCATCATTCTGCACAAATATGAGCTAATGGGTGAGAACAATGCTGTGAAATCAGTCTGGCCAGAGGGCCTGAGGCTGCCAGCAGCTCAGCCTGTCTCTGATCTGTGAGCTTGAGCTTGGAGCATGTCAGGGCCCGCTGGGGGTAAGCAAAGCCACAAGAAAGAGGCGCAGCCAGCACTCAGAGTGCAGCTGCCTGGCCTTCCCCCACCCTGCCTCTCCCCAGCTTCCTCTTCTTCTAAGGTCTTCTTGTTCCAGAGCCCACAGAGCAAAGACTAAGTCCGTCCCTACCACCACTGCCTCAGTCTTTAACACTCTAGCAAAATGCGCCCCCCACGCCTGACCTCAGTGTTGCAGGGAATCAGAAGGCAGCCCAAGGAAATGACCAGAATACAGCCCACATGGCATAACGCAGACCAGGCCTGTGTTCAGCTCTGTCTGTGTTTTGAGGCAAGGAAGGGATTTACTCCCCACCCACTGAGTTAGGCTTCCCTCATCTATCAGGTGGAGAATCATGCATGGCAAGGATGAAATGGATTCATGGATGGCACCCGCGTGGCACCTTGCTGGCCCCCAGCAGTGATGCAGGCCCTGGAAGAAGCCAAGGAAATGCCACGGTGCAGTCTGAAAGTCCGGAATTCTTCCAGTCCAGGCCCATGAGTCCTACGCATCTGTAGAAACTTGTGATTTCACAACCACACTACCGCACTGGGATCGATTTTTTCTGTGAATGTAAACCTTGGAGATGTGTGTTAGGGAGGCTGTTCCACAGCCCACTGCCAACAGCCCCCCAGAACGTGGTGTGGGAGGGCGGCTGGTGGCTTCTGCTGGGCCACCCCGTCTGGCACTTCAGAGGTGTTTGGGAATAGCCATGCCCAAAAGGGGCAAAAACCATGATAATCACTCTGGTCATCTGGCCTCATGGATCCTCTTGGCAGAGTCCAGAGTTCAGCCTTCCTCTCCCTCAATGGGCTCGCTCTAACGGCGCCTCCTGTCAGGGGTGGCCATCCCCCAGCTGTGCTGAGAGGATTGCTGATGGTCAGACTGCTGGGCCCAGGAGACCAGTAATACTCCACCAAATGCTTCATCCCTGAAGCCAGCTACACTTCTGAGGCACAGCTTTCCTAGCTGTCAGGTGTATACACACCTTGTTACAATACAGATTCTGACTTGGGAGGTCCACGGTAGGGCCTGAGGTTCTGCATCCCCAACAAGCCCCCTGGCGCTGCTGATGCGGTTAGTCTGCATGCTGCCCTGTAAGAACCAGACTCTAAGGCACATGACCCCAGTAAAAGATGCTGGCAGTGCTTATTTAGCTTCCTGAAGGACATTTTTTGGTGGCATTGGCCTCCCCCATAGACTCCTGCCACTAGTAAACTATAAAAGAAAGAAAATGGATTCTAGCAGTTGCCCACAGCCAGTATTTTGCTTCTACTGGTATCAGAGACACTACCTTCTAAATAAAAAGTCAGAATATTTCCTCTTTCACACAATTTCTCCTGATAGTTGTGTCCATGTCTCCCAATCTAGGCTATACAGTGCCCACCTGCCCTGAATATTGAAACACAACAATCAAAATTAGCTCATTGTCCCAACCTGAATACTCTAAGGAAGATCTGTTTCCCAAATAAGCAGTCACCCCTGGTAACTCCAATCAGATAAACAGCCATTCGTAGTTTTCTCTACTCTTCCAGTTGAGGGGGAAAAAAATTCAATAGTGTAGCAAGAGCCTCACCCAGGTCTGCTAGCACACTCTAGCTGAAATGCCGAAGAGAAAACAATATCCATTCAAGGAAAAGCCAGAAAGTGTGTAAACAGCAAGAGCTGAAGGAGCCGGGAATCTGAAGGGAAAAGCTGTGGCAGGTTCTTCCCCGATCTGCAAGGTGAACTAGTCTTGATCTAAGGATGGATAACGGAGGTGCCAAGAAAGTTCAGCAGACCAGGGAAATCATTTCAAATGCGGCTGCCCGCGTAGTCAGTGTCATGTTGAGCTCGGTCACTTCCACCACAAGCCACGTGGGATCTGCAGTCTGCTAGTCCCTGTGGCCGGAGAAGTCCAGTGATACTCCAGCAGTGTCTCACTCTACCTTGAACTTCTGTCCTCAGATCAAAGGGAACACCCCTAACAAGGACGGGCCATCCCTCCCACCAGAGAGAAGAAACTGCTCCTTTCCAGCTCTCCAGAAAATGCACCGCTTCCTAACTCTAGAAAACGCCTGGCAGAAGAGGAGTCACAGGAGGGACTCCTCTCTGTGTGGGTGGTCCATCTAAACCTAGAAGCAACCCTCCGGGTCAGGACCTGGTCTGCCAGCTATCAGTGTTGACAGAAATTAAAACGTCCTACCTGGTATGAGCAATTCTTTCCTTCTCAGAGGTGGTGGTTAAATATCAGCGTTTATTTTTGGCCTGTCTGTAGGCAGAGATGGGACAGTTCCTGCATCTTATCCCCTGCCCCCTCCTCTCACCCCCACCTCAGGCCACCACACCTCGCCAGGCCCCTTTCCTGGCAGCCATTCCCTTGAACTAACGTTTCTCTCTCTGTGTTTCTCACCCAAGGAGATCCAACAGCCCACAAGGGAATAGGAACATCTGCATATGATCCTAGCATCAACGCACAGAGTTATTTTTGCCTTGTCTGGATCCTACTAACATGTGGGGGAAAAAACGACACTATTGGTGCCTGGTTTTGAGGCCCGGCAATGACCTGAATCAGCATCCTCGGCTCCGCGATCCTCTCATGCCATCTACTGGAAGAAGGTGGAAATGTCTCAAGCTCATTGCAAACGCCCATAAAGATTCAGAGCTGCACGTCGAATTTTTCAGGCATCACCCGAAACATCTGGAACACTTACAGGTGTGGCTTGTTTTTAAAGGAGATACATGAAAACTAAAATGACTGAATACCTACTGTGGTCGGCCATTCATATTTAACTGTACATATTTAACTGAACCAATATGTTAAAGCACTTGAGTTTTGGATTATTGAACATGGATTGGTGCTATTTAAGATTATTTCAGCAGCATAAACTTGTGTAGTAGTATAGCAGTTGGCACTCTCTATCCTGCCTCCAAAAACTATTGTAATTGTTGGTCTTTGAAAACCAGAACGTGCCAACTGGGAGAAGCTAAAGCCGTCTGTTTGTAAAAGCCCAGAGGCTCAGAAAGGGAACTTCGGCATACTTCAGAGTCACTTGGGGGCTTCAGGATCCCCACTAACTTGGCACATCCCAAACCCCAGATGCTCGGGGGTGGGACCCCAGCCTCAGTAGTTCTTAAAATTCTGCATGTGACATGAAGGTGATATTAGCAAAATGGAAGGCTAGGAGCTCCCCCTGCTCATCTCGCCATGAAAACAACAAACCAACTACAAGCCAATGAAAAAAGCTCAGGAAAACCTCTACACTACAGTGAAGAAGCATCAAAAACCCTGCAGAGCTCAAAACCTAAGGATGGCCCACAGACAGGTACAGGAAGCATTTCACCTGCACAGCCCCATCCTCAAGTCAAGAGCAGCTTGGTGTCAGGTGGGTCCCCCCAGAGGAACTTCATCCTGTGGGGAAAAGGGCATGAAGCCTCCCCAGCTGTGCCCCGGAGGTCTCCCACAGTTGACACCAGTACTGATCCCAGCTGGCAGAGCTGCCTGGCATCCCCACCACTGCATCCTCTCCCTAGAGCTGGCACTGTCACTGCAGTAAAACCTGCCCTCAGGGATCCCAGGTGCTCCTGTGCCTGTTCTCTGATCAGGCCCTCCAAGTGCCTCACCATAGACACGATGGGAGCTGACACTGCTCTGAGCTCTGCCCTAAGTCTCAGATCACAGATTTGTCCCACCCTTACTGAGGCAGCCTCTTCTGCCCTGAGACCCACCCCCAGGCCCCAGGTCATGGCTATGAACCATCAAGGCCACTACCTTGAGCCCCTCCCCAGGTTGAACATATGCAAATCAGTAATTCTGATACACATTAACAGAATGAAGGATAATAATCAAATGATCATTTCAACAGATGCAGAAAAGGCACTTGACAAAATTCAGCATCGTTCCATGGTAAAAACTCTTTTAACAAATTAGGCATAGAAGAAATGTTCCTCAGCACAATAAAAGCTATATATAACAAGCTCACAGCTACATCATACTCAATGGTGAAAAGTTAATAGCCTTTCCTCTAAGATCAGGAACAAGACAAGGATTTCCACTCTTGCTATTTCCATTCAACAGAGTACTGGAAGTCCTAGCCATAGGAATTAAGCAAGAAAAAAAAAATAAAAAAGTATTTACACCAGAAAGGAAGATGTAAAATTATCTTGGTTCACATATGGCATGACTTTAATACATAGAAAACCATAAAGACTCTACCAAAAATCTGTTAGAATAAATAAGTTCAGTAAATATGCAGAATATTAAGCCAACATACAGAAATCAGTTGTATTTCTATATACTAACAACAATATGAAAGACAAATTAAGAAAGCAATCCCATTTATAACAGCATTGAACACAGTAAAATATTCAGGAATAAATTTAACTATGGAAGTTAAAGTCCTGTACACTAAAAACCATAAGGCACTGATGGAAGGGACTGAAGAAAATACAAATGGAAAGACATTCCATGTTCATGGGTTGGGATTATTAATACTGTGAAAATGCCCATCCTACCCAAAGTGATCTACATTCAAAGCAATCCCTTCCAAAATTCTAATGGCATTTTTCACAGAAATAGAAAAGATCATCCTGAAATTTGTACAGAACCACAAAAGACCACAATAAGCAAAGCAATTCCAAGAAAGAAGAACAAAGTTGGAGGCAACCACTTCTTGATTTCAAGCTATATTACAAAGCTATAGTCATCAAAAGAGTATGGTACTAGCATAAAAACAGTCACACAGACCGGTGGAATGAAATAGACAGCTCAGACATAAACCCACATATACATGCTCTACTAATTTTTGACAAGAGCACCAAGAATACAAAACAGGGAAAGGAGAGCCTCTTCAACAATGGTGCTGGGAAAACTGAACATCCACATGCAAAAGAATGAAATTGGATCCCTATTTTATACCACTCATAACAATTAACCTGAAATGGATCAAAGACTTAAATGTAAACCTGAAACCATAAAATTCCTAGAGGGAAATACAGGGGCAAAGATCCTTGATGCAACAATTTCTTAGATAAGACATCAAAAGTATAGGCAACAAAAATGAAAATAAGGGGCGGAGCCAAGATGGCGGCGTGAGTAGAGCAGTGGAAATCTCCTCCCAAAAACACATAGAGCTATGAAAATATAACAAAGAAAAATCTTCCTAAAATAGAGACCACAGGACACAGGACAACATCCAGACCACATCCACACCTGCAAGAACCCAGCGCCTTGCGAAAGGGGTAAGATACAAGCCCCAGCCCGGCGGGACCCGAGCGCCCCTCCCCCCGGCTCCCGGCGGGTGGAAAGAAACCGGAGTGATTTTTTTCTTTGGCGAACGCTTTTTGGAAGCCTTAAAGGGACGGGCCCCCGTTGCTAGGGAGGCAGGGTGGCGGGACCGGTGAGCAGGTGCCTGGGAACGGCGCCTGAGGACAAAGAATATCCCGCGTTTCTCCCTGCGGGAACGGCGGACAGGTGCCTGAGACCGGTGCCTGAGGATGGAGGAAATCGCGCATTTTTCCCCTTTTTTTTTCTATTTTTGGCGAGCACTTTTTGGAAGCCTTAAAGGGAAAGGGACCCCAGTGCTAGGGAGGCAGGGTGGCGGGACTGGTGAGCGAGTGCCTGGGACCGGCGCCTGAGGACAAAGAATATCCCACGTTTTTCCCTGCGGGAACGGTGGGCGGGTGCCTGAGACCGGCACTTGAGGACAGAGGAAATCGCGCGTTTTTCCCCTTTTTTTTTTTTCCTCTTTACTGCGAGTACTTTTTGGAAGCCTAAAAGGGACAGGGACCCCGGTGCTAGGGAGGCAGGGCGGCGGGACTAGTGAGCGGGTGCCTGGGACCGGCACCTGAGGACAAAGAATATCCCGCGTTTTTCCCTGTGGGACCGGTGGGTGGGTGCCTGAGACCGGCACCTGAGGACGGAAGAAATCGCGCGTTTTTCCCCTTTTTTTCTCTCTTTTTGGCGAGTGCTTTTTGGAAGCCTTAAAGGGACAGGGACCCCGATGCTAGGGAGGCAGGGCGGCGGGACTGGTGAGCGGGTGCGTGGGACCAGTGCCTGAGGACAAAGAATATCGAGCATTCCTTCCCTGCGGGACTGGTGGGTGGGTGCTTTTTGGAAGCCTTGAAAGGACAGGGACCCTGGTGCTAGGGAGACAGGGCAGCAGGACCAGTGAGCGGGTGCCTGGGACCATCACCTGAGGACAAAAAAAAAAAAAAATCGCTTGTTTTTTCCTTTTTTTTTTTTTCTTTCTTTCTGTTCCCTCTCTCATTGTTGCTGTTGTTGTTTTGGTTTGGAGAGTGCTTTTTGGAAGTCTTAAAGGGGCAGGACAGGTCACTTAGACCAGAGGCAGGGAATCTGGGGATCTCTGGGCACTCTAACCCCCTGGGCCGCAGGGAGCACAGAGGCCCCTTACGGAGATAAATAGCCTCCTGGCCACTCCCCGTCCAACGGGGCTCCACCATTTGGAGGAACAGCCCCAGCCAGGCCAAGCCCACA
The DNA here is from genome assembly GCF_040802235.1 of Manis javanica. NCBI lineage: Eukaryota > Metazoa > Chordata > Mammalia > Pholidota > Manidae > Manis > Manis javanica. The sequence continues at coordinate 48,390,585 of NC_133158.1, read as the reverse complement.
GCAACAGCGGAGATAAACTCCAAAGCAACTGGGCAGGAAGCAGAAGTCCTGTCTGCGCACAGCTGCCCAGCACAAGCAACTAGAGGTCGCTATTCTCCCAGGAAAAGGCTACAAACCAACAAGAAGGGAAGCTCTTCCAGCGGTCACTTGTACCAGCTCTGCAAACTATCTCTACCACCATGAAAAGGCAAAACTACAGGCAGACAAAGATCACAGAGACAACACCTGAGAAGGAGACAGACCTAACTAGTCCTCCTGAAAAAGAATTCAAAATAAAAATCATGAACATGCTGACAGAGATGCAGAGAAAAATGCAAGAGCAATGGGATGAGATGCAGAGAAAAATGCAAGAGCAGTGGCATGAGATGCAGAGAAAAATGCAAGAGCAGTGGGATGAAGTCCGGAAGGAGATCACAGATGTCAGGAAAGAGATCACAGAAGTGAAACAATCCCTGGAAGGATTTATAAGCAGAATGGATAAGATGCAAGAGGCCATTGAAGGAATAGAAGCCAGAGAACAGGAACGTATAGAAGCTGACATAGAGAGAGATAAAAGGATCTCCAGGAATGAAACAACACTAAGAGAAATATGTGACCAATACAAAAGGAAAAACATTCGTATTATAGGGATACCAGAAGAGGAAGAAAGAGGAAAAGGGATAGAAAGTGTCTTTGAAGAAATAATTGCTGAAAACTTCCCCAAACTGGGGGAGGAAATAATCGAACAGACCATGGAATTACACAGAACCTCCAACAGAAAGGATCCAAGGAGGACACCACCAAGACACATAGTAATTAAAATGGCGAGGATCAAGGACAAGGAAAGAGTTTTAAAGGCAGCTAGAGAGAAAAAGTTCACCTATAAAGGAAAACCAATCAGGCTAACATCAGACTTCTCAACAGAAACCCTACAGGCCAGAAGAGAATGGCATGATATACTTAATGCAATGAAACAGAAGGGCCTTGAACCAAGGATACTGTATCCAGCACGACTATCATTTAAATATGATGGTGGGATCAAACAATTCCCAGACAAGCAAAAACTGAGGGAATTTCTTCCCACAAACCACCTCTACAGGGCATCCTACAGGGACTGCTCTAGATGGGAGCACCCCTAAAAAGAGCACAGAACAAAACACACAACATATGAAGAATGGAGGAGGAGGAATAAGAAGGGAGAGAAGAAAAGAATCTCCAGACAGTGTATATAACAGCTCAATAAGCGAGCTAAGTTAGGCAGTAAGATACTAAAGAAGCTAACCTTGAACCTTCGGTAACCACGAATCTAAAGCCGGCAATGGCAATAAGTACATATCTCTCAATAGTCACCCTAAATGTAAATGGACTTAATGCACCAATCAAAAGACACAGAGTAATAGAATGCATAAAAAAGCAAGACCCATCTATATGCTGCTTACAAGAAACTCACCTTAAACCCAAAGATAAGCATAGACTAAAAGTCAAGGGATGGAAAAACATATTTCAGGCAAACAACAGTGAGAAGAAAGCAGGGGTTGAAGTACTAATATCAAACAAAATAGACTTCAAAACAAAGAAAGGAACAAGAGATAAAGAAGGCCACTACATAATGATAAAGGGCTCAGTCCAACAAGAGGATATAACCATTCTAAATATATATGCACCCAATACAGGAGCACCAGCATATGTGAAGCAAATACTAACAGAATTAAAGAGGGAAATAGACTGCAATGCATTCATTGTAGGAGACTTCAACACACCACTCACCCCAAAGGATAGATCCACCGGGCAGAAAATAAGTAAAGACACACAGGCACTGAACAACACACTAGAACAGATGGACCTAATAGACATCTATAGAACTCTACATCCAAAAGCAACAGGATATACATTCTTCTCAAGTGCACATGGAACATTCTCCAGAATAGACCACATACTAGCTCACAAAAAGAGCCTCAGTAAATTCCAAAATATTGAAATTCTACCAACCAATTTTTCAGACCACAAAGGTATGAAAGTAGAAATAAATTCTACAAAGAAAACAAAAAGGCTCACAAACACATAGAGGCTTAACAACATGCTACTAAATAATCAATGGATCAATGAACAAATCAAAATAGAGATCAAGGAATATATAGAAACAAATGACAAAAACAACACTAAGCCCCAACCTCTGTGGGATGCAGCGAAAGCAGTCTTAAGAGGAAAGTATATAGCAATCCAGGCACACTTGAAGAAGGAAGAACAATCCCAAATGAATAGTCTAACATCACAATTATTAAAACTGGAAAAAGAAGAACAAAGGAGGCCTAAAGTCAGCAGAAGGAGGGACATAATAAAGATCAGAGAAGAAATAAACAAAATTGAGAAGAATAAAACAATAGCAAAAATCAATGAAACCAAGAGCTGGTTCTTTGAGAAAATAAACAAAATAGATAAGCCTCTAGCCCAACTTATTAAGAGAAAAAGAGAGTCAACACAAATCAACATAATCAGAAATGAGAATGGAAAAATCACGACAGACTCCACAGAAATACAAAGAATTATTAAAGACTACTATGAAAACCTATATGCCAACAAGCTGGAAAACCTAGAAGAAATGGACAACTTCTTAGAAAAATACAACCTCCCAAGACTGACCAAGGAAGAAACACAAAAGTTAAACAAACCAATTACGAGCAAAGAAATTGAAACAGTAATCAAAAAACTACCCAAGAATAAAACCCCGGGGCCGGACGGATTTACCTCGGAATTTTTTCAGACACACAGAGAAGACATAATACCCATTCTCCTTAAAGTGTTCCACAAAATAGAAGAAGAGGGAATACTCCCAAACTCATTCTATGAGGCCAACATCACCCTAATACCAAAACCAGGCAAAGACCCCACCAAAAAAGAAAACTACAGACCAATATCCCTGATGAATGTAGATGCAAAAATACTCAATAAAATACTAGCAAACAGAATTCAACAGTATATCAAAAGGATCATACACCATGACCAAGTGGGGTTCATCCCAGGGATGCAAGGATGGTACAACATTTGAAAATCCGTCAACATCATCCACCACATCAACAAAAAGAAAGACAAAAACCACATGATCATCTCCATAGATGCTGAAAAAGCATTTGACAAAATTCAACATCCATTCATGATAAAAACTCTCAGCAAAATGGGAATAGAAGGCAAGTACCTCAACATAATAAAGGCCATATATGATAAACCCACAGCCAGCATTATACTGAACAGCGAGAAGCTGAAAGCATTTCCACTGAGATCGGGAACCAGACAGGGATGCCCACTCTCCCCACTGTTATTTAACATAGTACTGGAGGTCCTAGCCACGGCAATCAGACAAAACAAAGAAATACAAGGAATCCAGATTGGTAAAGAAGAAGTTAAACTGTCACTATTTGCAGATGATATGATACTGCACATAAAAAACCCTAAAGACTCCACTCCAAAACTACTAGAACTGATATCGGAATACAGCAAAGTTGCAGGATACAAAATTAACACACAGAAATCTGTAGCTTTCCTATACACTAACAACGAATCAATAGAAAGAGAAATCAGGAAAACAATTCCATTCACCATTGCATCAAAAAGAATAAAATACCTAGGAATAAACCTAAACAAAGAAGTGAAAGACTTATACTCTGAAAACTACAAGTCACTCTTAAGAGAAATTAAAGGGGACACTAATAAATGGAAACTCATCCCATGCTCATGGCTAGGAAGAATTAATATCGTCAAAATGGCCATCCTGCCCAAAGCAATATACAGATTTGATGCAATCCCTCTCAAATTACCAGCAACATTCTTCAATGAATTGGAACAAATAATTCAAAAATTCATATGGAAACACCAAAGACCCCGAATAGCCAAAGCAATCCTGAAAAAGAAGAATAAAGTAGGGGGGATCTCACTCCCCAACTTCAAGCTCTACTACAAAGCCATAGTAATCAAGACAATTTGGTACTGGCACAAGAACAGAGCCACAGACCAGTGGAACAGATTAGAGACCCCAGAAATTAACCCAAACATATATGGTCAATTAATATTTGATAAAGGAGCCATGGACATACAATGGCAAAATGACAGTCTCTTCAACAGATGGTGCTGGCAAAACTGGACAGCTACATGTAGGAGAATGAAACTGGACCATTGTCTAACCCCATATACAAAGGTAAACTCAAAATGGATCAAAGACCTGAATGTAAGGCATGAAACCATTAAACTCTTGGAAAAAAACATAGGCAAAAACCTCTTAGACATAAACATGAGTGATCTCTTCTTGAACATATCTCCCCGGGCAAGGAAAACAACAGCAAAAATGAGCAAGTGGGACTACATTAAGCTGAAAAGCTTCTGTACAGCGAAAGACACCATCAATAGAACAAAAAGGAACCCTACAGTATGGGAGAATATATTTGAAAATGACAGATCCGATAAAGGCTTGACGTCCAGAATATATAAAGAGCTCACACGCCTCAACAAACAAAAAACAAATAACCCAATTAAAAAATGGGCAGAGGAACTGAAGAGACAGTTCTCCAAAAAAGAAATGCAGATGGCCAAGAGACACATGAAAAGATGCTCCACATCGCTAATTATCAGAGAAATGCAAATTAAAACTACAATGAGGTATCACCTCACACCAGTAAGGATAGCTGCCATCCAAAAGACAAACAACAACAAATGTTGGCGAGGCTGTGGAGAAAGGGGAACCCTCCTACACTGCTGGTGGGAATGTAAATTAGTTCAACCATTGTGGAAAGCAGTATGGAGGTGCATCAAAATGCTCAAAACAGACCTACCATTTGACCCAGGAATTCCACTCCTAGGAATTTACCCTAAGAACGCAGCAATCAAGTTTGAGAAAGACAGATGCACCCCTATGTTTATCGCAGCACTATTTACAATAGCCAAGAATTGGAAGCAACCTAAATGTCCATCGGTAGATGAATGGATAAAGAAGATGTGGTACATATACACAATGGAATACTACTCAGCCATAAGAAGTGGAAAAATCCAACCATTTGCAGCAACATGGATGGAGCTGGAGAGTATTATGCTCAGTGAAATAAGCCAAGCGGAGAAAGAGAAATACCAAATGATTTCACTCATCTGAGGAGTATAGGAACAAAGGAAAAACTGAAGGAACAAAACAGCAGTAGAATTACAGAACCCAAAAATGGACTAACAGGTACCAAAGGGAAAGGAACTGGGGAGGATGGGTGGGCAGGGAGGGATAAGGGGGGGGGAAGAAGAAGGGGGATATTAAGATTAGCATGCATGGGGGGGGAGGGAGAAAGGGGAGGGTGGGCTGCACAACACAGAGAGGACAAGTAGTGACTCTACAACATTTTGCTAAGCTGATGGACAGTAACCGTAATGTGGTTGTTAGGGGGGACCTGATATAGGGGAGAGCATAGTAAACATAGTATTCTTCATGTAAGTGTAGATTAAAGATTAAAAAAAAAAAAAAAGAAAAGAAAAGGGGGATTACTCCTTGATAGGATAAAACTATTGGTAAATCAAAGATCAACGCATGCTTTAAATATCCTTAATGTTGATCACTTAAAGGGTGTCAGATGATCAGCTATGGAGGTACTCTTTTCTGATAATATTCCTTTCTCTTAATTAAAAAAAAAAAAAAAAAAGCAGTTACTGTGTGCTGACCTCCAATGAGTTCTGCACAGTGGTATAGAGGGCATGTCAAAGTGTGGGCAAAGGGTCTGTTTGTTTCTACGCAGAAGATCAAGGCCTAGCTTGGATACCCAGAAAATGAACTAAGATACGATAGGAGGAGCTTCCGGCATCAGCACTCTCTGGAGGACTTGTGCCGGGGGATGATCATCAAAAAGCCTCCACAGGGATCCGGACGATGCTGCGGTTGTGGCTGCATCCAGCCCACCGTCTCCTGGACTTGCCATAAGAATGAGGAGGGAGATGTCTAGGCTGGCATGTGCATACAGTGAGACAACGAATTTGACCGGATCTGTACTGTTGGAACTCAACCAGGAGTTGGGAGGGGTGCAAGTTGTAGCACTCCAAAATCTCATGACTATAGACTATCTATGGTTAAAAGAACATATGGGATGTGAACAGATCCCAGAAATGGGCTGCTTTAATTTGTCTTAGGGTTCAAGTACAGTTGGACAATATCCATCATATCATAGATAAATTTTCACAAATGCCTAGGGTGCCTAAATGGTTTTCTTGGCTTCACTGGAGATGGATGGTAATTATAGATTTGCTTTGTTTATGTCACCGTATTCCTATTATGTTAATATATGTGTGCAAATTAGTTAGTAGTTTAAAACCTATACATACTTAAGGTACTATACAAGAAGATATGTCAAAGAAATAATCAATCCTCCCAAGTTTCCTTCATATGCTACATCTATAGCTTTTCTTCTTCCTTCCTAATTACAACCCTTAAATAGAATTCGTGCCTCATATCGAATTTACCGAGTATCATAATTCCTCCAGGTGGTAAAGATACCTCGAGACAAGTGCTGGGCATAGAAGCCACAGGGCATAAATCTGCAAAGAAGTAAAAAGCTAACCTTTGCAAACAATATGGCTTCTCTCTCACTTACCAACTTTACATTTCCCTGTATAGCCCCGGAAGATGACTGGTTAGCCAGAGACGGGTAAGATTCCTCAAGGGAGGAACAACCTAAGACAGGCACAGTCGCAGGGGGGCCATCAGGTGAGAATTTGGGGATCAACAGAGGTGAGGCTCAGAACCTCACCCCCCCTTCTTTGAGAGAAATCTTCTGCATCCGTGGATGTCTTGATGCCCTTGTCTAGCCTGGATTAATACTTAGTCCATAGGCACACACCTGATCATCTGATCATCTACATTTGCCTTCTTACAGCACTAAACTATGTTTTCTACCTTTATCTTGCATCTACCTACCACTTCAGCATTTTATTAAAAATAAAAATAATAATAATAATAGGAGAAATGTGGGATCAACATATAAATCAAGTACAAAAATCAAACGAATATTCATATTTGACCTGATTGTTTATAGGTCATATTGCATGATCAAAACCGAAAATTTCTGTGATGACTGCCCTTGTACTGTTCACCATGTAAGAATTTATTCACTATGTAAGAATTCGTTCACCATGTAAGAACTTGTTCGTTATGCTTCAGAAGATTGGAGACTGACGAGAATTAGGCTTGAGATGGATTAATGATTGTACATTGAGCGTTGACCCCCCTATACTGAATTTTATTGTTGTTAACAACCATTTGATCAATAAATATGAGAGATGCCCTCTCAAAAAAAAAAAAAAAAATGAAAATAAATATGTGAGACAGCATCAAACTAAAGAGCTTCTACACAACAAAGGAAACAATAAACTGAAAACAACAACCTACAGGATAGAAGAAAAATTTGCAAGTCATATGACTGGGAAGGGGTTTCTCTCCAAAATATCCAGAGTATTCACATAACTCAATAGCCAAAAAGCAAATAATCCGATTTTTTAAAAGGCAAAGGACCTGAACATTTTTCCTAAGAGGACATACAAAAGGCATATGAAAAAGTATTCAACATCACAAATCATCAGGGAAATACAAACCAAAATCACAATTAGACATCGCCTCACACCTATTAGGATGGCTATTATCAAAAAGATAAGAGATAAGAAAGGTTGGTGAGGATATGCAGAAAAGGGAATCTGATACACAATCAGTGGGAATGTACACTGATATGGTCATTATGGAAAACAGTATGGAGATTCCTCAGGAAATTAAAAATTGAATTACCCTATGATCCAGTAACTCCAGTCCTGGTTATAAATCCAAAGGAATTGAAATCAGTATCTTGAAAAGATATCTGCACAGCCTTGTTTACTGTAGCATTATTCACAACAGCCAAGATAGGGAAACAACCTAAAATGTCCTTCAACAGGCAAATGGATAAAGAAAATGTGGTACATATATACCATGGAATATTATTCAGCCATAAAAAAGAAGCAAATGTTGCCATTTATGAGAACATGGATGAATCTGAAGGGCATTATGCTAAGTGAAATAAGCCAGACTGAGAAAAACAAATACTGTATGATATCAATTTTACGTGGAATCTGGGGGGGAAAAAATGGCTTCATGGAAACAGAAGACAGAATGGTGGTTGCCAGGGAATGGAGGGAGAGGAAAATGGAGTGAAGTAGGTCAAGGGTACAAATTTTCACTTAAAAGAAGAGTAAGTTCTGAGTATATAATGTACAGCATGGTGACTAGTTAATAATACAGTTTTGTATACTCAAAAATTGCTGACAGTAAATCTTAGACATACCCACCAAAAACTAAAATTTAAAACCAGTTAACTATGTTAAATATGTGAGTTGATAGATGTGTTCATTATCTTGATCTTGGTAATCATCCTATAATGTGCTTGTATATCAAATCATCACATTGTGCACTTTAAATATGTACAATTGTATTTGTGAATTACGATTCCCATGAACAGCTAAAGCTACCCACTGCCACCACTCTGAGGCTTAGGAGGCCAATTTATTCAGTATAATAAGTCCCAGCAAAACAGGAAGCAAAGATTGAAGCTGCCTGCCTCAAACACACTCTTAGACTTAACCGGCTTCCTCAGTGGCATCCTGAATCCCTTTATCACAAATAGTTGAGTCTCCCTTTGTGACAAGGGCAAAGTCAGAAGTGGAATCACTTGCTGCCCTAATAATTGCCAGGTGGACCTTGCAGTCCTGGTCTTGCCTTATCCGAGGTAGCAGAAGCCTTTCCAGCTGCGCAACGGGACAGGGACTCTTGGAAACGGCAGGCGAGCCCCCACCTGGGACAAGTTCCCCTGCGACGGGAGGGGGCTGCCTGCGGGACTGCCTTCTCACCCTCTAATAACACCGAGTGCCCTTTGTGGGATGTGGGGCATCACAGTGACAGGGAGAGGCCTGTAAAACTGAAATGTGCCCAGAAAAGGTGAAGCTGCAGGGCGAGGGCTCAGCCCACAGGGACTTCTGGGCAGGCAACTCAGCTCGGCCTGCTTCCTTGCTGCCAGCCTGCACAATGAGGTCAGTGAGGTGGCCCATTATTACACAGAACAACACACTGTACGGTGCTCTGTCCCCATCCTGTACCCTAGGCTGCCCATCTTTGGGGCAGAAACAGGCGTAAGTGACAACTAACAGACGAATTCAGATTCTCTTGGATTCAAATCCCAACAAGATAATGTGGGTCAAGTTGCCTGTACCCTGTGTACCTCAGCTTCTTCTTCTCTCGCCAAAGGTCTAAGAGCTGCCCGTAGAGCCAAGGGGAAATGGGATGGGAAAGTCACAGAAGCACAGCAGGCCAGGCGCGGGGAAGGCCTGGGCTCCTGCAGTGCCTCCTCCACCTCCTCTCAGGCTGAAGGCTCGCTTCCCCTCCCCGCACCATGGCCTTGCTTCCGCTCTCTACAAGAATTCATCTCTACTTTGTGGAGTTCATGGGAGAGAGCCTGGATCTTACCATCTGGATGGAGAGGGCAGGAGAGTGGCAAGTCCACCAGAATCATCAAGAAAACACAGGTTGTCCATGGCTCAGAGCAAGCTTCTCAATGCTATGGGGCACCAACCACAACACGAGGGGCCAGCGGGTTCATCTTGAGCACCTCCTCCTGCCAATCCTGATGCCACACAATAAGAGTCTGCCTAAAGCTTCACATTGAGCCCACGAAATGACCAAACTAAAACCGTGGGGACCAGCACCTCAAAGCAGGGGCACAAGCCTGTGTTGGAATAGATCAGTGGTTCACAAATTTAGCAGGTGCTGAACTCACTAGGGCTCATCAGAAATATACATCCCTGGACTTCTGCCCAGAGACTCTAATTCAGTGGGTTTGGGATGGGCTCATGCAACCTGGCTGTCTCTGGTGCCAGGTTAGGGAACCACATTTTGACAAACGAGCTCTTAACAAAGGCTCCAACCACCCAGAGCAAAGGTGGTCTCATGCCCCCATGGGTCATCTAGTACCTGTGGCCACACTACTTCGCTTCCCCAAGCCCATTTCCTCTTCTGCACTATGGGACTAGTAACACCCACCCTCTAGGAAATGGCTGTCATTTCTGAAGGCAGGTTCCCGGGGCCGCACGTCTGTTCTCGCACATATTTTGAGGAGTCTCTTTGCTTATCACAAGTGTGTGTCAGGAGGGAGAGCACTTATGCAGGCAGGACTGCAGCATCAGAGCCCTCGAAATCTTCTCCCGAGGTTGACGAGCCCAGCCACACTGGGAATTTACACAGGCCTAATTGGGTGAGACCAGATACCTGCTACCTAACCCCGCATGCACCTTTCATGGTCTCTGGCATATGAATACTAGGTGCATGGGGTCTGGGGGACGGCCAGGTTTGAATCCCAGCTCTGCCACTTGGCAGTGTGTGACCTCAGCAATAATTTTACCTTTTTGGACTTTTGTTTCCACATTTACAAAATCAGGAAAACATTACCTCAACAGATCAGCATATGGATTAAACAAGGAGATAAGTGTAATACATGGGACAGAGGGCCTAACACTGCCAGGGCCTTATCACCATCAGATTGACAAACTCCAGACAGGCTTGTGAAAAAGCATCAGCTGAAAGTGAGAAGTGTAGTTCTCACCCAGTCGGCACTAACCTTACTTTTCAAAAAACAGCTTTATCAGAATTTAACTCACAGGCCATACAATGCCCCCATTTAAAGCGTACAATTCAGTGGGTTTTGGTATATCAACAGAATTGTGTAACCAGTACCAGAATAAATTCTAGAATGTTTCATTCTCCCCGAGAGACCCTGTACTCCTTAGCCATCACCCTCGAGTCCCCAGCACCCCACCCCACTGCAACCACTCTTCTGCTTTCCATCTCTATACATTTGCCTATTCTGGACATTTCACATTTCATTCAAATTAAATTATATGTGTCTTTTTCGCCTGGCTTCCTTCATGGAGCATCATGCTTTTAAGGTTCACCCACATTATAGCGTGTCAGGGCTTTGTTCCTTTCTAGGGCTGAGTAACATTCCGTCGTATGGAGAGCCCACGTTCTGTTTATCCATTCATCTACTGAGGGACAGCTGGGTTGGGGGCTGTTGCAAATATGCTGCTATGCACATTCATGTCCATGTTTTCATGTGGACATGTTTTCGATTCTCTTGGATGCATACCTAGGAGAGGAACTGCTGGGTCATAAGATAACTCTGCGTTTAACCTTTTAAGGAACTGGCAGACTTTTCCAAAGCAGCTGCACAATTTTACTTTCCCACCCGCAGTGTGTATGGCTCCCAGTATCTCCACATCCTTGATAATACTAGTTATTGTCCATCTTTTTTATTATAGCTGTCCTCATGGGTGTGAAGTAGTAACCCTACATTTTTATTAAATTCTGCTATATTTCTGTGGGCAGTTTTTAAAATTTTATTCACAGCTTAATGTTACAACTACATGGAATAGAAGGAAATTAAACAAGAAAACATCCGCTCAAGGGAAGGCTGCAACACAGTAATAAAGACAGAGAGATGCCCTTGGGAAGGTGAGCAGAAACAGCACTGGGGAGCGCAGACGGCTTTGTTGTATATGGTACAGTGACGCCACAGTGTGCGGTGCGCTGCACGGCCCCACGCGGGATGTTGGGAGGGCTGAAGAAAAGGGCATTAGGCCTACTTCTTTCCTCCTAATGTTTTGTTCCCTTTACTTCACACACGACTTAATCAATCTGTAGAAAAAAGCTCTTTCCTCAGAGAACTGACGTGATGGCATTCCCGACAGAGCTCTATATTCAAATGTCAGCTGACAAATCAACATGCGCTTCATTAGACCTTCCTCCATGGCAAAAAACCGACTGCCCAACATTACACAGAGTGTAGTTGCTGCTGCCAAGGGAAGGGCTACAAATAAATTCCCTAATTCTGTACCTCAGTGACCTCCAAGGCCCTTCAGGAAAGCCACCTCATAGCATTATAGCTCTGATTTCCTGAAAGATCACCAGTCTCCACTTTCAGGCAGAAGCACGGCAAGTGCCCTAGTCTGAGAAGGGTCTCTTCTGTGTCAGCCTGAAAGACATGAGGAATGCCTCGAGTGTCAACTCCTGGCATCTCTTCCCTCAGGCAAGTCAGCAGCAGGAGGTTCACCACCAACAACTCCACAACAAGACACCAGCTGGGGTGGGTATACTAGGAACTCAGGCAGGCCTAAGGCACTAGCCAAGAGAAAACCAAAAAAAGAAAAGAGTTGGTGAAGAGGAACGGGTGATGTATTCGAGAAGGAACTAGCGCCCCTGGGACGGGCAGCGCAGGCACCCCTCCCTGGATGGCAGACGGGTGTTGCTGGCCCTCACCGTAGTTTTGCAAGGACAGGCCAAGGGAGGCAGTGTGTGGCCTGTAAACAGTGGTCTACCCTGTGACACAGGCTGCCCCACAGGAGCCGCAGATTTCTTGCAAGAAGTCTGACTGCACATATACACCAAGTAGTGTCTACAAACTGAAATTCATGTTCTACTGCTTCTCAAATAATCAAAATCTGTTGTGGATGCTGAAACAGTTCTCATTCGTAAACATCTGAGTAGTTGCTTTTTGCCATTGTCTCTTTGTTCTCATCACTGGACAACTAAAGCACCTTTACCCTGCCGGGCTGCAAAGTTCTTCAGGTTAAGGGGGCTTTATTTTTAAAAGGGACAAAGCACCTACAAATAGGAATTTACATATTTAGTTCCTAAATGTCCACTAATAGTGAACAGGAGTTACTACCCATGACCTGTCTTTGTAAATAGTTTCACTGGAAAACAACCATCTCATTTGTTCACATATTGTCTATGGCTGCTGCACAGTGTAGTTGGGACGGACCATAAGGCTCAGAAAGCTTAAAATAGTACTACCTGGCCCTTTAAAGTTTGCAGACCCCTGGGATAGCATACCATGAAACATACTACAGCCATTTAAAATGAAGTTAACACCAACTATATACATGAACATGAAAAGATGTTCAAGATACAATCATGAAAATGTTTTATTTCCAACTCTGCCTGCATTCAGAGACAAGCGGCCTCATTCTCTTGTATTTGGTGTGCTCTACAAAGAGAGGAATTTGAGTTTTGGGGAAGGATGGAAACCTGGCAGGGAAATCCGGAGGACACTGGACTTTGGCAAAGTCTGACTGGGACAGCCTCTGCAGTGTGGCCAGGACTAGCAGGCCCCAGTCCAACCCCACCTCTGAGAGTCCTGGCTGTCCCTACAAGGCCTCAACCCCTGGGACCAAAGACAGTGGAGAGTTGTGAAGGGAAAGCCACCCTTGTTCTGAAAAGGATAAAAAAACGTAAGACTAAGTAAGGATAGAGGTCAAAATATGACTGAGGCTTTAGGTCAGTACACCTAAAGTGAACCCCAGAATCAAGTCACCATCCCCTTGAGGCACAGCTGTGCTGGACACGGCCAGGATGCCCCAGGGGGGAGGCCTGCCCAGGGAAGAGCACAGGAGCAAGGCTGGAGAACTGCACAGTGAGCCCAGGCCTTCTCCCCACATAGATGGGTAAGCTCTGCCTCAGGGTGCAAGAGGTCAGCAGCACTCCCTCCTCCTGGGAGCCCCAAGTGTCCCCCAGAAGGTTCCACCAACAGCTACCTACCTCAATACATGCACATGAGGAAGGACTCGTAGGCTAAGCAGCTGTGCCACAGAGCAGAGGCAGCCCCTCGCTTTCAAAGACCCTCTTCTCCCCAAGGACAAGCCGTGCTGCACTGGCACCCACCTGCCACCTTCGTAAGGAAGGAGACCCGCAGGGGGAGCCAGGCCCAGGCTGCTGAAAGAGACAAGAAAAAAAGAAGGCTGCTGTCTGCTGGGGCTCCCACTATGTTTTCAACTGAGACTTCAACTGCACAGAGGGAGAATGATGCCACCCCCTCCATCTCCACCGCAAACTTGGCAGCGAAGTCTACAGTGCTCACGGACCCTCGGGGAGGAGAGCTCAGGGAAGCACACCTGCGTGTGTTCGTGACAGCTGAGGCTGAGAATGGAAAGGACAGGCACGTCCACGTTACCCATACCCCCAGGTAAATTCTGGACACAAACCCACCAAAACTATGGACAGCGGTCCCTCTGAGGGCAGAGTGAATGGGTATTTTCTCTCCACTGCATACTACATGTCCTCTGGGACAACTCTGTCACCTCTTTATTTGTAAAATAGGGTAACTGTGAGGCCTAACTCACTGTACATAAAGGCCTCAGGGCAGCACCTCCCAACCAGTGTGACTGTTGTTTTGTCATGTTATTGTCTTATGGTTTGATACTGGTCAGTTTTTACAAGCAGAACACATTTGTTTCTGTGCTTTAATACCTGCCCTGACCCCTCACAGCTGTTCTGAAAGCATGAAAATGTTGTGGAAAGTCTAAGTCCAGAGCCAAGATCCACAAAGTACAACTCGGAGCATATTTCATATAAAAACCAATCTCAGAGGAAGTCAATAGCCTAAATGCTTTTATTTTTAAAAAGAAAAAGGCAGTAACTCTTAATTCAAAATGGCCAACAGGGCACAAAAACTTACCTCCTATTCCTCCCAATACCCCACTGAAATGTCAGAAAAGCAGCAGAACCAAAGAGTTAAACACCCACCATGAAGAGAATAGTAAAGGGACACAGCCTGACAAGAGGTTTAAACATTCTGGAAAATTGCAAACAGAGGGAAGACTGCCTGCGCAGGCTCCACGCTACTTCTTTGTTCAACAAGGACAGTCAATACTGGACCCAACATCCGACTGATTCCCTGGTTCTCAGAAAGCACTGAAGCGGACAGGGGAGGGTGGTATCACCAGGGGCCTCTGCCTGACAGGTGTCAATTCCTCAGCCCTGCCCCTGGCTTGAGGGCTGGAGGGCAGAGGAGCCACCACTCCAGCCCTACAGTCTCACTTCCAGATCAGCAACTGAAGTGATCTGCTCAAGCTCAGAGCCGCTGGGGATGAAGCCCACTGGGACCCAGGACAGCCACCCACCCACAATGCAACCCTAAGCCCGACGGTATCAAAGTATAACACAAACACAATTTCTTGCCCTTCGACGGCTGCCGCATCAGAGGAGAAGCAGGATACCCAGAGGAAGACCACAATTCAGCCAGAGCCACTCCTGGCTCCCTCACAGCCTCCCTCTCGTTACAGTTCTGTGCCTGCCTTGTACGTCACCCTTGAAGACTGTGGTTGATTTGGGAAGTGTGAGTTGTGCCATTAGGATGACATATTCATCCCCACTTAAGATCCCAGAAGCCCAGAACCTGCTCCACCCCCTGCACACATTCCTTAATGTCCCAGAAACAACCACAATTCCATCCCACAAAGAAAAGCAAAGGCATAGGACTAAGTATATAATTGTTTAATAGAAACCATTCGCTTTATATCAGTCTATATAAAATAAACGTTTTAAAATGTTTAAAATATTTTTAAATGTTTAAGAAACCACACCCACCATAAGAAGTGATCTAATGCACTTGAGTGAAATTATGCAGAAGGTGTTTGTAAGTTGTTTAGAATCTCAGCAGAAGCCTGGAGAATATTCAGTTCTTCTGTCCACAATGCTTCTACCAAAGTTAGTTGTTTTATCAATGCCACTTGTTGATCTTTCATATGAGAAACCTGGAAGTTATTTAAAAATTTTTATTATAGTTAGATATACATAAAATGCACCATTTGGCCACTTTTAAATGTACAATTCAGTAGCATTAAATATTCACTATGCTACATAACCATCCCCACCATCCATCTCAAGAACTTTTTCATCATCCCAAATGGAAATTCCATCCCCATTAACATTAACTCCCCATTTCACCATCCCCCAAGTCCTGGTAACTTCTACGCTACTTTCCCTCTCTGAATCTGCCAGTTCTAAGTATCTCACATAAGTGAAATCATACAATATTTGGATTTTTTGTGTTCTGGTTTATTTCCCATAGCATTCACTTCAAGATTCATTAAAATCAGTTTTTAATGCCTGTTAAGGTTTTCATTCAAACAAGCTGATTTCTCATTTAAACATTTACCAAATAAAACATAAAAAGGAAAGAGTACTTGAAAATCTATTACCAAGAATTCATGTAATAATTTTACCCATTAAAGATTTTTACACATTAAATGTGTTTAATTTTACCTATTAAGTGTTAACAGTCAAAAAAAAAACCCAGAGATTATATCAATGTTCACCTATTTAAGGCATTTTGCAATGTCCTAATAAGGTGTACTGTTCCAATCCAACAAGAACAAAGTATTTCTTAAACACTTCTTTAAGAAAGGGACGTAATATTCTAGAAGCATACCTTTTGAAGCGTAGCTTTAGTTTCCTCTATGAAATAATGGCATATTTTCTGGGCTATGTCCAAACCTGTCTTCTCATTTTTATCTGAAATTATTTCCCCAAGAAGCACTTTTTTCCAGCATGTACTAGAACCAAAATATTCAGTCAGATTTCAGCAGGCTCTCAAAAAATAAAGAAGGCTTTTACACTTTGACACAACCCAAACTCTTCTCCTGTTTCTCCAGAAGCATAAGCCGATTCCCTTAGAGCTCCCACATGAAGCACACAGATGTATAAGAATGAAAAAGAACAACTGAGAATAAGAAATAAAGGCACTGGCGCTCTCTGCAGGCAGGGACTGAATTAGTATCATCACAATCCTGTGTCTGGCACTTGAGTAAGTAGATTCACATCTACCAGCCACAGGAACAGAGCAACTGAACAGGGAGGTGAATCCATAGCTGACAGGCTAAGGACTAAGGGCAAATGTGGCAGTTTTCCTTCTCTTAGAGTACAGTCTTAAAAAATTGCAAGCTAAACAGAACACTTTTCACAAGTAAAATGCTCTAGAGATGGGAGGAGGAATCTACAGTGAAGTCTTTCTCCACATACATGTCATTCCCGTTTTATACTAACAAAGTCTGTAGGAAATGGGGTTCAGGGGTGAGTGCAGGCAGAAGAGTATTAAGTGGAGGGTAGTGTGGTCAGGGTAGGCACAACGGAGCCACAGCAAGATGCCGAACCAGAAGGTGCCAGTCAAACCTATATTCTAGGAAGAAGTATTAGCCAAGAAGAAAGAGGGTGAGGAACAGAGCTGGGTGCAAGAATCCAGGTGTGGAATTTTGTACAGGTTACATACGTGGCCATTTACCTAAAGTCCTTCCAAAGCTACACATTTTTTGTTTTAAAAAATTAGACTCTGTTTTCCTTCTTGGTAAGAATCTGATATCAAACAGTTTTTAGAGACTGTCGTCTCATATACATAAAATGGACACATGGCTCTAAGATGCCATGTAGGAAATGAGTAGCTATGTATTTTATTTTATTTTATATGTCAATCTATTTTATTGTAGAAAGATCAGAGGTTTGACCAGAATTTGTGAAAACCTGTAGTGAATGCCTGAGGCTGTTAACTAAAGCATGGCATAGGGGTTGCCCAGTGGACTGGTTTTATGTTGGGAACTACTTAAGTGAGCAGTTACCGCGCTAATGAACTATATTAAAACAACAAAAGAGGAGGGGAAGAAAGGTGACTGCTGCCACATCCGGGTGAAAGTACAGCTGACCTCTGAACAACACAGGTTTGAACTATGCAGGTCCACTTACATGTGGCATTTATCAATAAATATATTGGAAAAATTTCTGGAGATTTACAACACTTTAAATAAACTTTTTCTTTTCTCTAACTTACTGTATTCTAAGAATACAGGATATAATACATATACAAAATATGTGTTAATCATTTATATTATCAGTAAGGGTTCTGGTCAGTAATAGGCTATTAGTAATTAAGTTTTAGAGAAGTCAAAAGTTATACATGGATGTTCATTTCAACTGGCTGGGGGCCAGTGTGTTGCTCAACTGTATGCAGAAATCACTTAGAAGTTCAGAACAGCTCACAAGCCACATAGGGAATAAAGTCTTAGAAGTCTTCAGCTTTAGAGACAATGGTTGAAACCACAGGCATGGAAGGAAGGGAGGGAGGGAGGGAGGGAGGGAGAAGAGAGTGAGGAAGGAAGGAAATTAACTATGTGCCAAGCACAGCGTTTCACATGGAACCATTATCTAATTTAATCTGCACAATAATCTAGCAAAGAAAACGTTACTATCCCCATTAGACATAAAGAAACTGAGAATCGAATCGGGAATGGCGAAGAACTCACCCAAAGTGACAAAGCTAATTAAAGGCAGAGAAAGCTTGCATGCACGTCAGACAGAATCCCAACGGCATGTGCTTTCGGCCACACCACTCCAGACAGGAGAAATAACTCAAAGGGAGAAGAGAGGCCACAGGAGGACCTCTGGGAAGCACCCAGTTGTTTTTTTAATTTGAGGCTGATGTGCCTGAGAAGGACTCAGAAGCTGAAGAGGGTACACATGAGATAAAATAAAATATAAGATGAGTGGACAGGGAAAGACTAAGGGGAGATGAGAAGAGGAAAGTTAAGGCACAGCCAGGATAAATTTCAGGCTTTAAAATCCTGCACAATTTGCTTCAGGGTTTTCTGGTGAACAGTGTAAGGAAGGAAACATATCAGATACAGAATTCAGTGTCTGTAAGATAAAAAATACATCACCTGCTGAGAATAAACCCTATCTCTGATGTTGAGCCCAGGGAGTAATCTTTCCTCCGTATCATAAATACCACAGCAAGCACCATGAATAAGCACCAACTACCTCTAGACACTGTGCTCAGGGCTATTTCTAGGCACTATGTCATTGAACCCTCACAGCTGCTCAGGGAGGCGGTCCTCCATCTTCAGGAAGCCCTCCTTACATATGGTTTCTCTCATCTAGGCGTAGCGAAGTAAGCGATGGGCATTGCTCCCCACCTCTTGACAAGGACCCAGGCTGACAGAGCCACCTGCACTGGGCAGCACACAGCCCTTCCCACCCTGCGGGAAGGACCCGCAGCCTCCAGGGAACTTAAGGAGCCTGACCAGGATGCCTGTCTGCACTGGGGGCTCCCTCTACCTGCCTCCTCCCTGGAAATATCCAACCTCTCCTTCAGCGGGGGTCTGGATCTGTTACCAGGGTAAAACCAACCGGGGGCCATAGTCAGGGGCTCTGTTTGCCCCCAAGAAAAATCTACCTACCCAGAGACTTTCTCTGAACAGTGCCAATGCCCTTACTTTTTGAAAGGTGTACCCAGAATAACCAGCTGCAGATCACCAGGGGGAAATAATCTGAGAGACTAATAAATCTCAGGACCATGTGCCCTAGGACTCTAAAACCAGAATTCCAGAAAAGGTGAAAACTCAGAAGGGAAAACACTCACCACATGGCCGAGTTACATAAAGAATAAGCAACCCCAATATATAATGGCATTCTTTTCTCCTCTCAGGTTGGCTATATGAATGTAAGCCCAACACCCCAAAGTTATATCCAGACTATACCTATAGCTGATGACCAACATATGTGGAACTTACAATTCTTCAGCTTCCAGACATAACAACTTCAGAGCTGTGAGTAACCTCCAAGATGGTCCATCCCATCCAAATGTCAAATTCCTAAAGCAGAAAGACGACAAATCCATCATTTCAGTACTTCCCAACACCATGGCAAATGACTCAAGAGCCAAACTTTTTTTTGAAGGGGCTAAATATTCTGCAATCTTGGTCAGAAAGACAAAAGTAAAAATAAATCTACAAATACTTAATAAAGCCTGAGTAACAGAAAATTTCTCCTGTTAAAAAAAAGTAAAAATCTATTTTCCAATTAATTTTGCTAAGGAGCTGATCTTGGATGACAGGGTGTGTGCCACAGCACAGAGCAATGAGAATGATGAATGGCAGCCACCACAGCTAGACTGCTCTCACACTGTTGCTAGATTATTTAAAATTTAATTTTATCTATGGAAGGAAATTTGAAACGGAGAGGCTTACACCGTGCTTGGCCCATTTGGTTTGGCATCATGCAGACACCAGCCCCCACCCTCCACCCCAGGAGTCTGCACCATGTTACCAGGTGACTGAGCACCAGCCTGGCCGGCAACAGCCCAATTCCATCCCACCTGACTATATTAGGGACAAACTCACATGGGGCCACCAATCAATAATACAGGGCTCCCTTTTGATACAGCAAGTTTGTATCTTATATTAAGATATACAATAATACAATACGACAGATCTTTTACAATAAGTTTGTATCTTATATTAAAATAATAAGTTTGTATCTTAAGTCCCCCCAATAAGTTTCTTAAAAATATCTTGTAATCGTGTGCCCAACATCAAGCACAATTTACTGCACACAGTAAGTGTTCAAGAAATACTTGTCAACTGGTACAGGTCAGGAGGTATCTCACACCTGATAGAAACCCTAACCCTCTATTATTTTCATCCAAATTTCTGGACGGAATCATTTCAAGAGAGAACACTTACTCTATAAAGCCATGGTCCTTTAAAATGGAAATTTTTTTGTTCACCTGTTTATCTGTTGAATGAAGATATTTAACAAGTATATCTACATTAGAAAAAAAATCAGAAAGAGATTTAGAGTGTCATTCAGACAGAAGAGTGGAATTTTCCTTCTCAAATTGCTTTCCTTCCCATAAGCAATCAAGTCATGTGTAAACAGTTTTAACCTAATTCACATCAAAAACTCTATTCAAGTCCATTCAAAGAGATCATTATTTAGCCCTTGAAAAGCTGTAAGAATTCCAAGGCAGGGGACAAACCACCCACAAACCTCAGCTCATGCTCCCACTAAGCAAACCAACCAACAAAATCAGGTAACTAAGACATGAGCAGGACCACTGGGAAGTTAACACCCACTGAAAGTACAGGCTCTGTACAAACCTGAGGAAATGTTTAGAGCAGGTTTTCAAAAGCCAGAATTCAAAGCTGTCTGGACATTAATGATGCAACAACCATAAACAACTGAAAGTGAGTATGCAAAAATTAACAGAACTACTTGGGATAGTAGTAGAAATAAAAGATTTTTCTATTTTTAAAATTTTTTTATATTTCTGTATTTTCATTTAATGTAAAAATAACTAAAATGTAAATTTTGTTCAAATTGACAAATCAGTATTTCATGGTCATCAACATTAGTTATCCTGTAATCGGAAGACTCATCTCAAAGCTAGCTTTCCTTTAAAAGACCAAGCAAGGCCCAGTTTTGCTTTCTTATTTTTGAGAAATAATATTATTCTGCCTACAATATAAGATGGAGTAATTATCACCTTAGCCAAGCTTCTATCTCCACTAGAACTTATATTAAAATGACCTCAACTTATACACTCAGTAAATCTCTGGCCATTTCTTCATGACCTAGAAAACTCTTTCTCTGGTAACAGCTTCAAGAGAAGCAGAAAAAAGTCAGTGTCCTATGTACTATTTTTAATACTATATTTGGAATTTTTATAGTAAATTTAATAACTAAATTGTTTTTAAAATAGCCATGATGTTGGCTAGTTAGCAGGTCACAAGAAAAAACAAATGGAATCAATTATTTCATCATGGCATTAAACCCCCAAAATAAGGACTGCATAACGTATTTACCTCTGTGATCAGCACAGTGTCTTCTTACACACAGGTATTTAGTTTTTTTTATTTGTTGGCCTCTAATCCTTTCTTTAGTGACAGTGACAACATCTCAGTACCAAAATTTCCATCTATTAATATTACATTTATTTCCTTAGTGGTCTTCCTTTTCTTCCATTCTATTGTCTGACCTCATGCAATAAAACTTTTCTCAGTTCTTATCCTCAATATTGATCAAAGCTTTGTTGTTTTTATTTCAACAGTGAAATTACACAGTCGTTAATACTAAGGCTAGTCCTACCTAGAAGGAAATGAATGACATACCTTTTAAGGTTTTGCCATTTTTATTAAAACATCAAATAACTACATTCCCCAAATTGGGGTGGGGAAGACATCTCATCTATTTTAGTGGTAAGAACAAAGCTGATTCCAACCTTTTGAGACATAAACACAAGCATGTGGATTGTGGATGGAAACAAATCCATATTCCAGAAGCAGACGCTGGTTATCATGAGGGCCATAGCAGATGAAAACCTCTTCATGTTTTCTACAACTTGAAGCAGTTCTGATTTCATAACAATGAGTTTCCTCATTAAATGCTGCTTTTACCTACAATAGAAAATTGTTAACCAAGTTTTAAAACAAACCATAAAACTAAGAAGACTAAAAGTTATTGTCTTAAGCCAGAAGCAGCTTTCAAACACTCATCACTGAATTTAACCACATGTGCAAAAGATGTCATGTCTGCACTTCAGCCTCTTTTGATTGACTCTACTTCAGCCCCTTAGGTACTGAGGATGGCCCAACACATGACACTGGACAGAGGAGGTTGACAGCAGTTTCTGACTCACATATACAGCCTGAGGGGAAGGACGCAGCAACCATGCAGGGCACACTGCACTCGGGAGCCAAGCGGCCATAAGGGGCCATGGGAAGCAGGCTCAGAGTAACAGGAGGTGACTCCCCTGGCTCCTGTGGAAGATGTGATTTGCTTGTTTGAATAATTTTTAGGGTTAGTGAGGAGGTGAAACCCATTAAAGTATGGACCTAATTAGGTGGGATGCAACTAGCCAGGTGGGAAGCCTTTACCCCTAGATGGGGAGAATATCTGGTGAGAGCAGAAGAATCACTGTCAGGTCTTTGGGGCCCTGCGAAACCCAAAGATGTCAAGGCAGCACATGAAATTTCAGGTCTTACAATACACAGCCTTTGAGCAGCACGGTATTGGTTGACACAAACACATGGATTTTGTGACAATTTTGTTAGTTGATAGGTTTAGAGAAAAAGGCCCAGAAGACCTAACTGCTCCCCGCAGTAAGGAGTGAGTACAAGCAGTGAGACCCCCTCACTAAGCAGCAAATCCATGAGGAGTAGGGGTAACAGGCTGAAATTCCTAGCTTGAAGCTCAGTGACAGATTAGAGCCAAGCTCTGGAGCTTCATGCCAAAAACCAGCTGCAGTGCATTTTACACTAGGGCTCAGGAATCTTTTTCCACAAAGGGCCAAGAGTAAATATTTTAGGCTTTGCTAGTGCCTTTGAACACATGCCCACAGGCTGTAGTTTTCAGTGCCCTAACCCTCAAATGTCAAATCACTGGTTTAGAGCATAAATGCACTAACCTAACCGCCCAATAAAAATAGTCATGCCATCAGGGATGTGTTGCCAATGGGTTTCAGCCCCAGGCAAGTTCACTATGTATTCAATGAGACCGAAACATAACAATGGAACATTCTTGGGGTGAAAGGGTTTATACCCAGCTTTATTCCCCCAGTGGCAGGTCAGTCACTAGAATCCCATCTACTCAGAGGGAGCCTGCAAGCAAGTGGGTCTCTGCCTCTGGGTCTCTCTGCCCCCGCAGCCGTCTCAGTCTCTGTCCTCAGTGCTGCCACCACTCCAGTCTCTGCTCTCCTGCAGCCTTGCAGCCACACCACCATGTCGCCCAAAGCACTGGGCGGAGCTCTTTATATATAGTCAACAATAATGTATTGCCCACATGTGTGTAGTGAGCTAGTCAACCACAGCCAGGTGAGAATCTTGGCTATAGGAACCTTCACTTAATCCACATCCACAGATTTAATCATCTCCTCTATGTGCTGTCAGGGTAAGGACGAGGAAGAGGAGATCTCTGACTGCTTCCCAAAGAGGGATTCTTCAACAATTTTCCAGCCTGCTTTTCCCCACAAATATTCATTCATTCAGAAAAGGTTTCTGAAAACCTACCACAACCCCTGTGCTCGGGTTACAGAGAAGAAGGCAAAGCCCTGTCCTCTGAAACTGCAGAGCTCAGAAGGAAAAGGAACAAATCAATCCGTGATCACAGTGCAGATAAATGCTGCCGGCAACGCCGCCGAAGGTAAAAGGGAAGAGACAGGAAAGCAAGTTGCGCTGTCGGCTCACCACAGGTGTGGGAGGGGGGCAGCTGCTTGACAGGGCCATCCACGGGAAATAGCACCCAGCTCTGCAGCCCTGGAGAGCAAAGTGGGAAAATGGAGCAAAGGAAAATGATACCAGGAGGGAAAATGGGGTCAGAAAGAAAGACAGAGCATATCTGACTGCAGGTAGATTTACCTAAAGCCAGCTACAATTTCCCCTGTGGTTTTGCTCACTATTCAAAGTCACAAGTTCTACATGTCGGATTTCTTCCTATTGAAACAGGACATGTGTCCCCTCATCAACTTCTCACCTGCACGTCTGGGCTGTGATTCAGCAGATCCAGATACGGGGCAAGCGCATAGGTGTTTGGCTCTGCAGAAAAGCACTGCCTCTGTGTGTGCTTCATGTACACAGCTCTGGTGTTGAGTGTGCACCAAGCCCACACGAGGGCACTGTAGCTAAAGATGCTCTCAACAGTCTCAGAAAACAAAGGCTGCAGGGAAGAGAAGAAATCTCTGGAGGAAGTAAAGAACTCCTGCACGTGGATTCTCTGCTCTTCCGCTTTGGCTTTCAAAGGTTTGGGAAGAAGATTCACCACTTCTGGCTCCAAACAAACAGGGCAGGTGTAGGCCTTTGGTAAAATGTCCAGGTACGGTTTCCAAAGAGAACGGTCCCCAGCATGCTTTTCTGAAACTAAAAAGGTGCACAGAGCCAGCAGAGGAGATGGAGGAGGCTGCCACCTTTTAAAATTAAAAGCCAGATTGAAAGAATTACTTTTACTCAAAATATGCAATAAGTTAGAGATATAGACACCTTGGTGGCTTATTCTGCTCCCAAAGAGACTGTGGCCTAAGTGTCAGGGCACTCTAAGTATGCATAATGCATCTGAGAGAGGGCCTTCCTTCCTCAAGGCCTTCTCTGCACACACCCCAGTGTAAGTGCTCTAAACAAGTCACACTGATGGGTGAAAAGAACTGAGTAACCTGCTTTGTTTCCAACAGATTACTTTTTGCAGAAAAACCTCTTTCCTTCCAACTTGGTTTCCAGTTTTAAAAATTTTCTGCAAGTTCACTTATTTCACTTAAATGAGTATATGGAACTCAGTAGGGAAAAAATTTGGTGGAAAGAACCTAGAGCTGCCCCTTCCAGTATAGTAACTACTGCATACATGCAGGTATTTCAATTTTAATTATTTAAAATTAAATAGTATTTAAAATCCAGTTCCTCAGTCATGCAGGTCACATTTCAAGTGCCATATGTGGCCAGTGGCTACCACACTGGACAATGCAGACTGAAACATTTCTATCACTGTAGAAAGTTCTATTGTACATTACTACCTAGACAGAAAACTGATGAACTCAATATAGACCTGTTACAGTTCTAAAGCTTTTATTCCTACACTTACCCATCCTATTGCAAATTACACACTGCAGAATTTTTGCTAACAATAAAAATATTTCGTGGTGCATGAATGTATCTGGAAAAGTTTTCATTAATCCTTCAAAGTCCAGATTCCTATATTGCCATACATTCTACTCAAAATTTCAGAATGATACATAAAATGGTACTACTAAGAGCATCCTTGCCTCTACTCAGGCCAATAAAAATATATTCACCCCCTTATAAAAACATTCCAGGGAAGCAAAAAGTCCAGAACTTACCCTGGGTTAAGAAACAATACCATTTCAACCCTGCTTCTGCTAAGGATCTCACTCACTCCCTCTTCCTCAGAAAGTCCCCTAAAACAAAGACCCCTATAACAAAAGCCAGAAAATAGCTCTCAACTCCCATGCTGGTCTCCTCTCTTCTATGCTAAATAAAACGAACTCTTTCATAATGTCAACATTTCTTCACAGTTGAAGGAGAATTCAAGCAAGTACAACAAGGGTAAAAATACAGTAACATTTGTCAAGACTTACTATGATGGAGAACAGACTATTACGGAGTCAAGGCATTTAGCCGTGATTTACATCTACTATCCCACTTAATCTTCATTTTCTAATAAGTGATAGATCATGATTCAAACCCACATCCCAGGCAGCCTATTAAAAAACCTTAAAAATGAAGTCTACAATGAATTAAGAATTAACATAGAACAGTAAAATTCATAGAACAAAGTCAACTTTTCAAATAATTTCGGTTATTTACTATGTAGACAAAAGGTCCTAATGGACTGTCTTAGAATACATATTTGCCAATGCGATCAACTTTAAAGGAGAAGCACCTGCACCAGGTGAGCATGTGAGTGGTCACTTACTTAACAATGTACTCCCCTAAGTAGCTTCTAATCACTGTGTCCGTGGTGAGCAGGCAACTCTCAGGCAATGAGATAATGATCTGTCCCTCCTTACCAAAAAGAAAGTAAAGTTTAGAACACCCATTCTTTGGGAAGGACCTGAGAGCATTAGTTTTGTTAAGTGCTTGATTTCACGATCATCTGCTAAGAACTCAGGATACCACCCACCCACAGAGCATCAAAGGGTCCACCAAAAGACTTCCAAGTCCTCAGTCAGCAAATGCAGGCAAGACTGCTCCAACACCAGATACTACAACCCCAACCAAGAATTAAGGGTTAATTACATGACTGACACCCACCATTCAACTTTTCACCAGAAAAGAATATGGAAACTCCTAACAACTCAAATTCTACTGTTCACTTTCTTATGCCAGAAAATAGCACTACCTATAGGACACAGGCAGAAAGCACTCAAAAAAAATTCTACCCAGTGAAGCTCATGTGTCCAAGCACTATCCCAGCAACAGCGCATTCCCCATAACCTGTGCCAACTAGCTAAAGAAAGGGAGCCCATCCAGCACAAGGTCTCATTTCACCTCCTGCAAAATACAGTTTTCAGTTCATCCCACTGAGACAGAAACAGATAAAGTAATAGACAGCACAAACAAAGCAGTAAAAGCTAGACTAAGATCCTGTTTCAGTAAAACTGGTATTTAAGTTGGTTAAAAATCTCAGCCAAAAATCTTCTGGGTTCAATTTGTGGTTTCTCATCTGTAAATCAAGATTAAGTTGGGGGATCACTGTAGTCCCTTACTGCTCCGACAGCCCATGATTTCCATTTTTTTTTTAAAAAGCCACTTAATCAAAATGTTCTTTATCTTGATTGGAATAAATCTCTTCATTATCTAAACTCATCAAACTGGATGCTTAAAAACTGCATTTCACTATGTGTATAGTATGTCCCAATTTTCAAAAAGTTAAACAAAAAAGCCACATTTGAAAATACAAGTAAAGCAACTGCCAATTGTCATCATATGAGTTGAACAAAAATTACCTCTATTTATCGCTATAATCATGGGAGGTATAGTTCTCCTCCCCAAATTCTGCTACAGAATAAAGTCAATTATGCCTCCCCTCCAAAGCTAAAAATATTATACAACAATGTAAACATACTTAGTACTATTGGACTACAGACTTAAAAATGGTCAAGATTTTAAATATATTTTGCAACTTAAAAATTTTAAAAAGAACATTAAAAGGGCCCACTCTTTAGGCTAAACATATGAACCCAGCTGCGTTTTATATAAATTAAGTTCATTTTTGCCTTTACAGGAAACTGTGCTTTAAGTTGCACAAGAACTAAAATGGACTGTGGAGACGACCTATGTCATTCACCTCCTGTGATATGAGTTATAAGAAATACGTATTTGGTCATTCATATGACCAAATATATATTTCCCAGGTATATTTCATCTTCACCCAAAGTTTCTGAAAACATTGCCAAGTCTTAAAGGTGAAACAGGTGTTTTGTGATGTTAATGAAAGACTTCTGCACCCCAAGGGGTGGGGCTGGAGGCTGAATCAGCCAACGACCACTAATGTAATGTAGTCAATCATGACTGTACAATGAAGCCCCCCCAAAGCCCTTGAGAAGAGGTCATGCTCTCGCACTCAGTTGCTCTGCTCTGCCTGCTCTGCTTGGTTGGATCCTGCTTCTTGGTCAGAGAGTTTCTATACTTGGGGATAAGCTCCTTTATTTGGAACCTTGCTCTAGGTATCTCTTCATCTGGCTGTTAACTTGTATGCTTTACAGTATCCTTTATTAAACTGGTAAATATAAGTGTTTTCCTGAGTTCTGTGGGCTGTTCTAGCCGCCTTATCAAACCTAAGGGGGAGGTCATGGGAACCTCCAACTCTGTAGCTGGTAGGTAAGGAGCACAGGTAATAACTGCCTGGGGCTTGTGACCTGCGTTTGGAGTCGGGGGTGGAGGGCAGTCTTGCAGGACGGAGCCCTTAACCTGGGAATCTGGTGCTGTCTCCGGGCAGAGAGCATCAGCATTGAGTTCTCCGACACCCTGCTGGTGTTTGAGAATTGCTTGGTGTAAATATGTGTGGGAAGACTCCTCCCACATACTTACACACATTGGAATCTGGTCCAGGTACTTGAATGAAGTTACACTACTATTACTGTTGTGTATAATGTTGTTACTGTTATACATATATGTAAGGAAAAAAATACACCACTGAATTTGGTGTTGGATGGGTGGGAATTGCACCTCCTCATCTTCCAGGTGAGGAAACAGAAGCTGAGAGGGCTAGAAACCTGGCTTGAGGCTCCAGGGCTAGGAGAAGGTAGTCCTGGGACAGGCACCAAGGCCTCCTCCCTCTGCATGCTCAGGTTTTGTTTCTTTCTATTCTCTACACAGCCTGTTGGATGAGAGCAGCTCCCTCCCTGGCACATTTAAAATATGACCTGACTAATAGAATTTGCTGCAGCAGAGACTGCTAGCTGCCTACCCCAATATACCTGCTCTCCTCCCACTAACCCAGTCCTCTCCAGAGGGCACAGAGATGGGGAAGGACAAGCCATCTCACCTCCCTTGCAGCCAGCTGGGGAGGGTACTGGCATATGAGCTGGGGCTGGAATCTCCTAAACAGAGGAAGCCTGCCCCTCTTCAGCCTCTCACTCCATCCTGCTGCTCTCAACCCACAAGCTATACCCTGCCCCTGAGGGTGTGGGGCTCCTTCTGTGACATGGATAGGAAGCTGGAAAAAGTCTGGGCCTCTGATGGCCATGGGAACCCACACCAGCCCAGGTCTGCCTATCCAGTCTTGTTTACATGAGAGCAAAATAAACTTTCACTCTGTTTAAGCATCATTACTTTGGGTTTGTCTCTTATATGCATCAAATTCAATCCTAACTGACACACTTACACTCAATAGTATCCATTAAGAAATGCCTGTATGTCTGAAATACTTGTAAGTCACTTGATTTGAACCACAAAAACAAAGCAGTAAAATCTACACTGAGTTTCAAAGATAAACAAATTCTCACCCGCAGGGATGTTTTGCTCATCAGCCCTCTTCCTGTACCTAAGAATGCAAAGACAGAAAAAGGACCATTTTGAATTAAAAATAAGTGTTGAACTTCAAAATTACACAAAGCTAAACCTGGGTGTTTCTCATCCTGTGACTCTCAGGTGAAATAGAGGATCAAAAAGCTATTCTGGAAAATGTCTTACCCTCCTTTTGGGTTTAAAATCCTTGAAGGGAACAGTAAGTTTCAGAGTTAAGACCTAAGAGACCATCAACGAAGATCTGCTGCTGGGTCTTTTAAAGGAACCTTTAAGTTGGACTCTCTCCCATGGGGCCTACCAGCTGGGGTGGATGAACTACTCTTCATGCCCACCCAACCTCAGAGGTGGGCCCCTCAGGCCACTTTTACCCACTAACAGACCCAGCTTCCCCCAGTAAAGATCTCGAGAACTTTTTGTCTGGCTGACCAGGAAAGCCCACTCAGGTCCTACAGAGCCTGCAGACTACACCCTTGCCTCCCTGACCAGTAACCCATCAGGCAACCCATGAGACATGCTCTCCTTGACTGGCTGAGCTCAGCAGGGGAGGTCCAGGGCCACTGCTCCCTGCGAGCCATGGCCTTGGCCAGAGCCCAGTTACAAAAGAACTTCATCACCTGCACAGTCAACCCCACCAACATCCAGAAGCTGCCCCAACATGCCTGAGGCTCAGGCTCCCCTCCTATAGCAGCCAGAAGACAGCTTCTGGCAGGCATAGGTACAATATGATCTGTAATTATTATATGGGGTCTAGAGTATGCATCTTCTCAAATTCATAGTTCTTGATCTTTGTTCTCTCAGATAGCATGGGATGTAATCTAGCAAAGGTCAATCCAAGAGGCTACTGGGAACTCCCAGTTCATGCAGGGAATTCCTACCCCAAGTCCTGAACCAGGTGTCCAGCAAATTTGAACTGATGAGTTCCTAACTCATCTCCAAACCCAGAAGCACACTGTCCACTCAGACACAGGGTTTTGATCTTAACTTATTTAATTTCTTCTGTGTGTCCCATGGTGGAGTTAATCACCCCTGCAGGCCAGAAACCTTCCTGGAACCAATTACTGTGGGAGGATTTTTTTCTATGGCGTAATCCTTTAAAAGACTCATGTGCTAATTTAAGCAGAAATTTCCCTCCAAACATACATATATGCAGAACCTGACATATGAAACAAACCTGGAAGATTTCTACAATAGTGCTCACTATCAGAAAACAGATCATAATAACCTGCACTTACTGAGGCATGCTAGAAAGTGGCCATAAGGATCCTATAAAAGTAAAGATGACAGACTTCTCACTGTCTTAAAATTGCTGCTATCATAAATCCACCTGAGATGCTTAGATCAGGCCAGTGCTTTTGGTGGTAAAAGGGTATACTGGGATCAGTCCCCAAGCATAAATCAGGTGAGGATCTAAAGACTGAATCCTGTTTGTACTTTAGGAACATTGCCTTGCCCCTCCACAAGCTAAGATTAATTCCCCAGAATTTTGCTCATTTTGACAGACTGCCATGAATGTTTCCTCCTATCATGCACTGATTAGGAGCTAACGATACATACAGCACTTAGGGAAAGGGTTATGAACTGAATGTTTGTGTCTGCCAAATTCCTATGCTGAAATCCTAAGTCACAATGTGATGGCATTAGGAGGTGGGAGCCTTCGGTAAGTGATAAGGCTATGGGGGTGGAGCCCATGTGAATGGAGAAGTTACTGCCCTTGTAATAGACTCGTCACCCTGCTCCAGCTCCCTGCTCTCCATCATGTGAGGAAACAATGAGAAGATGGCAATTTACAAACCCAGAATCTGTCCTCACCAGACTCTGCATCTGCCCACACCATGATCTTGGAATTCCCAGCCTCCAGAACAGTGAGTAATAACCTGTTATTCGAGCCCCGGTTTATGGTAACTCATTACAGCAGCCCAAGCTGATTAACACAGAAGGTTCCTTGCCCCAGAACTGTAAGTTAGTGGGCTCTCATCATTACTAAACCATTTTTCTTTTAGCTCCTCTATGACCGTGCTCCTGGAGATGGGCCCAGAGAGTGGTCTCCACTTTTAAAAACAATAACTCTTCACTGCTCTAAATTACAGACAGGTAGTTATATTCAGGCATTCCATTTAAACCACAGACCAATTCCCGCTTGGTAGCTGTAAACCCATCCTTCTTAAGGGAAAGGGACATCCAAGGAGCAGCCAGACCTCAGCCACATGAGGCCACTCCTTACATTATTACTCTTGACCATCTTGTGAAGAACTCCACCCAGTAAAATCTAACAGCGTGGCTTTTACTGACTGTTCCACGACACACAGAAAAACAGACGTAAAACATTCTGTTAGAGGCTGACAAGCATGGTTCACTGTCATAACACAGGAGAAGCCCTAACAGAAAATGGCTCAAATAAAGTCTTTTAGCCCAAAGTTGTCATGTATAACTTACACATAATGAACAACTTTACACACATCACCTCACTCAAGCAGGGCACATGTCGTAAATAATTTATCTTGGGAGTGAGGTATAAGAAGTTAATGTGCTCTAAGTTAAATTACCTAATGGGTACTTGAAATGATACCCTAAGAAAGGTCATGAGAGTTGAATGCCAGACCTTACCTGGAAAATGAGCAGGGGTTAAGTTTGTATCTTCAAACTTCCTATCTTTCAGCCACTTCTTAAGCTCTATAAATTCAGGCTTATAGCTCTCATTCACTGATCAGGAGAAGAAAGAAAAAATGGTGATTAAAATCACAATATAATCAGATCACCATTTAAAAGTATATCTCTGATCAACTGTCTCAGGCAGACAGTCATATCATAAAAATGAATAAATTTAAGAACATGCACAAGTAATGTAAGTTAAGAAAGAAAAATCTAGCCCATACAATCATTTCAAAGATGCAGAAAAAGCACTTGATAAAATCTGACATTCATTCCTGATAAATACTCCCAGCAAGCATGGAAGGAAGGGAACTTCTTCAACCCAATACAGAATATCTAACAACAAAAGAACTACTGCTGACATACTTAATGATGAAAACCTGAGTGCTTCCCCCTAAGATCAGAAACAAGAACAGGATGTTCTCCCTACTTCTATTCAACATTGTACTAGTGGTTCCAGCCAGCGCACTAAGGAAAGAAAAAAAACAGAAGCTATGCAGTATGGGTTGAACTCTGCCCCCCAAGTTCATATGTTGAAGTCCTAATGCCTAATACCTCAGAATATGACTTTATTTAGAAATGAGGTCTTTAAAGAAGTAATCAAGTTAAAACAAGGTCATCAGGGTAGGCCCTATTCCCATATGACTACTGTCCTTATACAAAGGGAAAGTTTGGACACAGAAACACATACAGGGCAGATGACAGAAGAGCCACAGGGAGAAGACAGCCGTCTACAAGCCAAGGAGGGAGGCCTGGAACTGATCCTTCCCTCATAGTCCTCAGAAGGGAACAATCCTGCTGACACTTTGATTTTGAACTCCAGACTCCAGAACTTTGAGACAGAAAAATTTACAGCTGTATATGCCCACATGAAAAAGAAGATCCAATTAAAAAACAGGCAAAGGACTTGAATAGACATTTCTCCAACAATGATATACAAATGGTGAACAAGTGTATTTAAAATGTTCAACATCACTAAGTATTAGGGAAATACAAATCAAAAACCACAATGTATATTGCATCATATCCATTAGAATGGCTACTATCAAAAAAACATAAATACTGTTGGTAAGAATGTGGGATAACTGAAACTTGCATACTGTCGGTAGGAATGTAAAATAGTACAACCACTGTGGGAAACAGCATGGTGGTCCTTCAAAGAATTAAAAACAGAGTTATTGTATGACCCAGCAATTCCAATGCTGGATATAGATCCAGAATAGAAAGCAAGGTCTCAAAGAGATATTTGTCCATGTTCATAGAAGTATTATTCACAATAGCGAAGAGGTGGAAGTAACCTGATAAACAGAGTGGCAAGGTGAAGCCCCCTCATAAAGGGAGTTGATGTCAGGCAGGAGGAGGCCAGATAGCACACAAAAGGGAATATGGACCTCTGGAGGTCCTAAATCAAAAAGGAGGCATGTAAACAGTCCCTTAGGAAAGTTAGACTGGTGGCAGTAAGTGGAATAACCAGCAGGGAAGAAAAACACAAGTGTAGATAAACCAGCAGAGAGCCAGCTGCTGAAATCATCTTCAGGCAACAGGAGGAAGAAGGAAAAGCTAACCAAAGAAAGGCCAGGTGAGATTAGTAGGACATAGGCTATGAAGGGCAAAGAAGGGTGAATAGTTAAAGATTACCTCAGATGGTGCTAAGATGGCGTCTTAAAATTAAAAGCAGAGTTATTGTATGATCCAGCAATTCACCTGGCCTTGATGGGGTCAACTAAGAAGAGTGTTACTAATTTCCATAAAAAAATAACAATTGCCTTTATGTAGTACTTTCCAGTTGGCCAAGCACTTTCACATACACTACCTCATTCAGACTGGGTTACACTGAATTTGAAATGATGAATTTATATCCAAACACTGATACCCTACATGTATAAAGGTTAGAACCAAAAACAGAACCTGGGAGTCATCCCCAGAGAAGACACAGTTGAAGCAATGAGAAATATATTTGTATTCCCACAAGGATTTGAAAGAATATAATGGCACTACTAAAAAGAATATTCTTTAAGAAATATTATCTTTGAACACTGCCCTCATACCTTTGAGAAAAGCTATGTGTGTCTGTTAATACCAATCAACAAAGGATTCCTTTTTTCAACACTAGCACCAAAAGATCAAAACTGTACCTCCTCTTGATTGAGAACTTCTGAAGAGTTTTCGTCTTCTGATCCGGCTTGTTCTTCCTCTTCTCTTCTTCATACTAAAATTGCAGTTTCTGTTTAGGTGCCCAATCTAAAAGAAAAGGCATTTTCTTTGCCTTTTTTGCCAGTCGTATGATAATCACTGTTCTGTGTATCTGTAAGGATTTAAATTTGTAAACTTAAATTATTTCTGATAAGCTATTTCTTTAATGCATTTTGATATACAAGTACATTTACACTGTGAGCTAAATCATGATCCTTTGCACAGTAAGGGAATGTCCAAACTTTTGGCCCTTTTAGAAGTTGTATCTTGAAGTCCTACTAAATGTTTATCAATCATGGAAATCCGCATCACTGATTTCACAACCATGTACTTTGGTGACTTAAGACATCTCATTCTGATCAACATTTACTAAGCACCAACCCTATTTTGAATAAATAAAAGCCATAAGACCCCCATCAAGTAGGAAGTCTTCAAGAAAAAAAAATCCTCTTTCAGCATGAAGTAAATAACGCTCTTAGAACCAGGATTCTTAAATCAATTAATTAAATGAGGGCTTGCAACAGATGAGAGAGAATGAGAGCCAAGAAAGCAAAGAAATTATCATCATAAAATCTAAAAATGACTGTTTCTACATCCTACTTCCTTGAGAGCATAAAATCGAAATCCCTTAAACACGCCAGCATAATAAAGGCAATGGAATGAAATATTATGCAGCCACTAAAAGGAAGATGACATGTAATAAGATATAAACACGTCTAAGATACGTTAAGTGAAAAAATTAAGTTCAGAACATTACAAATTCGATTATCCCTTTTGGGTTTGCTTTCGAGCACATTATATACATTTATAAAATATGAGAATTTAAGGAAGGATATTCAAAAAGGTGCGAGGGGAGGGGGCATTTACTATTACTTTTGTACCCTATTCTTATGACTTACATGCCTGAGTACATAAGTGACATAACGTAAATATTTACGTGCGTACATGCGCATTTCAACCATACTTTTTTAAATCTACTACTAAAAGCCACCGTACAGAAATGAACAAGTCAAGAACACCAGGCACTACTAATATCCCACTTCAGCAGTGGTAGGTTCAGTGTCTGATCTACCCGAGGTTAGCGAGCCGGCCCCAGTGCCAGCCGCGCTCGTTCGCTCCCGGCGCCCAGCGTTCCGTCCGCAGACGACCCGGGAAGCCCCGACACTGACCCCCGGTCGCGCTGCACGCGGGTCCCCGACCCGGCGAGCGAGCTCTCCACGAGCGCGCAGGTGACAGCACGGCTCATGGCACTGTCCTCGCGCCCAGTCCTCAGGCCACTCCAGGTCTCCAACACACCGCTCGCCGCGCCCCCGCCGCTTTCCGGCAGATGGGCCTCGCCCCGGCTGGTTACGAACTCCCCGCCCTAAGCTCCTTCGTAACCCCCAGCGCGCCTCAACGGCGGCTAAGTGAACAGTATCCAGACAACCGGGGAGGAGAACCCAGCTCAGGTATCCTTTTCACACCAAAAACTTAAAAGCACAAGGAAAGTTCCGGCAACGGTTACCCGGAAAACCCCGGGATTCCCGAGCGTCCGCGACCCCGGAAGTCTTTCCCGCTGACCTCCGAGAGGGGCAATTCCTCCAGGACCGCGGCAGCGGGCGGGCCCAGCGCACGTGGGCACGCACGACGGCGCCCCGGACCAACGAGAGTTAAGGAAGCCGACCAAAGCGGAAGACGGGCAGGGTAAGCACCGCCAGGCCCTTCTAGAGTCCTCACCGACCCTTGTTCCGCGTCGCCGGGCAGAGCTTTCTTCCCGCCGCAGGCCACCGCCTCCTTGCGCGCACATACGCAGTTTCCCGGATGCGGACTCAACGGGGGTCAAGGGTTCCGGACGCCCCAGCCAGGGACGAGAACCCCAGGGGCCCCGTGTAGGCTGGGAATCTGCGCCCTGAAGAGCCGGCCTGCGGGTCTTTGCTTCAGTCGTTGAGGGGAGAAGCCTCCTAGGGCGCGCGTCCCAGGCCCGGCCTCTAAAGCAGGTCCTAACCTCCCTTGGTTGGCCGCCTTCAGGGCGGAGCTGACTGCCCCTCAACCGAGCGGCCTTTGCGTCATTTGCCCCATTCTTTGCTCCACTAGCCGGGGTCCACTCTCGCCCCTTTCCTATAAGCCCCGTCCCACTTAACCTTCGTTGCCTTGCTGCCCCAGGACCAACCTTGAAGAATTGCGACTCATTCATGTGTATACTCCACCCCCTGGATGTAGCTCAGTTTTTGCCCCACCAACCCCCCACCTTGATTACTGTCTGTTTAGTGACTTACTTCCAAAGAGTACATTATGGAAAGGAGGAATAAGTAACTTTACAGCGGAGAAAACTGGCAAACGCCTTGGCCAGGTGATGGTAACATTATCAGTGATAAATCATGCCGATAGCATGTTCCCTGGATATAAGAAGGCTACTTCTATGATATTATTAGGAATATTAGGTAGAAAGATAGACATGAGCAGCCAGAAAAGGCGAAGATAAGGTAAAATAAAAAAAGCCATCCAAATTCTGCCCCAGCCGCGGGTCGGGGTGTCCCATGAGAAGACAACAAAGTCTTTGCATGGAGGTAAACCTTCCCAGCCAGACCCTAACATGGGCACAATTGAACAGAGCTAAGAACTACCCAATCACACCTCATCATGGGAAAGAATATGCTCACTGAGAAGAATGGCTATACAGATGGACCTGTAATTCAAATAACCATCTCGTCAAAGAGGCACCTCCAAGCCAGAATACAATAGAAAGACAGACCTCTTGACTAAAAACGGTGTGCCTTTGTCTACCTTGACCCTGGCCCACTCCTCCCTTGGAGTGTATTCAAATAAAACTTTAACTCTGCCTTTCAATTCTTTGTTGCAGGGGGGACAAGAATGAAGGAGAACAAACTCAACCCAGAACAGTATTCCCCCCCAAAACCCATAACCGTGGTTCCTTCTTGAGAAAAGCACTGTTAACCTTAAAAATGAAACTGCCAGTTATTTTACCAGCAAAATGGGTTTATTCAGGAACAGCAGAGATTCACAGTTCAGGATGATCAAGCTCTGGCAAAACTACAGGCATGTCTGGAGAACAAAGGAGAGGAGGAGGCTCTTTAATAGAGGAAGGGGAGACTTGAGGGGACTGTTCTAAGCAGAAAGTCCATGGGAGGAAACTAGGAGTCCCACATGCTGTGGCTGCTCACTGGCTGAGTTGTAACAATCTCTCATCCACTGGGCTGTTGCTGGGGAAGGCAGAAAACTCTTCCCTCCTCCTGGATGGTAAAGGACCAAAATAGTATGAGGTGCAAGGTGTCTGTCTCTTCCTTGCAGTGGGGGCTGCAACTGACAGAGTGGTGGGCATGCAAACTCCTCCTGCAGGCCTCTTGAGGTCATGTCCGTGAGGTTTCCCTTTATCAGTTCTCACAGCATCAAACCCAGAACACGGGAAGTACCTGACCAGTACTCCTAAAATGTCAAAGGTCATGAAAAATGAGTAAATTGAGGATCTGTCATAGACCAGAGAAAACTGAAGAGAAATGATAGTTAAATGTAATGTGATATTCTGAAAAGAATCCTGGAATAGAGTAAGGATGTTAGGGGAAAAAAATACAGTGAAATCTAGATAAAGCATGGAGCTTAGTTAATACTACTGTTCCAGTGTTGGTTTCTTGTAACAAAAGTGACAAATAATAATAAGATGTTAATAGAGAAAATGTAGTGAGGAGTACACAGGAATTCTCTGTGCTGCATTTGTGACTCCTTAGTAAACCTAAAATTTTTAAATTTACTGAAAAAAAAGGGGGGTCTGGAATTAATTCAGATTTGAACCTACTCAGTGATGTCACCAAAGATCAAAGTTTTTTTCTAATTTTCCAAAATATCAACTTTAGGGATTGGTTCACCATTTAGTTTATTTCCTCATGGTGTCAAGATAGTTGCTGCAGCTCCAGGCATCACATTCTCACATGCATTCAAGGTAGGAAGAAATGGGTCAGATGAAAAAGGTATTTTATGAGGGAGTAAAATAATATACTCCTGTTTTCTAGATGGGAATTAACAAAGGTTCTCTTCTTGACCAAACACTAGCCAGGCTTTTCTAAGCCTTCTCATCTAGGCCTTGACCTTGGCCTATAAAATCTACAGACTAAGCACAAATTATTTCATCCATTCCCCTCTTCCTTAAATTAAAAGACACTAACATAGTTTCAAACAGCTCAAGACCACATGCCTAGGATGACCCTAACCCCTCCCCTTATGCTCAAGGCTGCCAATGGAATTTACTGTTTGTTCTAACCAACACCTGGTGATAGGTCCTTTCCACCCTTTCTTAGAGCATTTACTAAAAATAACTTATAATTTGTGAATCCTTCATCTTCCTCTGTCCATTTGACACACACACACACACACACACACAGATATATATATATATATATATACTACAACCCAGGAATACCTTTCTCAAGGACTTGAAAGCAATTCTTTGAAATGTAATCATCAGGAAGGATAGGATCAGTGTCTCCCAATCTCTTGTGTGGCCAACATAGTTGGCCTAACGACATTTACCCTGACCAACCCTCTGTAATTTTTCATTTCCCTGATTCTACTAGTGCCCCTCCATCTCCCCTCCCTACTCCTTCATTCTCCCTTTAAAATGTTGAGGCATCTCTGTATAAATCCAAATTGAGTTTAGTTCATACTGGACACACTTCCCTATGTAACAGTATATTACTGATTAAAATCTGTCTCTACCACTTTAACTAGTATCCAACATTATCTTTGACAAAATTAAGTAAATTGCTTAGAATTATATATCTCTAAGCTGCTCAAGCACAATTTGATTCCAGTACTCAGAAGTCCGTGTTCTACTATTAGGAAGACTTATTAAATACCCAAAACAAGCATTAAGTATAAGAAAAGCCAGTGTCAAAACAGAGGTCTGTGAGAGTAAATAATCATGAGCAAGGGAAAGCCCTTACAGCTGAATAACTTATAATTTAACAATACTGTTTTCCAACGTGTTTTATCTTAATAGTGTTAACAAATTGTATTAGAAAACAAGAAATTTAACTGAGGAGAGCTGTATTGCAGAAAAGCAATTTGCAAACCAGGGAGACAAAACCTTTGGCTAGAGACCAAAAAGTATGTTCTGAGGAAACAAAGAGAAGAGGTCATCTTTATTTTTAAAAGTTCCTACCTGCTGGGAGCCCTACTACTCAAGCTGTGTAGCAAAGCTCAGGCTGGAGGAGACCCCCACAAAGCAGGGGCCTTCACAGCTGGCTCCCCCTATTACCCACCTTGATTTTGTTATTCTCCATTATACTATTGGCTTTGTTTTTGCTTGCATTGTTGTGAAGGGCTAAGCTAACCTTTGCTAAGCAGCATGGAAAGGAGGAGAACATAAACTTCCCAGAAGCTTTTCAGGACAGTGCTCCTGAAGAATGGAACACGCAGGGGCCAGATGGCGATCTTGGCATGGAATACCGAAACCTGCAGGTAGCTAGTCAGACATTGAGTACCCCATCTCCACGTAAATGGGAATGTCCCCCTTGTTTGCAATGCTAGTGAAATTAGTGATGGAGAGTTTTATAGGAAAATTAGAGAAAGAGTTATGAGAGATTACTGAATAGAATAACCCTGTCTGACACTTAAACCATCTTCTCATGTTTTCTTCCATGTGCTACTTCTATAACTTTTCTTCTTCCTTCCTAATTACAGCCATTTACTAGAATTCGTGCCTCATATATGAAATTACCAAATACCATAATTTTTTAAGAAGTAAAGATACCTCAAGACAAGTGCTGGGCCTGGAAGCCACAGGGCATAAATCTGCAAAGAAGTTAAAAGCTAACATTTTCAAAGAATACTGCTTCTCTCTCACTTACCAGCATTACATCTCCCTTTATGGCCCTGGAAGATGGCTGGTTAGCCAGAGACAGGTAAGATTCCTCACAGGAGGAACAACCTAAGACAGGCATAGTTGCAGGGGGGCCATCAGGTGAGAAAATGGGGGCCAACAGAAGTGAGGCTTCAAACCTCACCCCCCGCAATGTTGAGAGAAATCGTCTACACCCGTGGATGTTTTGTTGCCCTTGTCTGACTTGGATTAATTCCTAGTCTATAGGCACAAACCTGATCATCTACACTTGCCTTCTTACAGTTCTAAATCATGCTTTCTGTCTTTATCTTGCATCTACCTACGATAGAATAAATATTATGAGGAGATAAAATGTATCCATTGCATTAAAAATATAGATGATACCTGCCTAGCTAACTGTAGTAGTGAGTGACCTGTATTTCAACCTGAGTTGATAGACTCCATAGTCACTGCTACATGCTGCACATTTCTGGTCACATGCATTACTTAGAAACTGCTTTGCATAGAAACAAGAAGCACAATAGAGTACATGTTGCTAGGAAAAGTTTCAGTCAAGGAACAGAAAATGATCACCTGTCTAACACTTGGCTAACCATGTATAGATTAGAAGGAAACAGAAAGAAAAAAGCTTGCCTATGGTTGTTAATCAAAAGAACAAATAAAAAATAATCATATCCTTGTGCAAATGGTATAAATAAAGCTGTCATTGGCACTTTGTCGAGAGACCACCTCCATCTGACTCTGTGTCCTGTCTCTCCAGGCACCGACTCTGTCTCATCCTCCACCCCACCCCCCCGCCCTCACCACTGGAGCAGGACTCCGGCACCTACCCAGGTTCCTGTTCAGAAGCATCTATGTAAATGGGGGATGCAAGCTTGTTCAGTAGTGATTGGTAGATTTCTCAGCCATTGTCTGTTTTGGCCTTGGTTCAATTCCAGGGAGCAGATCTGCTTGTGGTCTTTCTGAGGACACAGAATAGGTATGTGGTCTCCTATGGATACATGGCCATCCAACTCCACTGTGTTGTGGGCCTCAGTTAGCCTGACAGAACCCATCTTGTTTTCTGGCACATCTGTATTTAGGAGGAGGAAGAACTCATTTGTTTTTGTCTTATTTTCACAAAAAATATCATGGAACTATGCACTTTAAGACAAATAAAATAACTGCCTTGAAACAATGGGTAGTAAAGGTGAGTTTATTCCACAAGTTAATAGATGTGATAAAATTCTTTCTCTATGTAGCAGCTAGGATGATCTCAGATTGACCCACGACAAAGGATTATCTGCCGAGTTAGCCATTAGCAATAATAGCAGAGATCCATGGCCTCTATCTTCACTCTTTAGTTTTATTTCTCAAACTGTTATGAACCCAAAGTGCTATGTATGGAGAGGAGTGGGGGAAGAGGGCTACAAACACATCACCAGGATCAATACCCAAATTTGACAGAGGAAAGAAAAATACAGTCATTCAAGTAGAGCTTAAGTCACTGGCTTTGAATTACCATGCTTTTCAAAAACAAACTTTAAAAAAGTTCCCCACAGTCAAATTTGTCAGTCCTGTCCTTTGTGATTCTTCCCTTGTTCTTACGCTTACAAAGTCCTTTTCCCATACTGAAAAATCAAAATTTTACTTATATTTTTGTATTTTTCTTATTAAGGTATCATTGATATACAATCTTATAAAGGCTTCATATAAGCAATATTATGGTTATTACTTTCACCCATATTATCAAGTCCTCCCCAACACACCCCATTGCAGTCACTGCCCATCATCGTAAAGATGCTATAGAGTCACTACTTGTCTTTTCTGTGCTATACTGCCTTCCCAGTGACCCCCCCCCCTTATGTGTGCTCATCATAATGCCCCTTAATCCCCTTCTCCCTCCCTTCCTCCCTCATCCACCCTCCCCACCCCCTTCCCTTTGGTAACCACTAGTCCCTTATTGGAGTCTGTGAGTCTGCTGTTGTATAAAACCATGAAGTTTTAAAAGTGAGAAAGCATTTTTTTCTCTCTTTTATAAATTAATTGGTGTATGTTGTAAGGTGAGTATCTCTTTTTTTCTTTCCAATCATTACTCCCTCTCTCCAGTACCATTTTTGGAATAATTCTTTCTTTCACCCATTAGTTGTTAATGCAACTTTCTTATATGCTAAATTCTTATTACTACACAATACTTTTTATATTGTATTTTCTGGAGCATCCTGCTCAATTGACTTGTCAATTCTTGTGTTGGTACCAATGCAAATAGCATAAGAAATCAGACTGAAACAATGATTCATGGCCCTCTTAGAATTTGCCTTTTGAAACAGCAGGCCCCTCACCGTACACAAAGTTCCCTGCACACCATGCTGTCATCTCTAATGGCTCTCCCAATGAATTTAATACATCCCATTTACTTCTAACACTGGCTCACTCCAGCTGTAGGAGCAAGTAGCTAGTGCTGTGGAAAGAGGCCAGCAAATGACAGAACAAGCATAAATTTGGATAAGGAAGAAAATTCAAAACAAAGCTCTCAATTATCCTGAGTGAATAAAAACTAATCCCAAAATGTTACAATTCCATTGATGGGACATTTTTGAAATATTTAAATTTTACAAATGGAGAACAGATTAGTGGTGGCCAGGGAGTACAGCTGAGAAGGTGGGGGCAAGAGAAAGTGTTTGATTATAAAAAACAACAGGAGGGATTCCTTGAGAGAAATGTTTTATGTCCTGACTGTAGCAGCAGATACACAAACCTACATATGTAATAAGACTTTGCAGATCCAAACATGTGCACACACACACATACATACACAAATACGAACAAATAAAACTGAGGAAATCTGAACATATTGGTGGATCGTTTTGATATGAATAACCTGATGGTGATAAGTACCATAGCTTTGCAAAATGTTACCACTGGGGAAAACTGGATAAATTATAAGGAATCTCTGTATTACTTCTTACTACTGCATGTGAATCTGAAATTCTTTCAATAAAAATTTAAGTACAAAAAACCCACAAAGGTCTTTCCTTAGTTATTAATTTTGGTTTTTGCAACTGATTGGGAACCTACCCTTGCAATCGCAACATAATTCAATCTATCGAAAGTATAGCTGTTCAACAGAACTTTCTTCTGTGATGGAAATATCTCTTACCTGCACTGTCCAATACAGTGACCACTAACCATGTGACTATGGAGCACTTGAAATGTGGGTCATGCAACATAAAGAGCTGAATTCTAAATTGTATTATTTTGATTACATTTAAATGGACGTTTGTCACTAGTGACTATCATAAAGGGCAGCTCACAAACGAAACTTGACAGTGTAGTCCTCAATTGCTCTGTTGTTAGTAAATAGTGAGAAAGAAAATTCTTCTCCCGCCGCTAAACTAATTTATGAACTTTCTGAGGATCCATCTCCTCACTTTAAAATGGAGATAAGATGCATCCTAATGTGTGAGAAAGGGTTTTAAAGCCGCGTGGCACCTGCACCCTGTAGGACATAAACACAGGTAACTTGATGACTTTACAAGCGTCTACGGAGATATCCCGGGATGATTCAATAAACGTTCCCCACTATTAGGTGAAAAGTAGTGAAGACTAAGCCAGTAGCTTTGCCTTTACATACTTCGGGAAAAAATCCACACACACTTCATCCCTTGTCTTGTTCTTTCAGCTTATGCCACAACTGTTGTTCCAAAGACTCAGTTCAAACGGTATTTTGTCAACCAAGAAAAAAAATTTCTGTACAAATGCCCTATTTCTTCAAGTGCTACTGTCAATAGCTGAATAGTTGGGGGAATACGAGGAAAAACTCTTGGACAACCAGGAATAAAGGTTCAATTTAAATGTAGTCACACGACCAAACGGAAGGGTTCGCTGCAGCCAAGCGGGCAGTCGGCAGCCGCCAGCAGCCCGAGCCGTCAGCGGGGGCCCGCAAACTGCCACCCTGCCCGGGGCCTTGGCCTTCTCC
Source organism: Manis javanica (assembly GCF_040802235.1). Classification (NCBI taxonomy): domain Eukaryota; kingdom Metazoa; phylum Chordata; class Mammalia; order Pholidota; family Manidae; genus Manis; species Manis javanica. The sequence continues at coordinate 48,346,810 of NC_133158.1, read as the reverse complement.
GCGGGGCGGGGCCCGAGGCTGCGCATGCGCGCTCCGCCGCTAACCCAACCAGCACCGCGCAGAAATTGAGGCGCCAGCTATACTGACTCCTTTCCGGTTGAGTCCACGCTCAACGCCCGCGCCGCGTAACCCACCACCCAGTCATGTCATTCTGCACCCGCGTGGCGCTGGTCACCGGGGCCAACAAGGGCATCGGCTTCGCCATCTCGCGCGACTTGTGCCGGCAGTTCCCGGGGGACGTGGTGCTCACATCGCGGGATGCGGCGCGGGGCCAGGCGGCCGTGCAGCAGCTGCAGGCCGAGGGTCTGAGCCCGCGCTTCCACCTGCTGGACATCGAAGACCCGCAGAGCATCCGCGCCCTGCGCGACTTCCTGCTTAAGGAGTACGGGGGCCTGGACGTGCTGGTCAACAACGCGGGCATCGCCTTCAAGAGTAAGGAAGGGGCAGGGTGCTGGGACGGCAGGCGAGGAGGTCACGCGGAACACCCCCAGCCAGGATGGGCTGGATTTGTCTGGAGATCGCTGTTGTGGGGGGGGCTCCTTCTGCCTTCGGGTCCAGAATGGCTCCCTAGGGAAGGAGGAAGCGTGGGGGGACAGCTAGAGCAGAGTCCAGCGGGAATTGGAGGGAGTCCCAGCCAGAGGGACCTTTGTGTTTCTTTGGCTCAGCTCCTGGGGATGTTTTCCGGGTGGCACAGTTTCCCTCGGATTGGAGTCTAGGGGAGTTAGGTGAACTTTCAATGCATTTTGAAATAAAAAAAATTTCACAAACTGGTTCACAGAGATCCCATGTGTGCTCCCTTCACCCAGCCTCCCCAATGGTACCCTCTTACAACACTACAGAACATTATGGAACCCTGAAATTGACAAGAGCACAACTGTAACTAAATGCCAGTACAACACAAAATTCACAGATTTCACAACCACTTTTTTCTTTATATCATTCTATGGAAGTTTTACAACATGACTACTATTTATTATTTCTACTTTCTTTCTCTCCTAAAGCTAATGATTCCACACCATTTCATATTCAAGCAGAAGTGACGATGAAAACCAACTTTTTTGGTACCCGAGATGTCTGCACGGAGCTGCTGCCTCTGGTGAGACCACAAGGTGAATCTAGTGAGCAGCCCCCACAGAGTGACTCTGGTGTGATATGGCCCCGCTGCCCCTGACCTCATCTCCAGGCTCTGTGCACTCTACACTGGCTCCCGGGGTGTGTCTCCTCAGGACCAGGGGCCCCTCTTCTCTGGACTACACACTTGTCAGTGGCCATCAGTGATAACGTCCCCTGCACAACTGCCTCTTTCTCTTCCTCAGCTCTTCAGTCAAAGTCTCCCTCCACAGGCCCTTTACTTGTTCTCTGCCCCTCACACACGGGGGTCCCTGAGCATGGTCCAGGAAAGACCAGGCATGGAGCTTCCAGTCGTCCTATCCCAGTGGAGTCCTGTGGATAGCATGGAATTCTCCCAGCAACCATGTGTGACAGTACGCATGGATCCTGCCAAACAAGAAGCTCATCTAAGCATTGATGTTCAGGTGTTTTTGTTGTGGGTTAGGCACATAGACATGACCCACCTCCTTCTTAGCCCAAGGCCCTGCCCTAATCACAATGTTAGCATAGATTATGTAGCTTGACCCTTGATCCCCAAGTAAACAAGGACAATCTTACCAGAACATTCCAAGGGTTTAAAGATTACCTCCCAGCAGTCTGGGGCAAAGGGCCAAACTTCCTCTTTGGCCAGGCTTAAATCATTCACTTTCACAGGCCACCATCTGGTCCTTCTCCAAGGCTGTCTTATAGCCAAAGAATCATTGAGCATCTGCATTTAGTACAGAATTTATATGACAGATACAGCAATAGTATCAAAAGTATGCCTAACATTTTGGAGCAGCCAGAGTAGGGATAGATTTAAAGGAACACATAATCCATCCCATAAAGCCACTAGATACATTTTCTTGTTTTTGTACCAATTTGATTCTCCCCTTTATCAACTGCTAGTTATACTTTATTTAGCATAGAACTATCTGTGCAGAACTATTTAGTATTGTTAAGAGAGGAACTGAGGCATGTGAAATATTTCAGAGTTTGAGAAAAAAATCTGTCTGAATCAGGAAGCACCAAACTAGAAGTTATCAGGATCCCTCCAAGGACAGGTGCTGCAGTGAGACTATTACAGAGAAAAGGTGGACACAAAGGGAGGAAATGATTGGTTGGCTGTAGCTTCAGGCCTTGTTGGCTGTCTGTGATTGGTGGTTGTTTGCTTTTGATTTTGTAACTTTGAAGCATTTACTGGCTTAAATTTTGGTTTCCTTAAGTAGGCTGCCAGGGTATTAGAGCCACCTCAGTGTAACGGCCTCCTTTTTTTTAACTAATGTAGCAGTATGAAAGCTAGCTGATGGTCAGCTAAATCCAGTTTTTCATCAAGCCATTCATTTTCCATTGGTATTACATCCTGAGGAGACGAACTCAATCTGCCAATGCATTGATCATCAGTATCATCATGTGACTCATTCATATATGGCAGTTGAATATTACCAACAAGGCCAGTGTTTCACAACATCACAGCACGTGTAACCTGAAAAGTAAGAATTGAGAGAATAGCATATTGCTGAAGTCCCATTCAGTCATTAATGATTGGTTCAGCTTATCACCGTGTAATGTGACCACATACCCCAGCTGATGCCACTCAGATTCACAGGCTTCTGTTCCACCCTGTCAGGTCTCTAAATCAGCTGTGGTCTTGGCAAATGTGGCTTCACCATTTTAGGCATCTGGAATAATTGAGCTAAGAGATGGTATCATCTCCTGCAGAGCATAGAGCTTTAATCCTCTTGCTGCATAACCCGTTTATTCATGCCTTTAGCCCTCAAGTTTTCATTTTTCCTTCTCCCCATTTATCATTGACTTTACCCAAACTTTTTCACTTTCCAAAGGGACGTCAAGTCCAGCCACTGTGCTGATCCGGATTGCCTACAATGATACTAGTCTAACAAGTGCCTGCCCTTCAGTTCACCTCCAACCACATAGGGTAGAGTTGCATAGGTCCAAAATGAGTGGGCTGTCTTAACCACTACACAGTAAAGCTGCATTTGCTGTTCCTCCACTTTTGCCAGATGGGGTGAAGGCACAGTGCATTCACTCCATCAGGCCCTTAGGAATTCTGACATAAAGGGTTAAAGCTGTAGCTATAGTTTCTTGCTTAGGAATTATTCCTGCTTCTATATCTGCAGTTGCAACCTTGGTCTCAGGACCACCATATTAGGCAGGAAAAAAGAAATGTGAGGTGATATGGGGAAGAGCTGTATAGTCACCAGGGCATCCTTCCCCAGCTACCCCAGCAAAGCAGAAGAATCTATCCTGTGGGGAATCTCCCTTGGTTCACCTCAGATAGTGTGATCACATGCTCATGAATGTATGTAAGCCAGAGCTTCATGCCCTTACCTCCTCAAGTTTGAGACAACCAGGGTTTGAACTGCACCTTCCAGTTTTCTGCCAAAACACTACTCTAAGGATGCAAGTGGGTTGCTTGATCTGCAGAAATGTAACTTACTCCAAATTGGTGCGGTGTCTTCTGTGCCAGTCCTTGGACACGTGCATCTACTTCTGGGATGTAGAACCTGGGTTGCAGAGAGCATCTCATCTTGCCAGGACCCATTTGTAGCCTCCCAGGGCTACTACCTTCAACCCTACTAGCCATTGTGCAGGACCTTCCCCTCGGAGAACCTTTCCCATGACCACCTGCAGTCTTTTGTCTCTCTTGTGGCAGACAGAACAGTCGCTGGCATTTTCTGCCTCAGAGGGTGTGAGACCATGTCAACAATTATCCCATCTCTGGATGCTGCAGCACCCCATTCCCACTCACTCATAGACCCAGGTGGCCACTTCAAACCCACACGCCAGGATATCCCCTTGCTAGTTCTGGTTCCCTTCCGGCTCTGGAAGTGGTTTTCTTGATGGGCATTAACATGTCCTACTCTAACTTCCCCCCAAATTCCCATAGTGGCTTCCAAAGGGCCATACCCTATATAGGCATCCCTTCAATAGTCCAGTGTTCCCTGCCCCTCTCCAGGACCATATTGTCAGGCCACTGCTCATGAGTTGGTCAACACCCAAACATGGAGAAAACAGCATGCAGTTCTGCCTACTGAGCTGACTTGACTTCTCCTGACTAGAGCAGAGCAGCCACCTTCCAAACCAGAAGCTGTATGTTCACCATGGAACTGTCATCAATAAACCAATCAGCTTTTCGTTGGCCAGTAGACACCTGTTTCTAGAGCTGACCATGTGCCCATAAGATCCTCATATTAAACCAAAGGTGGCCTTAAGGGGAGAAAGGCTGTCTCATCGTGAAGTATAATGAGCACCTCCTTACCTTCCCCTTAGCATGTTCCTGTATAAACTCTCATTTTCTTATGCAGCTTCTGGACACTGCCCTCCCATGAAAGCATTTCCTTGACCTCATTTGAGACATGAGTACAACAAGTTTCGACTGAGAAAAGAGACAACTGAAATTTTACAGAAACATTATTTGGGGTCTTGGAATTGCCATTTGGGGAGCACAGATTGAGGTGGCAGCCCAAATTGTGCCCCACAAGGGAACAAAAGCTAGGGGTTTTTAAAAACAAAAGGGAATGCTTGTATGTGTTACTTATGTAGAATTTTGATTGATGTTGGAGGTGCAAACTAATCTTGAGTGAATATAATATAATTGGTTGCTAAAGTTATCACCCAGCAAAGTCTCTTACTGTATGTAGCAAGGTGCAGGTATTCAGGCTCAGTCCTTGGAATATTGGCAGTTTAACCAGTTCACAAGTTCATGGTTCCAGTGGTAAATACATAAGGCTCATCCCCTTAATGGGCTCCTGGCTCCATTTTAAAACCCCCTGGTATAAGGGAATCCTTTTTTATTTCATCCTCCACATAAGTTTCAAGACTGTATCATGACCATGACTATCGAGTCTTAATTAATGCCCATAACCACTGGTAATTTTCTCTCAAATGCAAATGTTCTGGTCCAAAGTCCTGGAGAATTTAGTATTCATCGTGCTTGTGCATGCATTTCTACATAACAATTTGTTTTGTATTTCAGGCAGAGTGGTGAATGTGTCTAGCATTGTGAGTCTCAGAGCTCTTAAAAACTGCAGCCCAGAACTGCAGCAGAAGTTTACAAGTGAGACCATCACAGAGGAGGAGCTGGTGGGGCTCATGAACAAGTTTGTGGAAGATACAAAGAATGGAGTACACCAGAAGGAGGGCTGGCCTAATACTGCATATGGAGTGACAAAAATTGGTGTCACAGTCCTGTCCAGAATCCAGGCCAGGAAACTGAGTGAGCAGAGAAGTGGGGACAAGATCCTCCTGAATTCCTGCTGCCCTGGATGGGTGAGATCTGACATGGGGGGACCCAAGGCCTTGAAAAGCCCAGAAGAAGGAGCAGAGACCCCCGTGTACTTGGCCCTTTTACCCTCAGATGCTCAGGGACCTCATGGACAGTTTGTCATGGAGAAGAAAGTTGAGCAATGGTGAGCTCATCTCAGAGCTCCCTCCATGGGCCCACCACATGGCCTGTCCTGATCTGACCAAAAGGACATGTATATAGTCAGAAATTTCCCTATCAAAACAAACAAAAGGAATCACCACACCTATAGAGTACCCACTCTGAGTTGGGTACCAGTTCTCTGAAGTCTTTGATGATTTCCTCTGTAATAAAAGATGAGAAAAAGTGGAAAGATAGTGATTAATGAAAATCTAAGATGAATAAATGGTTCTTTACAAACGTCCATTTCTGCTGATTGTTTACCTGCCAACCAGCTCAGGTAACTAGAGACCTAAAGGTTAAGCCAAGGCAAGGGACAGGATAGCTCAGGGGTCCGCAAACATAGAATGAGCCAGATGGTAATGATTTTCAGCTTTGCAGACTACGTGGTCTTGCTGGAACTACTCCGATATGCTGTTACAGCAAGAAAGTAGCTACAGACAATATATAAACCAATGAGGGTGGCTGGATTTGGCCTGGAGCCCATACCCACCTCTATTACCTGAATGACACCATGGAAGGAAAGCTTCAGTGTGCGCTCTTTAACACCAAACCATTCGGGATAAAAACCGTAGCAAAGTGTGATTTCTGAGTGGGCTCTGTAAGAAATATAACCCATAAAAGAATCTGAAACAATGTGGTATCCATGAAAAGTTCATTAGTATAACCTTGAAATAAAGACAGTTTTATTTGAGCCAAACTGAAGGCTGAGAAGAAGCCTGGAAACACCAACTCCCATGGACATGTAGGAGAAATGTTTCAGAGCCCAAGTCATACAGAGGTGGTCTATCTTCAAGGGGACAAGGAAAAAATAACTTTAAAGGGGTACATCCATTTACATAAAATATGGGATGCTTAAAAAAAAGATAGGGGTTTACATACATCTTGGCACCAAAGGGTGTTAATAAGGAAAGGCAAACATTGTTGCTCATCTTGACAGGGAAAACAGATGTGGTTCATACTTTGCTTACCTTGACCTTGGTTATAATTAACAGCAGGTATTACAGAGTTAGATAGTTTCAGTTTGAAGAGTGGCCATTTGAGACAACCAGCAATGATGAAACATTGAATACCAAGCCCTTAGATATCTTTTTACTGGTCAGCTTTTCTTTAGCTTACCAGGGAAAACTGGATATGGATTGGGTATTAATGCACAGGACAGAATTATTATCAGATCTCTTCAGTGTGAATATGTTGGTGACATAGAGATGAAGTGTCAGGACATTTATTTGCAACATAAATCCTTCAGCAAAATATATATGGAAGATGAACCCAAAACTATATGAAAAAGCTCATAATTGTTGAACGTAATTGAGTGGACATAGGGGTGTCTAATAGACAATTCTTTCAACTTCTCTGCTTGAAAGCTTTCAAACACCTGCAAACAAAAATTCCTGACTGCCACCTTACTGCACAGCCTTGAGGAAGTCACTGCATCTTACTGAATCTTGTTTCCTCAATGACAGAACTTGGGAAAATTGTCATAGGACTGCTGTGGAGATCAACTGGTACAGGTGGAAATGTTGGAAGCATGTGGGAAGAGAAAGCGTGTTGGAATGTGAGTGCCTGAAGGTGGCCCTAACAGCACAGAAGTGACGAAGCTCCTCCCACCCCAACCCTAAACCTGGTCCCCCAGCAGGGTAGGGCCTTTATTTTAAAAGGGAGGTTTACTTTCCAAGACTCACCCTCAACAGGGCTGTGAAGTTCCTGCCCCTTCATTTGTTGTTTAAACTGACATCAGAGGAACACCAGTGTCTAGGACAGGACCAGAGCATTTCAACTGCTACTTTGCAAATGAATTCTTATATCACAAAGATGTTTACCTTAAATCTTAAAAATAACACTTAACTATATACATATATAGAGAGAGAACACAAACTTACTAAGTTTGACCTAGGTCACATCCTAAAGTTGGCACTTTTAGCAAACCGAGGGATTATGTAACCATGACATAACACATGACAGTGGTTTGGAATGTACTAAGAGCATCGTGCACATTCCCTCCCCCCTGGGTTCACCTAGACTCACACAGAGGGAGGAACCCTGCCCACAAGGAAACTCTGCTCACAGGACCGATTTTCCCTAATTTTCTACCTCTTGAGTTTATCTTACAAAAGCAGGAAGATTATTGTCCTGGGCTGGGGCTCATTCCAAACTACTGCTGTGGGGCCATCAGCTCCTATGGAATCTACAAGGGGCTCCCTAGGAAAGGTCACACTCCAGCCGTTAGGGAAAACATAATCCCCGAGACTTGCAAACCTTAGCAGCCAGAGAGACTTTGAACTGTGCTGAATCAGACTTGGAAAACTCATCCAGATTTTCTATCTGACTGGACTTTGGAGTAGATTGGTGAATTTGTTACCTTTTTTGAAATAAACAGGAAATTGCAAAGACTGATAAACACATGCCACTGTACATCCTTCACGGTGCCTCCCTTATGGGGCCACCTTTAACACTGTACCACACTGACAAGCTGGGAAATTGGCACTGACAATTCTGTTAACTGGACCCACACCTTAACTTGGAAGTCAGCAGAGTTCATAGGCAAAAAGAAATTTTTTTCATTCTATGCAATTTTGCCACATGGCCACTATTCAGTTGCTGTATTCACTTTCTCCCCCAACATTGATGTTCCCACATCCTTACATATTTAAACAGAACTGATGATGAAAATCAAGCATTTTGGTCCCCGAGATGTCTGCATGGAGCTGCAGCCTCTACTGAGACCGGAAGGTGAGTCTGGTGAGCAGCCTCCACGGAGTGTCCCTGGTCTGATGTGGCCCCACTGCCCCTGACCTCGTCCCCAGCCCTGCCCCCTCTCCCTGCTCTGCTATACTGCCCCCCCTCCACCCCAGGGTGTGTCTCCTCAGGGCCAGGAGCCCCTCTCCCAGGACTACACACTCGTCAGTGGCCATCAGTGCTTCTGTCCCCTGCACAACTGCCTCTTTCTACCCTCAGCTCTTCAGTCAAGGTTCCCACATGCCCTTTACTTGCTCCCCGCTCCTCATACCTGGGGGGCCCTGGATATGACTTCCTGCCCTCTCTCCTCAGTCCACCTCTCTGTCTCTCAGAGTGAGCATATTAAATGTAGCAAAAATTATACAACCCTAATTTATTAGGCCCAACAAGATCAGTCACCTGCCCAGAACATTGTCAGAGCTGCAGGAACAGGCTCCTCTTCTGTTCTGGCCTGTCCTTCCCATCCAGATGGCCGCCCCTCCTCTAGCATCCACGGCAGATAATGCATTTCCAAAACACATTCATCCTTTCCCCAAACTTTTTGGCCTCTGAATTACTCAGCTGCCACGATGCCAGAGGTCACACGACCACCTCCTGTGATCATTAACCAGATCTCAAGAGTTGTCCACCAGAGTTTCTCCCCAGGCCACCTCCTCAACCCCATCTTTACAACACATGCTCAGTTGGGACAATTGTAACCCCTCGTAAGGGACCACCTTCTTGAGTGCTTTCCTTCCTGAGCATTCTCTGTACCATCTGCATGCTTACTCCCTCCCAAAAGTTCTTCTGGTGGATGTCCAAGACCCTAGCATGGTTTGTGCATCTCTCTGTCATGTGACCTGGCGCCCCGCCAGGACATGTTCACTCTCCTTCATCATAGCTAATAATTGGGACAAAATGAACTATCATATTTCTTTGTTGGTCAACTACTACAATACTTAAATGCTGACATTGACAATACTGTTAATGTGCAGTTCATGTTGGCAGATAACAGTAAGTACTCTAAGACAAACAAATAATATTAAAAAGATCAAGAAGTCTAGTTTGAAACTGACAATTTAATTTGCACATAGTTAATTTCAAATCTGGCTTGATTCCCTGTCCTGTCCTGGAGCATTCTTCTGCTTCTCTAAGACTTCACTAGGGCATCAGTGCGCTCTTTCAAATGTCAGCTGACTCTCTCACCCCACCTCTGATGGTAGGAATGACTTCCTTGTGCCACCATCATGCTCTATCACTGTGTCCCTCTGAGAACTAATCCTAATGGCTTCCGGCTGAGAATTTTTCTTAAGGAAAGAGAGCTGTGTTGGTTCTTGCTGTGTGGCGCCAGTCTGGAGGAGGAAGGAGGGGACGCCTGGGATGTTAAGGCAAGCTTTCATCAGCCTATTGATCTAGCCTCAAGAAAGCGGGAGTTAGAGGCGGAGCCGAGATGGTGGCGTGAGTAGAGCAGTGGAAATCTCCTCCCAAAACCACATATATTTTTGAAAAGACAACTCTTCCTAACAGAGAGATCAGAATACACAGGACAACATCCAGACCACATCCATACCTACGAGAACCCAGGGCCTCACAAAGGGGGTAAGATACAAGCCCCGGCTGGGCAGGACCCGAGCGCTCCACACCCCAGCTCCAGGTGAGAGGAGAGGAGTAGGACCAGGGAGGGAGAGGGAGCCCAGGACTGCTAAATAGCCAGCCCCACCATCCACACCAGAGCGCAGACACAGTGCATGTGTGGGGTGCTGGAAACTAGGGAAACAGGACAGTAAGACCTGTGAGCAGGTCCCTTCAGCCAGCGCCCTGGGGACAAAGAAAAGCGAGTGCTTTATGGAAGTCTTAAAGGGACAGGGACCCCAAAACCAGATGGAAGTGTCCTGGGACACTTAGTCTAGCAGCAGGGAATCTGGGGAACTCTGGGCACTCTAAACCCCTGGGCACCAGGGAGCACAGAGGACCCTCATGGAGATAAATAGCCTCCTGGCCGTTCCCCCTCCAACGTGGTTCCACCATTTCAGAGCAGCAGCCAGAGGCAGGCCACGCCCACATCAACAGTGGAGATAAACTCCATAGTGGGCTGGCAAGAATCAGAAGCCCCATCTGAGTGCAGCTGCCCAGCACAAGCTACTAGAGGTTGCAGTTCTCCCAGGAGAGGAAGGCCACAAAAAAACAAGAAGGGAAGTTCTTCGCCCATCACTCATACCAGCTCTGCAAACTGTCTCTGACACCATGAAAAGGCAAAATATCAGGCAGACAAAGATAACAGAGACAACACCTGAGAAGGAGACAGAACTAACCAGTCTTCCTGAAAAAGAATTCAAAATAAAAATCATAAACATGCTGACTGAGATGTAGAGAAATATACAAGAGCTAAGGGATGAAGTCCGGAGAGAGATTACAGATGCCCGGAGGGAGATTACAGACGTCCGGAAGGAGATTACAGAAGGGAACCAAACTCTGGAAGGATTTATAAGCAGAATGGATAAGATGCAAGAGGCCATTGATGGAATAGAGACCAGAGAACAGGAACGCATAGAAGCTCACACAGAGAGAGATAAAAGAATCTCCAGGAATAAAACAATATTAAGAGAATTGTGTGACCAATCCAAAAGGAACAATATCTGTATTATAGGGGTACCAGAAGAAGAAGAGAGAGAAAAAGGGATAGAAAGTGTCTTTGAAGAAATAATTGCTGAAAAATTCCCCAAACTGGGGGAGGAAATAACCGAACAGACCACGAAAATACACAGAATTCCCAACAGAAAGGACCCAAGGAGGACAACACCAAGACACATAATAATTAAAATGGCAAAGATCAAGGACAAGGAAAGAGTTTTAAAGGCAGCTAGAGAGAAAAAGGTCACCTATAAAAGAAAACCTATCAGGCTATCATCAGACTTCTCAACAGAAACCTTACAGGCCAGAAGAGAATGGCATGATATATTTAATGCAATGAAACAGAGGGGCCTTGAACCAAGGATACTGTATCCAGCATGATTATCATTTAAATATGAAGGAGGGATTAAACAATTCCCAGACAAGCAAAAGTTGAGGGAATTTGCCTCCCACAAACCACCTCTACAGGGTATTTTAGAGGGACTGCTCTAGATGGGAGCACTCCTAAGACTAAACAGATGTCACCAGAGAAAATAAAATCACAGCAAAGAAAGCAGACCAACCAAATACTAACTAAAGGCAAAAAATAAAACCAACTACCCATTAAAAGCAGTTAAAGGAAACACGAAAGAGCACAGAATAAAACAACCAACATATAAAGAATGGAGGAGGAGGAATAAGAAGGGAGAGAAGAAAAGAATATCCAGACAGTGTATATAACAGCTCAATAAGTGAGCTAAGTTAAGCAGTAAGAAACTAAAGAAGCTAACCTTGAATCTTCGGTAACCACGAATCTAAAACATGCAATGGCAATAAGTACATATCTTTCAATAGTCACCCTAAATGTAAATGGAGTGACTGCACCAATCAAAAGACACAGAGTAATAGAATGGATAAAAAAGCAAGACCCATCGATATGCTGCTTACACGAAACTCACCTCAAACCCAAAGACATGCACAGACTAAAATTCAAGGGATGGAAAAACATATTTCAGGTGAACAACAGAGAGAAGAAAGCAGGTGTTGCAGTACTAGTATCAGACAAAATAGACTTCAAAACAAAGAAAGTAACAAGAGATAAAGAAGGACATTACATGATGATAAAGGGCTCAGTCCAACAAGAGGATATCACCATTCTAAATATATATGCACCCAACACAGGAGCACCAGCATATGTGAAACAAATACTAACAGAACTAAAGGGGGAAATAACTACAATGCATTCATTTTAGGAGACATCAACACACCACTCACCCCAAAGGATAGATCCACTGGGCAGGAAATAAGTAAGGACACAGAGGCACTGAACAACACACTAGAACAGATGGACCTAATAGACATCTATAGAACTCTACATCCAAAAGCAACAGGAAATACATTCTTCTCAAGTGCACATGGAACACTATCCAGAATAGACCACATACTAGCTCACAAAAAGAGCCTCAGTAAATTCCAAAATATTGAAATTCTACCAACCAATTTTTCAGACCACAAAGGTATAAAAGTAGAAAATTCTACACAGAAAACAAAAAGGCTCACAAACACATGGAGGCTTAACAACATGCTCCTAAATAATCAATGGATCAATGAACAAATTAAAACAGAGATCAAGGAATATATGGAAACAAATGACAACAACAACACAAAGCCCCAACTTCTTTGGGACGCAGGGAAAGCAGTCTTAAGAGGAAAGTATATAGCAATCCACACTTAAAGAAGGAAGAACAATCTCAAATGAATAGCCTAACATCACAATTATTGAAACTGGAAAAAGGACAAATGAGGCCTAAAGTCAGCAGAAGGAGGGACATAATAAAGATCAGAGAAGAAATAAACAAAACTGAGGAGAATAAAACAATAGAAAAAAATCAATGAAACCAAGAGCTGGTTCTTCGAGAAAATAAACAAAATAGATAAGGCTCTAGCCAGACATATTAAGAGAAAAAGAGAATCAACACACATCAACAGAATCAGAAATGAGAATGGAAAAATCATGACAATCTCCATCAAAATACAAAGAATTATTAAAGACTACTATGAAAACTTATATGCTAACAAGCTGGAAAATCTAGAAGAAATGGACAACTTCCTAGAAAATTACAACCTTCCAAGACTGACCAAGGAAGAAACACAAAAGTTAAACAAACCAATTACAAGCAAAGAAATTGAAACGGTAATCAAAAAACTACCCAAGAACAAAACCTCCAGGACAGATGGATTTACCTCGGAATTTTATCAGACATACAGAGAAGATATAATACCCATTCTCCTTAAAGTTTTCCAAAAAATAGAAGAGGAGGGAATACTCCCAAACTCATTCTATGAAGCCAACATCACCCTAATACCAAAACCAGGCAAAGATCCCACCAAAAAAGAAAATTACAGACCAATATCCCTGATGAATGTAGATGCAAAAATACTCAATAAAATATTAGCAAATGGAATTCAAAAATATATCAAAAGGATCATACACCATGACCAAGTGGGATTCATCACAGGGATGCAAGGATGGTACAACATTCGAAAATCCATCAACATCATCCACCACATCAACAAAAAGAAGGACAAAAACCACATGATCATCTCCATAGATGCTGAAAAAGCATTTGACAAAATTCAACATCCATTCATGAAAAAAACCCTCAGCAAAATGGGTATAGAGGGCAAGTACCTCAACATAATAAGGGGCATATATGATAAACCCACAGCCAACATCATATTGAACAGCGAGAAGCTGAAAGCTTTTCCTGTGATATCAGGAACAAGACAGGGATGCCCACTCTCCCAACTGTTATTTAACATAGTACTGGAGGTCCTAGCCATGACAATTAGACAAAACAAAGAAATAGAAGGAATCCAGACTGGTAAAAAAGAAGTCAAACTGTCACTATTTGCAGATAACATGATAGTGTACATAAAAAACCCTAAAGACTCCACTCCAAAACTATTAGAACTAATATCGGAATACAGCAAAGTTACAGGATACAAAATTAACACACAGAAATCTGTGGCTTTCCTATACACTAACAATGAACCAATAGAAAGAGAAATCAGGAAAACAACTCCATTCACAATTGCATCAAAAAGAATAAAATACCTAGGAATGAACCTAACCAAAGAAGTGAAAGACCTATGCCCTGAAAACTATAAGACACTCTTAAGAGAAATTAAAGGGGACACTAACAAATGGAAACTCATCCCATGCTCCTGGCTAGGAAGAATTGATATCTTCAAAATGGCTATCCTGCTCAAAGCAATATACAGATTTGATGCAATCCCTATCAAATTACCAGCAACATTCTTCAACGAACTGAAACAAATAGTTCAAAAATTCATATGGCAAAAGACCCCAAATAGCCAAAGCAATCCTGAGAAAGAAGAGTAAAGTGGGGGCATCTCACTCCCCAACTTCAAGCTCTACTACAAAGCCATAGTAATCAAGACAATTTGGTACTGGCACAAGAACAGAGCCACAGACCAGTGGAACAGATTAGAAACTCCAGACATTAACCCAAACATATATGGTCAATTAATATTTGATAAAGGAGCCGTGGACATACAGTGGGGAAATGACAGTCTCTTCAACAGATGGTGCTGGCAGAACTGGACAGCTGCATGTAAGAGAATGAAACTGGACCATTGTCTAACCCCATACACAAAAGTAAATTCGAAATGGATCAAAGACCTGCATGTAAGTCATGAAACCATAAAACTCTTAGGAAAAAACTTAGGCAAAAATCTCTTAGACATAAACATGAGTGACCTCTTCTTGAACATATCTCCCCAGGCAAGAAAAACAAATGCAAAAATGAACAAGTGGGACTATATTAAGTTGAAAAGCTTCTGTACAGCAAAAGACACCATCAGTAGAACAAAAAGGTACCCTACAGTATGGGAGAATATAGTTGTAAATGACAGATCCAATAAAGGCTTGACATCCAAAATATATAAAGAGCTCACCCACCTCAACAAATAAAAAACAAATAATCCAATTAAAAAATGGGCAGAGGAACTGAACAGACAGTTCTCCAAAAAAGAAATTCAGATGGCCACCAGACACATGAAAAGATGCTCCACATCACTAATTATCAGGAAATGCAAATTAAAACCACAATGAGATATCACCTCACACCAGTAAGGATGGCTACCATCCAAAAGACAAACAACAACAAATGTTGGCAAGGTTGTGGAGAAAGGGGAACCCTCCTACACTGCTGATGGGAATGCAAATTAGTTCAACCATTGTGGAAAGCAATATGCAGGTTCCTCAAAATGCTCAAAATAGACTTACCATTTGACCCAGGAATTCCACTCCTAGGAATTTACCCTAGGAATGCAGCACTGCAGTTTGAAAAAGACAGATGCACCCGTATATATAGTGCAGCACTTTTTACAATAGCCAAGAATTGGAAGCAACCTAAGTGTCCATCAGTAGATGAATGGATAAAGAAGATGTGGTACATATACACAATGGAATATTATTCAGCCATAAGAAGAAAACAAATCCTACCATTTGCAACAACATGGATGGAGCTACAGGGTATTATGCTCAGTGAAATAAGCCAAGCGGAGAAAGAGAAATACCAAATGATTTCACTCATCTGTGGAGTATAAGAACAAAGAAAAAACTGAAGGAACAAAACAGCAGCAGAATCACAGAACCCAACAATGGACTAACAGGTGCCAAAGGGTAAGGGACTGGGGAGGATAGGTGGGTAGGGAGGGATAAGGAGGGGAAAGAAGAAAGGGGATATTATGATTAGCATGCATAATGGTGGGTAGGAGAAAGGGGAGGGCTGTACAACACAGAGAAGACAAGTAGTGATTCTACAACATTTTGCTATGCTGATGGACAGTGACTGTAATGGGGTTTGTTGGGGGGACTTGGTATAGGGGAGAGCCTAGTGAACATAATATTCTTCATGTAATTGTAGATTAATGATAACAGAAAAAAATAGAAAGAAAAGGGGGATTACTCCCTGATAGGATAAAACTAACTGCAATTCAACGATTAATGCATGCTTCACATATCCTTAATTTTGATCTTTTAAAGGGTGTCAGATGATCAGCTATGGAAGTACATTTTTCTGATAATATTCCTTTCTCTTAAAAAAAAAAGCAGTTCCTCTGTGGTAATCTCCAATAGGTTCTTCACAATGGTATAAAGGTCATACCAAAGTGTGGACAAAGGGTTTGTTTGTGTTTATACAGAGGATCAAAGCCTAATTTGGCTACCCAGAAAATGAATTAAGATACGATATGAAGAAGAACTTCCAACATCAACATCTTCTGGAAGAGTCATTCCAGAAGATGATCATCAAAAAACTTCAACAAAGATCCTGGCACTGTTGCAGTTGTAGCTGCATTCATCCCACTGGTTCCTGGACTTGCCATTGGAATGAAGGAGATATCTAAGCTGGCCTGTTCATATAGTAAAACAACAAATTTGACTGGATCTATACTGTCAGAACTCAACCAAGAATTAGGAGAAGTGCAAGTTGCAGTGCTCCAAATTCGTGCTATAGACTATCTACTGTTAAAAGAACATATGGGATGTGAACAGTTCCCAGGAATGTGTTGTTTCAATTTGTCTGATTTTTCTCAAACTATTCAAATTCAGTTAGACAATATCCATCATATCATTAAGTTTTCACAAATGCCTAGGGTACCTAACTGGTTTTCTTGGTTTCACTGGATATGGCTGGTAATTGTAGGTCTCCTTTTGTTATGTAGCTGTATTCCTATTATGTTAATGTGTGTATGCAATTTAATTAGTAGTTTAAAAACCTATACATGCTTATGTTACTCTACAAGAAGATATGTCAAAGAAATACTCAATCTTCCCATGTTTTCTTCCGTCTGCTACTTCTATAGCTTCTCTTCTTCCTTCCTAATTACAACCCTTTAGTAGAATTCATGCCTCATATCGAAAAATTACTGAGCATCATAATTCTTCCAACTGGTAAAGATACCTCAAGACAAATGCTGGGCATAGAAGCCACAGGGCATAAATCTGCAAAGAAGTAAAAAGCTAACCTTTCCAAAGAATATTGCTTCTCTCTCACTTACCAACTTTACAATTCCCTGTATGGCCCCGGAAGGTGACTGGTTAGCCAGAGATGGGTAAGATTCCTCAAGGGAGGAACAACCTAAGACAGGCACAGTCGCAGGGGGGCCATCAGGTGAGAAATTGGGGATCAACAGAGGTGAGGCTTAGAACCTCACCCCCCCTGTTTTGAGAGAAATCTTCTGCATCCATGGATGTTTTGTTGCCCTTGTCTAGCTTGGATTAATACTTATTCTATAGGCACAGACCTGATCATCTACATTTGCCCTCTTACAGCACTAAATTATGTTTTCTACATTTATCTTGCATCTACCTACCACTTCAGCATTTTATTTAAAAATAATAATAATAATAATAATAATAAGGGAGAAATGTGGGATTCACATATAAATCAAGTATAAAACTCAAATGAGAGGGGTGGAGCCAGGATGGCGGCATGAGTAGAGCAGTGGAAATCTCCTCCCCAAAACACATAGAGCTATGAAAATATAACAAAGAAAAATCTTCCTAAAATAGAGACCACAGGACACAGGACAACATCCAGACCACATCCACACCTGCAAGAACCCAGCGCCTTGCGAAGGGGATAAGATACAAGCCCCAGCCCGGCGGGACCCGAGCGCCCCTCCCCCTGGCTCCTAGCGGGTGGAAAGAAACCGGAGAGGTTTTTTTTGGCGAGTGCTTTTTGGAAGCCTTAAAGGGACAGGGACCCCGTTGCTAGGGAGGCAGGGTGGTGGAACCGGTGAGCGGGTGCCTGGGACCGGCACCTGAGGACAAAGAATATCCCGCATTTTTCCCTACAGGACCGGTGGGCGGGTGCCTGAGACTGGCACCTGAGGACGGAGGAAATCACGCGTTTTTCCCCCTTTTTTTTTTTTTCTCTTTTTGGCGAGTGCTTTTTGGAAGCCTTAAAGGGACAGGGACCATGGTGCTAGGGAGGCAGAGCAGCAGGACCGGTGAGCGGGTTCCTGGGACTGGTGCCTGAGGACAAAGAATATCGCGCGTTTTTCCCTGTGGGACCGGCGGGCGAGTGCTTTTTGGAAGTCTTGAAGGGACAGGGACCCTGCTGCTAGGGAGGCAGGGCAGTAGGACCAGTGATCGGGTAACTGGGACTGGCACCTGAGGACAAAAAAAAAAATCGCGTGTTTTTTCCTTTTTTTTTTTTTTTTCTGTTCCCTCTCTCATTGTTGCTGTTGTTGTTTTGGTTTGGAGAGTGCTTTTTGGAAGTCTTAAAGGGGCAGGACAGGTCACTTAGACCAGAGGCAGGGAATCTGGGGATCTCTGGGCACTCTAACCCCCTGGGCAGCAGGGAGCACAGAGGCCCCTTACAGAGATAAATAGCCTCCCAGCCACTCCCCCTCCAACGAGGCTCCACCATTTTGGAGGAGCAGCCCCAGCCAGGCCACACCCACAGCAACAGCGGAGATAAACCCCATAGCAACCGGGCAGGAAGCAGAAGCCCTGTCTGCGCACAGCTGCCTAGCACAAGCCAGTAGAGGTCGCTATTCTCCCAGGGGAGGAAGGCCACAAACCAGCAAGAAGGGAAGCTCTTCCAGCGGTAACTTGTACCAGCTCTGCACACTATCTCTATCACCATGAAAAGACAAAACTACAGGCAGACAAAGATCACAGAGACAACACCTGAGAGGGAGACAGACCTAACCAGTCCTCCTGAAAAAGAATTCAAAATAAAAATCATGAACATGCTGACAGAGATGCAGAGAAAAATGCAAGAGCAATGGGATGAGATGCAGGGAAAAATGCAAGAGCAATGGGATGAAGTATGGAGGGAGATCACAGATGTCAGGAAGGAGATCACAGAAGTGAAATAATCCCTGGAAGGATTTATAAGCAGAATGGATAAGATGCAAGAGGCCATTGAAGGAATAGAAGCCAAAGAACAGGAACGTATAGAAGCTGACATAGAGAGAGATAAAAGGATCTCCAGGAATGAAACAAACACTAAGAGAACTATGTGACCAAGCCAAAAGGAATAATATTCGTATTATAGGGATACCAGAAGAAGAAGAAAGAGGAAAAGGGATAGAAAGTCTCTTTGAAGAAATAATTGCAGAAAACTTCCCCAAACTTGGGGAGGAAATAATCGAACAGACCATGGAATTACACAGAACCCCCAACAGAAAGGATCCAAGGAGGACAACACCAAGACACATAGTAATTAAAATGGCAAGGATCAAGGACAAGGAAAGAGTTTTAAAGGCAGCTAGAGAGAAAAAGGTCACCTATAAAGGAAAACCCATCAGGCTAACATCAGACTTCTCGACAGAAACCCTACAGGCCAGAAGAGAATGGCATGATATACTTAATGCAATGAAACACAAGGGCCTTGAACAAAGGATACTGTATCCAGCATGACTATCATTTAAATATGATGGCACGATTAAACAATTCCCAGACAAGCAAAAGCTGAGGGAATTTGTTTCCCACAAACCACCTCTACAGGGCATCCTACAGAGACTGCTCTAGATGGGAGCACTCCTAAAAAGAGCACAGAACAAAACACACAACATATGAAGAATGGAGGAGGAGGAATAAGAAGGGAGAGAAGAAAAGAATCTCCAGACAGTGTATATAACAGCTCAATAAGCGAGCTAAGTTAGGCAATAAGATACTAAAGAAGCTAACCTTGAACCTTTGGTAACCACGAATCTAAAGCCTGCAAGGGCAATAAGTACATATCACTCAATAGTCACCCTAAATATAAATGGACTTAATGCACCAATCAAAAGACACAGAGTAATAGAATGGATAAAAAAGCAAGACCCATCTATATGCTGCTTACAAGAAACTCACCTCAAACCCAAAGACATGCACAGACTAAAAGTCATGGGATGGAAAAACATATTACAGGCAAACAGCAGTGAGAAGAAAGCAGGGGTTGCAGTACTAATTTCAGACAAAATAGACTTCAAAACAAAGAAAGTAACAAGAGATAAAGAAGGATACTACATAATGATAAAGGGCTCAGTCCAACAAGAGGATATAACCATTCTAAATATATATGCACGCAACACAGGTGCACCAGCATATGTGAAGCAAATACTAACAGAATTAAAGAGGGAAATAGACTGCAATGCATACATTTTAGGAGACTTCAACACACCACTCACCCCAAAGGATAGAACCACTGGGCAGAAAATAAGTAAGGACACAGAGGCACTGAACAACACACTAGAACAGATGGACCTAATAGACATCTATAGAACGCTACATCCAAAAGCAACAGGATATACATTCTTCTCAAGTGCACATGGAACATTCTCCAGAATAGACCACATACTAGCTCACAAAAAGAGCCTCAGTAAATGCCAAAATATTGAAATTCTACCAACCAATTTTTCAGACCACAAAGGTATAAAAGTAGAAATAAATTCTACAAAGAAAACAAAAAGGCTCACAAACACATGGAGGCTTAACAACATGCTCCTAAATAATCAATGGATCAATGAACAAATCAAAATAGAGATCAAGGAATATATAGAAACAAATGACAACAACAACACTAAGCCCCAACTTCTGTGGGACGCAGCGAAAGCAGTCTTTAGAGGAAAGTATATAGCAATCCAGGCACACTTGAAGAAGGAAGAACAATCCCAAATGAATAGTCTAACATCACAATTATTAAAACTGGAAAAAGAAGAACAAAGGAGGCCTAAAGTCAGCAGAAGGAGGGACATAATAAAGATCAGAGAAGAAATAAACAAAATTGAGAAGAATAAAACAATAGCAAAAATCAACGAAACCAAGAGCTGGTTCTTCGAGAAAATAAACAAAATAGAGTAGTCTCTAGCCCAACTTATTAAGAGAAAAAGAGAATCAACACAAATCAACATAATCAGAAATGAGAATGGAAAAATCACAACAGACTCCACAGAAATACAAAGAATTATTAAAGACTACTATGAAAACCTATATGCCAACAAGCTGGAAAACCTAGAAGAAATGGACAACTTCCTAGAAAAATACAACCTCCCAAGACTGACCAAGGAAGAAACACAAAAGTTAAACAAACCAATTACGAGCAAAGAAATTGAAATGGTAATCAAAAAACTACCCAAGAACAAAACCCCGGGTCTGGACGGATTTACCTCGGAATTTTATCAGACACACAGAGAAGACATAACACCCATTCTCCTTAAAGTGTTCCAAAAAATAGAAGAAGAGGGAATACTCCCAAACTCATTCTATGAAGCCAACATCACCCTAATACCAAAACCAGGCAAAGATACCACCAAAAAAGAAAATTACAGACCAATATCCCTGATGAATATAGATGCAAAAATACTCAATAAAATATTAGCAAACAGAATTCAACAGTATATCAAAAGGATCATACACCATGACCAAGTGGGATTCATCCCAGGGATGCAAGGATGATACAACATTCGAAAATCCATCACCATCATCCACCACATCAACAAAAAGAAAGACAAAAACCACATGATCATCTCCATAGATGCTGAAAAAGCATTTGACAAAATTCAACATCCATTCATGATAAAAACTCTAAGCAAAATGGGAATAGAGGGCAAGTACCTCAACATAATAAAGGTCATATATGATAAACCCACAGCCAGCATTATACTGAACACCGAGAAGCTGAAAGCATTTCCTCTGAGATCGAGAACCAGACAGGGATGCCCACTCTCCCAACTGTTATTTAACATAGTACTGGAGGTCCTACCCACGGCAATCAGACAAAGAAATACAAGGAATCCAGATTGGTAAAGAAGAAGTTAAACTGTCACTATTTGCAGATGATATAATACTGTACATAAAAAACCCTAAAGACTGCACTACAAAATTACTAGAACTGATAACGGAATACAGCAAAGTTGCAGGATACAAAATTAACACACAGAAATCTGTAGCTTTCCTATACACTAACAATGAATCAATAGAAAGAGAAATCAGGAAAACAATTCCATTCACCATTGCATCAAAAAGAATAAAATACCTAGGAATAAACCTAACCAAAGAAGTGAAATACGTATACTCTGAAAACTACAAGTCACTCTTAAGAGAAATTAAAGGGGACACTAATAAATGGAAACTCATCCCATGCTCATGGCTAGGAAGAATTAATATCATAAAAATGGCCATCCTGCCCAAAGCAATATACAGATTTGATGCAATCCCTCTCAAATTACCAGCAACATTCTTCAATGAATTGGAACAAATAATTCAAAAATTCATATGGAAACACCAAAGACCCCGAATAGCCAAAGCAATCCTGAAAAAGAAGAATAAAGTAGGGGGGATCTCACTCCCCAACTTCAAGCTCTACTACAAAGCCATAGTAATCAAGACAATTTGGTACTGGCACAAGAACAGAGCCACAGACCAGTGGAACAGATTAGAGACTCCAGAAATTAACCCAAAAATATATGGTCAATTAATATTCGATAAAGGAGCCATGGACGTACAATGGCAAAATGACAGTCTCTTCAACAGATGGTGCTGGCAAAACTGGACAACTACATGTAGGAGAATGAAACTGGACCATTATCTCACCCCATATACAAAGGTAAACGCAAAATGGATCAAAGACCTGAATGTAAGTCATGAAACCATTAAACTCATGGAAAAAAACATAGGCAAAAACCTCTTAGGCATAAACATGAGTGACCTCTTCTTGAACATATCTCCCCGGGCAAGGAAAACAACAGCAAAAATGAGCAATTGGGACTACATTAAGCTGAATAGCTTCTGTACAGTGAAAGACACCATCAATAGAACAAAAAGGAACCCTACAGTATGGGAGAATATATTTGAAAATGACAGATCCGATAAAGGCTTGACGTCTAGAATATATAAAGAGCTCACACACCTCAACAAACAAAAAACAAATAACCCAATTAAAAAATGGGCAGAGGAACTGAACAGACAGTTCTCTAAAAAAGAAATACAGATGGCCAAGAGACACATGAAAAGATGCTCCACATCGCTAATTATCAGAGAAATGCAAATTAAGACTACAATGAGGTATCACCTCACACCAGTAAGGATAGCTGCCATCCAAAAGACAAACAACAACAAATGTTGGAGAGGCTGTGGAGAAAGGGGAACCCTCCTACACTGCTGGTGGGAATGTAAATTAGTTCAACCATTGTGGAAAGCAGTATGGAGGTTCATCAAAATGCTCAAAACAGACCTACCATTTGACCCAGGAATTCCACTCCTAGGAATTTACCCTAAGAACGCAGCAATCAAGTTTGAGAAAGACAGATGCACCCCTATGTTTATCGCAGCACTATTTACAATAGCCAAGAATTGGAAGCAACCTAAATGTCCATCGGTAGATGAATGGCTAAAGAAGATGTGGTACATATACACAATGGAATACTACTCAGCCATAAGAAGTGGAAAAATCCAACCATTTGCAGCAACATGGATGGAGCTGGAGAGTATTATGCTCAGTGAAATAAGCCAAGCGGAGAAAGAGAAATACCAAATGATTTCCCTCATCTGAGGAGTATAAGAACAAAGGAAAAACTGAAGGAACAAAACAGCAGCAGAATTACAGAAACCAAAAATGGACTAACAGGTACCAAAGGGAAAGGAACTGGGGAGGATGGGTGGGCAGGGAGGGATAAGGGGGTGGGGGAAGAAAAGGGGGGTATTAAGATTAGCATGCATGGGGGGAGGGAGCAAGGGGAGGGTGGGCTGCACAACACAGAGAGGACAAGTAGTGACTCTACAACATTTTGGTAAGCTGATGGACAGTAACCGTAATGTGTTTGTTAGGGGGGACCTGATATAGGGGAGAGCATAGTAAACATAGTATTCTTCATGTAAGTGTAGATTAAAAATTAAAAAAAAGAAAGAAAGAAAGAAAGAAAGAAAGAAAGAAAGAAAGAAAGAAAGAAAGAAAGAAGAAAGAAGAAAGAAAGAAAGAAAGAAAGAAAGAAAGGAAAGGAAGGAAGGAAGGAAGGAAGGAAGGAAGGAAGAAAGGAAGGAAGGAAGGAAGGAGGGAGGGAGAGAGAGAGAGAGAGAGAGAGAAAAGAAAGAAGGAAAGAAAGAAAGAAAGAAAGAAAGAAAGAAGAAGGAAGGGAAGGAAGGAAGGAAGGAAGGAAGGAAGGAAGGAAGGGAAGGAAGGAAGGAGGGGGAGGGAGGGAGGGAGGGAGGGAGAGAGAGAGAGAGAGAGAGAGAGAGAGAGAGAGAGAGAAGAAGTAAGAAAGAAGGAAAGAAAGAAAAGAAAGAAAGAAAGAAAGAAAGAAAGAAAGAAAGAAAGAAAGAAAGAAAGAAAGAAAGAAAGAAAGAAAGAAAGAAAGAAAGAAAGAAAGAAAGAAAGAAAGAAAGAAAGAAAGAAAGAAAGAAAGAAAGAAAGAAAGAAAGAAAGAAAGAAAGAAAGAAAAGAGGGATTACTCCTTGATAGGATAAAACTATTGGTAAATCAAAGATCAATGCATGCTTTAAATATCCTTAATGTTGATCACTTAAAGGGTGTCAGATGATCAGCTATGGAGGTACTCTTTTCTGATAATATTCCTTTGTCTTAATAAAAAAAAAAAAAGCAGTGACTGTGTGCTGACCTCCAATGAGTTCTGCACAGTGGTATAGAGGGCATGTCAAAGTGTGGGCAAAGGGTCTGTTTGTTTCTATGCAGAAGATCAAGGCCTAGCTTGGATACCCAGAAAATGAACTAAGATATGATATGAGGAGGAGCTTCCGGCATCAGCACTCTCTGGAAGACTTGTGCCGGGGGATGATCATCAAAAAGCCTCCACAGGGATCCGGGAGATGCTGTGGTTGTGGCTGCGTCCACCCCACCGTTTCCTGGACTTGCAATTGGAATGAGGAGGGAGATGTCTAGGCTGTGCATACAGTGAGACAATGAATTTGACCGGATCTATACTGTTGGAACTCAACCAGGAGTTGGGAGGGGTGCAAGTTGTAGCACTCCAAAATCTCATGACTATAGACTATCTATGGTTAAAAGAACATATGGGATGTGAGCAGATCCCAGAAATGGGCTGCTTTAATTTGTCTGATTTCTCTCAGACTGTTCAAGTACAGTTGGATAATATCCATCATATCATAGACAAATTTTCACAAATGCCTAGGGTGCCTAAATGGTTTTCTTGGCTTCACTGGAGATGGATGGTAATTATAGATTTGCTTTGTTTCTGTCACCGTATTCCTATTATGTTAATATGTGTGTGCAAATTAGTTAGTAGTTTAAAACTTATACATACTTAAGGTACTATACAAGAAGATATGTCAAAGAAATAATCAATCCTCCCAAGTTTCCTTCGTATGCTACATCTATAGCTTTTCTTCTTCCTTCCTAATTACAACCCTTAAATAGAATTCGTGCCTCATATCGAATTTACCGAGTATCATAATTCCTCCAGGTGGTAAAGATACCTCGAGACAAGTGCTGGGCATA
Organism: Manis javanica; assembly: GCF_040802235.1. Classification (NCBI taxonomy): domain Eukaryota; kingdom Metazoa; phylum Chordata; class Mammalia; order Pholidota; family Manidae; genus Manis; species Manis javanica. Next base: position 48,321,445 of record NC_133158.1, on the reverse strand, counting down.
GAAGCCACAGGGCATAAATCTGCAAAGAAGTAAAAAGCTAACCTTTGCAAACAGTATGGCTTCTCTCTCACTTACCAACTTTACATTTCCCTGTATGGCCCCGGAAGATGACTGGTTAGCCAGAGACGGGTAAGATTCCTCAAGGGAGGAACAACCTAAGACAGGCACAGTCGCAGGGGGGCCATCAGGTGAGAATTTGGGGATCAACAGAGGTGAGGCTCAGAACCTCACCCCCCCTGCTTTGAGAGAAATCTTCTGCATCCGTGGATGTTTTGCTGCCCTTGTCTAGCCTGGATTAATACTTAGTGCATAGGCACACACCTGATCATCTGATCATCTACATTTGCCCTCTTACAGCACTAAACTATGTTTTCTACCTTTATCTTGCATCTACCTACCACTTCAGCATTTTATGAAAAATAAAAATAATAATAATAATGAAGGGAGAAATGTGGGATCAACATATAAATCAAGTACAAAAATCAAACGAATATTCATATTTGACCTGATTGTTTATAGGTCATAATGCGTGATCAAAACCGAAAGTTTCTGTGATGAATGCCCTTGTACTGTTCACCATGTAAGAATTTATTCACTATGTAAGAATTCGTTCACCATGTAAGAACTTGTTCGTTATGCTTCAGAAGATTGGAGACTGATGAGAATTAGGCTTGAGATGGATTAATGATTGTACATTGAGCATTGACCCCCCCATACTGAATTTTATTGTTGTTAACAACCATTTGATCAATAAATATGAGAGATGCCCTCTCAAAAAAAAAATCAAACGAATAATCATATCTGACTTGATTGTTTATAGTTCATGATGCATGATCAAAACCAAAAGTTTCTGTGATATGACTGCCCTTGCACTGTTCACCATGTAAGAACTTGTTCACCATGTAAGAACTTGTTCGTTATGCTTCAGAAGATTGGAGACTGTTGAGAATTAAGCTTGGGGTTGATTAATGATTGTGCATTGAGTCCCCTATACAGAATTTTATTGTTGTTAACAACCATTTGATCAATAAAAATGAGAGATGCCCTCTCAAAAAAAAAAGAGAAAGCTGGAGTTAAGGGAAATGTAAATACATGCAAATTATAGGTATAAGAGCAAGGCTTTCAAACCTTTAAAATAGAAGAGTTCTCCCATTATTTAGGGAGAAGGGCAGCCACAGCAGTTCCTGTGATCTTGACTTTCCTCTGCCCTCTTTGGGGAGAAAATCTGGGAGCAGTCCTAGCTAAGGTAACCAAAAGCAAACACTGTCCCTCCCTGCATGTATCCCAGAACAAGGACACAGGAACAATCTAGAGTGGTTTCCACAGAATCTACGTGAGTAGCAGAAAACACCCAAATGGGAAATGTTCGTTTGTTTTTTGGAATGGAAGGCGCAATGGTAAGAGTAAAATGAAATGGTAAGAGAGCTGAGGTGTTATAGATGTGGATTACTTTTTTATTCATTTTTTTAAAAAGTTGTTCTGGAACACTCCAACCACACAAAAGGTAAGATCCACACTGTTCAGGTGCCGCCCCAGAATTTAACCATCAATCAATATCAAGGCCTCTCAAATCCCTTTGCCGTTTGCCATCACATTTCATTTTCATTCCATGAAAATCACATTTATGCTGAGTTTGAAGAATGCTGGTAGGCTCTTACTTGTCTTGAAATTATACAGTACACTTACTTTGAAAAGATATTAAGGGAAAACTATCTCTGGGGAATCAAGTAAACATCTGAAACCTGGACACTCTTGTCATCACAGCTTAGAAAGTACTAGGTACAAATAAAAGGTCTTAAGGCTACACATACCATATAATCTTTATAAAGAAAATGTTTTCAACATTGTTTGAGAAGGTACCACTTTCACCTTCCTATGTCTGTAAAACCAGTAGACACAGTTGGAGTGAAAATCACAGTAGTAAAGGCATCTTCCAGCTCTCATATTTTGTGGTTCTAGATGGGTGGTTATATGGACATTTTCTTGATGCAATGCTGGCATTTTCTATACTGTCCCAATTAATGGCATGGAGGCACAACACATCACACATTGATGTATAAGACTGGATTCAAATATAAATATGTGGCATCCAACCAAATTGTTCTTCCAACTACACAATGGTCCTCCAGTATTTAATGCCAAGATCTTGATCCGTAAGTGAAGCCTTGTCCAGGCACACTGCAGTGATGGGCAGCAAAAGGGCTCAGCCTGACAGGAGCCAGAGTCTCCTCAGCACAGGGTCCCAGGTGCCTCAGGGAAGCCCCAAGGGCTGCAGGAAGCAATTTTCATGCTGAAGTATTTCTTCAAAACCCTTCATCAGTCCAGAGACTTAAATACAGGTACCTGTAGAATTAGAAAAGATGGACTTAGGGAGAACTAGATGAATGTGGAAGGAGAAGAAGTCTAGAGACCTATCACCCCTGAATGGATTGTGGGGATTGAGTGAAGCTTTGGTGTTCGATGCTAGAGGCGGGGTGAGGTCTACAATACCCCTTGTTTGTCCAGATTGCTTCGGCTCTGGCTGTGAGCAACAGATCTGGGGAGAGACGAAGAGAGCCAGAGGCAGAACCCTCAGGGGACAGTCATCCTCACAAGGTTCCCAGGCAGGTCTGAGGGTTAAACCCTGATTCATGGCCTATGTGTTTCCATTTATTTACACTTTTAAAGGAAAACATGGCTTCCTTAAAATAACTATCTGGTCATGGATATATGGCTTGGATCAACTGTAAGCCCCAGCAGGGAAAGGGTCCTTTCCAAGATGGGTGTCATACTTTTCTCTTCTAGTGGAGGGACTGCTGAAGAGCCACTGCTTCATACATGCACATGCGTATACACACACACACACACACACACACACACACACACACACACACACACATTTCTAGCCCAATAAGGCAGGATGGCCCACAACATTTCTTAAAGCGTTAGCTGTGCTATTCCAATGCAGTGTCTTTGAAGTGCCTTTTGAGAGCCGTGTCTGCTCGCTAGTGACCAAAACAATTGTATCCAAGGTTTTCTGTGTAACCTCCAACAAATGCTTCCTGCTTCCTGTGCATGTGTGCCCTGTTCCCAGTTGTCAGACCAGAAAGGGCTATAGTTTTGCCCAGCAGTGTGGGGAGGAGCCCAAGAGACTCCCTGGCCCCTTGAGTTTGTCGTCAGTGAGGGACTGGCTCTGAGATGAGTGGCTGGGATGCAGCACCCACATATAGGAATTTACCTACAAAGATATTTGGCCTCCCTTTTCAGGCTTCTAAAGTATATACATATAAGTATTTTCAAAGCTGATCTAGACGTCCTGAGAGAGATGATAAAGAATAGAGAACAGGTCATCACATTGTTACAGACTATAAGCAGCCTAGAGAAAGTTAGTAGAGTTTTTCCATCTTCTATCCATACTAAATGAGCATGAGAAAATGATTTCAAGAACCTATGAGAAATTGTAGCTGCTTTGTGGTATACCAGTTACCCACTCTGGCTTCCTCTCCTACTATCCATTTTTTAATTTATTTGTCACACACCTCCACATTTGCATTTTTTGAGTCCAGAAATATGCATTATCCCTATGATGAGAGAAGCTGATAATCTTTTGAAAATAAATTAATTCTACAGTTATGAGTTTAACCTTTGTGTGGTGCTTAGGAAAATATTTGAAAACAGGTTCAACTTACTGTACCATTAGATGTTATCAATGAAAGGAAGTATTAGAAATAGCAGTGTGTTTCTAACAAGTGTTCATCCTGGAAGACTGTTGGAAGATTAATAAGACACTATAACTCACTTTATCTCAGAAGATCATGTAATGAAAATCATAATACAACAAATTACCTTTTGCATTGAAATTTTTCTTTTTACATTATCACTTCTATAGTGGGATTGAGCTCAAAATTAACTAATAAGGACAACCTTTCCTGGATATTTACCTTAAAAAGGGAGAATTTCCTAATTTCCCCTCTCTCCTATTTGTGAAATGGTCTTATGACTTTATTATAATGTTTGAAATATTCTTTAAGTAGAAAATACTAAACTAATTTAAACATGTAAATATGAAAAGATTTTTATGAATACTAACTATATTTTGCAAAATAAATCACTAACAAATGTGTCATGGCTTTACATTTTTAGCTGCTTTCTTGAGATATAATTCCCACACCATGTACTCCATTCATATAAACTACATAGCTCAGTGGTGTTTGTTAAATGCACACAAGTTGTGCACCCATCAACACATTCAAGATTAGAGCATTTTTATCACCCCATAAAGAAACCTTACATCATTAACATTCAATCCTCTCTACCCCTATAATCCCAAACCATAAGCAACCACTATCTGCATTCTGTATCTACAGTTCTTGTTCTGGACATCCCATATAAATAGAAACATATAGCATGTGGTCTTTTGCGACTGACCACTTTACCAAAATGTTTTCAAGCTTCATCCATGTTGTAGAGTGGATCAGCACATCATTTCTTTTTAGAGTATCCCTTACTAGGCCACCTTTTCATTGCTACTCTACAGGACCATACTGTAGGGTCATTAGTCAATGGTCACAATTTGATAAAAACCAAACATAGAGAAAATAACATGCAATCCAGCCCTCTGAGCTGATTTGGTTTCCCTTTGCTAGAGCACCCTGGCAGCCTTCCAACCAGATGCGGTGCATTCATCTTGGAACTGACAATGAACCAATCATCTGTCTGTTGGTAATCACACACATGTTCAGAGAGCACTGTGCCATGTGCCATTAGATCCTCAAGTCATGCTAAAAGCTAAAAGCTCGTGGAGAAAAGGCTATCTCTTCCTGAATGCAATGACCTCTCCTTATATCTCCTTAGTATGTTTCTGTGTAAACTCTCCTCATTTACTTATGCAACTTCTGGGCGCTGCTTTCCTCTTGAGGGCATTTCTCTGACATCATCTAAGACACTACGGATAACACAAGTTTCAAGACTGTATCCTGTCCTTCATTCACAAGGCAGTCTTCATTAATGCTCATAGCAGCTGGTAATTGCATCTCCAAAGGACAAAACCCCAATATCTTGGTATTTATCATTCTTGTGCAGACTTTCCACATAACGACATGTGCTGAATTTTAGGCAGAGTGGTGAATGACTCTGGCATATTGAGCTTGGTAGTTCTTAAAAACTGCAGCCCAGAACAACAGCTGAAGTTTACAAGTGAGACCATCTCAGAGGATGAGCTGGGCCTCATGAACAATTTTATAAAAGACCCAAAGAATGGAGTGCACTTGAAGGAGGGCTGGCCTCTTACGAACACCACCACCTATGCAGTGACAAAGCTCAGCATCATGGTCCAGTACAGAATCCATGCCAGGAAACTGAGTGAATAAAAGGGACAAGATCCTTCTGAAGGCTCCTGCCCTGGGTCGGGGAGAATGAACATGGGAGGATAGAAGGTCATCAAAAGCCCAGGAGAAGGAGTGGAGACCCCTGTGTATTTGGCCCTTTTGCCATCAGATGCTGGGGCTCATGTACTGTTTGTCATGGAGAAGAAAGTTGAACGATGGGGACACTCCTATCAGAGTTCCCTTCATGGACCCAAATATGTGCAATGTCCTGATTTGAACAAAGACACTTACTTTGACCTGGTCCAAAATATCCCCATTCAAAAAATAAGGAAGACCAGGAGTGCATTTCTGCATATGGAGTACTGTTTTGACTTGGGTACTTCTATGTTATTGAGTTGTGATAACTGTGATATAGGAGGAAACTAAGGGGAAACTTGACATGATGGATGACAACCTGATATGAATAAAGGGTTCTTTACAAATGTCCACTTATGTGACTGTTTACATGCCAACAGCTCAGTTATCTAGTAGACCGAAAATAAGTTAGGTAGAGAAAGGACAGAATAATTCAGAGAGAGGTAAACATTATGGAGAGAGAGACAGTATTTTCACCTTTATAGGCCACATGATCTTATTGCACTCAGATCATCTGTGGTAGCAAAAGAGAACCTACAGAAAACATAAAAACAAATGAGGGTTGTTGGGTAAGCCCAGCTGCTCTATTTTAGCAGCCACTAGTACTAAATGAATAACACCAGGAATGGATGCTATCAGTTGTGGTTTATTTAAACACCAAACCCACTGGGAAGAAAATGATGGCAATGTGTGAAAATGTGAGTGGGTCCTTGGATGAAAGATACAAGGAAATTGGAGACAATGGGGAAAACTGAATATGGATTGGGTATTAGTGGGTATGAAAGAATCATTTCAAGTCATTCAATGTGAATATATTAGTTATACAGGGGTGAGTGTCATAATGTCTCCAACATTCTCAGCAGTCAGCAAAATATATAAAGCAGATGACCACAGAACCACAGTGAAATGTTCATAGATGTTGAACCTAGGTGATGAATATGTATGTGTGTACTATACTATTCTTTCAACTTCTCTGCTTGAAAACTTTCAGAAACACCCAGAAACAAAAATTCCATGCTGTGCCACATTAATTCAGTACTGCATCTTACTGTACCTCTGTTTCCTTAACATAGGAAAATTGGAGGGAGCAGAGGAGATGGTGGTGTATGAGGGCATGGCAGACACCTCCTCCCACATACACACGGAGAAAGCAACTTCATCAAATATAACTACCTCAAATATAACCTGAGGACTGCAGAACAAAGCATCTACACTTGGCAAAAAAGAGAAGACAACACTGAGAAGGATAAATGGGAAGAGCTGTGATTGTACTGGACACAAGTGCTTCCCCCATCCCAGACCATAAGCATGAGTAAGAGGAATGGAGTGGGGAGGGCATGAAAACTAGCGTATCTGTAACACCAGTCCCTAGAGATGTCCTCTGGGATTCCACATTGCATTAGTGTTTGATAATTAATTGGGATGGAGAGCAGGGAGAGTTAAGGGCTGTGGGGGCTGAGACTCCTGTTGCCTGTGGAGGACTGGGACACTCTCTAGGTCCTGTGAGAACACAAAAGAGAGGTGGAAGTTTGAAAGATTTTGTAGCTAAGGGAAGTGTCCCAGGCATGGGGGTTAGAGAGAGCTCTTTCCAGAGTTAAAAGGGAAGGCAGGTAATACTTTCCTACCCAACTGGCCAGACACTTTCAGAAGCCAACTCTGAAACTCTCCACCTGTCTCACCAGCTCACCCAAGAGTTGCCCTGCAAACTGGTTGCTCCTGGCATGCTCAGCCAAGCAGAGGCCACCACTGCTGACTGAAGGCAGAGGACAGCCATGCCCAAAATGAATCCCAGCAGAAGCATTTCACATCACATGAAAGGCGTGCAGAGGCCAGCTGTGGTGATGAGCCATTACTGGCAGACAGGCAGCAAGATGGGCTCTGCCAACACTCCACCAAAAGCAACTGTTGCTCAGATGCAGCACAGAACCAGGCTCTGGGAGCACAGGGTTTTGAGTTCCTGGGCACTGCAGGATACCTACTTCCTAAAGCCATTACTTTCTAGACCAGAAGGCACACAGCCCTTCTATCTAATACAAAGGAAGAAACACAGAGACTCAGACAGAGTGCAGAGGCAGAGGAATATTCTCCAAGATAGAACACTGGGAAATGTGCTTAGTGAAATGGAGATAAACAATCTTTCCCATAAAGAATTCAACATAATAGTCATAAAGATGCCCACTGAAATATGGAAATCAACTCAGGAGTCAAAGAGAATTTCAACAGAGATAGAAAAATTAAAAAGAGCCATTCAGAGCTGAGGAACACAATAACCAAAAAGATAGATACAGTAGTGGGTATGAATAGCAGGCTACAGGAGGCAGTGGAACAATCAGCATGATGGAAGATAGAGAACTGCAGAGTTCACAAGCTGAGGAACAGAGATAAGAAAGAATTTATAAACACAGAAGGATGCTAAGACCTGTATGACAACTCCAAATGGAACAATATTTATATAATAGGGGCCCCAGGAGTAGGAGTGAGAGGCAAAGGGGTAGAAAGTCTATTTGAAGAAATAGTAACTGACAACTTTGCCTATATGGGGAAGGAAAACACAGAAAGCCCCAAAGAAGATGAACCACAGGAAGTTCCAAGACACATAGTAATCCATATAGCAAAGACAAAAGATAAAGAGAAAATCTTAAAAGCAGTAAGAGAAAGGCAGACAGTTCCTGGTAAAGGAAATTCCATAAGGCTTTCAGCAGATTTTTCAGGAACTTTAGAGGCCAGAAGGGAGTGGCCTGCAATATTCAAAATATTGAAAGGGAAAAATCTACTCTACCCAGTAAGGTTATCATTCATAATTGAAGGAGAAATCAAAAGTTTCCCAGGTAAATGAATGTTAAAACAATTCATGAACACTAAACCTGTCGTACAGGACATGTTAAAGGAACTTCATTAGGTGTAAGTGTTCCTAAAGTTAAGTATTTTTCATCAATGATAATAAAATTAATGTAAAGGTAGCAGCTTAACCACTTACAAAGCAAGTATGAAGTTCAGAAAACAAAAGTAGTAAAATCAACCATACACAAAATTAGTTAAGCAATACACAAAGGAAGTCAATTACTACATCATATACAAAAAATGTGGACAAGGAAAAAGAACAAAAAAGAGGTACTTTCAGAATGTGTTCAAAACTGAGCTACAACATCCTAACATCAACTATTACATGTATAGGAAACAATATATAAACCTTATGGTAACCACAAACCTAAAATCTGTAATAGATATACAAAAAATAAAAATACAGGAATCCAAGCATATCACTAAAAAAACAATAATATAATAAGATAGAAGTAAAAGAGATGAAGAAAGGAAAATAGAAGAACTATAAAAAGAATGAAACAACAGTTGATAAAATGACATCAATACATACCTATTTATAATTGCTTTAATTGTAAATGGAGTAAATTTGCCAATCAAAAGATATACGGTGGCAGGATGGATAAAGAAACAAGACCTATCTACATGCTGCCTACAAGAGACTCATTTCAGACCGAAAGACATACATAGACTGCAAGTGAAGAGATGGAAAAAGATTTCACACAGATAAAAGAGAAGAAAAAAGCAGGGAGTAGAAATATTTTTATCAGACAAATAGCCATCAAAACAAAGAATGAAACTAAACAGACAAAGAAAGGCATTACATAATTATAAAGGGATTGGTACAAGAGGATATAACAATTGTAAATATATATGCATCTAACATAAGAGACCTAAACATATGAGGCAAATACTAACAGACCTAAAGTGAGAAATAGACAGTAACATAATAATAGTATGAGATTTAACTCACCACTTATATCACTGCATTGATCATCCAGACAGAAAATAAATAACAGTGATGTTGAACCACATTAGACAAGATGGACTTAAGACATATATATAGAATGTTCCACCCCAGAGCAGCAGAATACACACTTTTCTCAAATGCATGTGGAACATATGCCAAAGTAAATCACATGGTAGGAGACAAAAAGTCTCAGCAAATTTAAGCAGATTGAAGTTGTATCAAGCATCTTTTGAAACTATAATGGTATGAAACTTGCAATTTATTACATGATGAAAAACAGAAAAAACACAAACATTGAGGCCAGACAACATACTTTTAAATAATCAATGTATCAATGAACAGAGCAAAGAGGAAATCCAACATATGGAGACAAAAACAACAACAACAACAGAAACAGAATGTTGCAAAATATGTACCATGCAGCAGAAGTAGTTCTAAGAGGAAGTACATAGCAACACAGGCCTATCTCAGGACACAAGAACAATCCCAAATAAATTATCTAACCTCACAACTAAAAGAACTAGAAAAAAAAGAAGAACAAACAAAACCCAAAAGTTTGTAGAAGGAGGGACATAATAAAGATCAGAGCAGAAATAAATGAAATAGAGAATAAGAAAACAATAGAAAAAAATCAATGAAATAAAGATCTGGTTCTTTGAGAAGATAAAGAAACTAGACAAACTCCATGCCAGACTTATCAAGAAAATAAGAGAGGACACAAATAAGCAAAATCAGAAACAAAAAGAAATAGTCACAAATGACAGTGAATAAATACAAAGAATTAGCAGAGAATTCTGTGAAAAACTATATGCCAATAAATTGGACAACCTAGAAGAAATGGACAAATCGCTAGAGATGTACAATCTTCTAAGACTGACCCAGGAAGAAACAGAAAATCTGAACAGACAGATTACTGGAAAACAAAAAATAAGAATCCAAAAAAGAGAATTCCAGGCCAATATCCCTGAAGAATTTAAATGCAAAACTCCTCAACAAATATCAGCAAACCAAATTCAGAAACACATCACATGATTATCTATCACAACCAAGTGGGATTTATTCTAGGCATGCAAGGATAGTACGATACTCGCAAGTCAATCAATGTGATATGACACATCAACAAAAGGAAGGCTGAAAGCCATGTGATCATCTCAATAGATGCTGAAAGAGCCTTTGACAGGATACAACATTCATTGATGATAAAAATAAAGTGGATGTAGAGGGAAAGTACCTCAACGTAATAAAGACAATATACAACAAATCCACAGCTAACATCATACTCAGTGGCAAAATAACTGAAAGCTTTCCCTCTAAGACCAGGAACAAGTCAAGGATGCCCACACTCAACACTTACTTCAACATAGTACTGGAGGACCTAGCTATGGCAATCACACAAGAAGAAGAGATAAAAGGCATCCAAATTGGCAATGAAGAATAAAACTGTCCTTACATGCACATGACATGATACTATATATGGAAAACCCTAAAGATTCCACCAAAACACTGTTAAATACATGGATTTAGTAAAGTTGCAGGATACAAAATCAATATAAAGAAATGGATTGCATTCCTTTATACTAATAATGATCTGTCAGAAAGAAATCAAGAAAACAAAACCATTTGCAATTGAATCAAAAATAATAAAATGCCAAGGATAAAACCTAACTGAGGAGGCAGAAGACCTGTACTCTGAAAACTAAAGGAACCAATTGAAGAAGACACAAATAAATGGAAAGCTATCCCTTGCTCATGGACAGGAAGAATTAATATTGTCAAGATAGCCATCCTGCCCAAAGCGATTTACAGATTCAGTGCAATCCCTATCAAAATACCAATAGCATTTTTTCAATAAACTAGAGCAAATAATCATATAACTTACATGGAAGAATCTTAGAAGACCCTGAAAAGCCAAAGCAATCTTGAGAAAGAACAAAGCTGGGGTTGTCAGTCCCTGATTTCAAGCAATACTACAAAGCTACCTTGATAAAAGCAGTGTGGTATGGCAACAAGAACAGACATATAGATCAATGGAATGAACAGAGAAACCAAGCATATATATTCAATTAATGCATAACAAAGGAACAGAATATCCAAAAAGTGGAGAACTCTATGCAAGAGAATGAAACTGGATCACTGTCTAAACTATACGTAAAAGAAAAAACAAAACGGCTTATTTTAAAGACCCAAATATAAGACATGAAACCAGAAAACTCTTAGTAGAAAACACAGGCAGGAATCTCCTGAACATCAGAATGAGAAATGTTTTTCTGATGTTTCCCCTAGCAAACGAAACTAAAGGAAAATTAAATAAGTGGCACTATATCAAAATGCTTCTGTACAGCAAAGGAAACCATCAGAATAAAAAAGCAACCTACTGTATGGGAGTATATATCCAGATGACATATCTGTTAAGAGGCTAATATACAAATAACTTAATGAACTTATATGAATGAACATCAAAACAACCAAATAACCCAATAAACAAATGGGCAGAGAACCTGCATAGACAATTTTGTAAAGTACACATATGGAAGGCCAACAGGCACATGAAAACATGCTCCACATCGCTAACCATTAGGGAAATACGAATAAAACCCACAGTGAGACATTATCTCACATCAGTCAGAATAGTCACTGTCCAATAGATAAGAAATAAAGACTGTTGGCTAGGATGTGGAGAAAAGAGAACCTTCCGTTTGTTGGTGGGAATGTAAATGGGTCCAATTGCTACAGAAAGCAGTTTGGAAGTTCCTCCAAAATCTAAAATTAGAAATGCCTAAAGACACAGTAATTCCACTTCTAGGGATTTACCTGAAGAAAACCAAATCCCTAATTTGAAAAGATACATGCGCCCCTATGTCTATTGCCACGTTATCAGTGGCCAAGACAGGGATGCAACCAAAATGTCCACCAGTAGATAATGGATTAAGAAGTGGTACATATACACAGTGGAATATTACTGAGCCATTAAAAGAAGGAATTCTTGCCATTTGCAACTACATGGATGGACCTAGAGGGTTTTATGCTAAGTTAGATCAGCCAGGCAGAAAAACACAAATAACCTATGATTTTACTTACATAGGAAAATATAAATGAATAAAAACAAACGAAGAAAACAGAAAGAGACTTACAGACATGGAGAAGTAATTGGTGGGTACCATGGCAGGGAAGACTGAGGTAGGTGGGTGAAATGGAAGAAGGAGATAAAGAGGCACAAAATCACAATCATATATAAATTAACCATGGGAATGAAAGTACAACACAGAGAATATAGTCAGTAGTTGTGTAACATCTTTCTATGTTGACAGATAGTAACTACATTAGTTGGGTGAGCATTTAATAACATGGTTTATAACTGAATAACTATGTTTTATTTTTGAAACCCATATCGTTTATCAAGCTATATTTCAGTATAAAAGGACAAAGGAAAATGGGCAGGATGGTCATAGGAGTGCAGTGAAGATTAAGTGCAGGGACACAGATGCAAACGTTGGAAGCACACGGGAAGGGAAAGCGAGCGATAACGTGAGAGCCTGGGCGTGGCCCTAACACAGCAGGGCAGTGATAGGGAGCTGCTCCCTGCCACCCACCAAGTCCGGCCCCTCTGGGCCTCGGAGAGGGCACCCCACTGCTCTCCTTCACAGAGGGACCCAAAAAAAGACTAAAAGATGCCTCTGCTCTCAGGATTATTTTCACTCTTCACCAGTGAATGTCAGGCTTATGGGAATGAAAAGTGATGGTCCCCAAAAAATAAGGGCAAGGCTTTATTGTAAAGGACAGTTTACCATCCCAGTGCCACCTGCACAGGACTGTGAAGTTCCTTCCCTGAATATATTTTTTTGAATTACCATAGGAGGAACATTTTTGTCTAGATCAATATCTGATCACCTCAACTGCTAGCTTGCAAATGTATTCAGGTCCCACAAACATGGTTTTTTTCCCCTTAATTCACTAAAAATACCACCTAACTACACGTAACACTTACTAAGTTGCACCTGCAACAAAACGGAAAAGCTAGGCATGTACCAAACCTAGGGATCATGCAACCATGAAATGACACATTCCAGTCAAAGGCTTAGTACCCAGGCAGAGCTCATACACATTCCCTGCCACCTGGGGGCACCTGGACTCACATTGCGGGACAAGCCCCGCCTACAGCACACGTCCCATCACAGGACCCACTGTCCCTAACTCTGTCTGCTGACTTTCTCTCTTCCTAAGGAAGCCCGGGGCTCACTGTCCTCAGAACCGCTTCCCGGGCCCAAGTCACCTCACTGCCTCTTGGGGAAGAGCAAGCAAACCCACTCTGCAGGGGGATGGGCCCGACCCAGCCATCACTCTGCTCCCACACCCCAGGGGTCCTCCCAAAGCAGTGTCCCTCCCCTGCCCTGACTCTCACCCTCCTACTGAGCCCTCGCCAACCTGTGCTGCTTTGGGGAAGCGCACCTCTTCACCCAGAATGTGTTACTGGCTCTGAAGTGGGATCACGTGAGTGCTGTGTCCTGCTGGGCCCAGGGAGCCTCACCTGGAGAGGCCGACCAAGGGAGGGGGCAGGACAAATCCTTCCGGGACACTTGGCTCCTCCTGGAGGGAGGGTCGCAAGCGGGGCTTCTCTCTCTAGGAATCACAGCGCTGTTTCCCAGAAGCCCTTATAAAGCATGTTCTCTGGACTGTGCCAGGCCTCTGCAGCCTCCACGTCCTAGGCTAGCAGGCCCGTCTGCCTTAAACGCCATCACCCCCACACAGCCCAGCCATATCATCCTCCAGCCGAGTGGCGCTGGTCACTGGGGCCAACGGGGGCATTGGCTTGGCCATCGTGCGCAGCCTGTGCCAGGAGTTCTCAGGGGACGTGGTGCTCACGGCGCTGGACGCAGCACAGGGTCATGCGGCCGTGCAGCAGCTGCAGACGGAGGGCCTGAGCCCGCGCTTCCACCTGCTGGACATCTGCAACCCGCAGAGCATCCGGGCCCTGCCGGACTTCCTACTCAAGGAGTATGGGGGACTCGACGTCCTGGTCAACAATGCGGTAATCGCCATTAAGGGTACGGAACGGGCTGGGTGCTGGGAAGGGACACCTTGGTAAGGGTGTCCAGCCAAGGTGGGCTGGGGATTCTCCTGAGCCACTGCAGTGGGACCAGTACATCCTGCGGGATCCAGACGGGCTCCCTAGGGAAAGACGTCACCCTTCAGGTGTCAGGGACATTCAACTCCTCCAAGATATACAAGGCTTTCAGGCAAAGGATCTTTGTATTATCATGAAGCTGACTCTTAGGGCCTCCTCCACGTGTCTGTAGTTTCTGTTAATGGGACTGGGGAGCAGTTTGGTACATTTTTCACTTATTTAAAATAAACAAGAAATTTAAAAGAATGACACACAGAGATCCCATCCTGCACACTTCTCATAGCCTTCTCTAATGGTACCAACTGACACACTTTGTAGCTTTAAAGAGCCATGAAATTGACCTTCACACAATACTATTATCAGAATTCAGACCTTATGTACAACTGACCACATTTCACAGGCAAGAAAATAGTCCATCTTTCTGCAGAATTATCCCACATGGCTACTATTTAGTAACTCCTTTCTCTTGCTCCTGGAAGAACAGATGATCGGACAAGCTTACATTTTCAAGCAGAAATGACAATGAAAACCAACTTTTTGGTACCCAAGATGTCTGCACAGAGCTGCTGCCTCTAGTGAGACCCCTCTAGTGAGTCTGGTGAGCAGACCCCAAGGAGCGTCTCTGGCAGGATCGGGCCCCACTGCCCCTGACCTCGTCCCCAGCCCTGCGCCCTCTCCCCGCTCTGCTACACTGGTCCTCGGGGTGTGTCTCCTCAGGGCCAGGGGCCCCTCTCCCAGGACTACACACTGGTCAGTGGCCATCGGTGATTCTCTCCGTGGCACAACTGCTCTTTCTCTTCTTCAACTCTTCAGTCCAGCTGTCCCGTGGGCCCTTCACTTGCTCCCTGCCCCTCACGCCTGCAGGTCCCTGAGCATGGCTTCCTGCCCTCTGCCCTCCCCAGCTGTCTCTACTGTAATCTTATTCCAGCAAACAGAGCCTTCTCCACCCCAATTTATTAGGCCTTCCAAAACCCTGTCAGCTGCCTAGAACTTATCCAGAGCTCCTGACACTCAATTATCTGTTACTGTCAGTCAATATTGTCCTGACGCACATCCCTCCCCTAGAGTCCTCCTTACATAATACATTTTGAAGTACACTCACCCTTACCCAAACCTTTTGGACTCTGACTCGATCCGCCCCCTCGGATGCTAGCGCTCACCATAACCACCTCCTACTATCATTAACCAGACCCCAGGATTAGCCACCTGAGTTTGTCCCCAGGCCACCTCCCCCAGCTCTACAACAGATGCTCGGATGTCATTTGAGGCACTTGGAACCCTAATAAGGAATCCTAATAATTGGAACTCCTATTGAGGCCACTCCTTCCTGAGCATCTCTGTACTCTGCATGCTTACTCCCTCCATAAAGTGCTTTAGGAGCAAAGTCCAGGCCCTCAGCATGGCTTGCAGGTCTCTCTCTCATCTGACCTGCCTTTGTCCCGGCCTGTGTTAATTCTCCTTTACCAGGACTAATATTCCACACAAAACAAACTATCATGTTACTTAGGAGGTGAACTCTTCCACTTCCTACCTCAAGGTGTGGGAAGGGATGGGGAAACACCACCCACTCAACACACCAAATAAGACAAGCAGATACTTTGAGAAAGATTAAAGCTCTGGCTTGGAATTGACAATATGCATGTACAGTCTGTTCTGGGTTCTGCCCAGTTCCCCGTACTGTCCTCCGGGAAAGTTCTACTGTACCTTCATGATTTGGCTCAGTCAGGCCTCAAAGTGCAGCTCTTTTGAATGGCACTCTGACTCTGTTATTCACCCCAGCACCTGGGAGCAGGATGGAATTCCTTGTGCCACAACCACACATCCTGTGTGTATTCCTGTTAATATGCATACTAAGGACTTCTGGCTGATTTTTTGCTTGTTTTATTTAACTGACCTGCAGGAGTTGTTGCAGGCTCTGTCCTTGTCACATTTGGAGGACAGATGACACTCCTGACCTGCCAAATCAGCCTTAAATGAAAGGATCAACAGTGCCTCTCTAAAGCGGGAGATAGTGGAAATGGGAACTCATGAAATACTCTGTGCATTAGAGCAAGGTTTTGTAAACTTTTGAAGTAGGAGAGTTCTGCCATCATTTCAGGGGAAAGGCCACCACATTGTTAATGGAATCCTGACTTTATTACCTCACTTTCAGTAAAGAGTCTGGGAGAAATCCCGGCTAGGAAACCAAAAGCAAATACTGCCTCTCCCCCCCACACCAGATAAAAGGGTGTGAAGCAAAGTCCTGAAGTTTTTCAACAGAATCTCTGAGGGCAGTAGAGACTTTCCAGAAGAGGACCGTTCCATCTGGGTTTTGTTGGCAAAAGAGGAAGGGGGTGAGATTGGTGACCTTGATGATCACTGAGGAAGAATGCATGTGGATTTCTTTTTTTAAACAAGAGGTATTCTGAAATAACTCACCTCATAAAATATAAGAATCTACAATGTCCAGGTACCCATGACAGAGCTTAACCAATACAGCAATATCCTCCCTGTTCGCATAAACTTGCCGCCATTTTGAATTTGAAGAACAATGTTAGGCAGTTTGTCCTATTTTTCTTAAATTATATTATACATTTATTTTGAAAACAGAAGGGAAAATATGTCTCAGTAATACCTACATTGAAATCCTGACACTCTGGTGCATCAAATATTAGCTTAAAGATGTCTAGGAGGACATAAATGGTCTTCTTAAGGCTACAGTTACCAAGTAATCCTTTGAGGAAGGAATCTGTAATCAAATTTGGTTTGAGAAGGGCTGCTTCTCAACTTCCTGTGGTGTGAAAAATCCACAGGAGGAAGCTGGGGTGAAAATCACATTGCTAAAGGTCTCTTCCACTTCTGACAATTTGTGGTTTAGAAGGATGGGTGGGTGGATATGTCCTGATGCAGAGGGCTGGGTATTTTATATACTGTCCAGAAAAAGACATGGGGTCTCAAGGGATTTCAAGGTCACATGCACAGCCGGATGCAGACTTGGACGTGTGGTCTCCAACCTGATTGCTCTTCCAAGTATTCCAAGGTCCTCAAATCTCTTATGCCAAGAGTCTCATTTGTCAGGTGAAGCCTTACCCAGCCAGGCCAGAGGGTCAGTCCATTGAAGGCCTCAATTTATTTGGGACCACGGTGTTTCCATTTACTTACCCTTTCAATGGAAAACGTGGCTTCCCTAGAATAATTTTATTGATCTTGTAAAATGGATGGCATGCATTAAGTATTAGCACCACCAGAGAAGTGATTCTTTTAAAATTGGTGTCATGCTTTTGCCACCATTAGAGTGACTGTTAAAAGGCAAGTGCCTCATACACACATTCACACACACACACACACACACACACATACACATACACACACTCTCTCTCTCTCTCTCACACACACAGACACAAGCAAACACATATAGTATCAAAATGATGCCTGGATGGCCCATAGCGCTTTGTGGAGGATTGGCTCTGCTCAGGCTAGTAGAGTGTCTATGAAATGCCCTGTGGCAGCCATGAGCATACTCCAAAGAAATATCTGGATGCAACTCCTGCTGTGGAACCTCCAGCAAGTGCTTCCAGCTTCTGTGTGTGTTTCCTGTCCTGAGGTGTCAGACCACAAGGGACCACAGTCTCACCCAGCTGTGTGGGGACACCCCCAGAAGGCTCCCCTGTCCCCCTTGGGAGTGTGACCAGTGGGGTGAAAAGCTTGGGGGAAGAGAGACCTGGATGCAGCCCCACATCCAGGAATTTACCACAAAGCCCTGTGGCCTCCCAGTTCAGGCTTCCCCAGTGCACACAGACAAGTGTTTTCACAGCTGGTTTAGACCTCCTGGGATGGATGATACTGAATAGAGAAGAGGTCATCCCTACTTCATACAGTATAAACAGCCCAGAGAGAGTTGCTAGAGTTTCTCCATCTCCTGCCTAGACTAAAGGCATGGGGGAAATTGGTGTGAGTCTGTGATTGCAGCTGCATTCTCCTCTTCCAGTCACCCGCTCCGGCTGACTCTCCTGCTGCTTTATTTTCCTACATCCCCTCTAGTATTTTGCAATTTGAAGTCAAGACACATGTATTATATTTTTATGAGTGGCTAAGCAGTATTTTAGAAAATGACGTATATTCTAGTAGGACCTCTAAGTGGTGGGTTCTACAACATTTGACACATAGATTCAATTGATTCTTACAATTTACATGATCTACGGGAATGGAAGGACACAAATATCAACCTGGTTCTAAATTATTCATCTTAGAAGATTTTTGAAAATAATTAAAGGTTTATGTCATTCACTTTAAGTGTCTCTACAGACTATTTAATGTGGGTCATATTGCCATGAATTATCATTTTTACTTAATTTTTTTGCCCCACAACTCCTTTAGTGGGATTGGAGATCAACATTCTCTGTTGGTGACAGCCTTCCCTGTCTCTATTTGGTGGTATGTTCTCATGACTTTGTTATAATATGTTACAAATTTATTTGAATATGAAAATTATAAACTAATTTTTATAACTGTTCATATAAATTCATTTTTATGAATACCTAGTATATTTTCCAAAATTATTAGTGAGAAACAATTGCTTTACACTTTTAACACCTTTTTGAAATATAATTTTCATACCTTGCACTTCACCCACTTAACTACAACTCACTGATGCTTAATATTCATGCTCAGTTGTGGAAACATCAACACATTCAAGATTACAGCACTGCAGTGCCGCAAAAATAAATCCTGGGCCCTTTAGCCATCCACGATCTTTTCCCACATTCCCTAAGCAGGCACTATTCTGCATTCTGTGTCAAGATATTCTTGGTCTGGACATCCCATGTAAGTAGAATCATATTATACATTCTTGTGACGGCTTCTGTAATTTGGCACGATGTGCTCAAGCCTCATCATGTGGCAGCATGGGGCAGCAGGCCATTCCTTTTTCAAGCATCCCTTGAAATGTCCACGTTTCCACTCCCCCATACCACGACCATATTATCGGGCCCCTAGTCACAACTCACGAGTTCATAAAACTAGACAGAAAAGCATGCCACTCAGCCCACTGAGCTGTGTTCTTTACCCCGGCTGGAGCAGAGCAGCCTCCTTCCAAACCAGGTGCTGTGCATTTACCTTGGAACCGCCATCACTAAACCCATCGGCTCTTTCTTGGTCAGGAGACACCTGTTCACAGAGCACGGACCCTGTGACTGTAAGGTGCACAGGTGGACCCAAGCTGCCTCAGGGGGAACAAAGCTGTCTTCTCATGAATGCAAAGAGCACCTCCTTTCAACCCTTAGCATGTTCATTATACACATTATCATAGCACTGCCCTCCCATGAGAACACTTCTGACATCTCAAAGTGACAATTGTGGCAGGTTTCAAGATGGCATCATGTCCTTAATCAGACAGTCCTCATTAATACTCACAGCAGCTAGTAATGATCTTGCAAAGGACAAAACCCAGACATATTTGGTATTTATCATTCTTATGCACGACTTTCCACTTACTCATATGTGTTGAATTTTAGGCAGAGTGGTGAATCTCTCTAGCACACTGAGCTTGGTTGCCTTTAAAAACTATAGCCCAGAACTGCAGCAGAAGTTTACAAGTGAGACCATCACAGAGGAGGAGCTGGTGGGGCTCATGAAGAAGTTCGTGGAAGTTACAAAGAATGGAGTGCACTTGAAGAAGGGCTGGCCTCCTGTGAAATTTTTCCCTATGCAGTGTCAAAGGTCGGCCTCACAGTCCTGTCCAGAATCCAGGCCCGGAAACTGAGTGAGCAGAGGACAGGGGACAAGATACTCCTGAATTCCTGCTGTCCCGGTTGGGTCAGAACTGACATGGGGGGACCCAAGGCCTTGAAAAGCCCAGAGGAAGGAGCAGAGACCCCCGTGTACTTGGCCCTTTTG
This sequence comes from Manis javanica, assembly GCF_040802235.1. Taxonomy (NCBI): domain Eukaryota; kingdom Metazoa; phylum Chordata; class Mammalia; order Pholidota; family Manidae; genus Manis; species Manis javanica. The sequence continues at coordinate 48,301,218 of NC_133158.1, read as the reverse complement.
CCATCAAATGTTGAAGGCCCTCATGGAGAGTTTATTTTGGAGAATAATGTTGTACAATGGGAACCTTGTGTAGAGCTGCCTGCATGGCTGGAAGTATGTGGTACGCTGTGATTGACGAAAAGGACATGAATACTGTCAAAAATATCCCAGCTCAAAACACAATAAGAATGATGGAGTACACACTGTAAGTGGGATATCAATTCTGTGAAGTCTTTAGTAATTCATCTGTGATAAAAGGGATCAAAAAGTAGAAAGATGATACTAATTAATGAACATCTCACATGAATAAATGGTTCTTCACAAATGTCTGTTTGTGCTGATTATTCACATGCCAACCAGCTCAGGGAGCTAATGACCTAAAGGTTAGGCCAACATAAGGGACAGGATTACTCAGGGGTCAGCAAACAGTGTAGAATGAGCCAGACAGAAATGACATTCAGCTTTGCAGGCTACATGGAACAGGCCTGATGCCTAGGTCACCAACCTTGCGTATTATAACCTGCAGGAAACCAAGGAGAGAATGCATAGGTGTGCTTTCTTTAACACCAAACTGTTTGAGGCAAAAACTGTAGCAAAGTGTAAATTCTGAGTGCGCCTTTGTAAGAAATATATATCCATGAAGGAATCTGAGATAATTTGGGGGAGTATGAGCATGGACTGGGTCCAACTTTCATAATTATTTTTCATTAGACGTATGCAAACTTATTAGAAAGGAAAGTGATGGCCCTTGAAGCAAGGGTAGGGCCCTGATTTTTAAAAGGGATGTTGACCTTGCAAGTTTCAGCCTCAACAGGGCTGTGAATTTCCTTTCCCTAACTTGTTTGTCTAAACTGATATTGGAGTAAAATAAATTTCTATGTTAGGACCTTTGCATCCCCGCCTCTGGTCTGTAAATGTGTTCTGTTATCATAAAAAATCTATTTTTTCTCCATAGCTTAAATATGATAGCTTATTACATGTAGCATTTCTTGACTTTGACATGGAACAGAACCAATAAATTTGATATTTTGCAGATTTAGGGATTATAGAATCACGAAATGAAACCACCAATCATCGGTCTGGCACAGTTAGAGCTCATACATACCCCTCCCACCTGGAGCACACCTGGACTCCCACCAGGGCATGAACCCTGCCCACAGTGAAAGTCTAATCACAGGGCCTATTTTCTCTAACTCTCCTTCTTGGGTTTCTCTTAAGGAAGCACAAAGATCATTTTCGTCCCCAGAAACAGTTAACCTATTCAAGTCACTGCATCTTAGGGAAACCAAATCCATTCTGCAGGGAGATGGGCCCACAGCCAAGCCAATGACTCGCGGTTCCTCTTTCTCCTCTGATCCCCTCCCAAAACACTTTCAGCTGAACTGCCTAGGATCTCCACTGTACACCGAGCCATCGCTAGCATGTGCTGGTTTGGGGTAGCATGCCTGTCCACCTCTATACCCAGATCATATGAGTGCTGTGCCCAGGTTTGTCCAAGGTGCCTATGTAGAAGTCAGTCAAGAGTTTTTCCATTAGGAACCTTCTGGAACATTCTGACTATAACTCCCAGGAGGAGATATTTTCCTAGTCTGGGGCAATTCACCTTTGAAACCAAAAGCAGTCAAAGGGAGAAATAAAGTGGGAGAAACCCTTCTATTGCTTACAAGCAGCCTTCCACTTCTACTCACCCATGTCTCTCATGACCCAGCTGCAAAAAGGGGTGCCACACAACCTCTCCAGTCCAGATATGCCCTAGTTCTCCTGTAACTACCCATTGTATGGAGATGGACTACTTCTCTCCACCTCTTGGAAACACCTGTTGATGTGGAGATGCCCTGAGGCCGGGCTGGAGACTACAGAAATGTTGTAATTTTACCCACAGCATACCCATCCAGAAATCTTGCCTCACAATCAACTAATTCCCATCTTCCGCAATGGCCCCTGTGTGAGAAAACTGGAGCACTGTAACCAGACTAATAACATACAACATCAACAGCAATAAAATCATGATATTCCTCAAGCTAGAGAATTCACCTAGTTCAAAGTCCTATGCAGATTTAGTCCCTAGCTCACCCATTCCACAGGCAGGCAGTAGCTGAATGCGTAGGGAGTTCAGAGCAATCACCACACAGCAGCTGCAGCCAGGGGGCAGGTACACAACACAGGGAGTTTACAAGAAAATACCCTTAAGGGAGAGAAGGTACATGTTTAATGACACCAGCATAGGTAAATTTTGTCCATCAGGTGCAATGTATGAAGGAGAGTGGTCCTGTGATAGGACAGTGGCAGAAATGGGATCCTGACCTCATCTACTATAACAGACTTTCACCCACCTCCCTGTGGGAGTTACAGATGAGTAATACATAGGGATATGGGTGGTATGTCCACTGCCCATAAAGATGAAATAAAACTACCCTGTAAGATGCTCTTACCACAGTGATCTTTGGGGGCCGCAAGACTGTTACTCCAAGAACACATAGTAGGCCAGCTTCCAGGCCTTTTCCCCAAGGTGACAGAAGGGCCAACCACTGTTGTTACATTTGTCAAAATATTCAAAGCCATGTCCACTCAACACAGTCTCCAGCATTTAATGGTTAATGCACTTGGGGCCAGCAGCAGGATGTTGCTCTTCCGGCCATATCCTGGCTTTAATATCTACTCTTTGTTTGGCACATACAGTTGTGCAGGAGAGGCAGCAATGTGTCTCAGCATGCCACAGAGCTTAAGGCTCCTTTTGGAGCTTCTCATTCAAATGCCATAGCACTGTCCATAAGCGAACTGACCAGCCCTGTAGACTATTTCTGTCTGACTTCAGACCAGACTTCAACAAACCAGTGAACCTCTCTATCACACCTGCTGTGGTAGGATTGTATGGCACATGAAACTTGCACTTTTTTCTAATTGCTGCACCCATTCTCGTCATGCAGTCCAGTAAAGTGGGTGCCTGGATCTCTCTCCATCAACCAAGGGTGACCACAGGCTGCACAGAGACCCTCTAGGACCTTTTCAGTGCTGATCTGCACAATATGCAGGAAAAGCAAACAGTCCAATAGCTGTGTCCACACAACCTATGGCATATTGGGGTGTTTTTGACACAGGCAGTGGCCCAATATAGTCCATTTGTCACCTGACAAGGGGTATCGGCCCTTATAAAGTTGTCACACGTTGCTGCATAACTCAGTGTAAGTCCCTCTTGGAGTGCACAAGGCACTCCTTCCAGGCTCTGCTGACTTCTTCAAAGGGCAATGCCAAGCCCCCCGATGGCCTACAGCCCACATTGTCTTTTGACCCACAGGGAACAAATGCTGATATACCCACTGGGCCACATCGGAGGCAGGCTTTCCTTCTAGCAAAGGCACCTGGGCCAATGTGTCTGGTTCATCATTTCCAGGGATGCGAAAGGCAAATGGCCAGTCACATGACATACAGTAACTGCTTCAGCCTGACCACACACCCATAAATGTTGCCATAACACTTGCCCCTGAAGGGGTCAGTGACCAAGCATCCAGTCAGCATGTTATCATGTCAGTAGAAACAGGGGGAAGACCCAATAGACGGCTCAGTGGTCAGCGCAGAAAACTATAGAGGGGGACTCCTGGGTGGTCAGGAGCCATACTGCCACCAGGTCAGCCGCATGACTGCTTTTCCCCAATATGTCCTCCATCCACATGGTCTCAGTCTTTGGATGAGAAGCCACAGCCCTCCACTTTGGGGCTGACCATGACCATAGCCGTCTCTATACAAAGCAACTTCAGGTACAGGGGCTTTTCCATTCTCAGAAAAACTCTTGGCTACCAATAGCTCAATAACAAGTTCTTCCTGTTTTCAACTGGTATATGTCACTGGCCACAATAAGCGTTAGAGTTCTCCATACAAGGGGCGATAAGACAGGGCACTACACTGCATTAAATATGATGCCCAAATGGCCCATGTATGCATCTGTGCAATGCCACTCCGTGTGCTTTGGGTCCAATCTTGCATGCACACCACGATGGGATAGATGGTTATTACCATGGTCAGAGCTGTTCCAGTGATGGGCTCCACTGCCAGAAAGGCAAGGTACACAAGACCCAGTTGCTTCTCCTTCAAGGTGTGCGGGACCTCTGCTCCTTTTCCTAGTTGTGACCAGAATCCAGGAGGTTGGCATGTCCATTCAAGCTACTACAAAGGCCCCATCCTTAACAGTCTTCAGTTACATGAATATCTAGTACACAGGGCTTTGGTGACTCCATTACACTCAAGGCCTCTATGGCCTTGACTACTCGCTCACCAGCACTAAAAGCAGCTGCACATGTTTCACCCTGGACCCAACTGATGCTCTTTACCACCAACAGGAATAAAGGCTCCAGAATTTGTAGAATGAATACTCTCCAGTGCCCAACAGACCCCAAAATCTGTTGTAATCCTGCCACAGTGGTAGTGGTAGAGAAAGCCTGGAAATATCTATGACTGCTTCTGGGACAACCTTCATTTTACCCAATGAGACAACTGCAAGGTCTACATAGACAAACTGCAAGACCTACATAGACAAACCAGGTCCCTGAACCTTGGTGCAGTTCACAGCCTGTGCTTTCTCCTGTAGATGTTGCAGCAGCCTAGGAACTGCCCATTCTAAATCTGCAAGAGAATCAGATCCTATCCCTTTGGAAAGACTGTGAATGACCCCTGCGAGGCTCCCCACATGAAGGCAAACTGTTCTTGACTTTCCTGCACTATGTCAATAGAGAAGACAGCATTAGCAAGGTCCACAATATGATGATATGTCCCTACTTCATTACTGAGGGTGTCCATAAGGGCTGCTAGAGAGGGGAGAGCAGGTTGCAAAGGAGGTGTGACTTTATTCAGTTCCCTGTAACCCACACTCATGCGCTAACAGCTGTCCGGCTTCTTCACTGGCCACACTGGGGAACTGAAAGGACTATGAGTGGGCTTTATGATGCCCACCTTCTCCAACTCCTATAGAGTACCTCCAATTTCCTTGTGTCCCCAGGTAATTTATGCAGCTTAGCATTTGTCACCCACTGAGGTACAGGCAGATCTACTGGTGGGTGCTGATCATGTCCCCTCAGAACTCAGTTTACTACACATAACCTCAGTCTGAACTCACCTGCAGTGTTCTGTAACCACAGGCCCTGCAGGAAATCAATCCCCAAACAGATTCAGGAATGGAAGAGATGTACACAGGATACTACTTTTGGCATAAAGACTCTATCCCCAATGGGTTTGGGGCTTTCTTTATTCTAATTGCCTTATGCCCATAGCCATCTATCACAGCAGGGTCCCAAGCAAATGCTTAGGGTTGCCAGAAATCACAGAACATTCAGCTCCTCAGTCCAACAACACCAAGACACATTGCTCATTCATAGGTGAACAATAACTTGTTAATTCTACATGGGACCTCCAGTTCCCACCCGATCCCCCAAGGTGTTCATCCCAACCCTCAGGCTAGCCGCAACACCCATTCGTCCCCCTGTGGGGCTGAGGACCAGACAGATCCTGAGTACTGTCCCCACGAAGTCTTGCAGGGGACACAGGCAGGAAATGTGGCTTTGGTTCCGGCTTCCATGTCCTGGACCTGAGCAGCTGGAAGCGCTACTCTGGCTTTAATTCATGCCACAGTTCTAACAAGATCCTATGGGCTACCCATCAAGTTTTTCTTTCACTACCCCATCCTTTATCAAACCAACCAAAATCTGGGTCCTCAAGACCTACACAGGCCCTTTGCACCTCTCCTTTCAGTCGTAACCTGTACTTCCTTTCGTGCTCTTATTGTTTCAACAGCTTCCAGATTTGCTATACTATGAGTAGCCTCACAATGAGTCTCCACTATGTGTGTGGCAAGACAGTCACTAGGGACCCAAGGAGAGATGGGGGAGCTGTACGGAGCGTGAGATTTCTCATGCCTATGGTCAACAACTCCTCACTGGGGCCATGGAGGTCATACTATAGATGATATTATTCATGCCCAGTTCCCGTGACACCTCCTGGAGCTCTGCACATGTTTTCCAGCTAGTGGGTAAGTATGGTAAATCACCCTGATCATGCCAAACTGCCCCGATGGCTGCTGTAAACCAATCCACAAGTGCCTGATTCCCTGAGGTGTCGATGGGCATCTTGCAACTGCTGCTGGAGGGAAGGGAGAATCATCAGGGAAGCCAGTCAACCCATTACAGAACCCAACATAACAATGTTCTCCATTCCTATATCCCAGAGACACAAAAGCCATGTAGGCAGAGATTCCAACAGCTTGAACTGAAACCGGATGCCCGTGTCCACCAGCTCATCCTGCAAAAAGGCACAGGCATTGAATCCTCCACAACATGGGGACAGTGCGGTTCCTACCCCTGAGGTGCCCAAAGTTGTTGCTTCTTTATTTCCTTAATTACAACCAGGCAGCCTTTAATGAGGGAGTGTCTGGTGCCTTGGAGTTGGCCTCAGCGACAGTGTGGCCCTGGGCCCCACCCCCTTACCCTCTCCCAACATCTGCTCTACCATCTCCGGGGCTGAGGACACTGCTCCCCCCTCCCCCACACCCCCTCCCCTCCCACAGGACCTCCTGCAATGCAGATTCTCCTGCTGCCTCCTCCCTCGCTGCTGCTCAGGAATCTTCCAGGGGCGTCACTCTCTTCTCAACAGCTGTCTGTGTCTCATGACGGCATCCTGTAGGCCATTGCCCAGCTCCTCCAGGCAGTGCTTCAGTGTGTCTCCCTCCTGCTAAAGTCTCTCTCTCCCCTCAATAACCCTTCCCACTACCTCGAAAAACAGACATCCCAAACCCCGGATGCTACACAGCCACTCAGGGCCTCGAAGCAGTCTCCTACCTCACAGAGGGCTAGTTAGACAAACTCCAGTGTCTCCACACGTCCCCCAAACTGGGGGGGGCCCCACTGCCCTAGGAGGTGCTTTACCCCAGACCCATTCCCCACTAGGGGCTCCCCAACTGGAAGCCCCACAGATCCGGCGATCCCAGGGAAAGCTGCACCCTACACCAATGCAGACACTGGGGCCTCCCCACCATCCACAGGGAGGGGTCGGGGTATCTCCCCACCACCTCTACGGGCCACCCACCCAAGGGTCACACCCATGAAGACAGACTTCACATTCAGAGGTCCTGCCAATTACCATCAGGTGTAACTCCGGGGGTGGATGGGGGGAATATTTTCCCCAGACGGGACAAAATACCTTTGAAACTGAAATCAGTCAAAGGGAGAAAAAAAGTGGGAGAAACCCGTTTATTGCCCACAAGCAGTCATCCACTTCTACTTGCCCAGGTCTGTCATGACCCGGCTGCACGAAGGGGCCCTCCCCCCATCCTCTCTGATTCGGATATGCCCTTGTTCCCCTGTGTAATTACCCACTGACACGTAGATGCACTAAGGCCAGGTGACAGATTCTGGAAATGGGGCAGTTTTACCCACACTGACTCACCTTGAAGGAAAGAAGAAACAGGAGGCCTCAGCCTTTAGCTGCTATGATGCTCACCAGAACCCATTTTTGTGAAGCTTCTCAAAGTGCGGCCTGACCTCCAAAATCAGAGTCCCCCACAGCTGCTGTGGCCAGAGTCCTGCACACTCTCCACACCAGGGGCCACAAACCCCACCCAGCCTTTGCATCAGACACCTGTATTACATTGGCTCCTGGGGTTCTGTAACAAAATGCCTGTCACCTTCCAGAGCAACGAGCTGGTTTCCGGGAGGGCCAGCAGCCCCTGGAGCAGGCCAGCCACGGTGGGCTGGGGCTCATCCTGAACCACTGCCCTGTGGCCATTAGCTCCTGTGGAATCTGCAAGGGGCTCTGTGGGGAGGAGGGCACATGCCAGGCATAAGGTACAACAAAATCCCCCAGGATTTATAAACCTATGCAGCCAGATAACCTTTGCTTTATCATGGATCAGAACCATGAAACTCATCCACATTTTCCTTCTGTTAGTTTGGACTTTGGAATAGTTTGGTGAATTTGTAACCATTTATGAAATAAACAGGAAATTGCAAGGAATGATACACAGAGATGCCACTATGCGCCTTTCTCTTAGCCTTCCTCTGTGGAGCCATCTTACACAGTATGCAGCATTGAGGAGGCAGGATATTAAAAGTGACACAATGCAGTTACCTGGGACCAGACATTTTCTAGGAGTCATCAGACCTTATAAGAAAAACAATTCTGTCTTTGAAAGTTTCCCACATGCACACTGATTACTAACTCTGCTTTCTCTCTCCCCTAGTCTACTGTTCCCATCACCTACATACAGAGGCAGATGTGACAATTAAAACCAATGTTTTCAACACCAGAGATGTCTACACAGAGCTGCTGCCAATAGAGACCTCAAGGCGAGTCAGGCTGGCAGTCCCCATGGGGCATCTCTGGCAGGATCTGGCCCCTTGCCTCTGACGTCATCTCATGGCCCAGCCACTTCTCTCTGTTCTGCAACACTGGCCCCCAGTGTCTGTCTCCTCAGGGCCCAGCACCCCCTCCTCAGGACAACACACTTGTCAGTGGCCATCAGTGCTCTGTCCCCTGCACAACTGCCTCTTTCGCATCCCCAGGTCTTCAGTCAAGGGTCCCCAGCAGGTCCTTCCTTCCTCCCTGCCTCTCTCACACGGGGTCTCTCAGTGGGCCTTCTTGTCGTCTCTCCTCCTTCTCTCTCTCTCATGGGAGCATATTCAGGAGAGTGGAACCTTCACAGCCCCAATTTATTACAATCCCCAATATGTGTTACCTGCCCAGAACATTCCCAGACTCCAGACACACATACGTGTCTTACTGCCAGTCAGTCTCGTCCTGACCATCCCCAGAACCCACCCCATGAAATTCATTTCCAAAACACACTCATCCTTTCCCCAACCATTTGGCATGTGACTTAATCTACCTGCAAGTCCATGGAGGTCACACGCACACCTGTTATTATCATTAGCCAGGTCCCACAGGCCTCCCCCTCCACCCCAGCTCTACAACACATGCTCACCTGGGACAATTGTAAACGCTCGTAAGGCACCAGCTTCTTGAGTGTTTTCCTTCCTGAGCCTTCTCTGTACCATCTGCAGGCTTACTCCCTCCCAAAGTCCTTCTAGTGGATGTCCAAGACCTTAGCATGGTTTGTATGTCTCTCTGTCATGTGACCTGGCTTCCCCAGGTCGTGTTAACTCCCCTTCACTGTAGCTGATATTTGGGACAAAACAGTCAGTTCACCTAAATACTTTCTAGCTTCATCCACATTGTAGCATGGATCACTGCATCATTTCTTTAGAGAGTGGCGCTTACTAGGCCCATTTTCCACTGCCACTCTCAAGTACCACATAATCACTCCATTAGTCAATGCTCATAAGTTGTTAAAATCCAAACACAGAGAAAAGAGAACGCAATCCAGTGCTCTGAGCTGCTTTGATTTCCCTTTGCTTGAGAGGGCTGGCAGCCTTCCAACAAGATGCACTGCATTCATCTTGGAGCTGCCAGCAAACCAATCACCTCTTGCTTGGTCATCACACACATGTTCAGAACTCAAGTCATGCTAATGAGCAGGTCCTTACATTCCCCTTAGTATGTTTCTGTATAAACGCCTCATTTTCTTATGCAACTTCTGGGAATGGATTTCCCCATTCAAGCATTTCTCTGACATTATCTGAGACAGTATGGGTAACACAAGTTTCAAGACTGTATCATGTCTTTCCTGCACAAGGCAGTCTTCACTAAAGCTCACAGCAGCTGGTTATTGCCTCACCAAAGGACAAAACCCCAGTGACATTGGTATTTATCATTTGTGTGCACTCTTTCTACGTAACAACAGCTGTTGAATTTTAGGAAGACTGGTGAATGTCTCTGCCATGGTGAGCTTGGTAGCTCTTCAGCAGTGCAGCCCAGAAGTGAAGCAGTAATTTAAGACTGGGACCATCACAGAGGAGGAGCTGGTAGTGCTTGTGAGCAAATCTGTGGATACAAAATTAATACAAAGAAATCTGTTGCATTCCTATGCACTAATGATGAACTAGCAGAAAGGGAAATCAGGAAAACAATTCCATTCACGATTGTATCAGAAAGAATAAAATACGTAGGAATAAATCTAACCAAAGAAGTGAAATACCTATACCCTGAAAACCACAAGACACTCATAAGAGAAATTAAAGAGGACACTAACAAATGGAAATTCACCCCATGCTCTTGGGTAGGAAGAATTAATATTGTCAAAATGGCCATCCTGCCTAAAGCAATCTACAGCTTCAGTGCAATCCCTATCAAAATACTGACAGTACTCTTCAACAAACTGGAACAAATAGTTCTAAAATTCATACAGAATCACAAAAGACCCCAAATAGCCAAAGCAATCCTGAGAAAGAAGAATAAAGCAGAGGGGATCTCGCTTCCCATCTTCAAGCTCTATTACAAAGCCCCAGTAATCAAGACAATTTGGTACTGGCACAAGACCACTGGAAAAGAATAGAGAGTCCAGATATTAACCCAAACATATATGGTCAATTAATATACGATAAAGGAGCCAAGGATATACAATGGGGAAACAACAGCCTCTTCAACAGCTGGTGTTGGCAAAACTGGACAGCTACATGTAAGAGAAATAAACTGGATCATTGTCTAACCCCATACACAAAAGTAAACTTGGCATGGAACAAAGACCTGAATGTAAGTCATTAAACCATAAAACTCTTGGGATAAAATATAGGCAAAAATGTCTTGGACATAAACATTAGCGACTTCTTCATGAACATGTCTCCCCAGGCAAGGGAAACAAAAGCAAAGATGAACAAGTCAGAGTATACCAAGCTGAAAAGCTTCTGTACAGCAAAGGATACCATCAATAGAACAAAAAGGTACCCTACAGTATGGGAGAATATATTCATAAATGCCAGATCCAACAAAGGGTTGACATCCAAAATATATAAAGAGCTCACTCACCACAACAAACATAAAGCAAATAATCCAATTAAAAATGGGCAGAGGAGCTGAATACAAAGTTCTCCAGAGAAGAAATTCAGATGGCCAACAGACCCATGAAAAGATGCTCCACGTCGCTAGTCATCAGAGAAATGCAAATTAAAACCACAATGCGGTATCACCTCACACCAGTTAGGATGGCCAACATCCAAAAGACAAACAACAACAAATGTTGGTGAGGATGTGGAGAATGGAGAACCCTCCTACACTGCTGGTGGGAATGTAAATTAGTTCAACAATAGTGGAAAGAAATATGAAGGTTCCAGAAAAAACAAAAAATAGAAATACCATTTGACTCAGGAATTCCACTCCTAGGAATTTACTCTAAGAATACAGCATCCCAGTTCAAAAATACATACGCACCCCTATGTTTATCGCAGCACTATTTACAATAGCCAAGAAATGCAAACAAACTAAGTGTCCATCAGTAGATGAATGGATAAAGAAGAGGTGGTACATATACACAATGGAATATTATTCAGTCATAAGAAGAAAACAAATCCTACCATTTGCAACAACATGGATGGAGCTTGAGGGTATTATACTCAGTGAAAAAAGTCAGGCAGAGAAGGACAACTTTCAAATGATTTCACTCATCTATGGAATATAAGAACCAAGAAAAAACTGAAGGAACAAAACAGCAGCAGACTCACAGAACCCAAGAATGGACTAACAGTTACCAGAGGGAAAGGGCCTGGGGAGGATGGGTGGGAAGGGAGGGACAAGGGGGGAAATGGGGCATTATGATTAGCACACATAATGTAGGGGGGGGGCTCATGGGGAAGGCAGTACAACACAGAGAAGACAAGTAGTGATTCTATAGCACCTTACTACACTGACGGACAGTGACTGTAATGGGGTGTGTGGTGGGGACTTGATAATACAGGAAGTCTAGTAACTATAATGTTGCTCATGTAATTGTACATTAATAACACAAAAATTAAAAAAAGAACTCATATGGCTCAAAACAATAAAAACCAAAAAACCCAATAGAAAAAATTGGCAGAGAACCTGAATAGACATTTTTTCAAAGAACACATACAGATAACCAAAGGCACATAAAAAAATGTTCCATATCACTAATCATCAGGCAAATACAAATCAAAACCATAGAGAGATACCATCTCACATGAGTCAGAATGGCCGCTATCCAAAAGACAAGAAATATCAAGTGTTGGCAAGAATGTGGAGAAAAGGGAACGCTCCTACACATTGGTGGGAGAATAAACAGGTCCAGCTTCTTTGGAAACCAGTCTGGAGGCTCATCCAAAACCTACAGTTAGAAACACCAAAGACCCTGCCACTACAGTTCTAGGAATTTACCAGGAAAATAACTAACTCCCTGACTTGAAAAGATATTTGCACCCCTATACTTAATGCTGTATTATTCACAGTAGCTAAGATATGGAAGGAACCAAAGTATCCATCAGTAGGTAATGGATAAAGAAGAGGCGGTGCATAGACACAGTGGAGTATTATTCAGCCATAAAAAGAAGGAATTCTTGCCATTTGCAACTACATGGATTGACCTAGACGGTACAATGTTAAGTGAAATGAGCCAGGCAGAGGAAACAAATACAGTATGACTTTACTTACACATGAAATACAAACAAGACAGATGAAGAAAACAGAAAAAGTCTTAAAGACACTGGGAAGTGACAGGTGGTTACCACGGGGGAGAGACTGAGGTAAGTGGGTGAGATACATGAAGGGGATAAAGAGGCACAAAATCACAATCATATTTAGGTTAGTCATGGGAATGAAAGAGAACATAGCACAGGGAACACAGTCAGTAGCTCTGTAACATCTTTCTATGTTGTCAGATAGTAACTACACTAGTTGGGTGAGTAAGTAATAACATGGAATATAGTTGAATAACTATGTTGTATTTTTGAAACCCATATCGTTTATCAAACTATATTTCAACAAAAAAGGACAAAGGAAAATGGGCAGGATGGTCGTAGGAGTGCAGTGAAGATTAAGTGCAGGGACACAGATGCAAATGTTGGAAGCACACAGGAAAGTAAAGCGTGCGATAACTTGAGAGCCTGGAAGTGGCCCTAACACAGCAGGGCAGTGACAGGGAGCTGCTCCCTGCCTCCCACCAAGTCCGGCCCCTCTGGGCCTCGGGGAGGGAACCCCACTTCCCTCCTTCACAGAAGCAAACAAAAAAAGACTAAAAGACACCTCTGCTCTCAGGATTATTTTCACTCTTCAACAGTGATTTTCAGATGCATGGAAATAAAAAATGATGGTCCTCATAATAAGGCAAGGCCCTTATTTTAAAAGGGAAGTTACCTTACCAAGTGTCACCTCCACAGAATTAAGTTCCTTCCTCTTAATTTATTGTTGTGCATTGTCATGGAAAGAAAGTCTGTGTCTAGATCAACACCTGATCACAACAAGGGCTACCTTGCTCATGTATTCAGGTCCCACAAAAATGACTTTATCCCTTAATTCACTAAAAACAACACCTAACGACACATAACACTTATTAAGTAGGACCTACAACACAACGGGAAGTCTGGACGTTTACCAAACATAGGGATTATGCAACCATGAAATGACACATTCCAATCAACCACTTAGTACCCAGGCAGAGCTCATACACATTTCCTGCCACCTGGGGCACCTAGGCTCACACTGGGGACCAGCCCCGCCCACAGCACACGTCCCATCACAGGACCCACTGTCCCTAACTCTGTCTCCTGAGTTTCTCTCTTCCTAAGGAAGCCCAGGGCTCACTGTCCTCAGAACCGCTTCGCGGGCCCAAGTCACCTCACTGCCTCTTGGGGAAGAGCAAGCAAACCCACTCTGCAGGGGGATGGGCCCGACCCAGCCATCACTCCGCTCCCGCTCCCCAGGGGTCCTCCCAAAGCAGTGTCCCTCCCCTGCCCTGACTCTCACCCTCCTACTGAGCCCTCGACAACCTGTATTGCTTTGGGGAAACACACCTCTTCACCCAGGAACAGTTCTTGGCACAAAGAGAGGGAGACCAAGAGAGGGGGCAGTGGGAATTGTCCTGGCATATTTGGCTCCTCCTGGGCAGGGAGGGACTCAGGCGGGGCTTCTTTCTCTGTGAATGACAGAACTGCCTCCCAGGAGTCAATATAAAGCAGGTTGTCTACACTGGGACCAGGCCACTGTAACACTGTCCCCTCAACCTCTTTGGCTGCCTTCAACGCCATCAGTCCCACACAGCCCAGCCATGACATCCTATAGCCGAGTGGCGCTGGTCACTGGGGCCAACAGGGGCATTGGCTTGACCATCCTGCGCAGCCTGTGCCAGCAGTTCTCAGGGGACGTGGTGCTCACGGCGCGGGATGCAGCACAGGGTCATGCGGCTGTGCAGCAGCTGCAGGCGGAGGGCCTGAGCCCACGCTTCCACCTGCTGGACATCTGCAACCTGCAGAGCATCCGGGCCCTGCGGGACTTCCTGCTCAAGGAGTACAGGGGCCTTGACGTGCTGGTCAACAATGCAGGCATTGCCTTCAAGGGTAAGGAAGGGTTGGGTGCTGGGAAGGGACCCCTCTGTGAGGCTGTCCAGCCAGAGTGGGCTGGGGATTCTCTTGAGCCACTGCAGTGGGGCCTGTAAGTCCTGCGGGATCCAGACGGGCTACCTAGGGAAAGACGTCACACTTTGGGGTCAGAGGTACTCGAATCCTCCAAGAATTGCAAGGCTTTTGGACCAAAGGTGTTTATATTTACATGAAGTGGACACTTAGGACCTCCTCCATATGTCTGCAGTTTCTGTTAAAGGGACTGTGGAGCAGTTTGGTAAATTGGTAACTTATTTAAAATAAACAAGAAATTGAAAAGAATAACACACAGAGATCCCATCCTGCACACTTCTCATTGCCTTCTCTAATGGTGCCAACTTACACAATTTCTAGCTTTAAAAAGCCATGAAATTGACCTTGACACAATACTACTGTCTGAACTCAGACCTGACATAAAATAGACCACATTTCACAGGCAGGAAAATAGACTATCTTTCTGTAGAATTATCCCACATGGCTACTACTTAGTAAATCTGTTCTCATACTCCTATAACAACAGATGATCGCACAAGCTTACATTTTCAAGCAGAAATGACAATGAAAACCAACTTTTTTGGTACCCGAGATGTCTGCACGGAGCTGCTGCCTCTCGTGAAACCTCAAGGTGAGTCTGGTGAGCAGCCCCCACGGAGCGTCTCTGGCAGGATCAGGCCCCGCTGCCCCTGACCTCATCCCCAGCCCTGCGCCCTCTCCCTGCTCTGCTACACTGGCCCCTGGGGTGTGTCTCCTCAGGGCCAGGGGCGCCTCTCCCAGGACTACACACTCATCAGTGCCCTTTGGTGATTCTCTCTGTGGCACAACCGCCTCTTTCTCTTCTTCGACTCTTCAGTCCAGCTGTCCCGACGGGCCCTTCACTTGCTCCCCGCCCCTCACGCCTGCAGGTCCCTGAGCATGGCTTCCTGCCCTCTGCCCTCCCCGCCTGTGTCTAGTGTGATCTTATTCCAGCAAACAGAGCCTTCTCCACCCCAATTTATTAGGCCTTCCAAAACCCTGTCAGCTGCCTAGAACTTATCCAGATCTTGTGACACTCAATTATCTGTTACTGTCAGTCAATATTGTCCTGACGCACACCACACCCCTAGAATCCTCCTTACATAATACATTTTGAAGTACACTCATCCATACCCAAACCTTTTGGACTCTGACTTGATCCGCCCCCTCGGATGCTAGCGCTCACCATAACCACCTCCTATTATCATTAACCAGACCCCAGAATTAGCCACCTGAGTTTCTCCCAAGGCCTCCTCCTCCAGCTCTACAACAGATGCTTGGATGTCATTTGAGGCAATTGGAACCCTAATAAGGGACGCTTCTATTGAGGCTATTCATTCCTGAGCATTCTCCATACTCTGCATGCTTACTCCCTCCATAAAGTGCTTTAGGAGCAAAGTCCAGGCCCTCAGCATGGCTTGTAGGTCTCTCTCTCATCTAACTTGCCTTTGTCCCGGCCGGTGTTACTTCTCTTTCCCCAGGACTAATAGACTGAGCAAAACAGACTATCATGTTACTTTGGAGGTGACCTCCTGCAACACCCACCCCAAGGTGTGGCATGTGATGGGGAAACACCACCCCTTAAATACACCAAATAAGATGTGCAAATACTTTGAGAAAGATTAAAGCTCTGGCTTGGAATTGACAATATGCATGTACAGTCTGTTCTGAGTTCTTCCTAGTTCCCTGTACTGTCCTCCTGGAAAGTTCTACTGTATCTTCATGATTTGGCTCAGTCAGCCCTCAAAGTGCAGCTCTTTTGAATGTCACCCTGACTCTTTCATTCACCCCAACACCTGAGAGCAGGATGGAATTCCTTGTGCCGCAACCACACATCCTGTGTGTATTCCTTTTAAAATGCATACTAAGGACTTCTGATGATTTTTTGTTTGTTTTATTTAACTGACCTGCGGGAGTTGTTGCAGGCTCTGTCCTTGTCGCATTTGGAGGACAGATGACACTCCTGACCTGCCAAATCAGCCTTAAATGAAAGGATCAACAGTGCCTCTCTAAAGCGGGAGATAGTGGAAATGGGAACTCATGAAATACTCTGTGCATTAGAGCAAGGTTTTGTAAACTTTTGAAGAAGGAGAGTTCTGCCATCATTTCAGGGGTTCATGGATTCATGAATTCATTAGTTCACCTTGAGTAGAGAGTCTGGGAGAAATCCCAGCTGGGAAACCACAAGCAAATACTGCCCCTCTCCCCACATTCCAGAACCAAAGGTGCACAGCGCACTCTGGGAGGGTTTGACAGAGGCTCTGAGGTCAGTAGAAACTTTCCAGAATGAGACTGTTCCATCTGGGCTTTGATGGCAAGGCAGGAATGGGTCGAGATCGGGGACCTTGACAATCACTGAGGAAGAATACATGTGGATTTCTTTTTATTATTTCCTTCTTTAAACAAGAGGTATTCTGAAATAATTTACCACATAAAATACAAGAACCTACAATGTCCAGGTACCCATGACAGACCTTAATGAATCCATCAGTATCCTCCCGGTTCACATAAACTCGCCATCATTCTGAACTTGAATAACAGTGTTAGGCTGCTCTTCATTTTCTCCTTCAATTATACTATACATTTATTTTTAGTACATAAGGGAAATTGTCTATGAGCAATTCCTACATTGAAATTTGGACACTCTTATACATCAGATATTAGCTTAAGGAGTACTAGGAGGACATAAATGGCCTCTTTAAGGCTATACTTACCAAGTAATCCTTTGTGGAATCTGTAATCAATCTCAGTTTGAGAAGGGCTGCTTCTCAACTTCCTATGGTCCGAAAAATCCACAGGAGGAAGCTGGGATGAAAACCACATTGCTAAAGGTCTCTTCCACTTATGACAATTTGTGGTTTAGAAGGATGGGTGGGTGGATATATCCTGATGCAGCAGGCTGGGTATTTTATACACTGTCCAGAAAAAGACATGGGGTGTCAAGGGGTCTCAAGGTCAAGTGCACAGCCGGATGCAGACTTGGACGTGTGGTCTCCAAACTGATTGCTTTTCCAAGGATTCCAAGGTCCTCAAATCTCTTATGCCAAGAGTCTCATTTGTCAAGTGAAACCTCACCCAGCCAGTCCAGAGGGTCAGTCCATGGAAGGCCTCAACCTATTTGGGGCCACGATGTTTCCATTTACTTACCCTTTCGACAGAAAACATGGCTTCCCTAAAGTAACTTTATTGATCTGATAAAATGGATAGACTGCATCAACCATAAGCACCACCAGAGAATTGGTCCTTTTTAAATGGTGTCTTGCTTTTGCCTCCATCAGAGTGACTATTAAAAGGCAACTGCTTTGCACACACACACACACACACACACACACACACACACACACACACACACACACACAAACATAAGCAAAATAATGCCTGGATGGCCCATAGTGCTTCATGGAGGATTGGCTCTGCTCAGGCCAGTAGAGTGTCTATGAAATGCCCTGTGGCAGCCATGAACACATTCCAGAGAGAAAAATATCTGGATGCAACTCCTGCTGTGGAACCTCCAGCAAGTGCTTCCAGCTTCTGTGTGTGTTTCCTGTCCTGAGGTGTCACACCACAAGGGACCACAGTCTCACCCAGCTGTGTGGGGACACCCCCAGAAGGCTCCTCTGTCCCCACTGGGAGTGTGACCAGTGGGGTGAAAAGCTTGGGGGAAGAGAGACCTGGATGCAGCCCCACATCCAGGAATTTACCACAAAGCCCTGTGGCCTCCCAGTTCAGGCTTCCCAGTGCACACAGACAAGTGTTTTCACAGCTGGTTTAGACCTCCTGGGATGGATGATACCGAATAGAGAAGAGGTCATCCCTACTTCATACAGTATAAACAGCCCAGAGAGAGTTGCTAGAGTTTCTTCATCTCCTGCCTAGACCTAACGCATGGGGGAAATTGGTGTGAGTCTGTGATTGCAGCTGCATTCTCCTCTTCCAGTCACCTGCTCCGGCTGACTCTCCTGCTGCTTTATTTCCCTACATCCCTTCAAGTATTTTTCAATTTTTAGTCAAGACTCATATGTTATTTTTTTATGAGTGGCTAAGCAAAATTTTAGAAAATGACATACATTCTAGTAGGACCTCTAAGTGTTTCGTTCTACAACATTTGACACAGATTCAATTGATTTTTCCAATTTACATGATCTACGGGAAAGGGAGGTCACAAAATATCGACCCGGTTCTAAATCATTCATTTTGGTAGATTTTTGGCAGTAAGTAAAAGTTTATTTCCTTCACTTTAAGTATCTCTAAAGATGTTCTACTGTGGATCATATTGCCATGGATTATCATTTTTACTTAATTTTTTTGCCCCACAACTCTTTTAGCGAGCTGGAGATCACCGTTCTCTGTTGGTGACAGCCTTCCCTGAGTGTGCACAGCAGAGAGACAGCTTTCCAGGCTCCCTTGTCTCTATTTGGTGGTGTGCTATCATGACGCTGTTATAATATTTTACATATTTATCTGAATATGGAAATTAAAAGCTAATTCCCATAAATGTTAATATAAATTCAACTTTATGAATCCTAGTTTATTTTCCAAAATTGTTAGTGAGAAATGTTGATTTGCTTTACACTTTTAACAGCTTTATGAAATATAATTTTCCTACTTAAACTCCACCTACTTAATTCTACAACTCACTGACGTTTAATATTCATGCTCAGTTGTAGAAACATCACCACATTCAAGATTACAGCACTGCAATGCGCTAAAAAGAAATCCTGGGCCCTTTAGCCATCCACGATCTTTTCCCACATTCCCTAAGCAGGCACTATTCTGAATTCTGTCTCAAGATATTCTTGGTCTGGACATCCCATGTAAGTAGAATCATATAATACATTCTTGCGACTGGGCTCTGTAATTTGGCACGATGTGCTCAAGCCTCATAATGTGGTAGCATGGGGCAGCAGGCCATTCCTTTTTCAAGCATCCCTTGAAATGTCCACGTTTCCACTCCCCCATACCACGACCATATTATCGGGCCCCTAGTCACAACTCACGAGTTCATAAAACTAGACAGAAAAGCATGCCACTCAGTCCACTGAGCTGTGTTCTTTACCCCGGCTGGAGCAGAGCAGCCTCCTTCCAAACCAGGTGCTGTGCATTCACCTTGGAACCACCATCACTAAACCCATCGGCTCTTTCCTGATCAGGAGACACATGTTCACGGAGCACTGACACTGTGGCTATAAGGTGCACAAGTGGACTCAAGCTGCCTTAGGGGGAACAAAGCTGTCTTCTCATGAATGCAAAAAGCACCTCCATTCAACCCTTAGCATGTTCATTATACACATTTTCATTTTCTTCTGGAACTTGTGGGCACTGCCCTCCCATGAGAACACTTCCTGACATCTTAAAGTGATACTTACAGCAGGTTTCAAGATGGCATCATGTCTTTTGCAAACACAGGCCATCCTCATTAATACTCACAGCAGCTTGTAATGATCTCTCAAAGGACAAAACCCACACATGCATTGTATTTCTCAATCTTATGCCTGCCTTTCCACTTACTCATATCTGTTGAATTTTAGGCAGAGTGGTGACTCTCTCTAGCACACTGTGCTTGGTAGCTCTTAAACGCTGCAGCCCAGAACTGCAGCAGAAGTTTACAAGTGAGACCATCACAGAGGAGGAGCTGGTGGGGCTCATGAACAAGTTTGTGGAAGATACAAAGAATGGAGTGCACTTGAAGAAGGGCTGGCCTTCTGTGAAATTGGTTCCCTATGCAGTGTCAAAGGTCGGCCTCACAGTCCTGTCTAGAATCCAGGCCCGGAAACTGAGTGAGCAGAGGACAGGGGACAAAATACTCCTGAATTCCTGCTGTCCCGGATGGGTCAGAACTGACATGGGGGGACCCAATGCCTTGAAAAGCCCAGAGGAAGGAGCAGAGACCCCCGTGTACTTGGCCCTATTGCCATCAAATGCTGAAGGCCCACACGGAGAGTTTGTTTTGGAGAAGAATGTTGTACAATGGGAACCTGGCCTAGAACTACCTGCATGGCTGGAAGTGTATGGTGTGCTGTGATTGATCAAAAGGAAAGGAATACTGTCAAAAATATCCCAGCACAAACAAAATGAATCATGGAATACTCACTGTGAGTGGGATACCAATTCTGTGAAGTCTTTCGTTATTTCATCTGCAATAAAAGGGGTCAAAAAGTGGGGAGATTATAATAATGAATGAACAACTTAGATGAATAAACGGTTCTTCACAAATGTCTGTTTGTGCTGATTGTTTACATGCCAACCAGCTCAGGGAGCTAATGACCTAAAGGTTAGGCCAGCACAAGGGACAGAATAACTCAGGGGTCAGCAAACAGTATAGAATGAGCCAGATAGAAATGACATTCAGCTTTGTAGGCTACATGGAACAGGCCTGATGCCTAGGTCACCAGCCTCACGTATTATAACCTGCAGGAAACCAGGGAGAGAATGCATAGGTGTGCTTTCTTTAACACCAAACTGTTTGAGGCAAAAACTGTAGCAAAGTGTAAATTCTGAGGGGGCCTTTGTAAGAAATATACATCCATGAAGGAATCTGAGGTAATTTGGGGAAGTATGAGCATGGACTGGGTCCAACTTTCATAATTATTTTTCATTAGACATATGTAAACTTATTAGAAAGGAAAGTGATGGCCCCTGAAGCAAGGATAGGGTCCTTATTTTAAAAGGGACGTTGACCTTGCAAGTTTCAGGCTCAACAGAGCTGTGAGTTTCTTTCCCCTAATTTGTTTGTCTAAACTGACATTGCAATAAAAATAAATTTCTGTTAGGACCTTTGAATCTCTGCTGCTGGTCTCTTTTTTCTCCAGAGCTTAAATATAGTAGCTTATTATATGTACCATTTCTTAACTCTGACGTGGAACAAAACCAATAAACTTGACATTTTGCAGATTTAGGGATTATAGAATCATGAAATGAAGCAACCAATCACTGGTCTGGCACAGAGTTAGAGCTCATACATACCCCTCCCACCTGGAGCACACCTGGACTCCCACCAGGGCATGAACCCTGCCCACAGTGAAAGTCTAATCACAGGGCCTATGTTCTCTAACTCTCCTTCTTGGGTTTCTCTTAAGGAAGCACAACGATCATTTTCGTTCCCAGAAACACTTAACCTATTCAAGTAATATCATTGCATCTTAGGGAAACCAAATCCATTCTGCAGCAAGATGGGCCCACAGCCTAGCCAATGATTCTGGACTCCTCTTCTCTGATCCCCTTTCAAAACACTTTCAGCTGAACTGCCTAGGTACTCCACCGTACACTGCGCCATCGGTACCCATGTGTTGGTTTGGGGAAGCATGCCTGTCCAACTCTCCACCCAGATCATATGAGTGCTGTGCCCAGGTTTGTCCAAGGTGCCTACCTGTGTAGAAGTCAGCCAAGAGTTTTCTCATTATGAGCTTTCTGGAACAATCTGACTGTAACTCCCAGGGGAAGATATTTTCCTAGTCTGGGGCTAAATACCTTTGAAACAAAAATCAGTCAAAGGGATAAATAAAGTGGGAGAAACCCTTTTATTGCATACAAGCAGCTGTCCACGTGTACTCGCCCATGTCTCTCATGACCCAGCTGCAAAAAGGGGTGCCACACAACCTCTCCAGTCCAGATATGCCCTAGTTCCCCTGTAACTACCCATTGTATGGAGATGGACAACTTCTCTCCACCCCTTGGAAACACCTGTTGATATGGTGATGCCCTGAGGCTGGGCCGGAGACTACAGAAATGTTGTAGTTTTCCCCACAGCCCACCCGTCCAGAAATCTCACCTCACAATCAACTCACTCACCATCTTCCGCAATGGCCCCTGTGTGAGAAAACTGGAGCACTGTAACCAGACTAATAACATACAATATCAACGGCAATAAAATCATGATATTCCTCAAGCTGGAGAATTCACTAATTTCAAAGTCCTATACAGATTTAGTCCCTAGCTCACCCATTCCACAGGTGGTCAATAGCTGAATGGGTTGGGAGTTCAGAGCAATCACCACACAGCAGCTGCAGCCAGGGGGCAGGTACACAACACATGGAGTTTACAAGGAAATACCCTTAAGGGAGAAAAAATACATGTTTAATGACACCAGCATAGGTAAAATTTTCCACCAGGTGGGATGCATGTAGGAGAGTGGTCCTGTGAAAGGACAGTGGCAGGAATGGTATCTTAGTTTCATCTACAATACCAGACTTTCACCCCCCTCCCTATGGGAGTTACAGATGAGCAATACATAGGGTTATGGGTGGTATGTGCACTGGCCATAAAGATAAAATAAAACTACCGCATAAGATGTGCTTACCTCCCTGATCTTTGGGGGCCACACAACTGTTCCTCCAAGAACGTGTAGTAGGCCAGCTCCCAGGCCTTTTCCCCAAGGTGACAGAAGGGCCAACCACTGTTGTTACATTTGTCAAAATATCCAGAGCCATGTCCACTCAACACAGTCTCCAGCATTTAATGCACTTGGGGCCAGCAGCAGGATGTTGCTCTTCGGGCCATATCCTGGCTTTAATATCTACTCTTTGTTTGGAACATACAGTTGTACAGGAGAGGCAGCAATGTGTCTTAGCATGTCCACAGAGCTTAAGGCTCCTTTTGGGGATTCTCATTCAAATGCCATAGCACTGTCCATAAGCGAACTGACCAGCCCTGTAGACCATTTCTGTCTGACTTCAGACCAGGCTTCAACAAACCAGTGAACCTCTCTATCACACCTGCTGTGGTAGTATTGTAAGGTACATGAAACTTGCACTTTTTTCCTAATTGCTGCACCCATTCTCGTCATGCAGTCCAGTAAAGTGGGTGCCTGTATATCTCTCCATCAACCAAGGCAGGCCACAGGCAGCAAAGAGACCCTCTAGGCCCCTTTTGTTGCTGATCTGCACAAAATGCAGGAAAAGCAAACAGTCCAATAGCTGTGTCCACACAACCTATGGCATATTGGTACCCTTCTAACACAGGAGAAGCCCAATATACTCCATTTGTCACCTGACAAGGGGTATCAGCCCCTATACTTTTCTCACATGTTGCTGCACAACTCAGTGTAAGTCCCTCTTGGAGTGCATAAAGCACTCCTTTTGGACTCTGCTGACTCCTTCTAAGGGCAATGGCAAGCCCCTCCTGATGGGCTGCAGCCCACATTGTCTTTTGACCCATGGGGAACAAATGCTGATATAACCACTGGGCCACATCGGAGGCAGGCTTTCCTTCTAGCAATAGCACCTGGGCCAATGTGTCTGCTTCAACGCTCCCTGGGGATGCCAAAAGCAAATGGTCAGTCACATGAAATACAGTGACTGTTTCAGTCTGACCACATGCCCATAAATACTGCCGTAACACTTGCCCCTGAAGGGGCCAGTAACCAACCATCCAGTTGGCATGTTATCATGTCAGCAGGAACAGGGTGAAGCCCCGATAGATGGCCCAGCAGTGAGTGCAGGCAACTATAGGGAGGGGCTCCTGGGTGATCAGGAGCCATACTGCCACGACTGCTCTTCCCCAATCCGTCCTCCATCCACATGGTCTCAGTCTTCATAATGTGAAGACACAGCCCTCCACTTTGGGGCTGCCCATGAACATAACCGTCTCTATACAAAGCAACTTCAGGTTGCTTTTCTGTCCTCAGAAAGACTCTTGGCTACCGTTAGCTCAATAACAAGTTCTTCCTGTTTTCCACTGTTATATGTCACTGGCCACAATAAGTGTCAGAGTTTGCCACATAAGGGGCAAGAAGAGAGGGCTCTACACTGCATTAAATATGCACCCCAAATGGCCCTTGTACGCATCTGTGCAATGCCACTCCATGGGCTTTGGTTCCGATCTCACACGCACACCACGATGGCATAGATGGTTATTACCATGGTCACAGCTGTTCTGGTGATGGACTCCATTGCCAGAAAGGCAAGGTACAAAGACCCAGTTGCTTGTCTTTCAAGGTGCACTGGACCTCTGCTCCTTTCCCTAGTTGTGACCAGAATCCAGGAGGTTGGCATGTCCATTCAACCCACTGCCAAAGGCCCCATCCTTAACAGTCTTCGGTTGCATGAATATCCGGGAACACAGGGCCTTGGTGAGTCCATTACACTCAAGGCCTGTACAGCCATGACTGCTCGCTCACCCGCACTAAAAGCAGCTGCAAATGTTTCACCCCAGACCCACCAGATGCTCTTTCACACCAACCTATATAAGGGCTTCAGAGTTTGTTCCAGGTGTGGGATGAACACACTCCAGTGTCCAACAGACCCAAAATGTGTTGTAGTCCTGCCACAGTGGTAGTGGTAGGGAAAGCCTGGAAATGTCTATGACTTCTTCTGGGACAACCTTCATTTTACCCAACCAGACAACTGCAAGAACTATATAGACAAACCAGATCCCTGAACCTTGGTGCAGTTCACAGCCCGTCCTTTCTCCTGTAGATGTTGCAGCAGCCTAGGAACTGCCCATTCTAAATCTAAGACTGTGAATGTGCACTGCCGGGCTCCCCACGTGAAGGTAAACTGTTCTTGACTTTCCTGCACTATGTCAATACAGAAGACAGCATTAGCAAGGTCCACAACATGATGGTATATCCCTACTTCATGACTGAGGGTGTCCTTAAGGGAAGCTATAGAGGGGAGAGCAGCACGCAAAGGAGGTGTGACTTTATTCAGATCCTCATAATCCACAGTCATGCACTAACAGCAGACCGGCTTTTTCACTGGTCACACTAGAGAATTGAAAGGACTATGAGTGGGCTTTATGATGCCCACCTTCTCCAACTCCTATAGAGTATCTCCAATTTCCTTGTGTCCCCAGGGAAATTTATAGTGCTCAGTATTTCTCACCCACTGAGGCTCAGGCAGGTCTAATGTAAGTGCTGATCATGTCTCCTCAGAACTCACTTTACCACACATACCCTCAGTCTGAACTCACCTGCAGTCATTTTTCACAACAAGAGTCCCAAGGAAATGCTCAGGGTTGCCAGAAATCACAGAACATTCACCTCTCAGTCTACCAGTACCAAGAAACATTGTTCATTCCTAGTTGACCAATAACTTGCTAATTCTACACGGGGCCTCTAGTTCCCACTCCATTCCCCAAGGTCTGGGCCTTGACCCAACCCTCAGTCAAGCCACAACAACCAATCATCCTCCTGTGGGGCTGAGGATCCAGATGAATCCTGTGCCCTGTCCCCAGGAAGTCTTGCAGGGACACAGGCTGGACATGTGGTTTTGGTTCCACCTTCCATGTCCTGGACCTGAGCAGCCGGAAGTACTACTCTGACTTTAATTCATGCCACAGTTCTAACAAGATCCTATTGGGTTGACCTTCAAGTTTTTCTTTCACTACCCCATCCTTTATCAAACCAACCCAAATCAGGGTCCTCAAGACCTACACGCACCCTTTGCACCTCTCCTTTCAGTCGTAGCCTGTACTTCCTTCTGTGCTCTTATTGTTTCAACCTCCCCTAGATCTGCTATACTATGAGTAGCCTCACTCTTAGGCTGCACTGCGTGGTTGGCAAGAATACTCACTAGGGACCCAAGGAAAGATGGGGGAGCTGCATGGAAAACCAGATTTCTCATTCCTGTGGTGCACAGCTCCTCATCAGGGCCATGGAGGTCCATACTACAGATGATATTATTCATGCCCAAACCCTGTGACACCCCCTGGAGCTCTGCATACAATTTCCAGCTAGTGGGTAAGTATGGTAAATCACCCTGATCAGGCCAAACTGTCCCAGTGACTGCTGTCAGCCAATCCGCAAGTGACTGAAAACCTGAGGTATGACAGGCATCTTCCAACTACTGTTGGAGGGAAGGGAGAATCATCAGGGAAGCCAGCCTACCCATTTCAGAATCCAACATAACAATGTTCTCCACCCCCATATTCCAGAGACACAAAAGCCATGTAGGCAGAGATTCCAACAGCTTGAACTGAAACCGGATGCGCGTGTCCACCAGCTCATCCTGCATAAAGGCACAGGCATGAAGTGCTCCACAACCTTGGGAGGGTGCAACTCCTCACCTGAGGTGCTCAAAGTTGTAGCTTTTTATTTCCTTAATTACAACAAGGTAGCCTTTAATGAGGGAGTGTCTGGTGCCTTGGAGTTGGCCTCAGCGACAGTTTGGCCCTGGGCCCCACCCCATCATCCTCTCGGGACATCTGCTCTACCACCTCCGGAGCTGAGGATGCCGCTCTTCCCTCCCCGACACCCCTACCCCACGGCCTCCTGCAATGCAGATTCTCCTGCTGCCTCCTCCCTCGCTGCTGCTCAGAAATCTTCCAGGGGTGTCACTCTCTTCTCAATAGCTGTCTATTTTTCATGAGGGCATCCTGTAGGTCACTGCCCAGCTCCTTCAGGCAGTGTTGCAGTGTGTCTCCCTCCTGCTAAAGTCTCTCTCTCCCCTCAATAACCCTTCCCACTATCTTGAAAAACAAACATCCCAAAACCCCGGCTGCTGCACAGCCACTCAGGGCCTCGAAGCAGTCTCCCATCTCACAGAGGGCTAGCTAGACAACCTCCAGTGTCTCCACACTTCACCAAAACTGGGGAGGCCCCACTGCCCTAGGAGGTGCTTTATCCCAGACCCATTCCCCACTAGGGGCTCCCCAACTGGAAGCCCCACAGATCCGGCAATCCTGGGGAAAGCTGCAGCCTACACCAGTGCAGACACTGGGGCCTCCCCACCATCCACAGGGAGGGGTCGGGGTATCTCCCCACCACCTCTAAGGGCTGCCCATCCAAGGTTCGCACCCATGAAGACAGAGTCCATGTTTAGAGGTCCTGCCGATTACCATCAGATGTAACTCCGGGGGTGGGTGGGGGGAATATTTTCCCCAGACAGGACAAAGTACCTTTGAAACTGAAATCAGTCAAAGGGACAAAATAAGTGGGAGAAAACTGTCTATTGCCCACAAACACGGAGATGCACTAAGGCCAGGCGACAGATTCTGGAAATGGTGCAGTTTTACCCACACTGACTCACCTTGAAGGAAAGAAGAAACAGGAAGCCTCAGGCTTTAGTTGCTATGATGCTCACCAGAACCCATTTTTGTGAAGCTTCTCAAAGTGTGGCCAGATCTCCAAAATCAGAGTCCCCCACAGCTGCTGTGGCCAGAGTCCTATCTACTCCCCACACCAGGGGCCACAAACCCCACCCAGCCTTTGCATCAGACACCTGTATTACATTGGCTCCTGGGGTTGTGTAACAAAATGCCTGTCACCTTCCAGAGCAACGAGCTGGTTTCCGGGAGGGCCGGCAGCCCCTGGAGGGAGTCCAGCCACGGTGGCTGGGGCTCATCCTGAACCACTGCCCTGTGGCCATTAGCTCCTGTGGAATCTGCAATGGGCTCCATGGAGAAGAAGGGCACATGCCAGGCATAAGGTACAACAAAATCCCCCAGGATTTATAAACCTATGCAGCCAGATAACCTTTGCTTTATCATGGATCAGAACCAGGACACTCATCCAGATTTTCCTTCTGTTTATTTGGACTTTGGAATAGTTTGGTGAATTTCTAAATATTTACGAACTAAACAGGAAATTGCAAGGAATGATACACAGAGATGCCACTGTGTGCCTTTCTCTTAGCCTTCCTCTGTGGAGCCATCTTACACAGTATGCAGCATTGAGAAGCCAGGATATTGAAAGTGACACAATACAGTTATCTGGGACCAGACATTTTCTAGGAGTCATCACAGTTTATAAGAAAAACAATTCCGTCTTTGAAATCTTCCCACATGGACACTGATTACGAACTCTGCTTTCTCTCTCCCCTAGACTACTGTTCCCATCACCTACATACAGAGGCAGATGTGACAATTAAAACCAATGTTTTCAACACCAGAGATGTCTACACAGAGCTGCTGAGAATAGAGAGACCTCAGGGCGAGTCTGGCTGGCAGTCCACATGGGGCGTCTCTGGCAGGTCCTGGCCCCTGACCTCACCTCAGGCCCAGCCCCCTCTCTCTGCTCAGCTACACTGGCCCCCGGGGTGTGTCCCCTCAGGGCCCAGCAACCCATCAGTGCTCTGTCCCCGGCACAAGTGCCTCTTTCCCACTCCCCGCTCTTCAGTCAAGGGTCCCCAGCAGGTCCTTTCCTTCCTCCCTGCCTCTCTCACATGGGGTCTCTCAGTGGGCCTTCTTGCCCTCTCTCCTCCTTCCCTCTCTCTCAGGGGGAGCATATTCAGGAGAGTGGAAACATCACAACCCCAATTTATTAGAATCCCCAATATGTGTCACCTGCCAGGAACATTCCCAGACTCCAGACACACATATGTATGTTACTGCCAGTCAATCTCATCCTGATGGCCATACAACCCAGGAAGCCACCCCATGAAATTCATTTCCAAAACACACTCATCCTTTCCCCAACCATTTGGCATGCGACTTAATCCACCCACAAGTCCCTGGAGGTCACACACACACCTGTTATTATCATTAACCAGGTCCCAGGAGTTGTCCACCTGAGTTTCTCCACAGGCCTCCTCCTCCACCCCACCTGTACAACACATGACCACCTGGGACAATTGTAACACCTCCTAAGGGATGACCTTCTTGAGTATTTTCCTTCCTGAGCCTTCTCTCTACCATCAGCATGCTTACTCCCTCCCAAAAGTCCTTCTCGTGGTTATATAAGACCTTAGCATGTTTTGTATGTCTCTCTGTCATATAATCTGCCTTCTCCCAGGTAATGTTAACTCCCATTCACTATACCTGATATTTGGGACAAAGCAAAGTCTCACTTTACCTAAATGCTCTCAAGCTTCATCCACGATGTAGCAAGGATCCATGCATCATTTCTTTGGAGACTGTCCCTTACTAGACCTGTTTTCCACTGCCACTCTCGAGTACCACATAATCACTCCATTAGTCAATGCTCTAAAGTTGATAAAACCCCAAAATAGAGAAAAGAGAATGCAATCCATTGTTCTGAGGTGATTTGATTTCCCATTGCTTGTTCAGGCTGGCAGTCTTCCAACGAGATACACTGCATTCATCTTGGAACTGCCAGTAAACCAGTCATCCTTTGGTTGGTCATCACACACATGTACAGAGAGCACTGCCTACATGTCATCAGATCCTCAAGTCATGCTAGTGAGCAGCTCCTTACATTTCCCTTAGTATGTTTCTGTATAATCGCTACTCATTTTCTTATGCAATTTCTGGGAACGGCTTTCCCCATTTGAGCATTTCTCTGACGTTATCTGAGACAGTATAGGCAACACAAGTTTCAAGACTGTATCATGTCCTTCCTGCACAAGGCAGTCTTCACTAAAGCTCACAGCAGCTGGTTATTGCCTCTCCAAAGGACAAAACCCCAGTGACATTGGTATTTATCATTCTTGTACACACTTTCTATGTAACAACAGGTGTTGAATTTTTGGAAGAATGGTGCATGTCTCTGCCATGGTGAACTTGGTAGCTCTTCAGCAGTGCAGCCCAGAAGTGAAGCAGTAGTGTAAGAGTGAGACCATCACAGAGGAGGAGCTGGTAGGGCTTGCCAGCAAGTTTGTGGAAGATACAAAGAACAGAGTGCACTTGAAGGAGGGCTGGCTTTATATGAACATCACCATCTGTGCAGTGACAAAGCTTGTTCTCACAGTCCTACCAAGAATCCATACCAGGACGCTGAGTGAATAGAAGAGAGGGGCCAAGATCCTTCAGATGGCCTGCAGTCTGGGTGGGTGAGAATGGACATGGGGGCGTGGACAGCAGTTGGAGCACAGTAGAAGGAGTGAGGACCCCTGTGTATTTGGCCCCTTTTCCCTCAGATGCTGACGCTACCAGCAGTATGTCAAGGAGAAGAATGTAGGGCAAGGACTCCTCTTAGACTTCCCTTCATTGGCCCAAGTGTGTGCAATCTCTGGATTTGAGCCAAATGACATTATTTTGACTCTATTCAAAATATCCCCATCCAGAAAATAAAGAACACCAGGAATGCGTTTCTGTCCATGGACTACTGCTTCCACTGGGTACTTATCTGTGACTGAATTGAGATAACTCTGTGATATAGGGAGAAACATCCCACCGACGAATGACAATCTGAGACAAATAAATAGTTCTTTACAAATTTCCATTTATATAGACTGTTCATGAGCCAACTGTCAGGTATCTAGTAGACCTATAGCCAGGCTAGAAAGAGAAGGGAAAATACAACTCAGAGATAAGTGAACGTTATGGGAAGGGTCATGAAGTAAGTGTTTTCACCTTTATAGGCCACATGGTCTTGTTGCACTCAGATCATGTTGTAGCAGAAAGGTAGCCACAGACAACATAGAAACCGATGACGGTGGTTGGCTTGGAAGGAGCTCTTACCAAAGGAGAAAGGGCAGGCGGGAAGGAACACTTTCCAAGACCAACCGGTCTGACCTATCATGCCAGCTCTGAAATCACTACATCCTTCACTGGCTCACCCAGTGTGGCCTTGCAAACCTGTTCCACCTGGCATGCTCAGCACAACAGGGGCCACCATTGCTGATTAAAGGCAGAAGAAAGCTACGCCCACAGTGAATCCCAGCAATCCCACAGTGAGTCACAGCACACAGGCATGCAGAAGCCAGCTGTGGGATGACCCATTACTTGCACACAGGCAGTAAGATGGGCTCTGCCCACATCTGACTAAAAGCCACCGCTACTCAGAGGCAGCACAGAACCAGGCTCTGGGAGCACAGGGTTTTGTGGTTCTGGGTACTAGAGAATGCCTACTTCATAAAGGCATTGCTTTCTAGACCAGGAGGCACACAGCCCTTCTATCTAATGCAAACGAATAAACACAGAGACTCAGACAACATGAGGAGGCACAGGAGAATGTTCCAATACAGAACACCAGGAAAAGGGCTTAGGAAATGGGGATAAGCAGTCTTTGTCATAAAGAATCCAAAGTAACAGGCATAAAGACACTCACTAGTATGTGAAAATCAACTTGTGAGTAAAGGAGAATTTCAACAAAGAGATAGAAAAATTAAAAAGACACATTGAGATCTGAAGAACACATTCACCAAAATAACAAATACAGTAGTAATGAAAAAAACAAATAACAGAATAACCAAATAAGAAATACAAATAGCAGGCTGCAGGAGGCAGTGGGACTCAGCAGCGTGTAGGAGGATTAAGAACTGCCAAGTAAACAAGCTGAGGAACAGAGAGAAAGAAGAATTTTTAAACATGATAAAATGCTAACAGAGCTGTATGACAACTCCAAATAAAACAATATTTGCCTAGTAGGGGCCCCGGAAGGAGGAATGAGGGGCAAAGGGGTAGAAAGTACATTTGAGGACATAGGAGCTTATCCTACAGGGTCAAGGAAATAGTGACCCAGGTCCTAGAAGCACAAAGAGCCCCTAACAGGATGAACTACAAGACAACAACACCAAGACACACAGTAATTCAAATGGCAAATACTCAAGATAAAAAGAGAATCTTAAAATCAGCAACAGAGAGGCAGACAGTTCCCTATAAAGGAAATTCCTCAAGGCTATCAGCAGACTTCTCAGAAACTTTACAGGCCAGATGGGAGTAGAATACAATATTCAAAATATTAAAAGGGAAAAGTCTACTCTACCCAGTAAGGTTATTATTCATTCTTGAAGGAGAGACCAAAAGTTTCCAAGATAAATGAACATTAAAACAATTCACTGGCAGAAAATGTTAAAGGGACTTCATTAGATGGAGTTCTTAGGGCTAAATATTTTTCATCAGTGAAAATAAATCTAAAGTAAAGGTAGTAAACCAACCACTTACAAAGCAAGCATGAAGTTCAAAAAACATTCATCAAGGAATATACAAACATAGCCAATTACTATAACATGTACATAAAAGGTAAATGAGGAAACAGAGCAGTAAAAGTGGCCCTTAAGAATGTGTTCACATAGAGCAACCATCAGCTTAAAATCAAATGTTATCTGTGTAGGAAACTACATATGAACCATATGGTAACCAGAAACCTGAACCTTATAATAGATACACAAAAAAGATAAAGAAATTAATATATTAAAACCTTAAAGAAAACCATAATCTCATAAGAAAAGAGTATAAAAATGAAGAAAGGAAAGAGAAGAACCAAACACAAAAATAAGAGAATACATCATAAAATGTAAAGTACATACCTACCACCAATTGCTTTTAATGTAAATGCATTAAACGTGCAAATCAAAAGATATACGGTGACAAGATGGATAAAGAAACAAGACCCATCTACATGCTGCCTACAGGAGATTCTTTTCAGACATAAAGACATACACAGACTAAAAGGGAAGAGACTGAAAAAGATTTCAAACAAATAAAAGAATCGAGCAAGAGTAGCAGTACTTTTATCAAGCAAAATAGAATTCAAAATAAAGAACGTAAATAAAGAAAGGCATTACAGAATGATAAAGGGATCAGTTAAACAGGAGGATGTAACAATTTTAAATATCTATGCACCTAACATAGGAGACCAAAATATATAAAACAGATACTAACAGAACTTAACAGAGAAACAGACAGCAACACAATAATGCTAGGGAATTTTAACAGGACACTTACATCACTGCATAGATCATCCAGACAGAAGATAAGTAAGTTCAACACAGTGATGTTGAACAACATTAGCCCAGATACACTTAATACATATATAAGGAACATTCCATCCCAGAGCAGCACAATACACATTCTTCTCAAGTGCCTATGGAACATTCTCCAAATAGATTACATATTAGGACACAAGAAAGTATCAATTAATGTTTTTTAATTGAGATTATATCAAGCATCCTTTGAGACCACAATGGTATGAAACGTGCAATTAATTACTTGGAACAAAAAAACAGAAAAACACAAGCCTTGGGACTAAACAATATAATTCTAAAAACCCAATGGATCAATGAACAGCTCAAAAAGGAAATCCAACAATATATGGAGACCAAAAACCCAGGAAAACCAAAAATGTGTGGAATGCAAAAAAAGTGTTTCTAAGAGGGACGTACATAGCTACACAGGCCTACATCTAGAAAAAAGAATAATCCCATATGAACAACATTACCTAACAATTAAAAGACCAAGAAAAAAGAAAATCAATAAAAGGCCAAAGTTAGTAGATGGAGGGACATAATGACAATGAGTGCAGAAATGAATGAAATACAGAATAAGAAAACAATTGGAAAAAAACAATGAAACCAAGCACTGGTTTTTAAGTTAACTAAAAAAATAGACAAATCCATAGAAAGACTTATCAAAAAGCTATAAAAAGGAGAGAGGACACAAATAAACAAAATCAGAATCAAAAAAAGAATAGTCACAACCAAAACCATAGAAATGCAAAGAATCATTAGAGAATTCTATGAAAAATTATATGTCAATAAATTGGATAACTTAGAAGAAATGGACAAATGCCTCAAAATGTACAGTCTTCCAAGACCAAAGGAGGAAGAAATAGTAAATCTGAACAGATAACCAGCAATAAATTCAATAGTAATCAAAATATGGACAAGAAAAAAAGATCAGCTGGCTTCATGGGTGAATTTCACCAAATATTTAAACATGGGATAACACTTATCATTTTTAAAGGATTCCAAAAAATAAAGGAGAGAATACTTCCAACCTAATTCTAAGAGGTGTGCATCACCCGACTACAGAAAATGGCAATCCAAAACAGAAAATTCCAGACCAATATTGTTGACAAACCTGAATACAAAAATCCTCAACAAAATTTTACCAAACTGATTTCAAAAATACATCAAATGATTAAACATTACAACCAAGCAGGATTTATTCCAGGGATGCAAGAATGGTATAAGCCTCATAAACCAATCAATGGGATACAACACATCAACAAAAGGAAGGATAAAACCCATATGATCATCTCAATAGTTGATGAAAAAGCATTTGAATCCTCACCCATTCATGATAAAAACTCAACAAAGTAGGTATAGAGGGGACATCCGTCCATATATTAAAGGCCACATAAAACAAACCCACAGCTAACATCATACTGAATGACAAAAAACTGAAAACTTTTCCTCTAAGATCAGCATCAAAACAAGGATGCTCACAGTCACCACTTCTATTCAGGAAAGTACTGGAGTTCCTAGCCATAGCAACCACACAAGAAAAAGAGATAAAAGTCATCCAAACTGGTAAGAAGGAAGCAAAACTGTCACTATATCGGGATGACATGATTCTGTTTCTGGAAAACTCTAAACAAAACACTATTAGAACTTGGATTTAGTAAAGCTGCAAGATACAAAATAATATAGAGAAATGGGTTTCATTCCTGTATATTCATTATGAACTAGCGGAATGAAATCAAGAGAACAATTCCATTTGCAATTGCATCAAAAAGACTAAAATATCTAGGAAAAAACTTAACTGTGGAGGTGAAAGACCTATACTCTGAAAAATAAAGACACTGATGAAAGAAAGTGAAAACAACACAGATAAATGGAAAGCTATCCCTTGCTCACGGATAGGAAGAATTAATATTGTCAAAATGGCCATCCTGCCCAAAGCGATTGACAGATTCAGTACAATTCCTACGAAAATACCAGTGGCAGTTTTCAATGAACTAGAGTAAATCATCCTAAAAATTATATGGAAACACAGAAGGCTCTGAACGGTCAAAGCAAAATTGAGAAAGAAGAACAAAGCTGGGGTTGTCAGAGTCCCTGATTTCAAGCTATATTACAAAGCTACATTGCTTAAAACAGTATGATATGGACACAAGAACAGACACATAGATCAACAGAACAGAATAGAGAGCCCAAGAATATATATTCAATTAATATATGAGAATGGAACCAAAAATATACAATGGGGAAAACTCCATCTCTTCAATAAATTGTCTGGGAAAACTGGAGAACTCTACGCATGAGAAAGAAACTGGACCACTGTCTAACACCATACATGAAAGTCAACTCAAAATGGATTAAAGACCTAAATATAAGATGCAAAATCAGAACACTCTTACTATAAACCACAGGCAGACACCTCTTAAACATGAGAAGGAGAAAAGATTTTCTGATACATTTCCCTGGGTAAGGGAAACTAAAGGAAAATTAAACAACTGGGACTACATCAAGCTGTATGGCTTCTGTGGAGCAAAGGAAACCATGAACAAAACAAAAAGGCACCTACTATATGAGAGTATAAATGCTCAAATTATATATCTGATAAGGGACTAATATACAAAATAAATAATGAACTGATATGATTCAACACCATAAAAACCAAATAACCCAATACAGAAAATTGGCAGAGAACCTGAATAGACACTTTTCCAAAGAATACATACAGATAGCCAACAGGCACATAAAAATGTGTTCCATATCACTAATCACCAGGGAAATACAAATCAAAACCACAGTGAGTATCATCTCACATGAGTCAGAATGGCCGCTATCCAAAAGCCAAGAAATAACATGTGTTGGCGAGGATGTGGAGATAAGGGAACCCCCCTACACGTTGGTGGGAGTGTAAATGGGTCCAGCTCTATAGGAAGCAGTTCAGAGGTTCATCCAAAAACTACAATTAGAAACACCAAAGACCCTGCAATTGCAGTTCTAGGAATATACCAGGAAAAAACTAACTCCCTGACTTGAAAAGATGTGTGCACCCCTATATTTCATGCTGTATTATTCACAGTAGCTCAGATACGGAAGGAACCAAAGTGCCCAGCAGCAGGTAATGGATAAAGAAGTGGTGGTGCACAGACACAATGGAATATTACTCAGCAATAAAAAGAAGGAATTCTTGCCATCTGAAACTACATGGGTGGACCTAGACAGTATTGTGCTAAGTTATATAAGCCTTCTGAGAAACATAAATAACCTATGATTTTACATACATGGGAAAAGATGAACAGAATGAAACAAATGAAAAAAACAGAAAAAAGACTTAGAGACACTGAGAAGTGACAGGTGGTTACCATTTGGGAGAGACTGAGGTAAGTGGGTGAAATAGATGAAGGGGATAAAGAGGTAAAAAATCCAAATCATATTTAGGTTAGTCATGAGAATGAAAGAAAACATAGCACAGAGAATACAGTCAATAGTTCTGTAACATCCTTCTATGTTCTCAGATAGTAACTACACTAGTTGGTTGAGCATTTAGTAACATGGATTATAGTTGGATAACTATGTTGTACTTTTGAAACCAATATCATTTATCAAACTATATTTCAACAAAAAAGGACACAGGAAAATGGGCAGGATGGTCGTAGGAGTGCAGTGAAGATTAAGTGCAGGGACACAGATACAAACGTTGGAAGTACACGGGAAGGGAAAGCGTGCAATCACGTGAGAGCCTGGGCGTGGCCCTAACACAGCAGGGCAGTGACAGGGAGCTGCTCCCTGCTCCCCACCAAATCCGGCCCCTCTGGGCCTCGTGGAGGGCACCCCACTGCCCTCCACAGAAGCACCCAAAAAAAGACTAAAAGACGCCTCTGCTCTCAGGATTATTTTCACTCTTCACCAGTGAATGTCAGGCTTATGGGAATGAAAAGTGATGGTCCCCAAAAAATAAGAGCAAGGCCTTATTGTAAAGGAGAGGGTACATTACCAGTGCTACCTGCACAGGTTGGTGAAGTTATTTACCCTGAATTTATTTTTCTTAATTGCCATGGGAGGAATATTTTTGTCTAGATCAATACCTGATCACCTCAACTGCTAGCTTGCAAGCGTATTCTCAAACCACAAAAATGGTTTATTCCCCTTAATTCATTAAAACTACCACCTAACTACACGTAACACTTATTAAATTGCACCTGCAACAAAACGGAAAGGCTGGATATTTACCAAACCTACGGATTATGTAACCATGAAATGACACATTCCAATCAACCGCTGGGTACCCAGGGAGAGCGCATACACATTCCCTGCCACCTGGGGGCACCTGGGCTCAAACTGGGGACCAGCCCGCCTACAGCACACGTCCCATCACAGGACCCACTGTCCCTAACTCTGTCTCCTGAGTTTCTCTCTGCCTAAGGAAGCCCGGGGCTCACTGTCCTCAGAACCGCTTCCCGGGCCCAAGTCACCTCATTGCCTCTTGGGGAAGAGCAAGCAAACCCACTCTGCAGGCAGATGGGCCCGACCCAGCCATCACTCTGCTCCCGCTCCCCAGGGGTCCTCCCAAAGCAGTGTCCCTCCCCTGCCCTGACTCTCACCTCCTACTGAGCCCTCGCCAACCTGTGCTGCTTTGGGGAAGCGCACCTCTTCACCCAGAATGTGTTACTGGCTCTGAAGTGGGATCACGTGAGTGCTGTGTCCTGCTGGGCCCAGGGGGCCTCACCTGGAGAGGCCGACCGAGGGAGGGGGCAGGACGAATCCTTCCGGGATACTTGGCTCCTCCTGGAGGGAGGGTCACAGGCGGGGCTTCCCTCTCTAGAAAACACAGCGCTGGTTCCCAGAAGCTCTTATAGAGCAGGTTCTCTGGACTGTGCCAGGCCTCTGCAGCCTCCACGTCCTCGGCTAGCAGGCCCGTCTGCCTTAAACGCCATCACCCCCACACCGCCCAGCCATGACATCCTACAGCCGAGTGGCGCTGGTCACTGGGGCCAACAGGGTCATTGGCTTGGACACCGTGTGCAGCCTGTGCCAGGAGTTTGGAGTTTTCTGGGGACGTGGTGCTCACGGTATGGGACACAGCACAGGGTTATGCGGCTGTGCAGCAGCTGCAGGTGGAGGGCCTGAGCCCGCGCTTCCACCTGCTGGACATCTGCAACCGGCAGAGCATCCAGGCCCTGGGGGACTTCCCGCTCAAGGAGTACGGGTGCCTCGACGTGCTGGTCAACAACGTGAGCATCACCTTCAAGGGTAAGGAAGGTGCTGGGTGCTGGGAAGGGACCCCTTGGTGAGGGTGTCCAGCCAGGGTGGGCTAGGGATTCTCCTGAGCCACTGCAGTGGGGCCTGTACATCCTGCAGGATCCAGACAGGCTCCCTAGGGAAAGACGTCACCCTTCGGACGTCAGGGAAATTCGAATCCTACAAGATTTCCAAGGCTTTCTGAAACAGGGTCTTTGTATGATCATGAAGTGGACTCTTAGGGCTTCCTCCAATTGTCTGTAGTTTGTGTTAATGGGACTAGGGAGCAGTTTGGTAAATTTTTCACTTATTTAAAATAAACAAGAAATTGAAAAGAATGACACACACAGATCCCATCCTGCACACTTCTCATAGCCTTCTCTAAAGGTGCCAACTTACACACTGTGTAGCTTTAAAGAGCCAGGAAATTGATCTTGACACAACACTGTTAATCAGAATTAAGACCTTGTGTACAATTGTCCACATTTCACATGCACAAAAATAGTCTATCTTTCTGCAGAAATATCCCACATGGCTACTACTTAGTAACTCTGTTCTCTTGTTCCTGGAAGAACAGATGATCGCACAAGCTTACATTTTCAAGCAGAAATGACAATGAAAACCAACTTTTTTGGTACCCAAGATGTCTGCCAGGAGCTGCTGCCTATCGTGAGACCCCAAGGTGAGACTGGTGAGCAGCCCCCCGGAGTGTCCCTGGCAGGATCGGGCCCCACTGCTCCTGACCTCGTCCCCAGCCTGGCCCCCTCTCCCTGCTCTGCTACACTGGCCCCCAGGGTGTGTCTCCTCAGGGCCAGGGGCCCCTCTCCCAGGACTACACACTCCTCAGTGGCCTTCCGTGCTTCTCTCCGTAGCACAACCACCTCTTCCTCTTCTTCGACTCTTCAGTGCAGCTGTCCCACGGGCCCTTCACTTGCTCCCCTCCCCTCACGCCTGCAGGTCCCTGAGCATAGCTTCCCACCCTCTGCCCTCCCCGCCTGTCTCTAGTGTGATCTTATTCCAGCAAACAGAGCCTTCTCCACCCCAATTTATTAGGCCTTCCAAAACCCTGTCAGCTGCCTAGATACATCCAGAGCTCGTGACACTCAATTATCTGTTACTGTCAGTCAATATTGTCCTGATGTCCACCCCTCCCCTAGAATCTTCCTTGCATAATACATCGCAAAGTACACTCACCCTTACCCAAACCTTTTGGACTCTGACTTGATCCACCCCCTCAGATGCTAGAGGTCACCATAACCACCTCCTACTTTCATTAACCAGACCCCAGGAATTATCCACCTGAGTTTCTTACCAAGCCTCCTCCCCCAGACCTACAACAGATGTTCAGATGTCATTTGAGGCAACTGGAACCCCAATAAGGGAACCCCTTATTGAGGCCATTCATTCCTGAGCATTCTCTGTACTCTGCATTCTTACTCTCTCCATAAAGTGCTTTAGGAGCAAAGTCCAGGCCCTTCGCATGGCTTGTAGATCTCTCTCTCATCTGACCTGCCTTTTTCCTGGTCTGTGTTTCTTCTCCTTTACCAGGAATAATATTCCACACAAAACAAACTATCATGTTACTTTGGAAGTGACTCTTCCACTTCCTACCCCAAGGTGTGGGATGGGATGGGGAAACACCACCCCTTCAATACGCCAAATAAGACATGCAGAAAGATGGCAGCATGAGAGGAGAGACACAGGCTTCCTTCTAAAACTGGATACAATTAGAAAATATAGTTGGTGCAACTAATCCTGAGACAGCAACAGGAAAGGGGATGGCGCCAGACTGCAAACACCTGGAGAAAAGAGCAGACCTCACCGAATGGGGTAACGTACCAAAGCTGTGGCCCAGCAGGACCCGAGTCCTTCCCCCACCTCAGCACACTGGTGGGAGGAAGAAAAACTGAGCAGGGAGGGGGTGGAAGCCTGGGACTGCTGAATACCTAGCACCGGAGATCAGCTCTGGGAACACAAACCTACATTTCATGGTGCTTTCATGAGACTCGCATGAGTACCAAGTTGGAAAGTTAATACAGGCAGAGTTCCTAGGGAGACTGGGATTCCGGCCACTTGTGGAAAGAAGGGATCCATATCTGGCTGCTCTGAGACAAAAACTTATACCTGTGTGACTGGCCCACGGGCTCAGGCAGTGGAGACAGGCACAGCAGCAGGGAGGTAGGGAAGAGCTCTTTCCAACCCCCAGGCACCTGTACCGCTCCCCTGCAACCCCCGACATTGCTTCAGGGGCTGAGCAGCTCCAAAATAGAGCTTCTGGATACTAGAGGGCACCATATAAAAACAGGAAACACCAAAGGAACCTTGTCCAGAGTAAAATTATTAATACAACTCCCGAGAAAGATTTAAATGATATGTACCTTGTGACTCTTCCTGAAAGGGAGTTCAAAATAAAAATTATCAACATTCTAATGGAGGTAAAGAAAGACATCCAAGAACTCAGGAGTGAATTCAGGTTGGAGATCCAATCATTGAAGAGAATGATGCAGGGTATTAAAAGCAGGTTGGGATTGGATTAAAGATGGCAGTGTGAGAGGAGAGACAGAGGCTTCCTCCTAAAACTGGATACAATAAGAAAATTTAACTGGTGCAACTAATCCTGAGAGAGCAACAGGAAAGAGGACGGCTTCAGACTGCACACACCTCAGCGATCGGGGTAATGTACCAGAGCTGTGGCTCTGCGGGAACCTGAGCCCCTCCCCCACCCCAGCTCACCAGCGGGAGGAAGAGAAATGGAGCAGGGAGGGAGTGGAAGGCAGGGGACTGCTGAATACCTAGCTCCAGAGATCTGAACTGGGAGTACAAACCTACACTTCATGGTGCTTTCATGAGACTCACATGACTACTGGGTTGGAAAGTTAATACAGGCAGGGTTCCTAGGGAGACTGGCATTCTGGCTGCTTGTAGACAGCAGGGATCCATATTTGGCTGCTCTGGGACAGAAGCATACCAGTGTGACCAGCCCACTGGCTCAGGCAGTGGAGACAGGCACAGCAGCCAGGAGGCAGGGAACAGCACTTTCCTACCCCCAGGCACCAGTACCACTCCCCTGTGATCCCGGACATTACTTCAGAGGCTGAGCAGCTCCAGAATAGAGCTTCTTGACACTAGAGGCATGATATACAAACATGAAATGCCAAACGATACTTGCCCAGAGTAAAATTGTTAATACAACTCCTGAGAAAGATTTAAATGATATGGACCTTGTGACTCATCCTGAAAGAGAGTTCAAAATAAAAATAATCAACATTCTAATGGAGGTATGGAAAGACATCCAAGAACTCAGGAATGAATTCAGGTCAGAGATCCAATTGTTGAAGAACACAATGGAGGGTATTAAAAGCATGTTGGATATGGTGGAGGAGACAATAAATGCAATAGAAACAAGAGAAGAAGAATACAAAGAAGCTGAGGCACAGAGAGAAAAAAGGATCCCTTAAAATGAAAGAATACTGAGAGAATTGTGTGACCAATCCACGCGGAAAAGTATTCGCATTATAGGGATACCAGAAGAAGAAGAAGAGAGAGAAAGGGGTAGAAAGGGTCTTTGAGGAAGTACTTGCTGAAAACATCCCCAAAATGGGGAAGGAGATAGTCTCTCAGGACATGGAGATCCACAGATCTCCCAACACAAGGGACCCAAGGAAGACAACACCGAGACACATAGTATTTAAAATGGGAAAGATCAAGGATGAGGACAGACTGTTAAAAGCAGCCAGAGGCAGAGATAAGATCACATACAAAGGAAAGCCCATCAAGATAACATCATACTTCTCAGGAGAAACTTTATAGGCCTGAAGGGAGTGCCATGATGTATTTAATACCATGAAGCAGAAGGGCATGGAACCAAGATTACTTTATCTGGCAAGATTACCATTTAAATTTGAAGGAGGGATTAAACAATTTCCACATAAGCAAAAGCTGAGAGACTTTACCTCCCAAAAACCATCTCTGCACTCTACTTCGGAGGGGCTGCTATACATGGAAGTGTTCCTAGGGTTGGATAGCTCTCACCAGAGGTAGTAAAACCATGGTAGGGAGGGGGGAGCAGCTGATTGTGAGGCAAATGAAAAACTATATTGACGTATCCCCAAAGTCAATCAAGGGATAGACAAAAAGTACAGAATTTGATACCTAATATATAAAGAATGAAGGAGGAAGAAAGAGGAGGAGAAATAGAAGAGAACCCTTAGATTCTGTTTGTAACAGCACACTAAGTGAGTTAAGTTAGACTTATAGATAGTAAGAAAAGTAACCTGGAACCTTTGGAAACCATGAATCTAAAGCCTGAAATGGCAATAAGTACACACCTATCGATAATCACCCTAAATGTAAATGGATTGAATGCAAAAATCAAAAAACATAGAGTCACTGAATGGATAAAAAAACAAGACACATCTATATGCTGCTTACAAGAGACTTACCTCAAACCCAAAGACATGCACAGACTGAAAGTCAAGGGATGGGAAAAGATATTTCATGCAAACAACAGGGAGAATGAAGCAGGTGATGCAGTACTAGTATCAGACAAAATAGACTTCAAAACAAAGAAAGTAACAAGAGGTAAAGAAGGGCATTACATAATGATAAAGGGCTCAGTACAACAAGAGGATATGACCATTATAAATATATATGCACCCAACACAGGAGCACCAGCATATGTGAAACAAATACTAACAGAACTAAAGGAGGAAATAGAATGCAATGCCTTCATTCTAGGAGTCTTCAACACACCATTCACTCCAAAGGACAGATCAACCAGACAGAAAATAGGTAAGGACACAGAGACACTGAACAACACACTAGAACACATGGACCTAATAGACATCTATTGAACTGTACTCCCAAAAGCAACAGGATACACATTCTTCTCAAGTGCACATGGAACATTCTCTAGAGTAGACCACATACTAGGCCACATAAAGAGCCTCAGTAAATTCAAAAAGATTGAAATTCTACCAACCAACGTTTCAGACCACAAAGGTATAAAACTAGAAATAAATTGTACAAAGAAAGCAAATAGGCTCACAAACACATGGAGGCTTAACAACACACTTCTAAATAGTCAATGGATCAATGACCAACTTAAAATGGAGATCCAGCAATATGTGGAAATAAAG
Organism: Manis javanica; assembly: GCF_040802235.1. Lineage (NCBI taxonomy): Eukaryota > Metazoa > Chordata > Mammalia > Pholidota > Manidae > Manis > Manis javanica. The sequence continues at coordinate 48,257,856 of NC_133158.1, read as the reverse complement.
GAGAACAACACAAAGCCCCAACTTCTATCAGACACAGCGATAGCAGTCTTAAGAGGAAAGTATATAGCAGTCCAGGCATATTTAAAGAAGGAAGAACAAACCCAAATGAATAGTCTAATGTCACAATTATCAAAATTGGAAAAAGAAGAACAAATGAGGCCTAAAGTCAGCAGGAGGAGGGACATAATAAAGATGAGAGAAGAAGTAAACAAAATTGAGAAGAATGAAACAATAGAAAAAATCAATGAAACCAAGAGCTGGTTCTTTGAGAAAATAAACAAAATAGATAAGCCTCTAGTCAGACTTATTAAGAGATAAAGAGAATCAACACACATAAACATAACGACAGGCCCAACAGAAATACAAAGAATTCCTAGAGACTACTATGAAACCCTATATGCTAAGAAGGTGGAAAACCTAGAAGAAATGGACAACTTCCTAGAAAAATACAACCTTCCAAGACTGAATGAGGAAGAAACACAAAATCTAAATGAAACAATTTACAGCAAAGACATTGAAGTGGTAATAAAAAAAACTACCCAGAAACAAAACCCCTGGGCCAGATGGATTTACCTCAGAATTTTATCAGACATACAGAGAAGATATAATACCCATTCTCCTTAAAATTTTCCAAAAAATAAAAGAGGAAGGAATACTCCCAAACTCATTCTATGAAGCCAACATCACCCTAATACCAAAACCAGCCACAGACCCCACCAAAAAAGAAAACTACAGACCAATATCCCTGATGAACGTAGATGCAAAAATACTCAACAAAACATTAGCAAACCGAATTCAAAAATACATCAATAGGATCATACACCATGACCAAGTGGGATTCATCCCAGGGATGCAAGGATGGTACAACATTCGAAAATCCATCAACATCATCCACCACATAAAAAAAAAAGACAGACAAAAAACACATGATCATCTCCATAGATGCTGAAAAAGCATTTGACAAAATTCAACATCCATTCATGATAAAAACTCTCAGAAAAATGGGCATAGTACCTCAACATAATAAAGGCCATATATGATAAACCCACAGCCAAGATCATACTGAACAGCGAGAAGCTGAAAGCTTTTCCTCTGAGATTGGGAACAAGACAGGGATGCCCACTCTCTCCACTATTATCAAATATAGTACTGGAGGTCATAGCCATGGCAATTAGACAAAACAAAGAAATACAAGGAATCCAGATTGGTAAAGAAGAAGTTAAACTGTTGCTAGTTGCAGATGACATGATATTGTACATACAAAACCCTAAAGACTCCACTCCAAAACTACTAGAGCTGATATCAGAATACAGCAATGTTGAAGGATACAAAATTAACACAGAGAAATCTGTGGCTTTCCTATACACTAACAATGAGCCAATAGAAGGAGAAATCAGGAAAACAATTCCATTCACAATTGCATCAAAAAGAATAAAATACCTAGGAATAAACCTAACCAAAGAAGTGGAAGACCTATACCCTGAAAACTATAAGACACTCTTAAGAGAAATTAAAGAGGACACTAACAAATGGAAACTCATCCCATGCTCTTGGCTAGGATGAATTAATATCATCAAAATGGCCATCCTGCCCAAAGCAATATACAGATTTGATGCAATCCCTATCAAATTACCAACAACATTCTTCAACGAACTGGAACAAATAGTTCAGAAATTCATATGGAAACACCAAAGACCCCAAATAGCCAAAGCAATCCTGAGAAAGAAGAATAAAGTAGGGGGGATGTCACTCACCTACTTCAGGCTCTACTACAAAGCCACAGTAATCAAGACAATTTGGTACTGGCACAAGAACAGAGCCACAGACCAGTGGAACAGAATAGAGATGCCAGACATTAACCCAAACATATATGGTCAATTAATATTCGATACAGGAGCCATGGACATACAATAGGGAAATGACAGTCTCTTCAACAGATGATGCTGGCAAAACTGGACACCTACATGTAAGAGAATGAAACTGGATCACTGTCCAACCCCATACACTAAAGTAATTTCAAAATGTGTTGGCAGCCGCGCTCAGAAAATAGCGCCCCATGCAGGGCAGCCGGAAGGCCCCGAACTTCCTAATGACAAATCATCCCACACCACTAAACTACATGCTAATTGCGCCTTGGCATAAGGACCAATGAGACCCACCAAATGGTTATGCTAATAAGGCATATGGAGCCGCACCAACCAGGTCAGAGCATGAGAACTATATAAGCAAGCCTCTCCTTCCCCTCTGGGTCCTGCCCAACTCATTTGTTTCACAAAGAGCTGAAGAATAAAGCTTTCTGCAGAAGAATCCTGCTGTTGTTGCATGCTGTTCTTGCCGGCGAGGACAGGGCACGCGACAAGTGGTGCTGAATCCCGGGAACCAGAACATCACCGGCACAGGGAGGACCCTTCAGACATCTGGAGAGGATTCAGAACTGCAGGTCAGAAGAAAGCCCGGAGGGGTAAGTTCCGAGAGGCCCCTGCTTTTTAGGATGATGGTTGATGGTTCTCTGTAAATAAGGAGGCACCATGGGGAATGCACCGTCATTAGTCACGGCGCTGCAGACAGCTCTCAAAGAGCGAAACTTGAAGGTCTCCAGCAAAGTCTTAGGATCTTTTGTGAAGGAGATAGACCGTGTGGCCCCCTGGTTCATTTGTTCAGGGTCCCTCTCAATCCCGAGCTGGGACAAACTGGGGAAAGATCTTGATAGAGAGGAGGAGGAGGGTAGCCTGAGGGGAGGCACCAGGCCCCTCTGGAAACTGATTAGAGCTTGTCTGCAAGATGAGAGATGTGAAAAGGTAATAAAAGAAGGTCAGAGAGCATTGACAGATATCCAAGAGAGCATGTCAGAAACGGAACGGGAAACAGAGAGCGCGCGCGGCCGAAAAAAGGCCACAAAAACGAAGGTAAAGAAACCTCAGAGTGAGGGAGAAAGCCCGCCTAGGGCAAAAGCGAAAGAGCCCCGAGAAGCGAGTGACAATCGCCTCGGAGAAAATAGTAAATACCCCTGGAAAGAGTTGAGGGACCTCCAACTCTCCAATAGGGAATCTGAGGAGGAATTAACGTCCGCAGAGGAAGGGGAAGAGAATAAAACCGCAGAGTGCAGAAGTAAGGGAACCAGCAAAGTTGAAAAGCGGACCAAGGAAAAAATGAAAGCAGGGTGTCCCCCGACGCCCGTTGCCCCGCCACCTTACGTGAGTGGCGCACTCTCCTTTTGCCACCCAGATACTCTTCAGGCAATTAGACAAATGTTTCCTGTATTTGAGGATAACGGTGTACGCTCTCACCAGCCCCTGAGCCATAAACAAGTTAAGGAGTTAGCAGAATCCGTTCGGGCTTATGGAGTCAGTGCTAACTATACCATAGCACAAGTTGAGAGATTAACAGAGACAGCCATGACACCCGCAGACTGGCAATATGTAACTAAGGCATGCCTTTCTAGTATGGGGCAATACATAGAATGGAAGGCATTGTGGCATGATATCAGCATGACCCAGGCACGCGCAAACGCGGCCGAAGGACAGCCTGCATGGTCATATGATATGCTGACGGGCCAAGGACAGTGGGTAGCCGACCAGACCGCCTTCCCCTTACAGGTATATGCACAAATAAACACGTGCGCCGCCAAGGCATGGAAAGCCCTCACCAACAAAGGAGAAGTATCAGGCAATTTGACAAAAATTATTCAGGGGCTGAGCGAGCCATTTTCTGACTTTGTCGCTCGTATGATGGAGGCCGCAGGCAGAATATTTGGAGATCAGGAACAAGCAATGCCCCTAGTGGAGCAATTAGTGTTTGAACAATGTACCAAGGAATGCAGACAGGCGATAACACCCTGGAAACAAAAAGGGATACATGCCTGGTTGAAAGCCTGTAGAGAAATAGGAGGGCCACTCACCAATGCGGGCCTAGCCGCGGCCATATTACAGAGCCACAAACAAGCCAGGATCACTAACAGAAGTATCAAATGCTTTCAATGCGGGAAATTAGGACATATAAAGAGAGAGTGTAGGAGCCCAGCTTCAGAACAAACAACCCAAAAGACCCCTGAGTTGTGCCCTAAGTGTAAGAAAGGCAGGCATTGGGCTAATGAGTGCCGGTCTATTAAAGATATAGAAGGGAAACCCTTAGAGTTGCCAAAAAACGCCCAGAGGGGCCCCCGTCACCAGGGCCCGCAAATATATGGGGCAACCAGCACGCAAGTGTCATTCGGGAACAACCAGGCCCCCCAAGGAGAGCCACTTCAGGTTCCGCGGGATTGGACATCCGTGCCACCACCAGAATAGTGTTGACTCCACAGATGGGAGTTCAGCCTATCCCTTCAGACTTTAAAGGCCCCCTACCACCAAATACCATTGGGTTACTCCTAGGGCGCTCTTCTGCTGCATTGAAAGGCCTGGTAGTTCATCCCGGAGTCATAGATCAAGATTATGAAGGACAGGTAAAAATCATGTGTTCGGCTCCCAGAGGAATCTATCCTATATCCCCGGGAGACCGCATAGCCCAGCTCTTAGTTTTACCTAGTCTCCACGCCAATTATCCTGCTACCAACACGGAGAGGGGAGAAAGGGGCTTCGGCTCCTCTGACTGGGATTCAGCCTTCATAGTATTAGATTTAGCAGACAGACCAAAATTAACTCTTCAAATAGAGGGAAAGAGCTTTGAGGGAATCCTAGACACTGGAGCAGATAAAAGTATTATCTCTGCAACCTGGTGGCCCTCCAAGTGGCCTGTGACCCAATCCTCACATTCATTACAAGGTTTAGGATATGAGTCAAGCCCTTCAATTAGTGCCAAACCATTGAAATGGCGAGCCCCTGAAGGACAAGAGGGTACAGTCACCCCTTATGTACTCCCTCTACCGGTCAATTTATGGGGGAGGGATGTCATGAGAGACTTAGGCCTCAAACTCATTAATGAATACTCCACCCCCGCCCAAGGCATGATGATGGACATGGGATACATCCCTGGCAAGGGGCTGGGGAAACACCAACAGGGACACATAGAGCCCATCCTGCCCAAAGTAAAGAATGACCGTCACGGCCTGGGTTTTTCATAGGGGCCATTGAAGATGCCATGCCCATACCTTGGCTCACAGAGGAGGCCGTATGGGTTCCTCAGTGGCCCCTATCCTCTGAAAAATTAGAAGCAGCTCATTGCTTAGTGCAAGAGCAGCTCCAAGTGGGACACCTAGAACCCTCTGTGTCCCCATGGAACACACCCATATTTGTAATCAGGAAAAAGTCAGGATCATGGAGGTTGCTTCATGATCTGAGAGCAGTAAATGCTCAAATGAGAATGCTTGGACCCGTACAACGGGGACTGCCACTCCTCTCTGCCTTACCCAAAGAATGGAAAGTGCTCATAATAGATATTAAAGATTGTTTCTTTTCTATACCTCTAAGCTCCAAGGACAGGGAAAGATTTGCTTTTACTTTGCCAGCTATTAACCATGAACAACCCGATGCCAGATTTCAGTGGAAGGTCCTCCCTCAAGGAATGGCAAATAGCCCCACCATATGTCAACTGTACGTTCAGCGAGCGCTAGACCCAATTCGTAAGACCTATCCCACGCTAAAGATCATCCATTACATGGATGACATCCTTCTTTGCTCCCCACAACCAGCGTAAATAGAAGAAGCATATATAGATCTCACTAGATCCCTAGAAAATTGGAGACTGAATATAGCAAGCGAGAAGGTCCAAAAATCTAGTGTTAGCAAATTCCTAGGAGCAACCATTTACACAGATGTAATTTGCCCCCAAAAGCTTGAGATAAGACATAATCAATTGCGAAATTTGAATGACTTCCAAAAACTCCTAGGGGATATTAATTGGTTGCGCCCATACTTAAAGATACCCACCACTGAATTGACTCCACTATTTAAAACCCTAGAAGGAGACCCACAACTAACGTCACCGCGCTCCCTCACACCTGAGGCATTACAAGCCATTCGCAAAGTAGAACAGGCTTTGATGACAGCACAATTAAATAGAGCGCAATCGAATGAACCCTTTGAGTTGTGTGTCCTTCCCACCCCAGAGCTGCCAACAGCAGTCTTATGGCAGCACGGCCCACTGATCTGGATTCATCCCCAAGCCTCTCAGGCTAGGACAATAGAGTACTATCCAGCAGCCGTGGCCAAACTTGCTTTGAGAGGAGTAAAAACCTCCATGACACATTTCGGAGAGGCTCCAGCTAAAATTATAACCCCTTACAGCGTAGAACAGATACAAGTATTATGTGCTATGAACGATGATTGGGCCATACTTGCTTACAGTTTCTCAGGAACCTTTGATAATCATTTCCCTAAACATCCCCTCATCAACTTCGCCAAAAATCATCTCCTAGTATTTCCTCGGGTCACTAGCCTAACCCCGCTGCCTCATGGAAAAACAGTTTACACGGACGGGTCTAAGACAGGCACAGGTGCCTATGTCCATGATGGCAAAGTTGTGACAAAAGGCTACACGCCTGACACTCCACAAATAGTGGAATGTTGCATAGTCTTAGAGGTCCTACAAATCTTTCCTGAACCTTTAAATATTGTGTCTGACTCCTGTTATGTAGTTAATGCAGTCAAATCTCTAGAAGTGGCCGGGCTAATCAAAGCGTCCAGCCCAGTAGCCACTTTGTTCAAACAGATACAATCAGCACTACTTCATAGGCAATCTCCTTTGTATATAACTCATATCAGAGCACATTCAGGCCTTCCCGGGCCTATGACCCAAGGCAACCACCTGGCAGACCTCGCAACCAGAAATATAGCTTTTCCCCTGCTAGACCCTATCACCACAGCTTCAAAATTCCATACACAATTTCATGTCACTGCCGAAACACTGCGCAAGCGGTTTAGCATAACCAGGGCCGAAGCTAGGAACATTGTCCTTAGCTGCCAACATTGCTGCAGCTTCCTTCCCACACCTCATGTTGGGATCAACCCCAGAGGTATTAGGCCTTTACAAGTTTGGCAAATGGATGTGACGCATATTTCGTCTTTTGGGAAACTGAAATATGTACATGTATCCGTGGATACTTGTTCAGGAGTCATCTTTGCCTCCCCATTGTCAGGAGAGAAAGCTTCCCATGTCATCCAGCACTGCCTTGAAGCTTGGAGCGCATGGGGGTTACCACAGATTCTGAAAACAGACAATGGCCCAGCCTATACCTCTACAAAATTTGCTCAATTTTGTCATCACATGGGGATAAAACATATCACTGGCCTTCCCTACAACCCACAGGGTCAAGGGATTGTGGAACGCGCGAACCGCACGCTCAAATCCTATTTACTTAAACAAAAAGGGGGAATTGAAGATATACCCCCCACACCAAAAACTGCCATAGCCCTAGCACTTTTCACTATAAATTTTTTGAATCTGGATGCTCAAAGCCATACAGCAGCGGATCGCCATAATCAGTGGCCAAAAGACCCACAAGAACTAGTAAAATGGAAGGACGTGTTATCTAACCAATGGAAGGGCCCGGATCCAATCATAATCAGATCCAGGGGAGCTGTGTGTGTTTTCCCCCAGGGTGAAGAAAATCCCTTCTGGATCCCGGAGCGCCTAACGAGGAAAGTCCTAAACAAAGGAGATGACTTCGCTGTACCTCCTGACCCTGCTCCTGACACTGGAGACCCCGACTCAGGGAGTATTGAGATGGGGAATCCTGTCTGCCTTTCCTAAGCCTATGCCTGTCCGTTTCAATGCAGCCGTTTTTCCGCGCTTTTTCACTACCAATACTAGTATGAACTTGCCCTACTTAGTTAAAGACACCCTAGTAGCTCCCCTGGGAGAAAACCAATCCTTCGTAACTAATGGGTCATTATGCTTCACCACTCAGAATCTAGCTGGCTGTATCTCCCTGAAACGGAGGAAATACGGATGGTTCAGTGACATAATTCTAGAGGCCAGTAGCCTCCCCGTTATGTCAGCTAAATTTGAAGGGCCTAATAAGGAAGGGAGCCCGTCCTATAAGAACATGACTATCCACCAGATGGTTCTCTGGATCAATGGCACATTTGTACACTCTCCCAGGAACAATTCCACCGACAGGCCTCGTCAACCCAAATATGCCTCCCATTGTGTGGGCGACTATGAGGGAGAGCTGTGGCCCTGGACTGACTGTCAGTCAACTGTAGTAACGTGGGCAACTGAGAGGCAGGAGTTTACCATCTCCCCAGATATGGAGGGACGGCCAGCCAATGAGGCTTGGTGGCCAGTAAAGGTGCTCGAAGGCGAGTTTCGTCAGCAGCTGAGCATGAACCCCTTCCATAAATGGATGCTGTGTGGAGTCAATGGCTCGTGTACCGACCTCTCCCCCTTTTCCGCCCTCCAGGGTGGGGGAATCGGTGTAAAAAATATCACCTTTTGGTGCGAGAATAACCACATGCGCGCACACTGGAACATGATCATGACCCATAACAACGAGAACTACACGTGTTCAGCAAAATCAGGTCCAGAGTCACCTAATTCCCTTTTTCCACCTTCTCCAGTATGCGTATACCCCCCATTTCTGTTTATCTTATCCAATAGTAGCTTTGACTCCTGCTCCAATGAAACCTGCTTTCTGTCTCAGTGTTGGGATGCGCGTAACTTTACCAATGCTTTGGTAGTCCGCATCCCCCGTTGGGTCCTTGTTCCCGTAGACGCCCCTAACACCATGACTCTGTTTCGAGAAAGGCGCGATTTCGGTGTTACAGCCGCCATAGTGCTCCTGATCTCCGCGACCGCGGTCGCAGCCACCGCCGCTGGTATAGCTTTAGACACCTCCATCAAATCGGCTACAGAGCTCAATAACCTTGCAGCCTCAGTAGCTTCTGCCCTGGACCAACAGTCCACACTTGATGGCAAACTGAAAGGAGGAATAATGATCCTCAATCAACGCATAGATCTCGTGGAGGAACAAATGGAGGTGCTCTGGCAAATGGCCCAATTGGGATGTGAGCGGAAATATCATGCCCTCTGCATCACTAGCATTCAATATAAAAATTTTACACGGGCAGCTAATCTGTCACGAGACCTGTCCCAGTATCTTTCAGGAAACTGGTCCCAAGACTTCGATGGGACACTAGAAGAGCTGCGGCGAGAAATTATCCACATCAACTCCACCCGTCTAGATATCTCCGTAGCGGAAGGACTCTCTTCCTGGTTCCTCAGAGCTCTCTCCCACGTCAAGGAGTGGGCGGGCATGGCTGGGATGGGCGTGTTCCTGCTTGGAGGTCTCATGCTCTTACTCTGGTTGTTATGCAGACTCCGCAACCAACATAAGCAGGACAAGGTGATCCTTGCTCAAGCCCTAATGGCGATAGACGTTGGCGCCTCTCCCCAAGTGTGGCTCAACATGCTTAAGAAGGAAGCTCGGCTTTAGCTTGAGGTAGCTCTTGCACCCTGAGCCCATGTGGCACTGCACCAGGCCCGAGTACCTCAATGCTTAATCACAGCTTTCTTTAAGAAGCTCATGGTGCAAGAGGGTTGAGAAAAAGGGTCCAAACCCTTTGTACCAAGCGGTCCCAACGCCAGCCAGAGGATGCGAGGCAAAGCACTGCAAGAGGTCTTGGACCCCTCTGAGAGGCATGCCTGACTGCATAGGGGTAGAAGCCCAGAACCCCTCTCCAAAAAGGGGGCATCAGGAAGTATGATGGAGGTCAGGCCTCTGTCTCCGCCTCTGCTGGCAAGTTCCGCCTTGAGCTTCTGTTAGACAAAAAAGGGGGAGATGTTGGCAGCCGTGCTCAGAAAATAGCGCCCCATGCAGGGCAGCCGGAAGGCCCCGAACTTCCTAATGACAAATCATCCCACACCACTAAACTACATGCTAATTGCGCCTTGGCATAAGGACCAATGAGACCCACCAAATGGTTATGCTAATAAGGCATATGGAGCCGCACCAACCAGGTCAGAGCATGAGAACTATATAAGCAAGCCTCTCCTTCCCCTCTGGGTCCTGCCCAACTCATTTGTTTCACAAAGAGCTGAAGAATAAAGCTTTCTGCAGAAGAATCCTGCTGTTGTTGCATGCTGTTCTTGCCGGCGAGGACAGGGCACGCGACAAAAATGGATCAAGGATCTGAATGTAAGTTATGAAACCATAAAGCTCTTAGAAAAAAACATAGGCAAAAATCTCTTGGACATAAACATTAGCGACTTCTTCATGAACATATCTCCCCAGTCATGGAAAGCAAAAGCAAAACTGAACAAGTGGGACTATATCAAGCTGAAAAGCTTCTGTACAGCAAAGGACACCATCAATAGAACAGAAAGGTACCCTACAGTATGGGAGAATATATTCATAAATGACAGATCTGATAAAGGGTTGACATCCAAAATATATAAAGAGCTCATGTACCTCAACAAACAAAAAGCAAATAATCCAATTAAAAAAATGGGCAGAGGAGCTGAACAGACAGTTCACCAATGAAGAAATTCAGATGGCCAACTGACACATGAAAGATGCTCCACATCACTAGTTATCAGAGAAATGCAAATTAAAACCATGATGAGATATCACCTCACACCCGTTAGGATCGCCATCATTGAAAAGACCAACAACAACAAATGTTGGCAAGGTTGTGGAGAAAGGGGAACCCTCCTACACTGCTGGTGGGAATGTAAATTAGTTCAACCATTCTGGAAAGCAGTATGCAGGTTCCGCAAAAAGCTCAAAATAGACCTACCATTTGACCCAGGAATTCCACTCCTAGGAATTTACCCTAAGAACGCAGCAATCAAGTTTGAGTAAGACAGATGCACCCCTATGTTTATTGTAGCACTATTTACAATAGCCAAGAAATGGAAGCAACCTAAGTGTCCATCAGTAGATGAATGGATAAAGAATATGTGGTACATATACACAATGGAATATTATTCAGCCATAAGAGGGAAACATATCCTACAATTTGCAACAGCATGGATGGACCTAGAGGGTATTATGCTCAGTAAAATAAGCCAAGTGGAGAAAGACAAGTACCAAATGATTTCACTCATCTGTGGAGTATAAGAACAAAAGAAAAACTGAAGGAACAAAACAACAGCAGAATCACGGAACCCAGGAATGGACTAACAGTTACCAAAGGGAAGAGACAGGGGAGAATGGGAGGGTAGGGAGAGATAAGGGCATGGAAGAAGAAAGGGGATATTATGATTAGCATGTATAATGTGGTGGGTGGGGGAAAGGGGAGGGCTGTGCAACACAGAGAAGACAAGTAGTGATTCTACAACATCTTACTATGCTGATGAGCAGTGACTGTAATTAGGTTTGTGGGGGGGACTTGGGGTAGGGGAGAGCCTAGTAAACATAATGTTCTTCATGTAATTGTAAATTATTGATAACAAAACAAATTTAAAAAAGCAGGTTGCATACTGTGGAGGAGACAATAAATGAAATAGAAACTACAGAAGAGGAATACAAAGAAGCTGAGGCACAGAGAAAAAAGAGGATCTCTAAGAATGAAAGAATATTGAGAGAAATGTGTGACCAATCCAAGCGGAAAAGTATTCACATTATAGGGATACCAGAAGAAGAAGAAGAGAGAGAAAGGGATAGAAAGTGTCTTTGAGGAAGTAGTTGCTGAAAACTTCCCCAAACTGGGGAAGGAGATAGTCTCTCAGGCCATGGAGATCCACAGATCTCCCAACACAAGGGACCCAAGGAAGACAACACCAAGACACATAGTATTTAAAATGGGAAAGACCAAGAATAAGGACAGACTGTTAAAAGCAGCCAGACGCAGAGATAAGATCACATACAAAGGAAAGCCCATCAGGATAACATCATACTTCTCAGGAGAAACTTTACAGGCCTGAAGGGAGTGGCATGATGTATTTAATGCCATGAAGCAGAAGGGCCTGGAACCAAGATTACTTTATCTGGTGACATTATCATTTAAATTTGAAGGAGGGATTAAACAATTTCCAGGTAAGCAAAAGTTGACAGACTTTACCTCCCAAAATCCATCTCTGCAGTCTATTTTGGAGGGACTGCTATAGATGGAAGTGTTCCTAAGGTTGAATAGCTGTCACCACAGGTAATAAAACCACAGTAAAGAAAGTAGAATGGCTAATAATGAAGCAAATGCAAAAGTAAATTAACTATCCCCAAAGTCAATCAAAGGAGAGAAAAAAGTACAGAATTTGATACCTAATATATAAAGAATGAAGTAGCAAAAAAAGGAGGACAAATAGAAAAGAACCTTTAGATTGGGTTTGTAACAGCATACTAAGTGAGTTAAGATAGACTCTTAGATAGTAAGGAAAGTAACCTGGAACCTTTGGTAACCACGAATCTAAAGCCTGAAATGGCAATAAGTACATACCTATTGATAAAATCATAAATGTAAATGAACTTAATGCACCAATCAAAAGACATAGAGTCACTGATTGGATGAAAAAACAAGACCTATCTATATGCTGCTTACAAGAGACTCACCTCAAACCCAAAGACATGCACAGACTAAAAGACAAGGGATGGAAAAAGATATTTCATGCAAACAACAGGGAGAAAAAAGCAGGTGTTGCAGTACTAGTATCAGACAAAATAGACTTCAAGACAAACAAAGTAACAAGAGATAAAGTAGGGCATTACATAATGATAAAGGGCTCAGTGCAACAAGAGTTTATAAAAATTATAAATATATATGCACCCAACACAGGAGCACCAGCATATGTGAAACAAATACTAACAAAACTAAAGGAGGAAATAGACTACAGTGCATTCATTTTAGGAGACTTCAACACACCATTCACTCCAAAGGACAGATCCACCATACAGAAAATAAGTAAGGACACAGAGACAATAAACAATGCACTAGAACAGATGGACCTAAAAGACACCTATAGAACTCTACACCCAAAAGCAACAGGATACAAATTCTTCTCAAGTGCACATGGAACATTCTCGAGAATAGATCACATACTAGGCCACATAAAGAACCTCAGTAAATTCAAAAAGATTGAAATCCTACCAACCAACTTTTCAGACCACAAAGGTATAAAACCAGAAATAAGTTGTACCAAGAAAGCAAAAAGGCTCATGAACACATGGAGGCTTAACAACACACTTCTAAATAGTCAATGGATCAACAAAAAAATTAAAATGGAGATCCAGCAATATGTGGAAACAAATGAGAACAACAACACAAAGCCCCAACTTCTGTGGGATGCAGCGAAAGCAGTCTTAAGAGGAAAGTATATAGCAATCCAGGCATATTTAAAGAATAAAGAACAAACCCAAATGAATAGTCTAATGTCACAATTATCAAAATTGGAAAAAGAATAACAAATGAGGCCTAAAGTCAGCAGAAGGAGGGACATAATAAAGATGAGAGAAGAAATAAACAAAATTGAGAAGAATGAAACAATAGAAAAAATCAATGAAACCAAGAGCTGGTTCTTTGAGAAAATAAACAAAATAGATAAGCCTCTAGCCAGACTTATTAAGAGAAAAAGAGAATCAACACACATAAACAGAATCAGAAATGAGAAAGGAAACATAACGACAGACCCAACAGAAATAAAAAGAATTCTTAGAGACTACTATGAAAACCTATATGCTAAGAAGCTGGAAAACCTAGAAGAAATGGACAACTTCCTAGAAAAATACAACCTTCCAAGACTGACTGAGGAAGAAACACAAAATCTAAACGAACCAATTTCCAGCAAAGACATTGAAGTGGTAATTTTAAAACTACCCAAAAACAAAACCCCTGGGCCAGATGGATTTACCTCGGAATTTTATCAGACATACAGAGAAGATATAATACCCATTCTCCTTAAAGTTTTCCAAAAAATAGAAGAGGAGGAAAAGCTCCCAAACTCATTCCATGAAGCCAACATCACCCAAATAAAAAAAACTAGGCAAAGACCCCACCAAAAAAGAAAATTGCAGACCGATATCCCTGATGAACGTAGATGCAAAATTACTCAATAAAATGTTAGCAAACCCAATTCAAAAATACATCAAAGGGATCATACACAATGACCAAGTGGAATTCGTCCCAGGGACGGAAGGATAGTACAACATCTGAAAATCCATTAACATCATCCACCACATAAACAAAAAGATGGACAAAAACCACATGATCATCTCCATACATGCTGAAAAAGCATTCAACAAAATTCAACATCCATTCATGATAAAAACTCTCAGCAAAATGGGTATAGAGGGCAGATACCTCAACATAATAAAGTCCATATATGATAAACCCACAGCCAACATCATACTGAACAGTGAAAAGCTGAAAGCTTTTCCTCTGAGATCGGGAACAAGACAGGGATGCCCACTCTCCCCACTGTTATTCAACATAGTACTGGAGGTCCTAGCCAAGGCAATTAGACAAAACAAAGAAATACAGGGATCTGGATTCGTAAAGAAGTTAAACTTTCACTCTTTGCAGATGACATGATATTGTACATAAAAACCCTAAGCACTGCACTCCAAAACTACTAGAACTGATATCAGAATACAGGAAAGTTGCAGGCTACAAAATTAACACAGAAGTCCTGTGGTTTTCGTATACACTATCAATGAACTAATAGAAAGAGAAATCAGGAAAACAATTCCATTCACAATTGCATCAAAAAGAATAAAATACCTAGGAATAAACCTAACCAAAGAAGTGGAAGACCTATATCCTGAAAACTATAAGACACTCTTAAGAGAAATTAAAGAGGACACTAACAAATGGAAACTCATCCCATGCTCTTGGCTAGGAAGAATTAATATCATCAAAATGGCCATCCTGCCCAAAGCAATATACAGATTTGATGCAATCCCTATCAAATCACCAACATTCTTCAAAGAACTAGGACAAATAGTTCAAAAATTCATATGAAAATACCAAAGACCCTGAATAGCCAAAGTAATCCTAAGAAGGAAGAATAAAGTGGGGAGGATCTTGCTCCCCAACTCTAAGCTCTACTACAAAGCCACAGTAATCAAGACAGTTTGGTACTGGCACAATAACAGAGCCAGAGACCAGTGGAACAGAATAGAGAGCCCAGATATTAACGCAAACATATGTGGTCAATTAATATTCGATAACAGAGCCGTGAACATACAATGGGGAAATGACAGTCTCTTCAACAGATGATACTGGCAAAACTGGACACCTACATGTAAGAGAAAGAAACTGGATCACTGTCCAACCCCATAAACAAAAGTAAATTCAAAATGGATCAAAGACCTGAATGTAAGTCATGAAACCATAAAACTCTTAGAAAAAAACATAGGCAAAAATCTCTTGGACATAAACATGAGCAACTTCTTCATGAACATATCTCCCCGGGCAAGGAAAACAAATAAAAAAATGAACAAGTGGGGCTATATCAAGCTGAAAAGCTTCTGTACAGCAAAGGACACCATCAATAGAACATAAAGGTACCCTACAGTATGGGAGAATATATTCATAAATGACAGATCCAATAAAGGGTTGACATCCAAAAAATATAAAGAACTCACCTACCTCAACAAACAAAAAGCAAATAATCCAATTAAAAAATGGGCAGAGGAGCTGAACAGACAGTTCACCAACGAAGAAATTCAGATGGTCAAGAGACACATGAAAGATGCTCCACATCACTTGTCATCAGAGAAATGCAAATTAAAACCACAATGAGATATCACCTCACACCCGTTAGGATCGCCATCATTGAAAAGACCAACAACAACAAATGTTGGTGAGGTTGTGGAGAAAGGGGAACCCTCCTACACTGCTAGTGGGAATGTAAATTAGTTCAACCATTCTGGAAAGCAGTATGGAGGTTCCGCAAAAAGCTCAAAATAGACATGCCATTTGACCCAGGAATTCCACTTCTAGGAATTCACCCTAAGAATGCAGCACTCCAGTTTGAAAAAGACAGATGCACCCCTATGCTTATCGCTGCACTATTTACAATAGCCGAGATATGGAACCAACCTAAGTGTCCATCAGTAGATGAATGGATAAAGAATATGTGGCACATATACACAATGGAATATTACACAGCCATAAGAAAAAAACAGATCCTACCAATTGCAACAACATGGATGGACCTAGAGGGTATTATGCTCAGTGACATAAGCAAGGCAGAGAAAGACAAATACCAAATGATTTCACTCATATGAGGAGTATAAGAACAAAGGAAAACTGAAGGAACAAAACAGCAGCAGAATCACAGAACCCAAGAATGGACTAACGGTTAGCAAAGGGAAAGGGAATGGGCAGGATGGGTGGGAAGGGAGTGATAAAGGCAGGGGAAAAGGCAGGGGGCCTTACGATTAGCATGTATAATGTGGGGTGGGGGGCATAGGGAGGAATGTGCACCACAGAGAAGACAAGTAGTGAGTCTACAGCATCTTACTATGCTGACAGACAGTGACGGTAATGTGGTTTGTGGGGGGGGTATTGGTGAAGGGGGGAGTCTCGTAACCATAATGTTCTTCATGTAATTGTAGATTAATGATAATAAAATGAATTAAAAGAAAGACACACAGATACTTTGAGAAAGATTAAAGCTCTGGCTTGGAATTGACAATATGCATGTACAGTCTGTTCTGAGTTCTACCCAGTTCCCTGTACTGTCCTCCTGGAAAGTTCTACTGTATCTTCATGATTTGACTCAGTCAGGCCTCAAAGTGCAGCTCTTTTGAATGTCACCCTGACTGTTTCATTCACCCCAACACCTGAGAGCAGGATGGAATTCCTTGTCCCACAACCACACATCCTATGTGTATTCCTGTTAAAATGCATACTAAGGACTTTTTGTTTGTTTTACTTAAATGACCTGTGGGAGTTGATGCAGGCTCTGTCCTTGTCCCATCTGGAGGACAGATGACACTCCTGACCTGCCAAACCAGCCTTAAATGAAAGGATCAACAGTGCCTCTCTAAAGCAGAAGATAGTGGAAAAGAAAACTAGTGCAATATTCTGTGAATTAGAGCAGGTTTTTGTAAACTTGAAATAGGAGAGTTCTGCCATCATTTCAGGGGTTCATGGAATCATGACTTCATTAGCTCGCTTTCAGTAAAGAGTCTGGGAGAAATCCCAGCTGGGAAACCAAAAGCAAATCCTGCCTCTCTTCCATCACACCAGGTAAACAGTACAAAGCAAATTCCTGAAGGGTTTCCACAGAATCTCTGAAGGCAGTAGAAACTTTCCAGAAGAGGACTGTTCCATCTGGGTTTTGTTGGCAAAAGAGGAAAGGGATGAGATTGGTGACCTTCAAGATCACTGAGGAAGAACACACGTGAATTTCTTTTTATTATTTCTTTTTTTAAACAAGAGGTATTCTGAAATAACTCACCTCATAAAATATAAGAGTCTACAACGTCCAGGCACCCATGACAGAGCTTAACCAATCCAGCAATATCCTCCCTGTTCACATAAACTTGCCGCCATTCTGAATTTGAAGAACAATGTTAGGCAGTTTCTCCTATTCTCCTTGAATTATATTATATATTTATTTTGAAAACATAAGGGAAAATATGTCTGAGTAATATCTATATTGAAATCCTGACACTCTTGTTCCTTCAGTTTTTGCTTTGTTCTTATACTCCACAGATGAGTGAAACCATTTGGTATTTGTCTTTCTCCACTTGGCTTATTTCACTGAGCATAATACCCTCTAGCTCCATCCATGTTGTTGCAAATTGTAGGATTTGTTTTCCTCTTATGGCTGAATAATATTCCATTGTGTATATGTACCACATATTCTTTATCCATTCATCTACTGATGGACATTTAGGTTGCTTCCATTTCTTCGCTATTGTAAATAGTGCTGCGATAAACATAGGGATGCATCTGTCTTTTTCAAAGTGGAGTGCTGCATCCTTAGGGTAAATCCGTAAAAGTGGAATTCCTGGGTCAAATGGTGAGTCTATTTGAGCATTTTGAATAACCTCCATATTGCTTTCCAGAATGGTTGAACTAATTTACATTCCCACCAACAGTGTAGTAGGGTTCCCCTTTCTCCACAACCTCGCCAACATTTGTTGTTGTTTGTCTTTAGGATGGTAGCCATCCTTACTGGTGTGAGGTGATATCTCATTGTGGTTTTAATTTGCATTTCTCTGATAACTAGTGATGTTGAGCAACTTTTCATGTGTCTGTTGGGCACCTGAATTTCTTCTTTGGAGAACTGTCTATTCACCTCCTCTGCCCATGTTTTAATTGGATTATTTGCTTTTTGTTTGTTGAGGTGGGTGAGCTCTTTATACATTTTGCATGGCAAGCCTTTATCGGATCTGTCATTTATGAATATATTCCCCAATATTGTAGGGTACCTTTTTGTTCTATTGATGGTGTCCTTTGCTGTACAGAAGCTTTTCAGCTTGATATAGTCCCACTTGTTCATTTTTGCTTTTGTTTCCCTTGCCCGTGGAGATAGATATGTTCATGAAGAAGTCACTAATGTTTATATCCAAGAGATTTTTGCCTGTTTTTTTTCTAAGAGTTTTATGGTTTCATGACTTACATTCAGATCCTTGATCCATTTTGAATTTACTTTAGTGTATGGGGTTAGGCAGTGATCCAGTTTCATTCTCTTACATGTAGCTGTCCAGTTTTGCCAGCAACATCTGTGGAAGAGACTGTCATTTCCCTATTGTATGTCCATGGCTCCTTTATTGAATATTAATTGACCATATATGTTTGGGTTAATGTCTGGCATCTCTATTCTGTTCCACTGGTCTGTGGCTCTGTTCTTGTGCCAGTACCAAATTGTCTTGATTACTGTGGCTTTGTAGTAGAGCTTGAAGTAGGTGAGTGAGATCCCCTCCACTTTATTCTTCTTTCTCAGGATTACTTTGGCTATTTGGGGTCTTTGGTGTTTCCATATGAATTTTTGAACTATTTGTTCCAGTTCATTGAAGAATGTTGTTGGTAATTTGATAGAGATTGCATCAAATCTGTATATTGCTTTGGGCAGGATGGCCATTTTGATGATATTAATTCATCCTAGCCAAGAGCTTGGGATGAGTTTCCATTTGTTAGTGTCCTCTTTAATTTCTCTTAAGAGTGTCTTATAGTTTTCAGGATATAGGTCTTCCACTTCTTTGGTTAGGTTTATTCCTAGGTATTTTATTCTTTTTGATGCAGTTGTGAATGGAATTGTTTTCCTGATTTCTCCTTCTATCGGCTCATTGTTAGTGTATAGGAAAGCCACAGATTTCTGTGTGTTAATTTTGTATCCTTCAACATTGCTGTATTCTGATATCAGTTCTAGTAGTTTTGGAGTGGAGTCTTTAGGGTTTTTATGTACAATATCATGTCATCTGCAAATAGTGACAGTTTAACTTCTTTACCAATCTGGATTCCTTGTATTTCTTTGTTTTGTCTAATTGCCTTGGCTTGGACCTCCAGTACTATGTTGAATAACACTGGGGAGAGTGGGCATCCCTGTCTTGTTCCCGATCTCACAGGAAAGCTTTCAGCTTCTTGCTGTTCAGTATGATATTGGTTGTGGGTTTATCATATATGGCCTTTATTATGTTGAGGTACTTGCCCTCTATGCCCATTTTGCTGAGAGTTTTTATCATGAATAGATGTTGAATTTTGTCGAATGCTTTTTCAGCATCTATGGAGATGATCATGTGTTTTTTGTCTGTCTTTTTTTTTTTATGTGGTGGATGATGTTGATGGATTTTCGAATGTTGTACCATCCTTGCATCCCTGGGATGAATCCCACTTGGTCATGGTATATTATTCTTTTGATATATTTTTGAATTCTATTTGCTAATATTTTATTGAGTATTTTTGCATCTATATTCATCAGGGATGTCAGTCTGTAATTTTCTTTTTTGGTGGGATCTTTGCCTGGTTTTGGTATTAGGGTGATGTTGGTTACATAGAATGAGTTTGGGAGCATTTCCTCCTCTCCTATTTTTTGGAAAACTTTAAGGAGAATGGGTATTATATCTTCTCCATATGTCTGATAAATTTCCAAGGTAAATCCATCTGGCCCAGAGGTTTTGTTTTTGGGTAGTTTTTTTATTACCACTTCAATATCTTTGCTGGAAATTGGTTCGTTTAGATTTTGTGTTTCTTCCTCGGTCAGTCTTGGAAGGTTGTATTTTTCTAGGAAGTTGTCCGTTTCTTCTAGGTTTTCCAGCTTCTTAGCATATAGGTTTTCATAGTAGTCTCTAAGAATTCTTTGTATTTCTGTTGGGTCTGTCATTATGTTTCCTTTCTCATTTCTGATTCTGTTTATGTGTGTTGATTCTCTTTTTCTCTTAATAAGTCTGGCTAGAGGCTTATCTATTTTGTTTATTTTCTCAAAGAACCAGCTCTTGGTTTCATTGATTTTTTCTATTGTTTCATTCTTCTCAATTTTGTTTATTTCTTCTCTCATCTTTATTATGTCCCTCCTTCTGCTGACTTTAGACCTCATTTGTTATTCTTTTTCCAATTTTGATAATTGTGACATTAGACTATTCATTTGGGTTTGTTCTTCCTTCTTTAAATATGCCTGGACTGCTATATACTTTCCTCTTAAGACTGCTTTCACTGCGTCCCACAGAAGTTGGGGCTTTGTGTTGTTGTTGTCATTTATTTCCATATATTGCTGGATCTCCATTTTAATTTGGTCGTTGATCCATTGACTATTTGGAAACGTGTTGTTAAGCCTCCATGTGTTTGTGAGCCTTTTTGCTTTCTTGGTACAACTTATTTCTGGTTTTATACCTTTGTGGTCTGAAAAGTTGGTTGGTAGGATTTCAATCTTTTTGAATTTACTGAGGCTCTTTTTGTGGCCCAGTATGTGGTCTATTCTGGAGAATGTTCCATGTGCACTTGAGAACAATGTTTATCCTGTTGCTTTTGGGTGTAGAGTTCTATAGGTGTCTTTTAGGTCCATGTGTTCTAGTGTGTTGTTCAGTGCCTCTTTGTCCTTACTTATTTTCTGTATGGGGGATCTGTCCTTTGGAGTGAATGGTGTGTTGACATCTCCTAAAATGCACGCATTGCAGTCTATTTCCTCCTTTAGTTCTGTTAGTATTTGTTTCACACATGCTGGTGCTCCTGTGTTGGGTGCATATATATTTATAATGGTTATAC
The DNA here is from genome assembly GCF_040802235.1 of Manis javanica. Lineage (NCBI taxonomy): Eukaryota > Metazoa > Chordata > Mammalia > Pholidota > Manidae > Manis > Manis javanica. The sequence continues at coordinate 48,236,830 of NC_133158.1, read as the reverse complement.
CCTCTTGTTGGACTGAGCCCTTTATCATTATGTAAAGTCCTTCTTTATCTCTTGTTACTTTCTTTGTTTTGAAGTCTATTTTGTGTGATACTAGTACTGCAGCACCTACTTTTTTCTCCCTATTATTTGCATGAAATATCTTTTCCCATCCCTTGACTTTTAGGCTGTGCATGTCTTTGGGTTTGAGGTGAGTCTCTTGTAAGCAGCATATAGATGGGTCTTGTTTTTTTATCCATTCAGTGACTCTATGTCTTTTGATTGGTGCATTCAGTCCATTTATATTTAGGGTGATTATTGATAGGTACGTACTTATTGCCCTTTCAGGCTTTAGATTCATGGTTACCAAAGGTTCCAGATTACTTTCCTTATGATCTAAGTATCTATCTTAATTCAGTATGCTGTTACAAACACAATCTAAAGGTTCTTTTCTATTTCTCCTCCTTTTTCTTCCTCCTTCATTTTTTATATATTAGGTATCAAATTCTGTACTTCTTGTCTATCCCTTGATTGACTTTGGGGATAGTCAATTTAGTTTTCTATTTGCCTCACAGTCAGCCTCTCCACCCTCCCTACTGTTGTTGTACTACCTCTGGTGACAGCTATCCAACCCTTGGAACGCTTCCATCTATAGCAGTCCCTCCGAAATAGACTGCAGAGATGGTTTTTAGGAGGTAAACTCTCTCAGCTTTTGATTATCTGAAAATTGTTTAATCCCTCCTTCAAATTTAAATGGTAATCTTGCCAGATAAAGTAATCTTGGTTCCAGGCCCTTCTGCTTCATGGCATTAAATACATCATGCCACTCCCTTCTGGCCTGTAAGGTGTCTGCTGAGAAGTCTGATGATAGCTGATGGGCTTTCCTTTGTATGTGATCTTATCTCTGCCTCTGGCTGCTTTTAACAGTCTGTCCTTATCCTTGATCTTTCCCTTTTTAATTACTATGTGTCTCAGTGTTGTCTTCCTTGGGTCCCTTGTGTTGTGAGATCTGTGGATCTCCATGGCCTGAGAGACTATCTTGTTCCCCAGATTGGGGAAGTTTTCAGCAACCACCTCCTCAAAGACACTTTCTATCCCTTTCTCTCTCTCTTCTTTTTCTGGTATCCCTATAATGTGAATATTGTTCCATTTGAATTGGTCACACAGCTCTCTCAATATTTTTTCATTTTTAGATATCCTCATTTCTCTCTGTGCCTCAGCTTCTTTGTATTCCTCTTCTCTAGTTTCTATTTCATTTATTGTCTCCTCCACCATATCCAACTTGCTTTTAATACCCTGCATCATGTTCTTCAACAATTGGATCTCTGATCTGAATTCATTCCTGAGTTCTTGGATGTCTTTCTGTACCTCCATTAGGATGTTGATGATTTTTATTTTGAACTCCCTTTCAGGATGAGTCACAAGGTCCATATCATTTAAATCTTTCTCAGGAGTTGTATTAACAATTTTACTCTGGACAAGGCTTCTTTGGTGTTTCATGTTTGTATATGGAGCCCTCTAGTGTCCAGAAGCTCTATTGTGGTGCTGCTCAGCCCCTGAAGCAATGTCAGGGGTCGCAGGGGAGTGGTACTGGTGCCTGGGGAGTAGGAAAGAGCTGTTCCCCACCTCCTGGCTGCTGTACCTGTCTCCACTGCCTGAGCCAGTGGGCCAGTCACACAGGTACAAGTTTTTGTCTCAGAGCCACTGGATATGGATCCCTTCTTTCCACAAGTGGCCAGAATCCCAGTCTCCCCAGTAACTCTGCTTTTATTAAATTTCCAACCCAGTAGTCATGTGAGTCTCGTGAAAGCACCATGAAATGTAGGTTTGTGCACCCAGAGCAGACCTCCTGAACTAGGTATTCAGCAGTTCCAAGCCTTCCACTCCCTCCCTGCTCCATTTCTCTTCCTCCCGCCAGTGAGCTGGGGTGGGGGAGGGTCTTGGGTCCCAGGGAGTGACAGCTCTGGTACGTTACCCTGTTCAGTGTGGTCTGCTCTTTTCTCAGGAGTATGCAGTCTGATGCAGTCCTCTTTCCTATTGCTCTCTCACGATTAGTTGCACCAATTAAATTTTCTAATTGTATCCAGTTTTAGGAGGAAGCCTCTGTCTCTCCTCTCATGCTGCCATCTTTAATCTTCCTGCTGCTTTATTTTCCTACATCCCTTCTAGTATTTTGCAATTTTAAGTCAAGACACATGTATTATATTTTTACACGTGGCTAAGCAGTATTTTAGCCATATATGTTCTAGTAGGACCACTAAGTGGTGGGTTCTACACTATTTGACACATAGATTCAATTGATTCTTACAGTTTACATGATCCACAGGAATTCAAGGAAAAAAATATTGACCTGGTTCTAAATTATTCATCTTAGAAGATTTTTGACAATAAATAGAAGTTTATGTCATTCACTTTAAGTGTCTCAACAGGTCATACAGTGTGGATCATATTACCATGGATTATCTTTTTTACTTAATTTTTTCGCACCACCACTCCTTTAGTGGAATTGGAGATGAACGTTCTCAGCTGGTGACAGCCTTCCCTGAATGTGCACAGCAGAAAGACATAGTTTCCAATTTCCCTTGTTTCTATTTGGTAGTATGCTCTCATGATGTTCTTATATTTTACATTTTGATTTGAATATGAACATTTTAAAACAATTATCATTAATGTTAACATAAATTCATTTTTATGAATACCCAGTATATTTTCCAAAATTATTAATGAGAAATGTGTAATTTCTTTACACTTTTAACATCTTTTTGAAATATAATTCTCATACCATGCACTTCACCCACTTAATTCTACAGTTCACTGACATTTAATATTCATGCCCAGTTGCGGAAATAACACCACATTCAAGATTACAGCACTGCAGTGCCCCAAAAATAAATCCTGCGCCCTTTAGCCATTCACGATCTTTTCCCACATTCCCTAAGCAGGCACTATTCTGCATTCTGTGTCCAGATATTCCTGGTCTGGGCATCCCATGTAAGAAGAATCATATAATACATTCTTTGCGACAGGCACAATGTGCTCAAGCCTCATTGCTGTGGCAGCATGGGGCAGCAGGCCATTCCTTTTTCAAGCATCCCTTTAAATGTCCTCATTTCCACTGCCCCATACGATGACCATATTATTGGGCCCCTAGTCACAACTCACGAGTTCATAAAACTAGACAGAAAAGCATGCCACTCAGTCCACTGAGCTGTGTTCTTTACCCCGGCTGGAGCAGAGCAGCCTCCTTCCAAACCAGGTGCTGTGCATTCACCTTGGAACCACCATCACTAAACCCACCGGCTCTTTCTTGGTCAGTAGACACCTGTTCATACAGCACTAACCCTGTGACTATAAGGTGCACAGGTGGACCCAAGCTGCCTTAGGGGGAACAAAGCTGTCTTCTCATGAATGCAAAGATCACCTCCTTACAACCCTTAGCATGTTCATTATACACATTCTCATTTTCTTCTGGAAGTTGTGGTCACTGCCTTCCCATGAGAACACTTCCTGACATCTTAAAGTGACACTTGTGGCAGGTTTCAAGATGGCATCATGTCCTTTACTCACACAGGCTGTCCTCATTAATACTCACAGCAGCTAGTAATGATCTCTCAAAGAACAAAGCTCAGACATATTTGGTATTTATCATTCTTATGCATGCCTTTCCACTTACTCATATGTGCTGAATTTTAGGCAGAGTGGTGAATCTCTCTAGCACACTGAGCTTGGTAGCTCTTAAACGCTGCAGCCCAGAACTGCAGCAGTTTACAAGTGAGACCATCACAGAGGAGGAGCTGGTGGGGCTCATGAACAAGTTTGTGGAAGATACAAAGAATGGAGTGCACTTGAAGGAGGGCTGGCCTTCTATGAAATTGGTTCCCTATGCATTGTCAAAGGTCGGCCTCACAGACCTGTCCAGAATCCAGGCCTGGAAACTGAGTGAGCAGAGGACAGGGGACAAGATACTCTTCAATTCCTGCTGTCCCGGATGGGTCAGAACTGACATAGGGGACCCGAGGCCTTGAAAAGCCCAGAGGAAGGAGCAGAGACCCCCATGCACTTGGCTCTTTCGCCATCAAAAGCTGAAGGCCCTCATGGAGAGTTTGTTTTGGAGAAGAATGTTGTACAATGGGAACCTGGTGTAGAGCTGCCTGCATGGCTGCAATTATGTGGTGTGCTGTGATTGACGAAAAGGACTTGAATACTGTCAAATATATTCCAGTTCAACAAACAATAAGAATGATGGAGTACTTACTATGAGTGGGATATGAATTCTGTGAAGACTTTTGTAATTTCATCTAGGATAGAAGGGGTCAAAAAGTGGCAAGATGATACTAAAGAATGAACATCATATATGAGTAAATGGTTCTTTACAAATGTCTATTTGTGCTGATTGTTTACATACCAACCAGCTCAGGGAGCTAATGATATAAAGGTTAGTCCAAGGCAAGGGACCAGATAACTCAGGGGTCAGCAAACAGTATAGAATGAGCCAGATAGAAATGACATTCAGCTTTGCAGGCTACCTGGAACAGGCCTGCTGCCTACTTGACCAGCCTTGCGTATTATTACCTGCAGGAAGGAGGGAATGCACAGCTGTGCTTTCTTTAACACCAAACTGTTTGAGACAAAAACTGTAGCAAAGTGTGAATTCTCAGACAGCCTTTGTAAGAAATATACATCCATGAAGGAATCTGAGATAATTTGGGGGAATATGAGCATGAACTGGGTCCAACTTTCATACTTATTTTTCATTAGACATATGCAAACCTATTAGAAAGGAAAGTGATGGCCCCTGAAGCAAGGGTAGGGCCCTGATTTTTAAAAGGGATGTTGACCTTGCAAGTTTCAGCCTCAATAGAGCTGTGAATTTCCTTCCCCTAGCTTGTTTGTCTAAACAGATATCACTGTAAAATCAATTTCTTTGTTAGGACCCCTGAATCTCAGCTGCTGGTCATTAAATGTGTTCCAGTATCAAAAAAAATCACTTTTTCCTCTAGAGTTTAAATATAATAGCTTATTATATATACCATTTCTTAACTATGACCTGAAACAGAAGCAATAAACTTGACATTTTGCAGAATTAGGGATTATTGAATCATGAAATGAAACCACCAATCATCAGTCTGGCACAGAGTTAGAGCTCATACATACCCCTCCCACCTGGGGCACACCTGGACTCCCACCAGGGCATGAACCCTGCCCACAGTGAAAGTCTAATCACAGGACCTATTTTCTTAAACTCTCCTTCTTGGTTTTCTCTTAAGGAAGCACAGGGATCATTTTTGTCCACAAGAACAGTTAACCTATTCAAGTAATATCATTGCATCTTAGGGAAGTCAAATCCATTCCACAGGGAGATGGGCCCACAGCCAAGCCAATGACTCTGGACTCCTCTTTCTCCTCTGATCCAATCCCAAAACACTTTCAGATGAACTGCCTAGGATCTACACCATACACTGAGCCACTGCTAGCAGGTGTTGGTTTGGGAAAGCGTGCCTGTCCACCTCCCGACCCAGATCATAGAGTGCTGTGCCCAGGTTTGTCCAAGGTGCCTAACTGTGTAGAAGTCAGCCAAGAGTTTTCTCATTATGAGCTTTCTGGAACAATCTGACTGTAACTCCCAGGAGGAGATATTTTCCTAGTCTTGGAAAAAATACCTTTGAAACAAAAATCAGTCAAAGGGAGAAATAAAGTGGGGGAAACCCTTGTATTGCATACAAGCAGCTGTCCACATGTACTTGCCCATGTCTCTCATGACCCAGCTGCAAAAAGGGGTGCCACACAACCTCTCAAGTCCAGATATCCCCTGTAACTACCCATTGTATGGAGATGGACAACTTCTCTCCACCCCTTGGAAATACCTGTTGATATGGAGATGCCCTAAGTCCTGGCTGGAGATTACAGAAATATTGTAATTTTACCCACAGCCCACCCACCCAGAAATCTCGCCGCACAATCAACTCACTCACCATCTTCCACAATGGCTCTGTGTGAGAAAACTGGAGCACTGTAACCAGACTAAAAACATACAATATCAATGGGAATAAAATCATGATATTCCTCAAGCTGTAGAATTCACCAAGTTCAAAGTCCTATGCACACTTAGTCCATAGCTCACCAATTCCACAGGCAGTCAGTAGCTGAATGCGTCAGGAGTTCAGAGCAATCACCACACAGCAGCTGTAGCCAGAGGCAGGTACACACACATGGATTTTATAAGAAAATACCCTTAAGGGCAAAAAGATACATGTTTAATGACACCAGCATAGGCAATTTTTGTCTATGAGGTGGGATGCATGTAGGAGAGTGTTCCTGTGATTGGACAGAGGCTGGAATGGGATCTTGATCTCATTATCCATGTCCAGGAAAGTGGATGCGTGGATCTCTCTCCATCAAACGAGGCTGGCCACAGGATGCAAAGAGACCCTCTAGGACCCTTTTGGTGCTGGTCTGTACAACATGCAGGAAAAGCAAACAGTCCAATAGCTGTGTCCACACAACCTATGGCATATTGGTGCCCTTCTGACACAGGAGAAGCCCAATATACTCCATTTGTCACCTGACAAGGGGTATCAGCCCCTATAATTTTCTCACATGTTGCTGCACAACTCAGTGTAAGTCCTCTTGGAGCACACAAGGCACTCCTTTCAAGCTCTGCTGACTCCTTCAAAGGACAACGGCAAGCCCCCCCAAAGGGGTACAGCCCACATTGTCTTTTGACCCATAGGGAACAAATGCTGATATAACCACTGGGTCACATCGGAGGCAGGCTTTCCTTCTAGCAAAAGCACCTGGGCCAATGTGTCTGCTTCATCGTTCCCTGGGGATGCCAAAGGCAAATGGCTAGTCACATGACATACAGTAACTCTTTCAGTCTGACCACATGCCCATAAATGTTGCCATAACACTTGCCCCTGAAGGGGCCAGTGACCAACCATCCAGTCGGCATGTTATCATGTCAGCAGGAACAGGGTGAAGCCCCGATAGATGGCCCAGTGGTTAGTGCAGACAACTATAGGAACGGGCTCCTGGGTGATCAGGAGCCATACTGCCAGCAGGTCAGCCCTGTAACTGCTCTTCCCCAATCCGTCCTCCATCCGCATGGTCTCAATCTTCAGATGAAAAGCCACAGCCCTCCACTTTGGAGCTGCCCACAACCATAGCTGTCTCTATATAAAGCAACTTCAGGGACAGGGGCTTTTCCATCCTCAAAAGACTCTTGGCTACCAATAGCTCAATACCAAGTTCTTCCTGTTTTTCACTGGAATATGTCACTGGCCAAAATAAGTGCTGGAGTTCTCTACATCAGGGGCTAGAAGAGAGGGCACTACACTGCATTAAATATGCACCCCAATTGGCCAGTGTATGCATCTGTGCAATGCCACTCCGTGGCCTTTGGATCCAATCTCACACCTACCCCACAATGGGATAGATGGTTATTACCATGGTCAGAGCTGTTCCAGTGATGGGTTCAATTGTCAGCAAGGCACAGTACACAAGACCCTGTTGCTTCTCTTTCAAGGTGCACTGGACCTCTGCTCCTTTCCCTAGTTGTGACCAGAATTCAGTAGGTTGTCATGTCCATTCAAGCCACTGCCAAAGGCCCCATCCTTAACAGTCTTCGGTTGCATGAATATCTAGTACACAGGGCCTTGGTGAGTCCATTAAACTCAAGGCCTGTACGGCCTGACTGCTGGCTCACCTGCACTAAAAGCAGCTGCACATGTTTTACCCCAGACCCACCTGATGCTCTTTTGCACCAACCAGTATAAGGGCTCCAGAATTTGTGCCAGGTGCAGGACGAACACTCTCCAGTGCCCAACAGACCCAAAATCTGTTGTAATCCTGCCACAGTGGTAGTGGTAGGGAAAGCCAGGAAATGTCTGTGACTGCTTCTGGGACAACCTTCATTTTACCCAATGAGACAACTGCAAGGTCTACATAGACAAACCAGATCCCTGTACCTTGGTGCTGTTCACAGCCCATCCTTTCTCCTGTAGATGTTGCAGCAGCCTAGGAACTGCCCATTCGAACTCTAAGACTGTGAATGTGCACTGCCAGGCTCCCCACATGAAGGCAAACTGTTCCTGACTTTCCTGTGCTATGTCAATAGAGAAGAAAGCATTAATAAGGTCCACAAAATAATGAAATGCCCCTACTTCATGACTGAGGGTGTCCATAAGGGCTACTACGGAGAGGAGAGCAGCTTGCAAAGGAGGAGTGACTTTAATCAGTTCCCCGTAAACCACACTCATGCGCTAACAGCTGTCCGGCTTTTTCACTGGCCACACTGGGGAATTGAAAGGACTATGAGTGGGCTTTATGATGCCCACCTTCTCCAACTCCTATAGAGTATCTCCAATTTCTTTGTGTCCCCCAGGTAATTTATAGTGCTCAGTATTTGACACCCACTGAGATACAGGCAGATCTACAGGTGGGTGCTGATCATGTCCCCTCAGAACTCTCCTTACCACACATACCCTCAGTCTGAACTCACCTGCAGTGTTCTGTAACCACAGAGCCTGCAGGATATCAATCCCCCAAATAGATTCAGGAATGGGAGAGATGTACACAGTATACTACTTTGGGCATAAACACTCTATCCCCTATGGGTTTGGGGCTTTCTTCACTCTAATTGCCTTACCCCCATAGCCATCTTTCACAGCAAGGGTCCCAAGGAAATGCTCAGAGTTCCCAGAAATCACAGAACATTCAGCTCCTCAGTCCAACAGCACCAAGACACATTGCTCATTCACAGGTGACCAGTAACTTGCTAATTCTACATGGGGCCTGCAGTCCCCACCTCATCCCCCAAGGCTGGGACCTTGACCCAATGCTCAGTCAAACCACAACAACCAGTCATCCTCCTGTGGGGCTGAGGATCCAGACGGATCCTAATCCCTGTCCCCAGGAAGTCTTGCAGGGACACAGGTTGGACATGTGGCTTTGGTTCTGGATTCCGTGTCCTGGACCTGAGCAGCTGGAAGTGCTACTCTGGCTTTAATTCATGCCACAGTTCTAACAAGATCCTATTGGGCTGCCCATCAAGTTTTTCTTTCACGACCCTGGACTTTAGCAAATCAACCCACATCTGGGTCCTCGAGACTTTCATGGGGCTCTTAGCACCTCTCCTTTCAGTCTTAGCCTGTAGTTCCTTCTCTGCTCTTATTGTTTCAACCACCCGTAGCTCTCTTGTACTATGAGTAGCCTCACTCTTGTGCTGCACTATGTGGGTGACAAGAACAGTCACTAGATACCTAAGGAGACATGGAAGCTGCATGGAAAACTAGATTTCTCATTCCTGTGGTACACAGCACCTCACCGGGGCCATGGAAGTCCATACTATAGATGATATAATTCATGTCTAAGTCCTGTGACACCTCCTGGAGCTCTGCATACGTTTTCCAGCTAGTGGGTAAGTATGGTAAATCACCCTGATTAGGCGAAACAGTCCTGGTGGCTGCTGTCAGCCAATCCACAAGTGCCTGATTACTTTAGGAATGATGGGCATCTTGCAACTGTGACTGGAGAGAAAGGAGAATCATCAGTGAAGCCAGTCTACCTGATTCAGAACCCAGCATAACAATGTTCTCCACCTCCATATCCCAGAGACACAAAAGCCATGTAGGAAGAGATTCCGACGGCTTGAACTGAAACCGGATGCCCATGTCCATCAGCTCACCCTGCATAAAAGGCACAGAGCATGGAGTGCTCCACAACCTGAGGAGGGGCAGCTCCTCCCCTGAGGTGCCCAAAGATGTAGCTTTTTTATTTCCTTAATTACAACCACGTAGCCTTTAATGAGGGAGTGTCTGGTGCCTTGGAGTTGGCCTCAGCGGCAGTTTGGCCCTGGGCCCCACGCCCTTATCCTCTCCCGACATCTGCTCTACCATCTCCAGGGCTGCGGACACCGCTCCTACCCCCACCCCCACCCCCAACTCCCTCACCCACGGCCTTGCAACGCAGATTTTCCTGCTGCCTCCTCCCTCGCTGCTGCTCAGCAATCTTCCAGGGGCGTCACTCTCTTCTCAACAGCTGTCTGTGTCTCATGAGGGCATCCTGTAGGTCACTGCCCAGCTCCTCCAGGCAGTACTTCAGTGTGTCTCCCTCCTGCTAAAGTCTCTCTCTCCCCTCAATAACCCTTCCCACTATCTCGAAAAACAGACATCCCAAAACCCCGGCTGCTACACAGCCACTCAGGGCGTCAGAGCAGTCTCCTATCTCACAAAGGGCTAGTTAGACAAACTCCAGTGTCTCCACATGTCCCCCAAACTGGGGAGGCCCCACTGCCCTAGGAGGTGCTTTACCCCAGACCCATTCCCCACTAGGGGCTCCCCAACTGGAAGCCCCACAGATCCAGCGGTCCCGGGGAAAGCTGCATCCTACACCAATGCAGACACTGGGGCCTCCCCACCATCCACAGGGAGGGGTCGGGGTATCTCCCCACCACCTCTAGGGGCCACCAATCCAAGAGGCACACCCATGAAGACAGACTTGACGTTCAGAGGTCCTGCCGGTTACCATCAGATGTAACTCCAGGGCTATGTGGGGGGAGTATTTACCCCAGACGGGACAAAATACGATTGAAACTGAAATCAAAGGGAGAAAAAAAGTGGGAGAAACCCGTTTATTGCTCACAAGCAGTCGTCCACTTCTACTTGCCCAGGTCTGTCATGACCCAGCTGCACGAAGGGGCCCTCCCCCCATCCTCTCTGATTCGGATATGCCCTTGTTCCCCGTGTAATTACCCACTGACACAGAGATGCACTAAGACCAGGCAACAGATTCTGGCAATGGTGCAGTTTTACCCACACTGACTCACCTTGAAGGAAAGAAAAAATGGAAGGCCTCAGGCTATAGTTGCTATGATGGTCACCAGAACCTATTTTTGTGAAGCTTCTCAAAATGTGGCCTGACCTCCAAAATCAGAGTCCCCCACAGCTGCTGTGGCCATAGTCCTATCCACTCTTCATGCCAGGGGCCACAAACCCCACCCAGCCTTTGCATCAGACACCTGTATTACATTGGTTCCTGGGGTTGTGTAACAAAATGCCTGTCACCTCCCGGAGTAAGGAGCTGGTTTCTGGGAGGGCTGGCAGCCCCTGGAGGGAGTCCAGCCACGGTGGGCTGGGGCTCATTCTGAACCACTGCCCTGTGGCCATTAGCTCCTGTGGAATCTGCAAGGGGCTCCGTGGGGAAGGAGGGCACACGCCAGGCATAAGGTACAACAAAATCCCCCAGGATTTATAAACCTATGCAGCCAGATAACCTTTGCTTTATCATGGATCAGAACCAGGACACTCATCCAGATTTTCCTTCTCTTTATTTGGACTTTGGAATAGTTTGGTGAATTTGTAACCATTCATGAAATAAACAGGAAATTGCAAGGAATGATACACAGAGATGCCACTATGTGCCTTTCTCTTAGCTTTCCTCAGTGGAGCCATCTTACACAGTATGCAGCATTAAGGAGCCAGGATATTGAAAGTGACACAATATAGCTAACTGGGACAGATATTTTCAAGGAGTCATCACAGTTTATAGGAATAACAATTCTGTCTTTGAAATTTTCTCACATGGAGACTGATTACTAACTCTGCTTTCTCTCTCCTTAGACTACTGTTCCCATCACCTACATACGGAGGCAGATGTGACAATTAAATCCAATATTTTTGAAACCAGAGAGGACTACACAGAGCTGCTGACAATAGAGACTTCAGGGCGAGTCGGGTTGGCAGTCCCCATGGGGCATCTCTGGCAGGATCTGGCCCCATGCCTCTGATGTCATCCCAGGCCCAGCCCCCTCTCCCTGCTCTGCTACACTGGCCCCCGGGGTGTGTCTCCTCAGGTCCCAGGACCCCCACCTCAGGACTACACACGTGGCCATCAGTGCTCTGTCTCCAGCATGACTGCCTCTTTCCCACTCCCTGCTCTTCAGTCAAGGGTCCCCAGCAGGTCCTTTCCTTCCTCCCTGCCTCTCTCACATGGTGTCCCTCAGTGGGCCTTATTGCCCTCTCTCCTCCTTCTCTCTCTCTCAGGGGGAGCATATTCAGGAGAGTGGAACCTTCACAGCCCCAATTTATTACAATCCCCAATATGTGTCACCTGCCCAGAACATTCCCAGACTCCAGACACACATATGTGTCTTACTGCCAGTCAGTCTCAACCTCAAGGCCATCCATCCTCAGAACACACCCCATGAAATTCATTTCCAGAACACACTCATCTTTTCCCCAACCATTTGGCATGTGACTTAATCCACCCACAAGTCCCTGGAGGTCACATGCACACCTGGTATTATCATTAACCAGGTCCCAGGAGCTGTCCACCTGAGCTTCCCCACAGGCCTCCCCCTCCACCCCTGCTCTACAACACATGCTCACCTGGGACAATTCTAACCCTCGTAAGGGACCAGCTTCTTGAGTATTTTCCTTCCTGAGCCTTCTCTGTACCATCTGCATGCTTACTCCCTCCCCAAAAGTCCTTCTTCTGGATGTCCAAGACCTTAGCATGGATTGTATGTCTCTCTGTCAAGTGACCTGGCTTCCCCGGGTCGTGTTAACTCCCCTTCACCATAGTTGATATTTGGGACAAAACAGTCACTTCACCTAAATGCTTTCTAGCTTCATTCACATTGTAGCATGGATCACTGCATTGTTTCTTCGGAGAGTGTCACTTACTAAGACCATTTTCCACTGCCACTCTCAAGTACCACATAATCACTCCATTAGTCAATGCTCATAAGTTGTTAAAATCCAAACACAGAGAAAAGAGAATGCAATCCAGTGCTCTGAGCTGCTTTGATTTCCCTTTGCTTGTTCAGGCTGGCAGCCTTCCAACGAGATGCGCTGCATTCATCTTGGAACTGCCAGCAAACCAATCATCTCTTGCTTGGTCATCACACACATGTACAGAACTCAAGTCATGCTAATGAGAAGGTTCTTACATTCCCCTTAGTATGTTTCTGTATAAATGCTTCTCATTTTCTTATGCAACTTTGGGGAATGACTTTCCCCTTTAGAGCATTTCTATGACATCATCTGAGACAGTATGGGTAACACAAGTTTCAAGACTGTATCATGTTCTTCCTGCACAAGGCAGTCTTCACTAAAGCTCACAGCAGCTGGTTATTGCCTCTCCAAAGGTCGAAACCCCAATGACATTGGTATTTATCATTCTTGTGCATGCTCTCTACGTAACAACAGGTGTTGAATTTTAGGAAGACTGGTGAATATCTCTGCCATGGTGAGCTTGGTAGCTCTTCAGCAGTGCAGCGCAGAAGTGAAGAAGTAGTTTAAGAGTGAGACCATCACAGAGGAGGAGCTGGTAGTCCTTGTGAGCAAATTTGTGGATACAAGATTAATACACAGAAATCTGTTGCATTTCTATGCACTAACAATGAACTAGCAGAAAGAGAAATCAGGAAAACAATTACATTCACGACTGCATCAGAAATAATAAAATACCTAGGAATAAACCTAACCAAAGAGGTGAACTACCTATACCCTGAAAACCACAAGACACTCTTAAGAAAAATTAAAGAGGACACTAACAAATGGAAATTCACCCCATGCTCTTGGGTAGGGAGAATTAATATTGTCAAAATGGCCATCCTGCCTAAAGCAATCTACAGCTTCAATGCAATCCCTATCAAAATACAGACAGTATTCTTCAACAAACTGGAACCAATAGTTCTAAAATTCATACAAAAACACAAAAGACCCCAAATAGCTAAAGCAATCCTGAGAAGGAAGAATAAAGCAGAGGGGATCTCGCTTCCCATCTTCAAGCTCTATTACAAAGCCCCAATAATCAAAACAATTTGGTACCAGCACAAGACCACTGGAAAAGTATAGACAGTCCAGATATTAACCCAAACATATGTGGTCAATTAATATACGACAAAGGAGCAATGGATATACAATGGGGAAATGACAGTCTCTTCAACAGCTGGTATTGGCAAAACTGGACAGCTACATGTAAGAGAAAGAAACTGGATCACTGTCTAACCCCATACACAAAAGTAAACTCGGCATGGATCAAAGACCTGAATGTAAGTCATGAAACCATAAAACCCTTGGGATAAAATATAGGCAAAAATCTCTTGGACATAAACATGAGCAACTTCTTCATGAACATTTCTCCCTGGGCAAGGGAAAGAAAATCGAAAATAAACAACTCAGACTATATAAAGCTGAAACGTTCTGTACAGCAAAGGACACCACCAATAGAACAAAAAGGCATCCTACAGTATAGGAGAATATATTCATAAATGACAGATCTGATAAAGGATTGACATCCAAAATATGTAAAGAGGTCACACACATCAACAAACAAAAAGCAAATAATCCAATTAAAAACTGGGCACAGGATCTGAACTGACAGTTCTCCAAAGGAGAAATTCAGATGGCCAACAGGCACATGAAAAGATGCTCCACATCGCTTGCAAATTAAAACCATCAGAGAAATGCAAATTAAAACCACAATGCGATATCACCTCACACCAGTTAGGATGGCCAACATCCAAAAGACAAACAACAACAAACATTGGTGAGGATGTGGAGCAAGGAGAAACCTCCTACACTGCTGGTGGGAATGTAAATTAGTTCAACCATAGTGGAAAGCAGCATGGAGGTTCTAAAAAAACCAAAATATAGAAATACCATTTGACTCAGGAATTCCACTCTAGGAATTTAACATAAGAATACAACAGCCTAGTTTCATAAAGACATATGCAAGGATGCAGAACCAAGATGGTGGCATGAGTAGTTTAGTGGAAATCTCCTCCCAAAAACATATATATTTATGAAAATACAATAAATACAACTTTTCCTAAAAGAGACACCAGTGGATACAGTACAATAGCCAGGATACATCTACATCTGAGAGAACTCAACATCACATGAAGAGGGTAAGATATAAGCTGTGGCGCAGTGGGATCCAAACAACCCCCCACCCAAGAACTGGGTGGGAAGAAAGAAGTCAGAACAGGGAGCGAGTGAAAACCCAGGACTGCTAAGCAACCAGCTCTAGAAATCTGCACCCAGAGCACATACACACAGTGCACAGGGTGCTGGATATTAGAGAAAGGGAAAAGCAAAACCTGTGGGCAGGTCTCCACAATGGGCATCCCTGAGACAAAAGAAAAGCGAGTGCTTTTTGCAAGTCTTAAAGAGACAGGGACTCCACAGTTGGATGAGGTCGTCCCGGCACACTTAGCCGGCAGCTGGGAATCCCAGGGAATTTTAGGCACCCTAAGCCCCTGGATGGCAGCACAGCTCTGAAGCCATTCATGGCACTAAACAGCCTGCCAGTCATTCCCCCAACTGGCGCGGACCCAGACACACCAGCCCAGTAGTGGGAAAGCAGCAGCACTCACCGTGGGCGGCAGCATCAGAGGGGACCAGGACTGGCCCGTGCAAACCCGCCTGGAACCAAGCAGCCTGGGAGCGGCCCGCACACACTGGTGACAGCAGTGGCAGAGGGACCCAGGAGAAGCCCATGCGTACAGGCGGTGGTGGCACCAGAGGGGCACGGGAGAGGCCCGCACTCACCTGCAGTGGTGCCCAAGGGGCCCAAGTGCGGCCCGTGTGTGCCAGTGTAGGTGGCACCAGAGGGGCATGGGAGCAGCCCGCGGGAGCTGGCAGTGGTGGCAGAGGAGCAGCCCAGGAGCAGCCGCACTCCCAGCAGCCTACTGGAATCCCAGCCCAATACACAGCCAATCGGGCCAGACCCAAAGGCCACTGCTGGCACACAGCTGCCCGGCAGGGGTGCCACTATCATGGAGGAGCACACCCTGTGTGCCTGCCACTCCCTGCAGGTTGCTGCACTGCTCTGACAGAGACACCACCCACAGCAGCTTAGGGGATTAACCCAGTGGCTGCTCCAGGAGTGCGGGTAACTGACACAGGCAGCAGAGAAGGGCAAGGATTCCAGCAAGCAGGAAAGGACTTCTCCCCACTAACACGCATGCGACCTGCCTACTGCCACCGATATCACCATGAAAAGCCATAAAAACTTAGTCCAGTTGAAAATAGTCCAGACAACAACTGAGAGAGGATCTGCAGAGACAGACCTAACAAGTCTTCCTGAAAAAGAATTTGAAATAAAAATCATAAGCATGCTGATGGATCTGCAAGAGCTAAAGGATCAAGTACAGAGGGAGACTACAGAAATAAAACAATCTCTGGAAGGGCTTAAAAGCAGAATGGATGGGATGCAAGAGGCCATTAAAAGACTAGAAACCAGAGAACAGGAACGCATAGAAGCTGATGCAGAGAGAGATAAAAGGATGTCCAGGAATGAAACAATATTAAGAGAACAGTGTGACCAATCCAAAAGGAACAATATCTGCATTATAGGGGTACCAGAAGAAGAGAGAGAAAAAGGGATAGAAAGTGTCTTTGAAGAAATAATTGCTCAGAACTTCCCCAAACTGGGGGAGGAAATAGTTGCTCAGACTACAGAGGCACACAGAACTCCCGAGAGACGGGACCCAAAGAGGACAACACCAAAACACATAATAATTAAAATGGCAAAGATCAAGGACAAGGACAGAGTATTAAAGGCAGCCAGAGAGAGAAAAAAGGTCACCTACAAAGGAAAACCCATCAGGCTATCATCAGACTTCTCAACAGAAACCTTACAGGCCAGAAGAGAATGGCATGATATATTTAATGCAATGAAACAGAAGGACCTTGAACAAGGATAATGTATCCAGAATGATTATCATTTAAATATGAAGGAGGGATTAAGCAATTCCTAGACAAGCAAAAGTTGAGGGAATTTGCCTCCCACAAACCACCTCTACAGAGTATCTTAAAGGGAATGCTCTAGATGGGAGCACTCCTAAAAAGAGCACAGAACAAAATACCAAACATATGAAGAATGGAGGAGGATGAAAAAGAAGGGACAGAAATAAAGAATGACCAGACTGTGTTTACAATAGCTCAATAAGTGAGTTAAGTTAGACAGTACGGCAGTAAAGAAGCTAACCTTGAACCCTTGGTAACCACAAATTTAAAGCCTGCAATGGCAAAAAGTACATATCTTTCAATAATCACGCTAAATGTAAATGGACTGAATGCACCAATAAAAAGACACAGAGTAATAGAATGGATAAAAAAGCAAGACCCATCTATATGCTGCTTACAAGAGACTCACCTCAAACCCAAAGATATGCACAGACTAAAAGTCAAGGTATGGAAAAAGATATTTCATGCAAACAACAAGGAGAAAAAGCAGGTGTTACAGTACTAGTATCAGACAAAATAGACTTCAAAACAAAGAAAGTAACAAGAGATAAAGAAGGACATTACATAATGATAAAAGACTCAGTCAAACAAGAGGATATAACCATTATAAACATATATGCACCCAATACAGGAGCACCAGCATGTGTGAAACAAATACTAACAGAATTAAAGGAGGAAATAGAGTGCAATGCATTCATTTTGGGAGACTTTAACACACCATTCAATCCAAAGGACAGATATACCAGACAGAAAATAAGTAAGGACACAGAGGCACTGAGCAAAACATTAGAACAGATGAACCTAATAGACATCTATAGAACTCTACATCCAAAAGCAACAGGATACACATTCTTCTCAAGTGCACATGGAACATTATCCAGAATAGAACACATACTAGGTCACAAAAAGAGCCTCAGTAAATTCCAAAAGATTGAAATCCTACCAACCAACTTCTCAGACAACAAAGGTATAAAACTAGAAATTAATGGTACAAAGAAAGCAAAAAGGCTCACAAACACATGGAGGCTTAACAACATGCTCCTAAGTAATCAATGGATCAACGACCAAATTAAAATGGAAATGCAGCAATATATGGAAACAAATGACAACAACAACACAAAGCCCTAACTTCGGTGGGATGCAGAGAAAGCAGTCTGAAGAGGAAAGTATATAGCACTCCAGGCATATTAAAAGAAGGAAGAACAAACCCAAATGAATAATCTAATGTCACAATTATCGAAATTGGAAAAAGAAGAACAAATGAGGCCTAATGTCAG
Source organism: Manis javanica (assembly GCF_040802235.1). NCBI lineage: Eukaryota > Metazoa > Chordata > Mammalia > Pholidota > Manidae > Manis > Manis javanica. The sequence continues at coordinate 48,218,820 of NC_133158.1, read as the reverse complement.
CAGAAGGAGGGACATGATATAGATCATAGAAGAAATAAATAAAATTGAGAATGAAACAATAGAAAAAAATCAATGAAACCAAGAACTGGTTCTTCAAGAAAATAAACAAAATAGAAAAGCCTCTAGCAAGACTTATTAAGAGAAAAAGAGAATCAACACACATCAACAGAATCAGAAACAAGAAAGGAAAAATCACGACGGACCCCACAGAAATACAAAGAATTATTAGAGAATACTATGAAAACCTACAAGCTAACAAGCTGGAAAACATAGGAGAAATGGACAACTTCCTAGAAAAATACAACCTTCCAAGACTGACCAAGGAAGAATCACAAAATCTAAAAAGACCGATTACCAGCAACGAAATTGAAGCGGTAATCAAAAAACTACCCAAGAGCAAAACCCTCGGTCCAGATGAATTTCCATCAGAATTTTATCAGACATACAGAGAAGACATAGTACCCATTCTCCTTAAAGTTTTCCAAAACATAGAAGAGGAGGGAATACTCCCAAACTCATTCTATGAAGTCAACATCACCCTAATAACAAAACCAGGCAAAGACCCCACCAAAAAAGAAAACTACAGACCAATATCCCTGATGAACGTAGATGCAAAAATACTCAACAAAATATTATCAAACTGAATTCAAAAATACATCAAGAGGATCATACACCATGACCAAGTGGGATTCATCCAAGGGATGCAAGGATGGTACAACATTCGAAAATCCATCAACATCATACACCACATCAACAAAAAGAAGGACAAAAACCACATGATCATCTCCATAGATGCTGAAAAGGCATTCAACAAAATTCAACATCCATTCTTGATAAAAACTCTCAACAAAATGGGCATACAGGGCAAGTACCTCAACATAATAAAGGCCATATATGATAGACCCACAGCCAACATCATACTGAACAGTGAGAGGCTGAAAGCTTTTCCTCTGAGATCAGGAAAAAGACAGGGATGCCCACTCTCTCCACTGTTATTCAACATAGTACTGGAGGTCCAAGCCATGGCAATTAGACAAAAAAAAGAAATACAAGGAATCCAGATTGGTAAAGAAGAAGTCACTATTTGTAGATGACATGATATTGTTCATAAAAAGCCCTAAGGACTCCACTCAATAATGACTAGAACTAATATCGGAATTCAGCAAAGTTGCAGGATACAAAATTAACACACAGAAATCTGTGGCTCTCCTATACACCAACAATGAACCAATAGAAAGAGAAATCAGGAAAACAATTCCATTCTCAATAGCATTAAAAAGAATAAAATACCTAGGAGTGAACCTAACCAAGGAAGTGAAAGACCTATACCCTGAAAACTATAAGACACTTTTAAGAGAAATTAAAGGGGACGCTAACAAATGGAAACTCATCCCATGCTCCTGGCTAGGAAGAATTAGTATCGTCAAAATGGCCATCCTGCCTAAAGCAATATACAGATTTGATGCAATCCCTATCAAATTGCCAACAGCATTCTTCAATGAACTAGCACAAATAGTTCAAAAATTCATATGGAACCACTAAAGACCCCAAAGAGCCAAAGCAATTCTGAGAAGGAAGAATAAAGCAGGGGGGGGTCTTGCTCCCCAACTTCAAGCTCTACTACAAAGCCACTAATCAAGACAATCTGGTACTGGCACAAGAACAGTGCCACAGACCAGTGGAACAGAATAGAGACTCCAAATATTAACCCAAACATATGTGGCCAATTAATACACAATAAACGAGCCATGGACATACAATGGGGAAATGACAGTCTCTGCAACAGATGGTGCTGGCAGAACTGGACAGCTACATGTAAGAGAATGAAACTGAATCACTGTATAACCCAATACACGAAAGTAAATTCGAAATGAATCAAAGACCTGAATGTAAGTCATGAAACCATAAAATTCTTAGATAAAAACATAGGCAAAAATCTCATGAACATAAACATGAGTGACTTCTTCATGAAAATATCTCCCCGGGCAAGGGAAACAAAAGCAAAAATGAACAAGTGGGACTATATCAAGCTAAAAAGCTTCTGTACAGCATGTGACACCATCAATAGAACAAAAAGGTATCCTGCAGTATGGGAGAATATATTCATAATGACAGATCCGATAAAGGCTTGCCATCCAAAATATATAAAGAGCTCAGACACCTCAACAAACAAAAAGCAAATAATCCAATTAAAAAATGGGCAGAGGATCTGAAAAGACAGTTATCTAAAGAAGATATTCAGATGGCCAACAGACACATGAAAAGATGCTCCACATCGGTTGTCATAAGAGAAATGCAAATAAAAACCACAGTGAGATATCACATCAGACCAGTAAGGATCACCATCATTGAAAAGACCATCAACAACAAATGTTGGCAAGGTTGTGGAGAAAGGAGAACCCTCCTACACTGCTGGTGGGAATGTACATTAGTTCAACCATTGTGGAAAACAGTATGGAGGTTCCTCAATATGCTCAAAATAGAAATACCATTTGACCCAGGAATTCCACATCTATGAATTTACCCTAAGAATGCAGCACTCCAGTTTGAAAAAGACAGATGCACCCCTATGTTTATTGCTGCACAATTTACAATAGCCAAGATATGGAAGCAACCTAAATGCCCATCAGTAGACGAATGGATAAAGAAGATGTGGTACATATACACAATGGAATATTACTCAGCCATAAGAAAAAAACAGATCCTACCATTTGCAGCAACATGGATGAAGCTAGAGGGTATTATGCTCAGTAAAATAAGCCAGGCAGAGAAAGACAAGCATCAAATGATTTCACTCATATGTGGAGTATAAGAACAAAGGAAAACTGAAGGAACAAAACAGCAGCAGAATCACAGAACTCACGAATGGACTCACTGTTACCAAAGGGAAATGGACTGGGGAGGATGGGGGGAAGGGAGGGATAACGCCAGGAAAAGGAAAGGGGGCATTGCATTTAGCATGTACAATGTGTGTGTGGGGGGGAGTACAGGGCAGGATCTACAACACAGGGAAGACAAGTAGTGATGGACAGTGACTGTGAAGGGGTATGTGGGGGGGAATAGTGAAGGGGGTAGCCTAGTAAATATGATGTTCTTCATATAATTGTAGATTAATGATACAAAAAAAAAAGACATATGTACCCCTATGTTTATTGGAGCACTATTTACAATAGCCAAGAAATGGAAGCAACCTAAGTGTCCATCAGTAGATGAATGGATAAAGAAGAGGTGGTACATATACACAATGGAATATTATTCAGTCATAAGAAGAAAACAAATCCTACCATTTGCAACAACATGGATGGAGCTTGAGGGTATTATGCTCAGTGAAAAAAGCCAGGCAGAGAAAGACAACTTTCAAATGATTTCACTCATCTATGGAGTATAAGGACAAAGAAAAACCTGAAGGAAGAAAACAGCAGCAGACTCACAGAACCCAAGAAAGGACTAACAGTTACCAGACGGAAAGGGACTGGGGAGGGTGGGTGGGAAGGGAGGGGTAAGGGGGAAAACGGGGCATTACAATTAGAACACATATGCAGGGGTTTCATGGGGAAGGCAGTACAACACAGAGAAGACAAGTAGTGATTCTATAGCACCTTACTACGCTGATGGACAGTGACTGTAATGGGTTATGTGGTGGGGACTTGATAATGCAGGGAGTCTAGTAACTATAAAGTTGTTCATGTAATTGTACATTAATAACACCAAAACTAAAAAAAGAACTCATATGACTCAAAACAATAAAAACCAAAAAACCCAATAGAAAAAATTGGCAGAGAACCTGAATAGACATTTTTTCAAAGAACACATACAGATAACCAAAGGCACATAAAAAAATGTTCCATATCACTAATCATCAGGCAAATACAAATCAAAACCATAGAGAGATACCATCTCACATGAGTCAGAATGGCCGCTATCCAAAAGACAAGAAATATCAAGTGTTGGCAAGAATGTGGAGAAAAGGGAACGCTCCTACACATTGGTGGGAGAATAAACAGGTCCAGCTTCTTTGGAAACCAGTCTGGAGGCTCATCCAAAACCTACAGTTAGAAACACCAAAGACCCTGCAACTACAGTTCTAGGAATTTACCAGGAAAATAACTAACTCCCTGACTTGAAAAGATATTTGCACCCCTATACTTAATGCTGTATTATTCACAGTAGCTAAGATATGGAAGGAACCAAAGTATCCATCAGCAGGTAATGGATAGAGAAGAGGTGGTGCATAGACACAGTGGAGTATTATTCAGCCATAAAAAGAAGGAATTCTTGCCATTTGCAACTACATGGATTGACCTAGAGGGTATAATGTTAAGTGAAATGAGCCAGGCAGAGGAAACAAATACAGTATGACTTTACTTACACATGAAATACAAACAAGACAGATGAAGAAAACAGAAAAAGTCTTTAAGACACTGGGAAGTGACAGGTGGTTACCACGGGGGAGAGACTGAGGTAAGTGGGTGAGATACATGAAGGGGATAAAGAGGCACAAAATCCTAATCATATTTAGGTTAGTCAAGGGAATGAAAGAGAATATAGCACAGGGAACACAGTCAGTAGCTCTGTAACAGCTTTCTAACTTGTCAAATAGTAACTACACGAGTTGGGTGAGTATGTAATAACATGGATTATAGTTGAATGGCTATGCTGTATTTTTGAAACCAATATTGTTTATCAAACTATATGTCAATATAAAAGGACACAGGAAAATGAGCAGGATGGTCGTAGGAGTGCAGTGAAGATTAAGTGCAGGGACACAGATGCAAGCGTTCGAAGCACACGGGAAGGAAAAGCGAGCGATAACGTGAGAGCCTGGAAGTGGCCCTAAGACAGCAGGGCAGTGACAGGGAGCTGCTTCCTGCCCCCCACCAAGTCCGGCCCCTCTGGGTCTCGGGGAGGGCACCCCACTGCCCTCCTTCACAGAAGCACCCCAGAAAAAGACGAAAAGATGCCTCTGCTCTCATGATTTTCACTCTTCAACAGTGATTTTCAGATGCATGGAAATAAAAAATGATGGTCCTCATAATAAGGCAAGGCCCTTATTTTAAAAGGGAAGTTACTTTACCAAGTGTCACCTCCACAGAATTTAGTTCCTTCCTCTTAATTTATTGTTGTGCATTGTCATGGGAAGAATGTGTGTGTCTAGATCAACACCCGATCACAACAAGGGCTACCTTGCTCATGTATTCAGGTCCCACAAAAATGACTTTACCCCTTAATTCACTAAAAATACCACCTAACTACACATAACACTTATTAAGTTGGACGTGCAACAAAACGGGAAGGCTGGACGTGTACCAAACGTAGGGATCATGAAACCATGAAATGACACATTCCAATCAACCATTTAGTACCCAGGGAGAGCTCATACACATTCCCTGCCACCTGGGGGCACCTGGGCTCACACTGGGGGACCAGCCCCGCCCACAGCACACGTCCCATCACAGGACCCACTGTCCCTAACTCTGTCTCCTGAGTTTCTCTCTGCCTAAGGAAGCCTGGGGCTCACTGTCCTCAGAACCACTTCCCGGGCGCAAGTCACCTCATTGCCTCTTGGGGAAGAGCAAGCAAACGCAGTCTGCAGGCAGATGGGCCCGACCCAGCCATCACTCTGCTCCTGCTTCCCAGGGGTCCTCCCAAAGCAGTGTCCCTCCCCTGCCCTGACTCTCACCCTCCTACTGAGCCCTCGACAGCCTGTGTTGCTTTGGAGAAGCACACCTCTTAACCCAGGACCAGTTCTTGGCACAAAGAGAGGGAGACCAAGAGAGGGGGCAGTGGGAATTGTCCTGGTGCATTTGGCTCCTCCTGGACAGGGAGGGACTCAGGCGGGGCTTCTTTCTCTGCGAATGACAGAACTGCCTCCCAGGAGTCAATAAAAAGCAGGATGTCTACACTGGGACCAGGCCACTGTAACACTGTCCCCTCAACCTCTTTGGCTGCCTTCAACGCCATCAGTCCCACACAGCCCAGCCATGACATCCTATAGCCGAGTGGCTCTGGTCACTGGGGCCAACAGGGGCATTGGCTTGGCCATCGTGCGCAGCCTGTGCCAGCAGTTCTCGGGGGACGTGGTGCTCACGGCGCGGGATGCAGCACAGGGTCATGCGGCTGTGCAGCAGCTGCAGGAGGAGGGCCTGAGCCCGCGCTTCCACCTGCTGGACATCTGCAACCGGCAGAGCATCCGGGCCCTGCGGGACTTCCTGCTCAAGGAGTACGGGGGCCTCGACGTGCTGGTCAACAACGCGGGCATCGCCTTCAAGGGTAAGGAAGGGGTGGGTGCTGGGAAGGGACCCCTCTGTGAGGCTGTCCAGCCAGAGTGGGCTGGGGATTCTCCTAAGCCACTGTGGGGCCTGTAAGTCCTGCGGGATCCAGATGGGCTCCCTAGGGAAAGACGTCACACTTTGGGGTCAGAGGCACATGAATCCTCCCAGATTTGCAAGACTTTTGAACAAAGGATGTTTATATTTTCATGAACTGGACGCTTAGGGCCTCCTCCATATGTCTGCAGTTTCTGTTAATGAGACTGTGGAGCAGTTTGGTAAATTTCTAACTTTTTTAAAATAAACAAGAAATTGAAAAGAATGACACACAGAGATCCAATTCTGCACACTTCTCATTGCCTTCTCTAAAGGTGCCAACTTAAACACTTTGTAGCTTTAAAGAGCCAGGAAATTGACCCTGACACAATACCACTATCTGAACTCAGACCTGACATAAAAGAGACCACATTTCACAGGCAGGAAAATAGTCTATCTTTCTGTAGAATCATCCCACATGGCTACTATTTAGTAACTCTGTTCTATTACTCCTATAACAACAGATGATCCCACAAGCTTACATTTTCAAGCAGAAATGACAATGAAAACCAATTTTTCTGGTACCCGAGATGTCTGCACGGAGCTGCTGCCTCTCGTGAGACCCCAAGGTGAGACTGGTGAGCAGCCCCCACAGAGTGTCTCTGGCAGGATCTGGCCCCATTGCCCCTGACCGCGTCCCCAGCCCTGCCCCCTCTCCCTGCTCTGCTACACTGACCCCCGGGGTGTGTCTCCTCAGGGCCAGGGGCCCCTCTCCCAGGACTACACACTCGTCAGTGACCATCGGTGATTCTCTCCGTGGCACAACCGCCTCTTCCTCTTCTTCAACTCTTCAGTCCAGCTGTCCCGTGGGCCCTTCACTTGCTCCCCGCCCCTCACGCCTGCAGGTACCTGAGCATGGCTTCCTGCCCTCTGCCCTCCCCGCCTGTCTCTAGTGTGATCTTATCCCAGCAAACGGAGCCTTCTCCACCCCAATTTATTAGGCCTTCCAAAACCCTGTCAGCTGCCTAGAACACATCCAGAGCTCGTGACACTCAATTATCTGTTACTGTCAGTCAATATTGTCCTGACATCCACCCCTCCCCTAGAATTCTCCTTACATAATACATTTCGAAGTACACTCACCCTTACCCAAACCTTTTGGACTCTAACTTGATCCGCCCCCTTGGATGCTAGAGCTCACCATAACCACCTCCTATTATCATTAACCAGACCCCAGAATTAGCCACCTGAGGTTCTCCCCAAGCCTCCTCCCCCAGCTCTACAACAGATCCTCAGATGTCATTTGAGGTAATTGGAACCCTTATAAGGGACCCCCGTATTGAGGCCATTCCTTCCTGAGCATTCTCTGTACTCTGTATGCCTACTCCCTCCATAAAGTGCTTTAGGAGCAAAGTCCAGGCCCTCAGCATGGCTTGTAGGTCTCTCTCTCATCTAACTTGCCTTTGTCCCGGCCGGTGTTACTTCTCTTTCCCCAGGACTAATAGACTGAGCAAAACAGACTATCATGTTACTTTGGAGGTGACCTCCTGCACCACCCACCCCAAGGTGTGGGATGGGATGGGGAAACACCACCCCTTAAATATACCAAATAATATGCGCAGATACTTTGAGAAAGATTAAAGCTCTGGCTTGGAATTAACAATATGCATGTACAGTCTGTTCTGAGTTCTGCCCAGTTCCCTGTACTGTCCTCCGGGAAAGTTCTACTGTATCTTCATGATTTGGCTCAGTCAGCCCTCAAAGTACAGCTCTTTTGAATGTCACCCTAACTCTTTCATTCACCCCAACACCTGAGAGCAGGATGGAATTCCTTGTGCCACAACCACACATCCTATCTGTATTCCTGGTAAAATGCATACTAAGGACTTCTGGCTGATTTTTTGTTTGTTTTATTTAACTGACCTGTGGGAGTTGTTGCAGGCTCTGTCCTTGTCGCATTTGGAGGATAGATGACACTCCTGACCTGCCAAATCAGCCTTAAATGAAAGGATCAACAGTGCTGCTCTAAAGCAGGAAATAGTGGAAATGGGAACTCATGAAATACTCTGTACATTAGAGCAAGGTTTTGTAAACTTTTGAAGAAGGAGAGTTCTTCCATCATTTCAGGGGTTCATGGATTCATGAATTCATTAGCTAACCTTGAGTAGAGAGTCTGGGAGAAATCCCATCTGGGAAACCACAAGAAAATACTGCCCCTCTCCCCACATTCCAGAACCAAAGGTGCACAGCGCTCTCTGGGAGGGTTTGACAGAGGCTCTGAGGTCAGTAGAAACTTTCCATAATGAGACTGTTCCATCTGTGCTTTGATGGCAAGGCAGGAATGGGTCGAGATCGGGGACCTTGATCATCACTGAGGAAGAATACATGTGGATTTCTTTTTATTATTTCCTTCTTTAAACAAGAGGTATTCTGAAATAATTTACCACATAAAATACAAGAACCTACAATGTCCAGGTACCGATGACAGACCTTAATGAATCCATCAATATCCTCCCGGTTCACATAAACTCGCCATCATTCTGAACTTGAATAACAGTGTTAGGCTGCTCTTCATTTTCTCCTTGAATTATACTACATATTTATTTCTAAAACATAAGGGAAATTGTCTATGAGTAATACCCACATTGAAATCTGGACACTCTTGTGCATCAGATATTAGCTTAAGGAGTACTAGGAGGACATAAATGGCCTCCTTAAGGCTACACTTACCAAGTAATCCTTTGAGGAATCTGTAATCAATCTCAGTTTGAGAGAGGCTGCTTCTCAACTTCCTATGGTCCTAAAAATTCACAGGACCAAGCTGGGATGAAAATCACATTGCTGGATCACGGGAAGATGGTGGCATGAGTAGTTCAGAGGAAATCTCCTCCCCAAAACATATATATTTATGAAAATACAATAAATACAACTATTCCTAAAAGAGAGACCAGTGAATGCAGTACAACAGCCAGGATACATCTACATCTGTAAGAACTCAACATCCCATGAAGGGGGTAAGATATAAACCGCATCCAGGTGGGACACGAACGCTCTCCCACCCCAGAAACCGGCGGGAAGAAGGGAGTCAGAACGGGGAGGGAGTGAAAGACCAGGACTGCTAAACAACCAGCTCTAGAAATCCACACCCACAGCACAGATCCAAGGTGCACCAGAGGCTGAATATTAGAGAAACAGAAAAGCAAAACCTGAGGGCAAGTACCCGCAACCCGCGCCCCTGGGACAAAAGAAAAGTGAGTGCTTTCTGCAAGTCTTAAAGAGACATGGACCCCTTGGCTGGATGAAGTCATCTTGGCACACTTAGCCAGCAGCTGGAAATCCCTGAGAACCTTAGGCACCCTAAATCCCAGGGATACAGCACAGCTCTGAAGCCCAACATGGCACTAAGCACCCTGCCAGTCATTCTGCCAACCGGTGTGGACCACGACACACCGGCCTAGTAGCTGGAGAGTGACAGCATGTGCCGGGGGCAGTGGCACTGTAAGGGACCGGGAGCAGATCGCTTCCACCAATGGCACCAGAGGGTACCAGGAGAGGCTTGTGTGAGCCCGCAGCGGTGTCAACCGAATAGCCCGGGTGCTGCTCATGAGCTCTGGTGGCAGTGGAGCAAGAGGAGCCTGGGAGAGGCCTGTGTGGGAGAGCCCCATGTGCACCTGCAGCAGAGCCAGAGGGAGCTGCTGAGCTTCCAGCAGCCGACCGGAATCCCAGCCCAATGCACAGCTGCCCGGACCAGACCCAAAGGCCGCTGCTGGCACACAGCTGCCTGGAAGCAGTGCAACTAACATGGAGGAGCACGCCTGGTGTGCCTTCCACTCCCTGCAGGGCTCTGTGCTGCTCTGACAGAGACCCCGCCCACAGCAGCTTAGGGGACTAACACGGTGGCTGCTCCAGAAGTGTAGGTAACCGACACAGGCAGCAGAGAAGGGCAAGGGATCCAGCAAGCAGGAAAGGACTTTCATCTCCCAGCTGACACACCCGCAACCAGCCTACACCCACCGCTATCATCATGAAGAGGCAAAAAAATTTAGTCCAGTCCAAGATAGTTCAGACAACACCTGAGAGAGGAGCTGCAGAGACAGACCTAACAAGTCTCCCTGAAAAAGAATTCAAAATAAAAATCATAAACATGCTGACAGAGCTGCAGAAAAATATGCAAGAGCTAAGGGATGAAGTCTGGAGGGAGATTACAGATGTCCAGAGGGAGATTACAGAAGTGAAACAAACTCTGCAAGGATTTATAAGCAGAATGGATAAGATGCAAGACGCAATTGATGGAACAGAAACCAGAGAACAGGAATGCATAGAAGCTGATGCAGAGAGAGATAAAAGGATCTCCAGGACTGAAACCATATTAAGAGAACTGCATGACCAATCCAAAAAGAACAATATCCACATTATAGGGGTACCAGAAGAAGAAGAGAGAGAAAAAGGGATATAAAGTGTCTTTGAAGAAATAATTGCTCAGAACTTCCCCAAACTGGGGGAGGAAATAGTTGCTCAGACTACAGAGGCACACAGAACTCCTGAGAGACGGGACACAAAGAGGACAACACCAAAACACATAATAATTAAAATATCAAAGATCAAGGACAAGGACAGAGTATTAAAGGCAGCCAGAGAGAGAAAAAAGGCCACCTACAAAGGAAAACCCATCAGGCTATCATCAGACTTTTCAACAGAAACCTTACAGGCCAGAAGAGAATGGCATGATATATTTAATGCAATGAAACAGAAGGGCTTCGAACCAAGGATACTGTATCCACAAAGATTATTTTAAATATGAAGGAGGGATTAAACAATTCACAGACAAGCAAAAGTTGAGGGAATTTGCCTCCCACAAACCACCTCTACAGGGTATCTTAAAGGGAATGCTCTAGATGGGAGCACACCTAAAAAGAGCACAGAACAAAATACCCAACATATGAAGAATGGAGGAGTATGAATAAGAAGGGAGAGAAATAAAGAATCACCAGACTGTGTTTACAATAGCTCAATAAGTGAGTTAAATTAGACAGTAAGGCAGTAAAGAAGCTAAACTTGAACCTTTGGCAACCATGAATCTAAAGCCTGCAATGGCAATAAGTATATATCTTTCAATAATCACGCTAAATGTAAATGGACTGAATGCACCAATAAAAAGACACAGAGTAATAGAATGGATAAAAAAGAAAGACCCATCTATATGCTGCTTACAAGAGACACACCTCAAACCCAAAGACATGCACAGATTAAAAGTCAAGGTATGGAAAAAGATATTTCATGCAAACAACAGGGAGAAAAAAGCAGGTGTTGCAATACTAGCATCAGACAAAATAGACTCAAAATAAAGAAAGTAACAAGAGATAAAGAAGGACATTACATAATGATAAAGGGCTCAGACCAACAAGAGGATATAACCATTATAAACATATATGCACCTAATACAGGAGCACTAATATATGTGAAACAAATACTAACAGAATTAAAGGAGGAAGCAGAGTGCAATGCATTCATTTTGGGAGATTTTAACACACCATTCAATCCAAAGGACAGATATACCAGACAGAAAATAAGTAAGGACACAGAGGCACTGAACAACACACTAGAACAGATGGACCTAATAGACATCTATAGAACTCTACATCCAAAAGCAACAGAATACACATTCTTCTCAAGTGCATATGGAACATTCTCCAGAATAGACCGCATACCAGGTCACAAAAAGAGCCTCAGTAAATTCCAAAACATTGAAATCCTACCAACCAACTTCTCAGACAACAAAGATATAAAACTAGAAATTAATGGTACGAAGAAAGCAAAAAGGCTCACAAACACATGGAGGCTTAACAACATGCTCCTAAATAATCAATGGATCAACGACCAAATTAAAATGGAAATCCAGCAATATATGGAAACAAATGACAACAACAACACAAAGCCCCAACTTCGGTGGGATGCAGAGAAAGCAGTCTTAAGAGGAAAGTATATAGCAGTCCAGGCATATTTAAAGAAGGAAGAACAATCCCAAATGAATAGTCTAATGTTGCAATTATTGAAATTGGAAAAAGAAGAACAAATGAGGCCTTATGTAAGCAGACAGAGGGACATAATAAAGATCAGAGAAGAAATAAATAAAATTGAGAAGCATAAAACAATAGAAAAAATAAATGAAACCAAGAGCTGGTTCTTCAAGAAAATAAACAAAATAGATAAGCCTCTAGCCAGACTTACTAAGAGAAAAAGAGAGTCAACACACATCAACAGAAACAGAAATGAGAAAGGAAAAATCATGACGAACCCCACAGAAATACAAAGAATTATTAGAGAATACTATGAAAACCTATATGCTAACAAGCTGGAAAACGTCGGAGAAATGGACAGCTCCATAGAAAAATACAACCTTCCAAGACTGACCCAGAAAGAAACAAAAAATCTAAACAGACCAATTACCAGCAACAAAATTGAATCAGTAATCAAAAAACTACCCTCGGGCCAGATGGATTTACTTTGGAATTTTATCAGACCTACAGAGAAGACATAAGACCCATTCCCCTTAAAGTTTTCCAAAAAATAGAAGAGGAAGTAATAGTCCCAAACTCATTCTATGAAGCCAACATCACCCTAATAACAAAACCAGGCAAAGACCCCACCAAAAAAGAAAATTACAGACCAATATCCCTGATGAATGTAGATGCAAAAATACTCAACAAAATATTAGCAAACCAAATTCAAAAATACATCAAGAGGATCATACACCATGACCAAGTGGGATTCATCCCAGGGATGGAAGGATGGTACAACATCGAAATGGATCAATGACTTGAATGTAAGTCATGAAACCATAAAATTCTTAGATAAAAACATAGGCAAAAATCTCATGGACATAAACATGAGTGACTTCTTCATGAACATATCTCCCCAGGCAAGGGAAACAAAAGCAAAAATGAGCAAGTGGGACTATATCAAGCTAAAAAGCTTCTGTACAGCAAAGCACACCATCAATAGAACAAAAAGATATCTTACAGTATGGGAGAATATATTCATAATGACAGATCCGATAAAGGATTGACATCCAAAATATATAAAGAGCTCCTACACCTCAACAAACAAAAAGCAAATAATCCAATTAAAAAATGGGCATAGGAGCTGAATAGACAGTTCTCTAAAGAAGAAATCCAGATGGCCAACAGGCACATGAAAAGATGCTCCACATCGCTAATCATCAGAGAAATGCAAATTAAAACCACAATGAGATATAACCTCACACCAGTAAGGATCGCCATCTTCGAAAAGACAAACAACAACAAATGTTGGCAAGGCTGTGGAGAAAGGGGAACCCTCCTACACTGCTGGTGGGAATGTAAATTAGTTCAACCATTGTGGAAAGCAGTATGGAGGTTCCTCAGAATAATCAAAATAGAAATACCATTTGACCCAGGAACTCTACTTCTAGGAATTTACCCTAAGAATGCAGCACTCCAGTTTGAAAAAGACAGATGCACCCCTATGTTTATCGCTGCACTGTTTACAATAGCCAAGATATGGAAGCAACCTAAATGTCCATCAGTAGATGAATGGATAAAGAAGATGTGGAACATATACACAATGGAATATTACTCAGCCATAAAAAAAACAGATCCTACCATTCGCAACAACATGGATGGAGCTAGAGGGTATTAAGCTCAGTGAAATGAGCCAGGCGGAGAAAGACAAGTACTAAATGATTTCACTCATATGTGGAGTATAAGAACAAAGGAAAACTGAAGGAACAAAACAGCAGCAGAATCACAGAACCCAATAATGGACTAACAGTTACCAAAGGGAAAGGGACTGGGGAGGATGGGTGGGAAGGGAGGGATAAGGGCAGGGAAAAAGGAAGGGGGCATTACGATTAGCATGTATAGTGCGTGGGGGGCATGGGGAGGGCTGTGCAACACAGAGAAGACAAGTAGTGATTTTACAGCATCTTACTATGCAGATGGACAGTGACTGTGAAGGGGTATCTGGGGGGGACTTGGTAAAGAGGAGAGCCTACTAAACATAATTTTCTTCAAGTAATTGAAGATTAATGATACCAAAAAGCAAAAAAACAAAAAACAAAAAGAATCACATTGCTAAAGCTCCTTCCCCCTTTGACAATTTGTGGTTTAGAAGGATAGGTGGAGGGATATATGCTGATGCAGCAGGCTGGCTATGTTATATACTGCCCAGAAAAAGAGATGGGGTCTCAAGGGATCTCAAGGTCACATGCACAGCTGGACGCAGACTTGGACGTGTGGTCTCCAACCTGATTGCTCTTCCAAGTATTCCAAGGGACTCAAATCTCTTATGCCAAGAGTCTCATTTGTCAGGTAAAGCCTCACCCAGCCAGTCCAGAGGGTCAGTCCATGGAAGACCTCAACCTATTTGGGGCCATGGTGTTTCCATTTACTTACCCTTTTGATGGAAAACGTGGCTTCCCTAAAGTAACCTTACTGACTGATAAAATGGATACCCTGCATCAACCATAAGCACCACCAGAGAAATGGTCCTTTTTAAATACTGTCTCGCTTTTGCCTCCATTAGAGTGACTATTAAAAGGCAACTGCTTTGCGCGCGCGCACACACACACACACACACACACACACACACACATACACATACACACAAACATATTAGCAAAATAATGCCTGGACGGCCCATAGCACTTCGTGGAGGTTTGGCTCTGCTCAGGCCAGTACAGTGTCTATGAAATGCCCTGTGGCAGCCATGAACACACTCCAGAGAGAAAAATATCTGGATGCAACTCCTGCTGTGTAACCTCCAGCAAGTGCTTCCAGCTTCTGTGTTTGTTTCCTGTCCTGAGGTGTCAGACCACAAGGGACCACAGACTCACCCAGCTGTGTGGGGACACCCCCAGAAGGCTCCTCTGTCCCCCTTGGGAGTGTGTCCAGTGGGGTGAAAAGTTTGGGGGAAGAGAGACCTTGATGCAGCCCCACATCCAGGAATTTACCCACAAAGCCCTGTGGCCTCCCAGTTCAGGCTTCCCCAGTGCACACAGACAAGTGTTTTCACAGCTGGTTTAGACCTCCTGGGATGGATAATACCGAATAGAGAAGAGGTCATCCCTACTTTATACAGTATAAACAGCCCAGAGAGAGTTGCTAGAGTTTCTCCATCTCCTGCCTAGACTAAAGGCATGGGGGAAATTGGTGTGAGTCTGTGATTGCAGCTGCATTCTCCTCTTCCAGTCACCCGCTCCGGCTGACTCTCCTGCTGCTTTATTTCCCTACATTCCTTCAAGTATTTTGCAATTTTTAGTCAAGACACATATGTTATTTTTTTATGAGTGGCTAAGCAGAATTTTAAAAAATCACATATATTCTACTAGGATCTCTAAGTGTTGGGTTCTACAACATTTGACACACAGATTCAATTGATTCTTACAATTTACATGATCTACGGAAAAGGGAGGACACAAAATATCAACCTGATTCTAAATTATTAATCTTAGAAGATTTTTGGCAGTAAATAAAGGTTTACATCATTCACTTTAATTATCTCTTAAGATTTTTTAATGTGGATCATATTGCCATGGATTATCATTTTTACTTAAATTTTGGCCCCACAACTCCTTTAGAGAGCTGGAGATCACCGTTCTCTATTGGTGACAGCCTTCCCTGAGTGTGCACAGCAGAAACAGACAGTTTCCAATTTCCCTTGTCTCTATTTGGTGGTGTGCTCTTATGCTGCTGTTACAATATTTTACATATTTATCTGAATATGGAAATTACAAACCACTTTCCATAAATGTTAATATAAATTCAACTTTATGAATCCTAGTTTATGTTCCAAAATTATTACTGAGAAATGTTTATTTGCTTTACACTTTTAACAGCTTTATGAAATATAATTTTCATACTTACACTGCACTCACTTAACTCTACAACTGAGTGATGTTTAATATTCATGCTCAGTTGTGGAAACATCACCACATTCAAGATTAGAGCACTGCAGTGCCCCAAAAAGAAATCCTGGGCCCTTTAGCCATTCACCATCTTTTCCCACATTCCCTAAGGAGGCACTATTCTGAATTCTGTCTCAAGATATTCTTGGTCTGGACATCCCATGTAAGTAGAATCATATAATACATTCTTGTGACAGGCCTCTGTAATTTGGCACGATGTGCTCAAGCCTCATCATGTGGCAGCATGGGGCAGCAGGCCATTCCTTTTTCAAGCATCCCTTTAAATGTTCACGTTTCCACTGCCACATACCAGGACTATATTATCAGGCCCCTAGTCACAACTCACGAGTTCATAAAACTAGACAGAAAAGCATGCCACTCAGCCCACTGAGCTGTGTTGTTTACCCTGGTTGGAGCAGAGCAGCCTCCTTCCAAACCAGGTGCTGTGCATTCACCTTGGAACCGCCATCACTAAACCCATCGGCTCTTTCTTGGTCAGGAGACACCTGTTCACAGAGCACGGACCCTGTGACTGTAAGGTGCACAGGTGGACCCAAGCTGCCTCAGGGGGAACAAAGCTGTCTTCTCATGAATGCAAAGAACACCTCCTTACAACCCATAGCATGTTCATTATACACATTTTCATTTTCTTCTGGACCTTGTGGGCACTGCCCTCCCATGAGAACACTTCCTGACATCTTAAAGTGATACTTGTGGAAGGTTTCAAGATGGAATCGTTTCCTTTACAAACACAGGCAGTCCTCACTAATATAGCAGCCAGTAATGATCTCTCAAAGGACAAAGCCCAGACGTATTTGTTATTTATCATTCTTATGCATGCCTTCCCACTTAACTCATATGTGTTGAATTTCAGGCAGAGTGGTGAATCTCTCTAGCGCAATGAGCTTGGTAGCTCTTAAACGCTGCAGCCCAGAACTGCAGCAGAAGTTTACAAGTGAGACCATCACAGAGGAGGAGCTGGTGGGGCTCATGAACAAGTTCGTGGAAGATACAAAGAATGGAGTGCACTTGAAGGAGGGCTGGCCTCTTGGGAAATTGGTTCCCTATTCAGTGTCAAAGGTCGGCCTCACAGTCCTGTCCAGAATCCAGGCCCGGAAACTGAGTGAGCAGAGGACAGGGGACAAGATACTCCTGAATTCCTGCTCTCCCGGATGGGTCAGAACCGACATGGGGGGACCGAAGGCCTTGAAAGGCCCAGAGGAAGGAGCAGAGACCCCCGTGTACTTGGCCCTTTTGCCATCAAATGCTGAAGGCCCACACGGAGAGTTTGTTTTGGAGAAGAATGTTGTACAATGGGAACCTGGTGTAGAGCTACCTCCATGGCTGGAAGTATGTGGTGTGCTGTGATTGATCAAAAGGAAAGAAATACTTTCAAAAATGTCCCAGCACAAACAAACAAAATGAATCATGGAGTACTCACTGTGAGTGGGATACCAATTCTGTGAAGTTTTTAGTAATTTCGTCTGCAATAAAAGGAGTCAAAAAGTAGATGACAATAATGAATGAACAGCTTAGATGAATAAATGATTCTTCACAAATGTCTGTTTGTGCTGATTGTTTACATGCCAACCAGCTCAGGGAGCTAATGACCTAAAGGTTAGGCCAATGCAAGGGACAGGATAATTCAGGGGTCGGCAAACAGTATAGAACGAGCCAGATAGAAATGACATTCAGCTTTGCAGGCTACATGGAACAGAACTGCTGCCTACTTGCCCAGCCTCGCGTATTATTACCTGCAGGAAACCAAGGAGAGAATGCATAGGTGTGCTTTCTTTAACACCAAACTGTTTGAGGCAAAAACTGTAGCAAAGTGTAAATTCTGAGTTGGTCTTTGTAAGAAATATACATCCATGAAGGAATCTGAGATAATTTGGGGGAGTATGAGCATGGACTGGGTCTAACTTTCATAATTATTTTCCATTAGACATATGCAAACTTATTAGAAAGGAAAGTGATGTCCCCTCAAGCAAGGGTAGGGCCCTGATATTTAAAAGGAAGGTTGACCTTGCAAGTTTCACCCTCAACAGAGCTGTGAATTTCCTTCCCCTAACTTGTTTGTCTAAACTGACATTGCAGTAAAATCAATTTCTATGTTAGGACCTTTGAATCTCAGATGCTGGTCTGTAAATGTGTTCTGGTATCACAAAAAATCTCTTTTTTCTCCAGAACTTAAATATAATAGCTTATTATAAGTATCATTCTTAACTCTGAAGTGGAACAAAACCAATAAACTTGACATTTTGCAGATTTAGGGATTATAGAATCACGAAATGAAACCACCAATCATCGGTCTGGCACAGAGTTAGAGCTCATACATACCCCTCCCACCTGGAGCACACCTGGACTCCCACCAGGGCATGAACCCTGCCCACAGTGAAAGTCTAATCACAGGACCTATTTTCTCTAACTCTCCTTCTTGGTTTTCTCTTAAGGAAGCACAGCAATCATTTTCGTCCCCAGAAACACTTAACCTATTCAAGTAATATCAATCCATTTTAGGGAAACCAAATTCATTCTGCAGGGAGATGGGCCCACAGCCAAGCCAATGAATCTGGACTCGTCTTTCTCCTCTGATCCCCACACAAAAGACTTTCAGCTGAACTGCCTAGGATCTCCACCATACACTGTGCATCGCTAGCATGTCTTGGTTTGGGGAAGCATGCCTGTCCACCTCTCCACCCAGATTATATGAGTGCTGTGCCCAGGTCTGCACAAGGTATCTATGTAGAAGTCAGCCAAGAGTTTTTCCATTATGAGCTTTCTGGAACAATCTGACTGTAAGTCCCAGGAAGAGATATTTTCCTAGTCTGGGGCTAAATACCTTTGAAACAAAAATCAGTCAAAGGGAGAAATAAAGTGGGGGAAACCCTTTTATTGCATACAAGCAGCTGTCCACGTGTACTTGCCCATGTCTCTCATGACCCAACTGCAAAAAGTGGTGCCACACAACCTCTCAAGTCCAGATATGCCCTAGTTCCCCTGTAACTACCCACTGTACGGCAATGGACTACTTCTCTCCACCCCATGGAAACATCTGTTGATATGGAGATGCCCTGAGGCCTGGATGCATATTACAGAAATGTTGTAATGTTACCCACAGCCCACCTGCCCAGACATCTCTCCTCACAATCAACTCACTCACCATCTTCCGCAATGGCCCCTGTGTGAGAAAACTGGAGCACTGTAACCAGACTAATAACATACAATATCAACGGCAATAAAATCATGATAATCCTCAAGCTGGAGAATTCACCTAGTTCAAAGTCCTATGCAGATTTAGTCCCTAGCTCACCCATTCCACAGGCAGTCAGTAGCTGAATGGGTTGGGAGGTCAGAGCAATCATCACCCAGCAGCTGCAGCTGGGGGACAGGTACACAACACATGGATTTTATAAGAAAATACCCTTAAGGGAGAAAAGATCCATATTTAGTGACACCAGCATAGGTAAAATTTTCCATCAGGTGGGATGCATGTAGGAGAGTGGTCCTGTTAAAGGACAGTGGCAGGAATGGATCTTGATTTCATCTACTATACCAGACTTTCACCCCCCTCCCTGTGGGAGTTACAGATGAGTAATACATAGGGTTATGGGTGGTATGTGCACTGACCATAAAGATAAAATAAAACTACCCCGTAAGATGCACTTAACACCATGATCTTTGGGTGGAACACGACTGTTACTCCAAGAACGTGTAGAAGGCCAGCTTCCAGGCCTTTTCCCCAAGGTGACAGAAGCGCCAGCCACTGTTGTTACATTTGTCAAAATATCCAGAGCCATGTCCACTCAACACAGTCTGCAGCATTTAATGCACTTGGGGCCACCAGTAGGATGTTGCTCTTCCAGCCATATCCTGGCTTCAATATCTACTCTTTGTTTGGCACATACAGTTGTACAGGAGAGGCAGCAATGTGTCTCAACATGTCCACAGAGTTTAAGGCTCCTTTTGGGGATTCTCATTCTAATGCCATAGCACTGTCCATAAGCGAACTGACCAGCCCTGTAGACCATTTCTGTCTGACTTCAGACCAGGCTTCAACAAACCAGTGAACCTCTCTATCACACCTGCTGTGGTAGGATTGTATGGCACATGAAACTTGCACTTTTTTCCTAATTGCTGCACCCATTCTCATCATGCAGTCCAGTAAAGTGGGTGCCTGGATCTCTCTCCATCAACCAAGGCTGGCCACAGGTAGCAAAGAAACCCTCTAGGTCCCTTTTGTTGCTGATCTGCACAAAATGCAGGAAAAGCAAACAGTCCAATAGCTGTGTTCACACAACCTATGGCATATTGGTACCCTTCTGACACAGGAGAAGCCCAATATACTCCATTTGTCACCTGACAAGGGGTATCAGCCGCTATAATGTTGTCACATGTTGCTGCACGACTCAGTGTAAGTCCCTCTTGGAGTGCACAAAGCACTCCTTCCAGGCTCTGCTGACACCTTCAAAGGGCAACGGCAAGCCCCCTCAAAGGGGTACAGCCCACATTGTCTTTTGACCCATGGGGAACAAATGCTGATACAACCACTGGGCCACATCGGAGGCAGGCTTTCCTTCTAGCAAAAGCACCTGCACCAATGTGTCTGCTTCATCGTTCCCTGGAGATGCCAAAGGCAAATGGCTAGTCACATGACATACAGTAACTGTTTCAGTCTGACCACAGGCCCATAAATGTTGCCATAACACTTGCCCCTGAAGGGGCCAGTGACCAACTATCCAATTGGCATGTTATCATGTCAACAGGAACAGGGTGAAGCCCCGATAGAGGGCCCAGCGGTCAGTGCAGACAACTATAGGTAGGGGCTCCTGGGTGGTCAGGAGCCATACTGCCCACAGGTCAGCCCCTTCACTGCTCTTCTCCAATCTGTCCTTATCCACATGGTCGCAGTCCTCGGATGAAAAGCCATACCCCTCCTCTTTGGGGCTGCCCACGACCATAGCCGTCTCTATACAAAGCAACTTCAGTTACAGGGGCTTTTCTGTCCTCATAAAGCATCTTGGCTACCAATAGCTCAATAACAAGTTCTTCCTGTTTTCCACTGGTATATGTCACTGGCCACAATAAGCGTTAGAGTTCTCCACATAAGGGGTGAGAAGAGAGGGCACTACACTGCATTAAATATGCACCCCAAATGTCCCGTGTATGCATCTGTGCAACGCCACTCCGTGGGCTTTGGATCCAATCTTGCATGCACACCACGATGGGATAGATGGTTATTATCATGGTCAGAGCTGTTCCAGTGATGGACTCCATTGCCAGAAAGGCAAGGTACACAAGACCCAGCTGCTTCTCTTTCAAGGTGCACTGGACCTCTGCTCCTTTCCCTACTTGTGACAAGAATCCAGGAGGTTGTCATGTCCATTCAAGCCACTACCAAAGGCCCCATCCTTAACAGTCTTCAGTTACATGAATATCCAGTACACAGGGCCACGGTGAGTCCATTACACACAAGGCCTGTACGGCCATGACTGCTTGCTCACCTGCACTAAAAGCAGCTGCACATGTTTCACCCGATACCCACCTTATGCTCCTTAGCACCAACCGGTATAAGGGCTTCAGAGTTTGCACCAGGTGTGGGATGAACACTTTCCAGTACCCCAAAGGACCCCAAATCTGTTGTAATCCTGCCACAGTGGCAGGGGTAGGGAAAGCCTGGAAATGTCTGTGACTGCCTCTGGGACAACCTTCATTTTACGAAACCAGACAACTGCAAGAACTACATAGACAAACCAGATCCCTGAACTTTGGTGCTGTTCACAGCCCATCCTTTCTCCTGTAGATGTTGCAGCAGCCTAGGAACTGCCCATTCTAAATCTAAGACTGAATGTGCACTGCCAGGCTCCCCTCGTGAAGGCAAACTGTTCTTGACTTTCCTACGCTATGTTAATAGAGAAGACAGCATTAGCAAGGTCCACAACATGATGGTATATCCCTACTTCATGACTGAGTGTGCCTATAAGGGAAGCTATAGAGGGGAGAGCAGCACCCAAAGGAGGTGTGACTTTATTCAGATACTTATAATCCATGGTCATGCGCTAACAGCTGTCCGGCTTCTTCACTGGCCACACTGGGGAACTTAAAGGACTATGAGTGGGCTTTATGATGTCCACCTTCTCCAACTCCTATAGAGTATCTCCAATTTCCTTGTGTCCCCAGGGAAATTTATAGTGCTCATTATTTCTCACCCACTGAGGGTTCAGGTAGCTCTACAGGTAGGTGCTGATTATGTCACCTCAGAACTCACTTTCCCACACATACCCTCAGTCTGAACTCATCTGCAGCCATCTTTCACAGCAAGGGTCCCAAGGAAATGCTCAGGGTTGCCAGAAATCACAGAACATTCAGATCTTCAGTCAACCAGTACCAAGACACATTGCTCATTCACAGATGACCAATAACTTGTGAATTCTACACGGGGCCTCCAGTTCCCACTCCATTTCCCAAGGTCTGGGCCTTGACCCAACCCTCAGTCAAGCCACAACAACCAATCAATCCCTGTCCCCAGGAAGTCTTGCAGGGACACAGGCTGGACATGTGGCTTTGGTTCTGGCTTCCGTGTCCTGGACCTGAGCAGCTGGAAGTGCTACTCTGGCTTTAATTCATGCCACAATCCTAACAAGATCCTATTGGGCTGCCGATCAACTTTTTCTTTCACTACCCCATCCTTTTATCAAACCAACCCACATCTGGGTCCTCAAGACCTACACAGACCCTTTGCAGCTCTCCTTTCAGTCATAGCCTGTACTTCCTCCTGTGCTCTTATTGTTTCAACCTCCCCTAGATCTGCTATACTATGAGTAGCCTCACTCTTAGGCTGCACTGTGTGGGTGGCAAGAATAGTCACGAGGGACACAAGGAGAGATGGGGGAGCTGCATGGAACAGCAGATTTCTCATTCCTGTGGTGCACAGCTCCTCACTGGGGCCATGGAGGTCCAAACTACAGATGATATTATTCATGTCCAATTCCTGTAACACCTCCTGGAGCTCTGCACATGTTTTCCAGCTAGTGGGTAAGTGGTAAATCACCCTGATTAGGCCAAACTGTGCTGATGGCTACTGTCAGCCAATCCACAAGTGCCTGATTCCCTGAGGTGTCGATGGGCATCTTGCAACTGCTGCTGGAGGGAAGAGAAAATCATCAGGGAAGCCAGTCTATCCATTACAGATCCCAACATAACAATGTTTTCCATTCCTATAACCCAGAGACACAAAAGCCATGTAGGCAGAGATTCTGACAGCTTGAACTGAGACCGGTTGCCCATGTCCACCAGCTCATCATGCATAAAGGCACAGGCATGTAGTGCTCCACAACCTGGAGAGGGCGCAGCTCCACCCCTGAGGTGCCCAAAATTGTTGCTTCTTTATTTCCTTAATTACAACCAGGTAGCCTTTAACGAGGGAGTGTCTGGTGCCTTGGAGTTGGCCTCAGCGACACTTTGGCCCTGGGCCCCACAACCTAATCTCTTGACATCTGCTCTACCACCTCCGGGGCTGAGGACACCACCCCTCCCTACCCCACTCCCCACCCCATCCCCCAAGGCTCCTGCAACGCAGATTCTCCTGCTGCCTCCTCACTCTGCTGCTGCTCAGGAATCTTCCAGGGGCGTCACTCTCTTCTCAACAGTTGTCTGTGTCTCATGAGGGCATCCTGTAGGTCACTGCCCAGCTCCTCCAGGCAGTGCTTCAGTGTGTCTCCCTCCTGCTAAAGTCTCTCTCTCCCCTCAATAACCCTTCCCACTATCTCGAAAAACAGACATCCCAAAACCCCGGCTGATACACAGCCACTCAGGGCCTCGAAGCAGTGTCCTACCACACAGAGGGCTAGTTAGACAAACTCCAGTGTCTCCACACGTCCCCCAAACTGGGGAGGCCCCACTGCCCTAGGAGGTGCTTTACCCCAGACCCATTCCCCACTAGGGGCTCCCCAACTGGAAGCCCCACAGATCCCGCGATCCCAGGGAAAGCTGCACCCTACACCAATGCAGACACTGGGGCCTCCCCACCATCCACAGGGAGGGTTGAGGGTATCTCCCCACCACCTCTTGGGGCCGCCCATCCAAGGGTCACACCCATGAAGACAGACTTCACGTTCAGAGATCCTGCCGATTACCATCAGATGTAACTCCAGGGCTACGTGGGGGGAGTATTTTCCCCAGACCGGACAAAATACAGTTGAAACTGAAATCAGTCAAAGGGAGAAAAAAAGTGGGAGAAACCCGTTTATTGCTCACAAGCAGTCATCCACTTCTACTTGCCCAGGTCTGTCATGACCCGGCTGCACGAAGGGGCCCCGCCCAACCTCTCTGATTCTTATATGCCTTGTTCCCCGTATAATTACCCACTGATACGGAGATGCACTAAGGCCAGGTGACAGATTCTGGAAATGGGACAGTTTTACCCACACTGACTCACCTTGAAGGAAAGAAGAATCGAGAGGCCCCAGATTTTAGCTGCTATGATGCTCACCAGAAACCATTCTTGTGAAGCTTCTGAAAGTGTGGCCTGACCTCCAAAATCAGAGTCCCCCACAGCTGCTGTGGCCAGAGTCCTGCACACTCTCCACGCCAGGGGACACAAACCCCACCCAGCCTTTGCATCAGACACCTGTATTACATTGGCTCCTGGGGTTGTGTAACAAAATGCCTGTCACCTTCCAGAGTTACGAGCTGGTTTCTGGGAGGGCCGGCAGCCCCTGGAGGGAGTCCAGCCACGGTGGGCTGGGGCTCATCCTGAACCACTGCCCTGTGGCCATTAGCTCCTGTGGAATCTGCAAGGGGCTCCGTGGGGAAGGAGGGCACACGCCAGGCATAAGGTCAACAAAATCCCCCAGAATTTATAAACCTATGCAGCCAGATAACCTTTGCTTTATCATGGATCAGAACCATGAAACTCATCCAGATTTCCCTTCTGTTTGTTTGGACTTTGGAATAGTTTGGTGAATTTGTAACCATTTATGAAATAAACAGGAAATTGCAAGGAATGATACACAGAGATGCCACTATGCATCTTTCCCTTAGCTTTCCTCAGTGGAGCCATCTTACCCACTATGCAGCATTGAGGAGCCAGGATATTAAAAGTGACACAGTACAGTTACCTGAGACCAGACATTTTCTAGGAGTCATCAGACTTTATAAGAAAAACAATTCTGTCTTTGAAAGTTTCCCACATGGACACTGATTACTAACTCTGCTTTCTCTCTCCCCTAGACTACTGTACCCTTCACCTACATATGTAGCCAGATGTGACAATTAAAACCAGGGTTTTCAACACCAGAGAGGACTACACAGAGCTGCTGCCAATAGAGACCTCAAGGTGAGTTGGGCTGGCAGTTCCCATGAGGCGTCTCTGGCAGGTCCTGGCCCCTTGCCCCTGACCTCACCTGAGGCCCGGCTCCCTCTCCCTGCTCTGCTACACTGGACCCCAGGGTGTGTCCCCTCAGGGCCCAGTGCCCCCTCCTCAGGACTACACACTTGTCAGTGGCCATCAGCGCTCTGTTCCCTGCACAACTGCCTCTTTCGCATCCCCATCTCTTCAGTCAAGGGAACCCAGCAGGTCCTTTCCTTCCTCCCTGCCTCTCTCACATGGGGTCCCTCAGTGGGCCTTCTTGCCCTCTCTCCTCCTTCTCTCTCTCTCAGGGGGAGCATATTCAGGAGAGTGGAAACATCACAGCCCCACTTTATTAGAATCCCCCAATATGTGTCACTGCCCACAACATTCCCAGACTCCAGACTCACATACGTGTCTCATTGCCAGTCAATCTCGTCCTGAGGGCCATCCATCCCCAGGACCCACCCCATGAAATTCATTTCCAGAACACACTCATCCTTTCCCCAACCATTTGGCATGTGACTTAATCCACCCACCAGTCCCTGGAGGTCACATGCACATCTGTTATAATCATTAACCAGGTCCCAGGAGATGTCCACCTGAGTTTCTCCACAGGCCTCCTCCTCCACCCCACCTCTACAACACATGACCACCTGGGACAATTGTAACACCTCCTAAGGGGCGACCTTCTTGAGTATTTTCCTTCCTGAGCCTTCTCTCTACCATCCACATGCTTACTCCCTCCCAAACGTCCTTCGGGTGGTTGTATAAGACCTTAGCATGTTTTGTCTGTCTCTCTGTCATAAAATCTGCCTTCTCCCAGGTCGTGTTAACTCCCACTAACCACAGATGATATATGGAACAAAACAAACTCTCACTTTACCTAAATGCTCTCAGGCTTCATCCACGGTGTAGCATGGATCAATGCATCATTTCTTTGGACACTGTCCCTTACTAGACCCTTTTTCCACTGCCACTCTCAAGTACCACATAATCACTCCATTAGTCAATACTCTAAAGTTGATAAAACCCAAACATAGAGAAAATTGAATGCAATCCAGTGTTCTGAGGCTTGTGCAGACTGTCAGCCTTCCAACGAGATGTGCTGCATTCATCATTTAACTGCCAGTAAACCAGTCATCCTTCGGATGGTCACCACACACATATACAGAGAGCGCTGTCTACATGTACTTAGATCCTGAAGTCATCCTAGTGAGCAGCTCCTTACATTCATATTAGTATGTTTCTGTATAATTGCTTCTCATTTTCTTATGCAACTTCTGGGAATGACTTTCCCCTTTAGAGCATTTCTCTGACATCATCTGAGACAGTATAGGTAACACAAGTTTCAGGACTGTATCATGTCCTTTCTGCACAAGGCAGTCTTCACTAAAGCTCACAGCAGCTGGTTATTGCCTCTCCAAAGGACAAAACCCCAGTGACATTTGTATTTATCATTCTTGTACACACTTTCTATGTAATAACAGGTGTTGAATTTTTGGAAGAATGGTGCATGTCTCTGCCATGGTGAACTTGGTAGCTCTTCAGCAGTGCAGCCCAGAAGTGAAGCAGTAGTGTAAGAGTGAGACCATCACAGAGGAGGAGCTGGTAGGGCTTGCCAGCAAGTTTGTGGAAGATACAAAGAACAAAGTACACTTGAAGGAGGGCTGGCTTTATATGAACACAACCATCTGTGCAGTGACAAAGCTTGTTCTCAGAGTCCTACCAAGAATCCATACCAGAAATGCTGAGTGAATAGAAGATAGAGGGCAAGATCCTTCAGAAGGCCTGCTGCCTGAGTGGGTGAGAATGGACATGGGGGCGTGGAGAGCACTCAGAGGACAGGAGAAGGAGTGAGGACCCCTGTGTATTTGCCCCTTGTCCCTCAGATGCTGAGGCTGACTGACACTATGTCAAGGAAAAGAATGTAGAGCAAGGACTCCTATCAGACTTCCCTTCATTGGCCCAAGTGTGTGCAATATCTGCATTTGGGCCAAATGACATTATTTTGACTCTATCCAAAATATCCCCATCCAGAAAATAAAGAACACCAGGAATGCGTTTCTGCCCATGGACTACTGCTTCCACTGGGTACTTCTCTGTGACTGAGTTGAGATAACTCTGTGATATAGGGAGAAACATCACACTGACAAATGACAATCTGAGACAAATAAATAGTTCTTTACATATGTCCATTTATATGGACTGTTTATGAACCAACTGTCAGGTATCTAGTAGACCTATAGCCAGGCTAGGTAGAGAAGGGAAAGTACAACTCAGAGATAAGTAAACGTTATGGAAAGAGTCATGTAGTAAGTGTTTTCACCTTTATAAGCCACAGGGTCTGGTGGCACTCAGATCATGTTGGAGCAGAATGATAGCCACAGACAACACAGAAATCGGTGAGGGTGGTTGGCTTGGAAGGAGCTCTTACCAGAGGAGAAAGGGCAGACAGGCAACACTTTCCAAGAACAACCGGTCTGACCTATCACACCAGCTCTGAATCTCTCTACCTGCTTCTCTGGCTCACCCAGAGCGGCCTTGCAAACCTGCTCTACCTTGCATGCTCAGCTCAACAGGGGCCACCATTGCTGATTAAAGGCAGAAAAAAGCTATGCCCACAGTGAATCCCAGCATTCCCACAGTGAGTCACATCACACAGGCATGCAGAGGCCAGCTGTGGGATGACCCATTACTTGCACACAGGCAGTAAGATGGACTATGCCCACATCTGATTAAAAGCAACCACGACTCAGAGGCAGCACAGAACCAGGCTCTTGGGAGCACAGCGTTTTGAGGTTCTAGGCACTAGAGAATGCCTACTTCATAAAGGCATTGCTTTCTAAACCAGGAGGCACACAGCCCTTCTATCTAATGCAAAGGAAGAAACACAGAGACTCAGACAACATGAGGAGGCAGAGGAGTATGTTCCAATACAGAACACCAGGAAAAGGGCTTAGGAAATGGGGATAAGCAGTCTTCGTCATAAAGAATCCAAAGTAACAGGCATAAAGACGCTCACTAATATGTGAAAATCAAATTGGGAGTAAAGGAGAATTTCAACAAGAGACAGAAAAATTAAAAAGAGACACTGAGAGCAGAAGAACACATTCACCAAAATAACAAATACAGTAGTAATGAAAAAAACAAATAACAGAATAACCAAATAATCAATACAAATAGCAGGCTGCAGAAGGCAGTGGTGCTCACCAGCGTGTAGGAGGATTGAGAACTGCCAAGTAAACAAGCTGAGGAACAGAGAGAAAAAGTATTTTTAAACATGAGAAAATGCTAACAGAGCTGTGTCATAACAACAGAAAAAACAGTATTTTCACAGAAGGGGCCCCAGAAGGAGGAATAAAGGGCAAAGGGGACGAAAGTACATTTGAAGACATAGAAGCAGATCCTACAGGGTCAAGGAAATAGAGACCCAGGTCCTGGAAGCACAAAGAGCCCCTAACAGGATGAACCACAGGAGGACACCACCAAGACACACAGTAATTCAAATGGCAAATACTCAAGATAAAAAGAGAATCTTAAAATCAGCAAGAGAGAGGCAGACAGTTCCCTATAAAGAAAATTACTCAAGGCTATCAGCAGACTTCTCAGGAACTTTATAGTCTGGATGGAGTAGCTTGCAATATTCAAAATATTGAAAGAGAAAAATCTGCTCTACCCAGTAAGGTTATTATTCTTACTTGAAGAAGAGACCAAAAGTTTCCAAGATAAGTGAACATTAAAACAATTCACTGGCACAAAAGAAAAAGAAATGAATCAAGCAAAACATTAAAGAAAACCATAATCTCATAAGAGAAGAGTATAAAGATGAAGAAAGGAAAGAGAACCTCAAAAAAAGAGAATAGATCAGAAAATGACAATAAGTACATACCTATCACCAATTGCTTGAAATATAAATGCATTAAACGTGCAAAACAAAAGATATACTGCAGCAAGATGGATTAAGAAACAAGACCCATCTACATGCTGCCTACAGGAGATTCATTTCAGACATAAAAACATACATAGACTAAAAGGGAAGGGATTGAAAAAGATTTCAAACAAATAAAAGAATAGAGCAAGAGTAGCAATACTTTCCTCAGGCAAAATAGAATTCAAAACAAAGAAAGTAAATAAACAAAGAAGGGCATTACAGAATTATAAAGGGATCAGTTAGACAGGAGGATGTAACAATTGTAAATATCTATATCCCTAACATAGGAGAGCAAAATATATAAAACAGATACTAACAGAACTAAACAGAGAAACAGACAGCAGCACAATAATGCTAGGGAATTTTAACAGGACACTTACATCACTGCATAGATCATCCAGACCAAAGATAAATGAGGAAACAGTCATGTTGGACAACATTAGACCAGCTAGACTTAATGCATAGATATGGAACATTCCATCCCAGAGCAGCAGAATACACATTCTTCTCAAGTGCATATGGAACATTCTCCAAACAGATCACATACTACAACACAAAAAAAGTATCAATTAATTTTTAAAAATTTCGATTATATCAAACATCTTTTGAGACCACAATGGTATGAAACTTGCAATTAATTACTTGAAAAAAAAACAAGCATTGAGGTAAATCAATATACTTTTAAAAAACCACTGGATCAATGAAGAGTTCAAAGAGGAAATCCAACAATATATAGAGACCAAAAAACCAGAAAAACCAAAAATATGCAAAAAAAAGTGTTTCTGAGAGGGAACTACATAGCTACAAAGTTCTATCTCTAGAAAAAAGAATAGTCCCAAATGAACAACATTATCTCACAATTAAAAGACCAAGAAAAAGAAAAACAATAAAAGGCCAAAGTAAGTAGATGGAGTGCAGAAATGAATAAAATACAGAATAAGAAAACAATTGAAAAAAAAAAAACAATGAAACCAACCACTGTTTTTTTTAGTTAATTAAATAAATAGACAAATCCATAGAAAGACTTATCAAAAAACTATAAAAAGGAGAGAGGACAAAAATAAACAAAATCAGAATCAAAAGAAGAACAATCACAAGCAAAACCATAGAAATGTAAAGAATTATTAGAAATGTCTATGAAAAATTAGATGCCAATAAATTGGATAACTTAGAAGAAATGGACAAATGCCTCAAAATGTACAATATTCCAAGAACAAAGGAGGAAGAAATAGTAAATCTGAACAGACAGATAACCAGTAATGAATTCAATAGTAATCAAAATGTGCCCACAAAGAAAAGATAGATGGCTTCCTGGGTGAATTTCACCAAATATTTAAACATGGGCTAACACTTGTCATTTTTAAAGGATTCCAAAAATAAAGGAGAAAATACTTCCAAACTAATTCTAAGAGGTGTGCATCACCCAACTACAGAAAATAGAAAATGGCAATCCAAAACAGAAAATTCCATACCAATATTGTTGACAAACCTGAATGCAAAATCCTCAACAAAATATTACAAAACTGATTTCAAATATACATCAAATGATTACCCATTACAAACAAGCAGGATTTATTGCAGGGATGTAAGAATGGTACAAGCCTCATAAATCAATCAGTGGGATACAACACATCAACAAAAGGAAGGATAAAATCCATATGATCATCTCAATAGTTGATGAAAAAGCATGTGAATCTTCACCCATTCATGATAAAAACTCAACAAAGTAGGTATAGAGAGGACATCCCTCTATATAATAAAGGCCATATAAAACAAACCCACAGCTAACATCATAATGAATGACAAAAAACTGAAAACTTTTCCTCTAAGATCAGCATCAAAACAAGGATGCTCACAGTCACCACTTCTATTCAGGAAAGTACTGGAGTTCCTAGCCATAGCAACCACACAAGAAAAATAGATGAAAGTCATGCAAACTGGTAAGAAGGAAGCAAAACTGTCACTATTTGTGGATGACATGATCCTGTTTATGGAAAACCCTAAACAAAACACTATTAGAACTTGGATTTAGTAAAGCTGCAAGATACAAAATAATATAGAGAACTGGACTGCATTCCTGTATATTAATTATGAACTAGTGGAATGAAATCAAGAGAACAATTCCATTTGCAATTGCATCAAAAAGACTAAAATGTCAAGGAAAAAAACCTAACTGAGGAGGTGAAAGACCTATCCTCTGAAAAATAAAGACACTGATGAAAGAAAGTGAAAATGACACAAAGAAATGGAAAGCTATCCCTTACTCATGGATAGGAAGAATTAACATTGTCAAAATGGCCATCCTGCCCAAAGTGATTTACAGATTCAGTACAATCCCTATGAAAATACCAGTGGCAGTTTTCAATGAACTAGAGTAAATCATCCTAAAAATTATATGGAAACACAGAAGGCTCTGAGTGGCCAAAGCAAAATTGAGAAAGAATAACAAAGCTTGGGTTGTCAGAGTCCCTGATTTCAAGTTATATTACAAAGCTAAATCACTTAAAACAGTATGACATGAACACAAAGAACAGACACATAGATCAACAGAACAGAATAGTGAGCCCAACCATATATATTCAATTAATATATGAGAACGGAACCAAGAATATACAATGAGGAAACTCCATCTCTACAATAAATTGTCTGGGAATAACTGGAGAACTCTGTGCATGAGAAAGAAACTGGACCACTGTCTAACACCGTACATGTAAGTCAACTCAAAATGGATTAAAGACCTAAATATAAGACACAAAACCAGAACAATCTTAATATAAAGCATAGGTAGGCATCTCTTAAGCATGAGGAGGAGAAAGTTCTTCTGATATATTTTCCTGCGTGATGGAAACTAAAGGAAAATTAAACAAGTGGGACTACATCAAGCTGTACGGCTGCTGTACAGCAAAGGAAACCATCAACAGAACAAAAAGTCTACCTACTATATGAGAGTATATATTCCCAAATTGTATATCTGATAAGGGGTTGATATACAAAATAAACAATGAACTGATATGATTCAACACCATGGAAACCAAATAACCCAGTACCAAAAAATTAGCAGAGAACCTGAATAGACACTTTCCAAAGAATACATACAAATAGCCACAGGCACATAAAAATATGTTCCAGGAAGGAGCCAAGATGGCGGCATGAGTAGAGCAGTGGAAATCTACTCCCAAAACCACAATATTTTTGAAAAGACAACAAATTCAACTCTTCCTAAAAGAGAGACCAGAATACACAGGACAACAGCCAGACTACATCCACACCTGCAAGAACCCCGTTTCCTCTCCGACACGGCCACGCCATATTGGAGCAGTAGCACGAGGCAGGCTATGCCCACAGCAACTGCAGAGCTTAACTCCAGAGTGGCTGGGCAACAATCAGAAGCCCCATCTGCACACAGCTGCCCAGCAAAAGCTGCTAGAGGGCACTGTTCTCCCAGGAGAGGAAGGCCACAAACCAACAGGAAGGGATGTTCTCCCAGCCATCACTTGCGCCAGCTTCACAAACTGTCTCTATTGACATGAAAAAGCAGAAGAATTTGATAGAGACCAAAATCACAACCACTGAGAAGGAGATACACCTAACCAATCTTCATGTAAAAGAATTCAAAATAAAAATCATAAACATGCTGATGGAGCTGCAGAGAAATATACAAGAGCTAAGGGATGACATCCGGAGGGAGATTACAGAAGTGAAAGAATCCCTGGAAGCATTTAGAATCAGAATGGGTAAGATGCAAGAGGACATTGATGGAATAGAAACCAGAGAACAGGAATGCATAGAAGCTGATGCAGAGAGAGATAAAAGGATCTCCAGGAATGAAGCAATATTAAAAGAACTGTGTGACCAATCCAAAAGGAACAATCCACATTATAGCAGTACCAGAGGAAGAAGAGAGAGAAAAAGGGATAGAAAGTGTCTTTGAAGAAATAATTGCTGAGAATTTCCCCAAACTGGGGGAGGAAATAGTTGCTCAGACTACAGAGGCACACAGAACTCCTTAGAGACGGGACCCAAAGAGGACAACACCAAGACACATAATAATTAAAATGGCAAAGATCAAGGACAAGGACAGAGTATTAAAGGCAGCGAGAGAGAGAAAAAAGGTCACCTAGAAAGGAAAACCCATCAGGCTATCATCAGACTTCTCAACAGAAACCTTACAGGCCAGAAGAGCATGTCATGATATATTTAATGCAATGAAACACAAGGGCCTTGAACCAAGGATACTGTATGCACAAAGATTATTATTTAAATATGAAGGAGGGATCAAACAATTCCCAGACAAGCAAAAGTTGAGGGAATTTGCCTCCCACAAACCACCTCTACAGGGTATTTTAGAGGGACTGCTCTAGATGGGAGCACTCCTAAAAAGAGCCCAGAACAAAACACCCAACATATGAAGATTGGAGGAGGAAGAATAAAAAGGGAGAGAAATAATTACCAGGCTGCATTTATAATAGCTCAATTAGTGAGTTAAGTTAGACAGTAAGGTAGTAAAGAAGCTAACCTTGAACCTTTGGTAACCATGAATCTAAATCCTACAATGGCAATAAGTACATATCTTTCAATAATCACCCTAAATGTAAATGGACTGAATGCACCAATGAAAAGACACAGAGTAATAGAATGGATAAAAAAGCAAGACCCATCTATATGCTGCTTGCAAGAGACTCACCTAAACCCAAAGACATGCATAGATTAAAAGTCAAGGGATGGAAAAAGATATTTCATGCAAACAATAGGGAGAAAAAAGCAGGTGTTGCAATACTACTACCAGACAAAATAGACTTCAAAACAAAGAAAGTAACAAGAGATAAATAAGGACATTACATAATAATAAAGGCCTCAGTCCAACAAGAGGACATAATCATTATAAACATATATGCACCCAATACAGGAGCACCAATATATCTGAAACAAATACTAACAGAACTAAAGGAGGAAATAGAATGCAATGCTTTCATTTTGGGAGACTTCAACACACTACTCACTCCAAAGGACAGATCCCCCAGACAGAATATAAGTAAGGACACAAAGGCACTGAATAACACACTAGAACAGATGGACCTAATAGACACATATAGAACTCTACATCCAAAAGCAACAGGATATACATTCTTCTCAAGTGCACATGGAACATTCTCCGGAATAGACCACATACTAGGTCACAAAAAGAGCCTCAGTAAATTCCAAAAGATTGAAATGTTACCAACCAACTTCTCAGACCACAAAGGTATAAAACCAGAAATAAACTGTACAAAGAAAGCAAAAAGGCTCACAAACACATGGAGGCTTAACAATATGCTCCTAAATAATCAATGGATCAAAGACCAAATTAAAATAGAGATCCAGCAATATATGCAAACAAATGACAACAACACAAAGCCCCAACTTCTTTGGGACGCAGCAAAAGCAGTCTTAAGAGAAAAGTATAAAGCAATCCAGGCATATTTGAAGAAGGAAGAACAATCCCAAATGAATAGTCTAATGTCGCAATTATTGAAATTGGAAAAAGAAGAACAAATGAGGCCTAAGGTCAGCAGACGGAGGGACATAATAAAGATCAGAGAAGAAATAAATAAAATTGAGAA
This sequence comes from Manis javanica, assembly GCF_040802235.1. Classification (NCBI taxonomy): domain Eukaryota; kingdom Metazoa; phylum Chordata; class Mammalia; order Pholidota; family Manidae; genus Manis; species Manis javanica. The sequence continues at coordinate 48,183,689 of NC_133158.1, read as the reverse complement.
GCATAAAACAATAGAAAAAATCAATGAAACCAAGAGCTGGTTCTTCAAGAAAATAAGCAAAATAGATAAGCCTCTAGCCAGACTTAAGAGAAAAAGAGAGTCAACACACATCAACAGAATCAGAAACAAGAAAGGAAAAATCATGACAGACCCCACAGAAATACAAAGAATTATTAGAGAATACTAGAAAAACCTATATGCTAACAAGCTGGAAAACCTATGAGAAATGGACAACTTCCTAGAAAAATACAACCTTCCAAGACTGACCAAGGAAGAATCACAAAATCTAAAAAGACCGATTACCAGCAACGAAATTGAAGCAGTAATCAAAAAACTACCCAAGAACAAAACCCCCGGGCCAGATGGATTTACCTCGGAATTTTATCAGACATACAGAGAAGACATAGTACCCATTCCCCTTAAAGTTTTCCAAAACATAGAAGAGGAGGGAATACTCCCAAACTCATTCTATGAAGCCAGCATCACCCTAATACCCAAACGAGGCAAAGACCCCCCAAAAAAGAAAATTACAGACCAATATCCCTGATGAACGTAGATGCAAAAATACTCAACAAAATATTATCAAACTGAATTCAAAAATACATCAAGAGGATCATACACCATGACCAAGTGGGATTCATCCAAGGGATGCAAGGATGGTACAACATTCGAAAATCCATCAACATCATACACCACATCAACAAAAAGAAGGACAAAAACCACATGATCATCTCCATAGATGCTGAAAAGGCATTCGACAAAATTCAACATTCATTCTTGATAAAAACTTTCCACAACTTGGGCATAGAGGGCAAGTACCTCAACATAATAAAGGCCATATGTGATAAACCACAGCTAACATCATACTGAACAGTGAGAGGCTGAAAGCTTTTCCTCTGAGATCGGAAACAAGACAAGGATGCCCACTCTCCCCACTGTTATTCAACATAGTACTGGAGGTCCTAGCCATGGCAATTAGACAAAACAAAGAAATACAAGGAATCCAGATTAGTAAAAAAGAAGTCAAACTGTCACTATTTGCAGATGACATGATATTGTACATAAAAAACCCTAAAGACTCTACTCCAAAACTACTAGAACTAGTATCAGAATTCAGCAAAGTTACAGAATACAAAATTAACACACAGAAATCTGTGGCTTTCCTATACACTAACAAGGAACTAATAGAAAGAGAAATTAGGAAAACAATTCCATTCACAATAGCATCGAAAATAATAAAATACCTAGGAATAAACCTAACCAAGGAAGTGGAAGACCTATATCCTGAAAACTACAAGACACTCTTAAGAGAAATTAAAGAGGTCACAAACAAATGGAAACTCATCCCATGCTCCTGGCTAGGAAGAATTACTATCATCAATATGGCCATCCTGCCCAAAGCAATATACTGATTCGATGCAATCCCTATCAAATTACCAACAGCATTCTTCAATGAACTGGAACAAATAGTTCAAAAATTCATACGGAAACACCAAAGACCCCGAAGAGCCCAAGCAATCCTGAGAAGAATAAAGTGGGGGGGGGGGGGATCTCTCACCCTAACTTCAAGCTCTACTACAAAGCCACAATAATCAAGACAATTTGGTATTGGCACAAGAACATAGTAACAAACCAGTGGAAAAGAATAGAGACTCCAAACATTAACCCAAACATATATGGCCAATTAATATATGATAAAGGAGCCATGGATATACAATGGGAAATGACAGTCTCTTCAACAAATGGTGCTGGCAAAACTGGACAGCTACGTGTAAGAGAAAGAAACTGTATCACTGTCTAACCCCATACACAAAAGTAAACTCGGCATGGATGAAAGACCTGAATGTAAGTCATGAAACCATAAAACTCTTAGAAAAAAAATAGGCAAAAATCTCATGGACATAAACATGAGTGACTTCTTCATGCACATATCTCCCTGGGCAAGGGAAAGAAAAGCAAAAATGAACAAGTGGGAATATATCAAGCTGAAAAGCTTCTGTACAGCAAAGGACATCATCAATAGAACAAAAAGGTATCCTACAGTGTGGGAGAATATATTCATAAATGACAGATCCAATAAAGGGTTGACATCCAAAATATATAAAGAGCTCAGACACCTCAACAAACAAAAAGCAAATAATCCAATTAAAAAATGGACAGAGGAGCTGAATAGACAGTTCTCTAAAGAAGAAATTCAGATGGCCAACAGACACATGAAAAAATGCTCCACATCGCTTGTCATAAGAGAAATGCAAATTAAAACCACAATGAGATATCACCTCACACCAGTAAGGATCGCCATCATTGAAAAGACAAACAACAACAAATGTTGGCGAGGTTGTGGAGAAAGGGGAAACCTCCTACACTGCTAGTGGGAATGTATATTGGGTTCAACCATTGTGGAAAACAGTATGGAGGTTCCTAAAAATGCTCAAAATAGAAATACCATTTGACCCAGGAATTCCACTTCTAGGAATTTACCCTAAGAATGCAGCACTCCAGTTTGAAAAACACAGATACACCCCTATGTTTATCACCACACTATTTACAATAGCCAAGATATGGAAGAAGCCTAAATGTCCATCAGTAGATGAATGGATAAAGAAGATGTGGTACATATACACAATGGAATATTACTCAGCCATAAGAAAAAAACAGATCCTACCATTTGCAACAACATGGATGGAGCTAGAGGGTATTATGCTCAGTGAAATAAGCCAAGTGGAGAAAGACAAATACCAAATGGTTTCACTCATCTGTGGAGTATAAGAACAAAGCAAAAACTGAAGGAACAAAACAGCAGCAGAATCACAGAACCCATGAATAGACTAACAGTTACCAAAGGGAAAGGGACTGTGGAGAATGGGAGGGTAGGGAGGGATAAGGGTGGGGAAGAAGAAAGGGGGTATTATGATTAGCATGTATAATGTGGGGGTGGGGGAAAAGGGATGGCTGTGCAACACAGAGAAGACAGGTAATGATTCTATAACATCTTACTATGCTGATGGACAGTGACTGTAATGGGGTTTGTGGGGGGTACTTGGGGTAGGGGTGAGCCTAGTATACATAATGTTCTTCATGTAACTGTAGATTAATGATAACAAAAAAGAAACAAAAATAAGAGGGGGTTTACTCCCTGATAGGATAAAATTAACTGCAAATCAATGATTAATGCATGCTTTACATATCCTTAACTCTGATCTTTTAAAGGGTGTCAGATGATCAGCTATGGAAGTGCATTTTACTGATAATATTTATTTCTCTTAAAAAAAAAGCAGTTCCTGTGTGGTGGTCTCGAATAGGTTCCTCACAGTGGTATAAAGGTCATATCAAAGTGTGGGCAAAGGGTTTGTTTGTGTTTTTACAGAGGATCAAAGCCTAATTTGCTACCCAGAAAACGAATTAAGATACAATATGAAGAAGAACTTCCAACATCAACATCCTCTGGAAGAGTCATTCCAGAAGATGACCATCAAACAACTTCAACAGAGGGGGCGGAGCCAGGATGGCGGCGTGAGTAGAGCAGTGGAAATCTCCTCCCAAAAACACATAGAGCTATGAAAATATAACAAAGAAAAATCTTCCTAAAATAGAGACCACAGGACACAGGACAACATCCAGACCACATCCACACCTGCAAGAACCCAGCACCTTGCGAAGGGGGTAAGATACAAGCCCCGGCCCGGCGGGACCCGAGCGCCCCTCCCCCCGGCTCCCGGCGGGTGGAAAGAAACCGGAGCGGTTTTTTTTTTTTTTGGCGAGTGCTTTTTGGAAGCCTTAAAGGGATGGGCCCCCATTGCTAGGGAGGCAGGGTGGCGGGACCGGTGAGCAGGTGCCTGGGACCAGCGCCTGAGGACAAAGAATATCCCGCATTTCTCCCTGCGGGACCGGCGGGCGGGTGCCTGAGACCGGCGCCTGAGGACGGAGGAAATCGCGTGTTTTTCCCCTTTTTTTTTCTCTTTTTGGCGAGCGCTTTTTGGAAGCCTTAAAGGGACAGGGACCCCGGTGCTAGGGAGGCAGGGTGGCGGGACTGGTGAGCGGGTGCCTGGGACCGGCGCCTGAGGACAAAGAATATCCCACGTTTTTCCCTGCGGGACCGGTGGGCGAGTGCCTCAGACTGGCACTTGAGGACAGAGGAAATCGTGCGTTTTTCCCCTTTTTTTTTTTCTCTTTTCTGCAAGTGCTTTTTGGAAGCCTAAAAGGGACAGGGACCCCGGTGCTAGGGAGGCAGGGCAGCGGGACTGGTGAGCGGGTGCCTGGGACCGGCACCTGAGGACAAAGAATATCCCGCGTTTTTCCCTGTGGGACCGGTGGGTGGGTGCCTGAGACCGGCACCTGAGGACGGAGGAAATCGCGCGTTTTTCCCCTTTTTTTCTCTCTTTTTGGCGAGTGCTTTTTGGAAGCCTTAAAGGGACAGGGACCCCGGTGCTAGGGAGGCAGGGCAGCGGGACTGGTGAGCGGGTGCCTGGGACCGGCACCTGAGGACAAAGAATATCCCACGTTTTTCCCTGTGGGACCGGTGGGTGGGTGCCTGAGACCGGCACCTGAGGACGGAGGAAATCGCGCGTTTTTCCCCTTTTTTTCTCTCTTTTTGGCGAGTGCTTTTTGGAAGCCTTAAAGGGACAGGGACCCCGGTGCTAGGGAGGCAGGGCGGCGGGACTGGTGAGCGGGTGCCTGGGACCAGTGCCTGAGGACAAAGAATATTGAGCGTTCCTTCCCTGCGGGACCAGTGGGTGGGTGCTTTTTGGAAGCCTTGAAAGGACAGGGACCCTGGTGCTAGGGAGACAGGGCAGCAGGACCAGTGAGCGGGTGCCTGGGACAGGCACCTGAGGACAAAAAAAAAAAAAAAAAAAAATCGCGTGTTTTTTCCTTTTCTTTTTTTCTTTCTGTTCCCTCTCTCATTGTTCCTGTTGTTGTTTTGGTTTGGAGAGTGCTTTTTGGAAGTCTTAAAGGGGAAGGACAGGTCACTTAGACCAGAGGCAGGGAATCTGGGGATCTCTGGGCACTCTAACCCCCTGGGCAGCAGGGAGCACAGAGGCCCCTTACGGAGATAAATAGCCTCCCGGCCGCTCCCCCTCCAACGGGGCTCCACCATTTTGGAGGAACAGCCCCAGCCAGGCCAAGCCCACAGCAACAGCGGACATAAACCCCAAAGCAACTGGGCAGGAAGCAGAAGCCCTGTCTGCGCACACCTGCCCAGCACAAGCCACTAGAGGTCGCCATTCTCCCAGGAAAAGGCTACAAACCAACAAGAAGGGAAGCTCTTCCAGCGGTCACTTGTACCAGCTCTGCAAACTATCTCTATCACCATGAAAAGGCAAAACTACAGGCAGACAAAGATCACAGAGACAACACCTGAGAAGGAGACAGACCTAACTAGTCCTCCTGAAAAAGAATTCAAAATAAAAATCATGAACATGCTGACAGAGATGGAGAGAAAAATGCAAGAGCAATGGGATGAGATGCAGAGAAAAATGCAAGACCAGTGGGATGAGATGCTGAGAAAAATGCAAGACCAGTGGGATGAAGTCCGGAAGGAGATCACAGATGTCAGGAAAGAGATCACAGAAGTGAAACAATCCCTGGAAGGATTTATAAGCAGAATGGATAAGATGCAAGAGGCCATTGAAGGAATAGAAGCCAGAGAACAGGAACGTATAGAAGCTGACATAGAGAGAGATAAAAGGATCTCCAGGAATGAAACAACACTAAGAGAAATATGTGACCAATACAAAAGGAATAATATTCGTATTATAGGGGTACCAGAAGAAGAAGAAAGAGGAAAAGGGATAGAAAGTGTCTTTGAAGAAATAATTGCTGCAAACTTCCCCAAACTGGGGGAGGAAATAATCAAACAGACCATGGAATTACACAGAAACCCAAACAGAAAGGATCCAAGGAGGACAACACCAAGACACATAGTAATTAAAATGGCAAGGATCAAGGACAAGGAAAGAGTTTTAAAGGCAGCTAGAGAGAAAAAGGTCACCTATAAAGGAAAACCAATCAGGCTAACATCAGATTTCTCGACAGAAACCCTACAGGCCAGAAAAGAATGGCATGATATACTTAATGCAATGAAACAGAAGGGCCTTGAACCAAGGATACTGTATCCAGCACGACTATCATTTAAATATGATGGTGGGATTAAACAATTCCCAGACAAGCAAAAGCTGAGGGAATTTGCTTCCCACAAGCCATCTCTACAGGGCATCCTACAGGGACTGCTCTAGATGGGAGCACCCCTAAAAAGAGCATAGAACAAAACACACAACATATGAAGAATGGAGGAGGAGGAATAAGAAGGGAGAGAAGAAAAGAATCTCCAGACAGTGTATATAACAGCTCAATAAGCGAGCTAAGTTAGGCAGTAAGATACTAAAGAAGCTAACCTTGAACCTTTGGTAACCACGAATCTAAAGCCTGCAATGGCAATAAGTACATATCTCTCAATAGTCACCCTAAATGTAAATGGACTTAATGCACCAATCAAAAGACATAGAGTAATAGAATGGATAAAAAAGCAAGACCCATCTATATGCTGCTTACAAGAAACTCACCTTAAACCCAAAGATAAGCATAGACTAAAAATCAAGGGATGGAAAAACATATTTCAGGCAAACAACAGTGAGAAGAAAGCAGGGGTTGCAGTACTAATATCAGACAAAATAGACTTCAAAACAAAGAAAGTAACAAGAGATAAAGAAGGCCACTACATAATGATAAAGGGCTCAGTCCAACAAGAGGATATAACCATTCTAAATATATATGCACCCAATACAGGAGCACCAGCATATGTGAAGCAAATACTAACAGAACTAAAGAGGGAAATAGACTGCAATGCATTCATTGTAAGAGACTTCAACACACCACTCACCCCAAAGGATAGATCCACCGGGCAGAAAATAAGTAAAGACACACAGGCACTGAACAACACACTAGAACAGATGGACCTAATAGACATCTATAGAACTCTACATCCAAAAGCAACAGGATATACATTCTTCTCAAGTGCACATGGAACATTCTCCAGAATAGACCACATACTAGCTCACAAAAAGAGCCTCAGTAAATTCCAAAATATTGAAATTCTACCAACCAATTTTTCAGACCACAAAGGTATGAAAGTAGAAATAAATTCTACAAAGAAAACAAAAAGGCTCACAAACACATGGAGGCTTAACAACATGCTACTAAATAATCAATGGATCAATGAACAAATCAAAATAGAGATCAAGGAATATATAGAAACAAATGACAACAACAACACTAAGCCAAAACTTCTGTGGGATGCAGCCAAAGCAGTCTTAAGAGGAAAGTATATAGCAATCCAGGCACACTTGAAGAAGGAAGAACAATCCCAAATGAATAGTCTAACATCACAATTACTAAAACTGGAAAAAGAAGAACAAAGGAGGCCTAAAGTCAGCAGAAGGAGGGACATAATAAAGATCAGAGAAGAAATAAACAAAATTGAGAAGAATAAAACAATAGCAAAAATCAACAAAACCAAGAGCTGGTTCTTTGAGAAAATAAACAAAATAGATAAGCCTCTAGCCCAACTTATTAAGAGAAAAAGAGAGTCAACACAAATCAACATAATCAGAAATGAGAATGGAAAAATCACGACAGACTCCACAGAAATACAAAGAATTATTAAAGACTACTATGAAAACCTATATGCCAACAAGCTGGAAAACCTAGAAGAAATGGACAACTTCCTAGAAAAATACAACCTCCCAAGACTGACCAAGGAAGAAACACAAAAGTTAAACAAACCAATTACAAGCATAGAAATTGAAACAGTAATCAAAAAACTACCCAAGAACAAAACCCCGGGGCCGGACGGATTTACCTCGGAATTTTATCAGACACACAGAGAAGACATAATACCCATTCTCCTTAAAGTGTTCCACAAAATAGAAGAAGAGGGAATACTCCCAAACTCATTCTATGAGGCCAACATCACCCTAATACCAAAACCAGGCAAAGACCCCAACAAAAAAGAAAACTACAGACCAATATCCCTGATGAATGTAGATGCAAAAATACTCAATAAAATATTAGCAAACAGAATTCAACAGTATATCAAAAGGATCATACACCATGACCAAGTGGGGTTCATCCCAGGGATGCAAGGATGGTACAACATTCGAAAATCCATCAACATCATCCACCACATCAACAAAAAGAAAGACAAAAACCACATGATCATCTCCATAGATGCTGAAAAAGCATTTGACAAAATTCAACATCCATTCATGATAAAAACTCTCAGCAAAATGGGAATAGAGGGCAAGTACCTCAACATAATAAAGGCCATATATGATAAACCCACAGCCAGCATTATTCTGAACAGCGAGAAGCTGAAAGAATTTCCACTGAGATCGGGAACCAGACAGGGATGCCCACTCTCCCCACTGTTATTTAACATAGTACTGGAGGTCCTAGCCACAGCAATCAGACAAAACAAAGAAATACAAGGAATCCAGATTGGTAAAGAAGAAGTTAAACTGTCACTATTTGCAGATGATATGATACTGTACATAAAAAACCCTAAAGACTCCACTCCAAAACTACTAGAACTGATATCGGAATACAGCAAAGTTGCAGGATACAAAATTAACACACAGAAATCTGTAGCTTTCCTATACACTAACAACGAATCAATAGAAAGAGAAATCAGGAAAACAATTTCATTCAACATTGCATCAAAAAGAATAAAATACCTAGGAATAAACCTAACCAAAGAAGTGAAAGACTTATACTCTGAAAACTACAAGTCACTCTTAAGAGAAATTAAAGGGGACACTAATAAATGGAAACTCATCCCATGCTCATGGCTAGGAAGAATTAATATCGTCAAAATGGCCATCCTGCCCAAAGCAATATACAGATTTGATGCAATCCCTCTCAAATTACCAGCAACATTCTTCAATGAATTGGAACAAATAATTCAAAAATTCATATGGAAACACCAAAGACCCCAAATAGCCAAAGCAATCCTGAAAAAGAAGAATAAAGTAGGGGGGATCTCACTCCCCAACTTCAAGCTCTACTACAAAGCCATAGTAATCAAGACAATTTGGTACTGGCACAAGAACAGAGCCACAGACCAGTGGAACAGATTAGAGACTCCAGAAATTAACCCAAACATATATGGTCAATTAATATTTGATAAAGGAGCCATGGACATACAATGGCAAAATGACAGTCTCTTCAACAGATGGTGCTGGCAAAACTGGACAGCTACATGTAGGAGAATGAAACAGGACCATTGTCTCACCCTATATACAAAGGTAAACTCAAAATGGATCAAAGACCTGAATGTAAGTCATGAAACCATTAAAGTCTTGGAAAAAAACATAGGCAAAAACCTCTTAGACATAAACATGAGTGACCTCTTCTTGAATAAGGGGGGGGGAGAAAAAGGGGGGTATTAAGATTAGCATGCATGGGGGGAGGGAGAAAGGGGAGGGTGGGCTGCACAACACAGACAGGACAAGTAGTGACTCTACAACATTTTGCTAAGCTGATGGACAGTAACCATAATGTGGTTGTTAGGGAGGACCTGATATAGGGGAGAGCATAGTAAACATAGTATTCTTCATGTAAGTGTAGATTAAAAATTAAAAAAAAAAAAAAGAAAGAAAGAAAAGGGGGATTACTCCTTAACAGGATAAAACTATTGGTAAATCAAAGATCAACGCATGCTTTAAATATCCTTAATGTTGATCACTTAAAGGGTGTCAGATGATCAGCTATGGAGGTACTCTTTTCTGATAATATTCCTTTCTCTTAATTAAAAAAAAAAAAAAAAAGCGGTTACTGTGTGCTGACCTCCAATGAGTTCTGCACAGTGGTATAGAGGGCATATCAAAGTGTGGGCAAAGGGTCTGTTTGTTTCTACGCAGAAGATCAAGGCCTAGCTTGGATACCCAGAAAATGAACTAAGATACGATATTAGGAGGAGCTTCCGGCATCAGCACTCTCTGGAGGACTTGTGCCGGGGATGATCATCAAAAAGCCTCCACAGGGATCCGGACGATGCTGCGGTTGTGGCTGCATCCAGCCCACCGTCTCCTGGACTTGCCATAGGAATGAGGAGGGAGATGTCTAGGCTGGCATGTGCATACAGTGAGACAACGAATTTGACCGGATCTGTACTGTTGGAACTCAACCAGGAGTTGGGAGGGGTGCAAGGTGTAGCACTCCAAAATCTCATGACTATAGACTATCTATGGTTAAAAGAACATATGGGATGTGAACAGATCCCAGAAATGGGCTGCTTTAATTTGTCTGATGGTTCAAGTACAGTTGGACAATATCCATCATATCATAGATAAATTTTCACAAATGCCTAGGGTGCCTAAATGGTTTTCTTGGCTTCACTGGAGATGGATGGTAATTATAGATTTGCTTTGTTTATGTCACCATATTCCTATTATGTTAATATGTGTGTGCAAATTAGTTAGTAGTTTAAAACCTATACATACTTAAGGTACTATACAAGAAGATATGTCAAAGAAATAATCAATCCTCCCATGTTTCCTTCATATGCTACATCTATAGCTTTTCTTCTTCCTTCCTAATTACAACCCTTAAATAGAATTCATATCGAATTTACCGAGTATCATAATTCCTCCAGGTGGTAAAGATACCTCGAGACAAGTGCTGGGCATAGAAGCCACAGGGCATAAATCTGCAAAGAAGTAAAAAGCTAACCTTTGCAAACAATATGGCTTCTCTCTCACTTACCAACTTTACATTTCCCTGTATGGCCCCGGAAGATGACTGGTTAGCCAGAGACGGGTAAGATTCCTCAAGGGAGGAACAACCTAAGACAGGCACAGTCGCACGGGGGCCATCAGGTGAGAATTTGGGGATCAACAGAGGTGAGGCTCAGAACCTCACCCCCCCCTGCTTTGAGAGAAATCTTCTGCATCCGTGGATGTTTTGCTGCCCTTGTCTAGCCTGGATTAATACTTAGTCCATAGGCACACACCTGATCTTCTGATCATCTACATTTGCCTTCTTACAGCACTAAACTATGTTTTCTACCTTTATCTTGCATCTACCTACCACTTCAGCATTTTATTAAAAATAAAAATAATAATAATAATAGGAGAAATGTGGGACCAACATATAAATCAAGTACAAAAATCAAACGAATATTCATATTTGACCTGATTGTTTATAGGTCATATTGCGTGATCAAAACCGAAAGTCTCTGTGATGAATGCCCTTGTACTGTTCACCATGTAAGAATTTATTCACTATGTAAGAATTCGTTCACCATGTAAGAACTTGTTCGTTATGCTTCAGAAGATTGGAGACTGATGAGAATTAGGCTTGAGATGGATTAATGATTGTACATTGAGTGTTGACCCCCCTATACTGAATTTTATTGTTGTTAACAACCATTTGATCAATAAATATGAGAGATGCCCTCTCAAAAAAAAAAAAAAAAACAGTCTCTTAGAAATTAAAAAATAAAAAAAAATTTAAAAAAAACTTCAACAAAGATCCTGGCAGCGTTGCAGTTGTAGCTGCATTCATCCCGCCAGTTCCTGGACTTGCTGTTGGATTGCAGAAGGAGATATCTAAGCTGGCCTGTGCATACAGTAAAACAACAAATTTGACTGGTTCTATATTGTCAGAACTCAACCAAGAATTAGGAGAAGTGCGAGTTGGCAGTGCTTCAAAATCGTACTACTCTAGACTATCTATTGTTAAAAGAACATATGGGATGTGAACAGTTCCCAGGAATGTGTTGTTTTAATTTGTCTGATTTTTCTCAAACTATTCAAATTCAGTTAGACAATATCCATCATATCATTGATAAGTTTTCACAAATGCCTACGGTGCCTAACTGATTTTCTTGGTTTCACTGGATATGGCTGGTAATTGTAGGTCTGCTTTTACTATGTATCCATATTCCTATTCTGTTAATGTGTGTATGCAATTTAATTAGTAGTTTGTTAAAACCTATACATGCTTATGTTACTCCACAAGAAGTTATGTCAAAGAAATAATCTTCTCATGTTCTCTTCCGTCTGCTACTTCTATAGCTTTTCTTCTTCCTTCCTAATTACAGCCTTTTAGTAGAATTCGTGCCTCATATTGAAAATTACTGAGTATCATAATTCTTCCAAGTGGTAAAGATACCTCAAGACAAGTGCTGAGCATAGAAGCCACAGGGCATAAATCTGCAAAGAAGTAAAAAGCTAACCTTTTCAAATATTGCTTCTCTCTCACTTACCAACTTTACATTTCCCTGTATGGCCCCAGAAGATGGCTGGTTAGCCAGAGACGGGTAAGATTCCTCAAGGGAGGAACAACCTAAAACAGGCACAGTCGCAGGGGGGCCATCAGGAGAGAAATTGGGGATCAACAGAGGTGGGGCTTAGAACCTCACCACCCCTGTCTTGAGAGAAATCTGCATCCATGGATGTTTTGTTGCCCTTGTCTTGCTTGGATTAATACTTAACTTATAGGCACAGACCTGATCATCTACACTTGCCTTCTTACAGCACTAAATTATGCTTTCTATCTTTATCTTGCATCTACCTACAACTTCAGCATTTTATTTAAAAATAATAATAATAAGGGCAAAATGTGGGATTCACATATAAATCAAGTATAAAAATCAAATGAATAATCATATCTGACTTGATTGTTTATAGTTCATGATGCGTGATAAAAACCAAAAGTTTCTGTGATATGACTGCCCTTGCACTGTTCACCATGTAAGAACTTGTTCACTATGTAAGAATTTGTTCACCATGTAAGAACTTGTTCCTTATACTTCAGAAGATCGGAGACTGTTGAGAGTTAGGCTTGGGGTTGATTAATGATTGTGCATTAAGTCCCCTATACAGAATTTTATTGTTGTTAACAACCATTTGATCAATAAATATGCGAGGTGCCCTCTCAAAAAAAAAAAAAAGTGACAGCATTGGAAGAAAAGTTACTGTCGTCGGCTAGGGCGATGGAAAACGCCAGCCAGAAAGCTGCTTTGCAGGTAGAGTCATTGAAGGACCAGTTGGATGCTGTCACCAAGCAGAAAGAGGAAACCATGTCACAGCTTGCCGCCTCACAAGAACAAGGAAAGCAGTATGCTCAAGCCCTAGCCGACTCGAAGGTGGTACTGGCCAAGTGAATGGGAAAGGCAGACTGTCTCGAAGGAAAACTGAGGTCATTACAAGGACTTTTGAATGAAGCTCACAGACAAGCAAGTCGAAGAGATGAAGAAACACAATGAGGTCTAGCAAGAAGTGCTGGACAACGTACAAAGGAACCTGACGATCTACTTATTCATTCAGAAGGGAAAGTAGACAAAATCCTCATGAGAAACCTCTTCCTGAGATATTTTCAAACACCAAAACACGAACGACATGAAGTGTTATGCTTCACGGGAACCAATCTGGGTATGGAAAGGGAAGAAATGAAACAGTTATTCAGTGAAGAGTACAGCAGCATTGCCTGTCAGATTGCTGGGTGTGTCCCCAACACACTCCTGGGGCCAAGTCAGCAACCTACATATCAGAGTTCTTTTTCACAACTTTGCGTTAAGTTTGTAGAAGCAGAATCTCATGGAGCTTTCCACCACCAAAACTCCCTGCTCATGACACAAAGCCCCAAAATTCAAAAGGAAAGAAAAACTTAGCTGCCAAAGTACTCCCAAGTCTTAAAATGACCCTAGGATCCACTCCAAGAAAAACAGAGGTGAATCCCTGCTCCACAACCTTGTCTCTTATTAACTCACCCAGACCTACGTCCGTGGGGTCTGAGCATCTTCTAAATGCTGTGACTGACGGTTTGCCTGCCTCTACACCTTTGCTGCCATCCCCCGACAAGAGTGCCGGAGTTGTGCTGAAGAGACCTTTGAAGTCACAGATCTGTTCTCAATCCAGAGATGTGACAAGGCCCTGTGTGTGTTCACCTTACTACCAAATGGCCTTTAACAAAAGGTCCTAATTTTATGCAGTTTAAAAGTGTTTGTCAAGGTGGATGCTTGTTGAGGAAGAAGCAGGCATGGGTGGGACTGGAGGCTATGGGCAAAGGGCACTTCAAATATTGTCTGTCAGGCTTTATGCTTTTACAAGGAGGAGGTACTTACTGTCCCTTGGGTAAGAAAAACATCAGCTTGTGTTAATGTCCAAAAAGTGTAAAGGACACAGTGCACACTCCTTGTATACGATGAAAAGTGAACAGTAAAAAAATATATATATATATAGTCTGTATCACTAATCACCAGGCAAATAGAAATCAAAACAACAGTGAGATGTCATCTCACACGAGTCACAATGGCGCTATCCAAAAGACAAGAAATAACGAGCGTTGGCAAGAATGTGGAGAAAAGGGAACATTCCTACACATTGGTGGGAGTGTAAATGGATCCAGCTCTATGGAAAGCAGTTCAGAGGTTCATCCAAAAACTACAATTACAAACACCAAACACCTTGCAATTACAGTTCTAGGAATATACCAAAAAAATCTAACTCCCTGACTTGAAAATATATATGCACCCCTATATTTCATGCTGTATTATTCACAGTAGCCTAGTTATGGAAGGAACCAAGGTGTCCATCAGCAGGTAATGGATAAAGAAGAAGTGGTGCATAGACACAATGGAATATTACTCAGCAATAAAAAGAAGGAATTCTTGCCATTTGCAACTACATGGATGGACCTGGATGGTATTGAGCTAAGTTATATCAGCCAGCTGAGAAATAAAAATAACCTATGATTTTACATACATGGGAAAAGATGAATAAAATGAAAGAAATGGAAAAAAAACAGAAAAAGACTTGAAGACACTAGGAAGTCAAAGGTGGTTACCATGGGGGAAAGACTGAGATAAGTGGGTGAAATGGATGAAGGGGATAAAGAGGCACAAAATCCAAATCATATCTAGGTTAGTCATGGGAATGAAAGACAATATAGCACAGGGAATACAGTCACTAACTCTGTAACATCTTTCTATGTTGTCAGATAGTAACTACACTAGTTGGGTGAGTATGTAATAACATGGATTATAGTTGAATGACTATGTTGTATTTTTTAAGCCCATGTCGATTATCAAGCTATATTTCAACAAAAAAGGACACAGGAAAATGGGCAGGATGGTCGTAGGAGTGCAGTGAAGATTAAATGCAGGGACACAGATGCAAACATAGGAAGCACATGGGAAGGGAAAGTGTGTGATAATGTGAGAGCCTGGGCATGGCCCTAACACAGCAGGGCAGTGACAGGGAGCTGCTCCCTGCCCCCCACCAAGTCCAGCCCCTCTGGGCCTCAGAGAGGGCACCCCACTGCCCTCCTTCACAGAAGCACCCAAAAAGAGACTAAAAGATTGCCTCTGCTCTCAGGATTATTTTCACTCTTCACTAGTGAATGTCAGGCTTATGGGAATGAAAAGTGATGGTCCCCCAAAAATAAGGGCAAGGCCTTATTGTAAAGGAGAGGTTACTTTACCAGTGCCACCTGCACAGGTCTGTGAAGTCGCTTTTCCTGAATTTATTTTTCTGAATTGCCATGGGAAGAACATTTTTGTCTAGATCAATACCTGATCATCTCAACTGCTAGCTTGCAAACATATTCTCAAACCACAAAAATGGTTTATTCCCCTTAATTCATTAAAAATACCACCTAACTACACATAACACTTATTAAGTTGAGCCTGCAAAAAAACAGAAAGGCTGCACATTCACCAAACCTAGGGATGATGCAACCATGAAATGACACATGCCAACCAACCGCTTAGTACACAAGCAGAGTTGATACACATTCCCTGCCACCTGGGGGCACCTCTGCTAACAATGGGGTTCCAGCCCCGCCCACAGCGCACGTCCCATCACAGGACCCAGTGTCCCTAATTCTGTCTCCTGAGTTTCTCTCTTCCTAAGGAAGCCGGGGGCTCACTGTCCTCAGAACTGCTTCCCGGGCCCAAGTCACCTCATTGCGTCTTGGGGAAGAGCAAGCAAACCCACTCTGCAGGGGGATGGGCCCGACCCAGCCATCACTCTGCTCCTGCTCCCCAAGGGTCCTCCCAAAGCAGGGTCCCTCCCCTGCCCTGACTCTCACCCTCCTACTGAGCCCTCGCCAACCTGTGCTGCTTTGGGGAAGCGCACCTCTTCACCCAGAATGTGTTACTGGCTCTGAAGTGGGATCACGTGAGTGCTGTGTCCTGCTGGGCCCAGGGAGCCTCACCTGGAGAGGCCGACCAAGGGAGGGGGCAGGACGAATCCTTCTGGGATACTTGGCTCCTCCTGGAGGGAGGGACACAGGCGGGGCTTCTCTCTCTAGGAATCACAGCGCTGGTTCCCAGAAGCCCTTATAGAGCAGGTTCTCTGGACTGTGCCAGGCTTCTGCAGCCTCCACGTCCTTGGCTAGCAGGCCCATCTGCCTTCAACACCACCACCTGCACACAGCCCAGCCATGTCATCCTACAGCCGAGTGGCGCTGGTCACTGGTGCCAACAGGGGCATTGGCTTGGCCATTGCACGCAGCCTGTGCCAGCAGTTCTCGGGGGAAGTGGTGCTAACGGCGCGGGACACAGCACAGGGACATGCGGCCGTGCAGCAGCTGCAGGCGGAGGGTCTGGGCCCGCGATTCCACCTGCTGGACATCTGCAACCCGCAGAGCATCCGGGCCCTACGGGACTTCCTGCTCAAGGAGTACGGGGGCCTCGACGTGCTGATCAACAATGCGGGCATCACCTTCAATGGTAAGGAAGGGGTGGGTGCTGGGAAGGGACCTCTCTGTGAGGGTGTCCAGCCAGGGTGGGCTGGAGATTCTCCTGAGCCACTGTGGGGCCTGTACCTCCTGCGGGATCCAGATGGGCTCCCTGGGGAAAGACGTCACACTTTGGGCGTTAGGGGCACCCGAATCGTCCAAGATATACAAGGCTTTTAGGCAAAGGATCTTTGTATTATCATAAAGCAGACTCTTAGGGCCTCCCCCACGTATCTGTAGTTTCTGTTAATGGGACTGGGGAGCAGTTTGGTAAATTTTTAACTTACTTTAAAATAAACAAGACATTGAAAAGAATAACACACACAGATCCCATTCTGCACACTTCACATTGCCTTCTTTAATGGTGCCAACTAACACACTTCGTAGCTTTAAAAGAGCCAGGAAATTGAACTTGACACAATACTGTTATGAGAATTCATACCTCATGTACAATTGACCACATTTCACAGGCAGGAAAATAGTCTAAGTTTCTGCAGAATTATCCCACATGGCTACTATTTAGTAACTCTGTTCTCTTACTCCTATAACAACAGATGATCCCACAAGATTACATTTTCAAGCACAAATGACAATGAAAACTAACTTTTTTGGAACCCAAGATGTCTGCAGGGAGCTGCTGCCTCTAGTGAGACCCCAAGGTGAGTCCGGTGAGCAGCTCCACGGAGTATCCCTGGCAGAATCAGGCTCTGCTGCCCCTGACCTTGTTCCCAGCCCTGCCCCCTCTCCTTGCTCTGCTACACTGGCCCCCGGGGTGTGTCTTCTCAGGGCCAGGGACCCCTCTCCCAGGACTACACACTGGTCAGTGGCCTTCGGTGCTTCTCTCTGTGGCACAACCGCCTCTTCCTCTTCTTCAACTCTTCAGTCCAGCTGTCCCGACAGGCCCTTCACTTGCTCCCCGCCCCTCACGCCTGCAGGTCCCTGAGCATGGCTTCCTGCCCTCTGCCCTCCCCACCTGTCTCTAGTATGATCTTTTTCCAGCAAACAGAGCCTATTCCACCCCAATTTATTAGGCCTTCCAAAAACCTGTCAGCTGCCTAGAACACATCCAGAGCTCGTGACACTCAATTATATGTCACTGTCAGTCAATATTGTCCTGACGTCCACCCCTCCCCTAGAATCCTCCTTACATAATACATTTTGAAGTACACTCACCCTTCCCCAAACCTTTTGGACTCTGACTTAATCCGCCCCCTCGGATGCTAGAGCTCACCATAACCACCTCCTACTATCGTTAACCAGATCCCAGAATTAGCCAGCTGAGTTTCGCCCCAGGCCTCCTCCCCCAGCTCCACAACAGATGCTCGGATGTCATTTGAGGAATTGGAACCCCAATAAAGGAACCCCTTATTGATGCTGTTCCTTCCTGAGCATCTCTGTACTCTGCATGCTTACTCCCTCCATAAAGTGCTTTAGGAGCAAAGTCCAGGCCCTCAGCATGGCTTGTAGGTCTCTCTCTCATCTGACCTGCCTTTGTCCCGGCCGGTGTTACTTCTCTTTCACCAGGACTAATAGACTGAGCAAAATAGACTATCATGTTACTTTGGAGATGACGTCCTGCACCACTTACCCCAAGGTGTGGGATGGGATGGGGAAACACCCCCACCCCCTTCAATACACCAAATAAGATGCGCAGATACGTTGAGAAAGATTAAAGCTCTGGCTTGGAATTGACAAAATGCGTGTACAGTCTATTCTGAGTTCTGCCCAGTTCCCTGTACTGTCCTCCTGGAAAGTTCCACTGTATCTTCATGATTTGGCTCAGTCAGGCCTCAAAGTGCAGCTCTTTTGAATGGTACCCTGACTCTGTCATTTACCCCAGCACCTGGGAGCAGGATGGCATTCCTTACGCCACAACCACACATCCTATCTGTATTCCTGTTAAAATGCATACTAATGAGCTCTGGCCGATTCTTTGTGTTTTATTAACTGACCTGTGGGAGTTGTTGCAGGCACTGTCCTGGTCCCAGATGGACAGATGGCACTCCTGACCTGCCAAATCAGCCTTAAATGAAAGGATCAACAGTGCCTCTCTAAAGCGGGAGATAGTGGAAATGGAAATTCATTCAGTACTCTGGGCATTAGAGCAAGGTTTTGTAAACTTCAAATAGGGGAGTTCGGCCATCATTTCAGGGGTTTATGGAATCATGACTTTATTAGCTCACTTTCACGAAAGAGTCTGGGAGAAATCCCAGCTGGGAAACCAAAAGCAAATAATGCCCCTCCCCCACACACCAGATAAAAGGGTGCAAAGTCCTTGAAGGGTTTCCACAGAATCTCTGAGGTCAGTAGAAACTTTCCAGAAGAGGACCGTTCCATTTGGGTTTTGTTGACAAAAGAGGAAGAGGTAGAGATTGGTGACCTTGACGATCACTGAGGAATAATACATGTGGATTTCTTTTTATTATTTCTTTTTTTAAACAAGAGGTACTCTGAAATAACTCACCTCATAAAATAAAAGAATCTGCAATGCCCAGGTACCCCTGACAGAGTTTAAACAGTCCAGCAATATCCTCCCTGTTCACATAAACTCGCCATCATTCTGAATTTGAGGAACAATGTCAGGAAGTTTGTCCTATTCTCCTTGAATTATATTATGCATTTATTTTGAAAACATAAGGGATAATATGTCTGAATAATACCTATATTGAAATCCTGACACTCTTGTGCATCAGATATTAGCTTAAAGACGTCTAGGAGGACATAAGTGGTCTTCTTAGGGCTACAGTTACCAAGTAATCCTTGGAGGAAACTGTAATCAAATTCGGTTTGAGAAGGGCTGCTTCTCAACTTCCTGTGGTCTGAAAAATTCCCAGGAGGAAGCTGGTGTGAAAATCACATTGCTAAAGCTCTCTTCCCCTTCTGATAATTTGGGGTTTAGAAGGATGGGTGGGTGGATATATCCTGATGCAGCAGGCTGGGCATTTTATATACTGTCCAGGAAAAGACATGGGGTCTAAAGGAGTCTAAAGATCACGTACACAGCCCGATGCAGACGTGGACATTTGGTCTCCAACCTGATTGCTCTTCCAAGTATTCCAAGGTCCTCAAATCTCTTATGCCAAGAGTCTCATTTGTCAAGTGAAACCTCACCCAGCCAGGCGAGACAGTCAATCCGGGGAAGGCCTCAATTTATTTGGGACCAGGGTGTTTCCATTTACTTACCCTTTCGACGGAAAACATGGCTTTCCTAAAGTAACTTTATTGATCTGATAAAATGGATGGCGCGCATCACGTATTAGCACCACCAGAGAAGTAGTTCTTTTTAAATTGGTGTCATGCTTTTTCCTCCATCAGAGTGACTATTAAAAGGCAACTGTTTCACACACACACACACACACACACACACACACACACACACACACACACTCACTCACTCACTCACTCACTCACTCACTCACTCACTCACTCAGTAGCAAAATAATGCCTGGACGGCCCATAGTACTTGGTGGATGATTGGCTCTGCTCAGGCCAGTAGAGAGTCCATGAAATGCCCTGTGGCAGCCATGAGCACACTGCAGAGAAATAAATATCTGCATCCAACTCCTGCTGTGTAACCTCCAGCAAGTGCTTCCAGCTTCCTGTGTGTGTTTCCTGGCCTGAGGTGTCAGACCACAAGGGTCCACAGTCTCACCCAGTTGTACGGGGACACCCCCAGAAGGCTCCCCTGTTCCCCTTCAGAGCATGACCAGTGGGGTGAAAAACTGGGGGGAAGAGAGACCTGGATGCAGCCCCACACCCAGGAATTTACCCACAAATCCCTGTGGCCTCTGAGTTCAGGCTTCCCAGTGTCCACAGACAAGTGTTTTCACAGCTGGTTTAGACCTCCTGGGATGGATGATACCGAATAGAGAAGAGGTCATCCCTACTTCATACAGTATAAACAGCCCAGAGAGAGTTGCTAGAGTTTCTCCATCTCCTGCCTAGACTAAAGGCATGGGGGAAATTGGTGTGACTGTGTGATTGCAGCTGCATTCTCCTCTTCCAGTCACCAGCTCTGGCTGACTCCCTGCTGCTTTATTTTCCTACATCCCCTCTAGTATTTTGCAATTTTTAGTCAAGACACATGTATTATTTTTTTATGAGTAGCTATGCAGTATTTTAGAAAATGACATATATCCTAGTAGGACCTCTAAGTGGTGGGTTCTACAACATTTGACACATAGATTCAATTGATTCTTACAATTTACATGATCTACGGGAAAGGGAAGACACAAATATGGATGCAGTTCTAAGTTATCCATCTTAGTAGATTTTTGACAGTAAATAAAACTTTATGTCATTCACTTTAAGTGGCTCTACAAATTACTCAATGTGAATCATACTGCCATGAATTATCATTTTCACTTAATTTTTTTGCCCCACAACTCCTTTAGTGGGATGGGGATCCCCATTCTCTGTTGATGACAGCCTTCCCTGAGTGTGCACAGCAGATAGACAGCTTTCCAGGCTCCCTTGTCTCTATTTGGTGGTGTGCTCTCATGACGCTGTTATAATATTTTACATATTTTTCTAAATATGAAAATTACAGACCAATTTACATAAATGTTAATATAAATTCATCTTTATGAATAGCTAGTATATTTTCCAAAATTATTAGTGAGAAATGTGTAATTGCTTTACACTTTTAACACCTTTTTGAAATATAATTCTCATACCATGCACTTCACCCACTTAACTCCACAACTCACTGATGTTTAATATTCATGCTCAGTTGTGGAAACATCACCACATTCAAGATTACAGCACTGCAATGTGCTAAAAAGAAATCCTGGGCCCTTTAGCCATTCACCATCTTTTCCCACATTCCCTAAGGAGGCACTATTATGTATTCTGTCTCAAGATATTCTTGGTCTGGACATCCCATGTAAGTAGAATCATATAATACATTTTTGTGACAGGCCTCTGTAATTTGGCACAATGTGCTCAAGCCTCATAATGTGGCAGCATGGGGCAGCAGGCCATTCCTTTTTCAAGAATCCCTTTAAATGTCCATGTTTCCGCTGCCCCACACCAGGACTATATTATCGGGCCCCTAGTCACAACTCACGAGTTCATAAAACTAGACAGAAAAGCATGCCACTCAGCCCACTGAGCTGTGTTCTTTACCCCGGCTGGAGCAGAGCAGCCTCCTTCCAAACCAGGTGCTGTGCATTCACCTTGGAACCGCCATCACTAAACCCATCGGCTCTTTCTTGGTCAGGAGACACCTGTTCACAGAGCACGGACCCTGTGACTGTAAGGTGCACAGGTGGACCCAAGCTGCCTCAGGGGGAACAAAGCTGTCTTCTCATGAATGCAAAGAGCACCTCCTTTCAACCCTTAGCATGTTCATTATACACATTTTCATTTTCTTCTGGACCTTGTGGGCACTGCCCTCCCATGAGAACACTTCCTGACATCTTAAAGTGACACTTATGGCAGGTTTCAAGATGGCATCATGTCCTTTACTCACACAGGCTGTCCTCATTAATACTCACAGCAGCTAGTAATGATCTCGCAAAGGACAACACCCAGACATATTTGGTATTTATCATTCTTGTGCCCGCCTTTCCAGTTACTCATATGTGTTGAATTTCAGGCAGAGTGGTGAATCTCTCTAGCACACTGAGCTTGGTAGCTCTTAAATTTTGCAGCCCGGAACTGCAGCAGAAGTTTACAAGTGACACCATCACAGAGGAGGAGCTGGTGGGGCTCATGAACAAGTTCGTGGAAGATACAAAGAATGGAGTGCACTTGAAGGAGGGCTGGCCTTCTATGAAATTTGTTCCCTATTCAGTGTCAAAGGTCGGCCTCACAGTCCTGTCCAGAATCCTGGCCTGGAAACTGAGTGATCAGAGGACAGGGGACAAGATACTTCTGAATTCCTGCTGTCCCGGATGGGTCAGAACCGACATGGGGGGACCGGAGGCCTTGAAAAGCCCAGAGGAAGGGGCAGAGACCCCTGTGTACTTGGCCCTTTTGCCATCAAAAGTTGAAGGCCCTCACGGAGAGTTTGTTTTGGACAAGAATGTTGTACAGTGGGAACCTGGTGTAGAGCTGCCTGCATGGCTGCAATTATGTGGTGTGCTGTGATTGACCAAAAGGACCTGAATACTGTCAAAAATATCCCAGCTCAACAAACAGTAAGATTGATGGATCCCACTTACTGTGAGTGGGATACCAATTCTGTTAATACTTTAGCAATTTCGTCTGTGATAAAAGGGGTCAAAAAGTGGGAAGATGATAATAATGAATGAACATCTTAGATGAATAAATGGTTCTTCACAAATGTCTGTTTGTGCTGATTGTTTACATGCCAACCAGCTCAGGGAGCTAATGACCTAAAGGTTAGGCCAACGAAAGGGACAGGATAACTCAGGGGTCGGCAAACAGTATAGAATGAGCCAGATAGAAATGACGTTCAGCTTTGCAGGCTACATGAAACAGGCCTGCTGCCTACTTTACCAGCCTCGTGTATTATTACCTACAGGAAACCAAGGACAGAATGCATAGGTGTGGTTTCTTTAACACCAAACTGTTTGACGCAAAAACCATAGCAAAGTGTAAATTCTGAGGGGGCCTTTGTAAGAAATATACATCCATGACAGAATCTGAGATAATTTGGGGGAAGTGAGCATGGATTGGGTCCAACTTTCATTATTATTTTTCATTAGACATATGCAAACTTATTAGAAAGGAAAGTGATGGACCCTGAAGCAAGGGTTGGGCCCTGATTTTTGAAAGGGACGTTGACCTTGCAAGTTTCACCCTCAACAAGGCTGTGAATTTCCTTCCCCTAACTTGTTTGTGTAAACTGACATTGCAGTAAAATCAATTTCTATGTTAGGACCTTTGAATCTGAGCTGCTGGTCTATACATGTATTTTGGTATCACAAAAAAAATCTCTTTTTTCTCTCGAGCTTAAATATAACAGCTTACTATATATACCATTTCTTAACTTTGACCTGGAACAGAACCAGTAAATTTAACATTTTGCAGATTTAGGGGTTATAGAATCATGAAATGAAACAAGCAATCATCGGTCTGGCACAGAGTTAGAGCTCATACATACCCCTCCCACCTGGACCACACCTGGACTTACACCAGGGGATGAACCCTGTCCACAGTGAAAGTCTAATCACAGGACCTATTTTCTCTAACTCTCCTTCTTGGTTTTCTCTTAAGTAAGCACAACGATCATTTTTGTCCCCAGAAACAGTTAACCTATTCAAGTAATATCATTGCATCTTAGGGAAATCAAATCCATTCTGCAGCAAGATGGGCCCACAGCCAAGCCAATGACTCGGGGTTCCTCTTTCTCCTCTGATCCCCTCCCAAAACACTTTCAGCTGAACTGCCTAGGATCTCCACCACACACTGAGCCATTACTACCATGTGTTGGTTTGGGGTAGCATGCCTGTCCACCTCTCCACCCAGATCATACGAGTGCTGTGCCCAGGTTTGTCCAAGGTGCCTAACTGTGTACAAGTCATCCAAGAGTTTTTCCATTAGGAACCTTCTGGAACAATCTGACTCCAACTCTCAGGGGAAGATATTTTCCTAGTCTAGGGCAAAAAACCTTTGAAACCAAAATCAGTCAAAGGTAGAAATAAAGTGGGAGAAACTCATATATTCCTTACAAGCAGCCATCCACTTCTACTCACCCATGTCTTTCATGACCCGGCTGCAAAAAGGGTTGCCACACAACCTCTCCAGTCCAGATATGCCCTCGCTCCCCTTGTAACTACGCATTGTTTGGAGATGGACTACTTCTCTGCACCCTTTGGAAACACCTGTTGATATGGAGATGCACTAAGGCCAGGCTAGAGATTCTGGAAATGTTGCAATTTTACCGATAGCCCACCCATCCAGAAATCTCACATCACAATATACTCACTCCTCATCTTCCACAATGAGCACTGTGTGAAAAACTGTAGCACTGTAACAGACTGATAACATACAATAACAACAGCAATACAATCACAATATTCCTCAAGCTGGAGAATTCACCTAGTTCAAAGTCCTACGCTGATAATTCCATAACTCACCCATTCCACAGGCAGTTAGTAGCTGAATGGGTCAGGAGTTCAAAACAATCATCACCCAGCAGCTGCAGCCAGGGGGCATGTACAGGAAACAGGGAATTTAGAAGCAAATAACCTTAAGGGAGATGAGATACATGCCTTAATGACACCAGCATAGGCAAATCTCTATCAGGTGGGATGCATGTAGGAGAGGGGTCCTGTGATAGGACAGAGGCAGGAATGGGATCTCATCCTCGTCTTGTACACCTGACTTTCACCCCTCTCCCTGTGGAAGTTACAGATGAGTAATATATAGGGCAATGGTAGGTGTGTCCCTGTAAGATGGTGTCACTACCATGATCTTTGGGGGCCACACTACTGTTACTCCAGGAACGTGTGGTATGCCAGCTTCCAGGCCTTTTCCCCAACGTGCAAAAGGGACAGCCATTGTTGGTCCATGTGTTGAAAAGTCCAGTGCACTGTCCACTAAACACCGTCTTCAGCGTTTAATGAACTTGGGGCCAGCAGCAGGATTTTTCTCTGCTGACAATATCGTGGCTTCAATAACTATTCTTTGGTTGCTACATACAGTTCTTCAGGAGAGGCACCAATATGTCTTAGAATGTCCACAGGGGTCAAGGCTCCTTTTTGTGGTTTCTCATGCAAATTTCAAAGCACTGTCCATAGACAAACAGACCAGTCCCATAAACTATTGGTGTCTGACTTCAGAACAGATTTCAAAAAACCATGGTTCCTCTCTGTAACGACTGGTACAGCAGGATTGTATGACAAATGAAACTTCCACTTTATTCCTACTTGCTGCACCCATTCTCATCATACATGTCCAGTAAAGTGGGTGCCTGGATCTCTCTCCATCAATCAAGGCTGGCCACAGGCAGCACAGAGAACCTCTAGGCCCCTTTTGCTCATTTGCTGATCTCTACGAAGAGCAGGAAAAGCCACCAACAGTCCAGTTGCTGTGGGCGCAGAAGTTATGGCATATTGGTACCTGTCTGACACAGGCAGTGGCCCAATACAGTCTATTTTTCACCTGACAAGGGGTATCAGCCCCTATACTATTGTTGCATGTGGACACAAGACTCAGTGTAAGTCCCTCTTGGAGCACACAAGGCACTCCTTCCGGGCTCTGCTGACTCCTTCAAAGGGCAACCACAAGCCCCAGTGACAGGCTACAGCCCACATTGTCTTTTGACCCATGGGGAACAAATGCTGATATAACCACTAGGCCACATCAGAGGCAGGCTTTCCTTCTAGCAAAAGCACCTGGGCCAGTATGTCTGGTTCATCATTTCCTGGGGATGCTAAAGGCAAATGGCCAGTCACATGACATACAGTAACTGTTTTAGTCTGACCATAGGCCCATAGATCTTGCCACAACTCTTGCCACCAAAGGGACCAGTGACCCATCCAGTTGGCATGTTATCATGTCAGTAGGAACAGGGGAAGCCTTAATAGATGGAGCAGCAGTCAGTGCAGACAACTACAGGGGAGGGGGCTCCTGGGTGGTCAGGGTCCATTCTTCTGGCAAGTCAGCCCATTGACTACCCTTCCCCTCTCTGTCCTCCTAACATATTGTCTCAGTCTTAGGATGAAAAGCCACAGCCCTTCACTTTGGGGCTGCCCACGACTGGAGCCGTCTGTTTACCAAGCATGTTCAGGTATATGGGATTTTCCCTCCTTATAAAGACTCTTGGCTACCAATAGCTCAAAAACTACTTTTCACAGCTTTCCACTGGTGTTTGTCATTGGCCTTAATTAGCGTTAGAGTTCTCCACATAAGGGGATAGTAGAGAGGGCACTACAGAACTTTAAATATGCACCCCAATTGGCCAGTGTAGGTGTCTGTGCCACACCAATCCATGGCCTTTGGGTTCACCCTCGCACCCACCCCACAATGGGATAGATGGTTATTACCATGGTCCGAGCTGTTCCGGTGATGGGCTCCATTGTCAGCAAGGCACAGTACACAGGAGCCAGTTGCTTCTCTTTCAAGGTGCACTGGACCTCTGCTCCCTTCCCTAGTTGTGACCAGAATCCAGTAGGTTGGCATGTCCATTCAAGTCACTGCCAAAGACCCCATCATTAACAGTCTTTGGTTACATGAATATCTAGTACAGAGGGCCTTGGTGAGTCCATTACACTTAAGTCCTGTACGGCCTTGACTACTGGCTCACCTGCACTAAGCAGCTGCACATGGTCCACCACAGTCCCAGCTGATGCTCTTTTGTACCAACAGGTATAAGGGCTCCAGAATTTCTGCGAGGTGCAGGATGAACACTCTCCAGTACCAAACAGACCCCAAATCTGTTGTAATCCTGCCACAGTGGCAGGGGTAGGGAAAGCCTGGAATTGTCTATGCTTCTGGCATAACTTTCATTTTGCCCAACCAGACAACTCCAAGAACTACATAGACAAACCAGGTCCCTGAACCTTGGTGCTGTTCACAGCCCATCCTTTCTCCTGTAGATGTTGCAGAAGTCTAGGAGCTGCCCATTCTAACTATAAGACTGTGAATGTGCACTGCCAGGCTCCCCACATGAAGGCAAACTGTTCTTGACTTTCCTGACCTATGTCAAGAGAAGACAGCATTAGCAAGACCCACAACATGATGATATGTCCCTACTTTATGACTGAGGGTGTCCATAAGGGCTGCTATAGAGGGAAGAGCAGCTTGCAAAGGAGGTGTGACCTAATTAAGTTCCTTGTAAACCACAGTAATGTGCTAACAGCCATCTGGCATTTTCACTGGCCACACTGGGGAATTGAAAGGACTATGAGTGGGCTTTATGATGCCCACCATCTCCAACTCCTATGGAGTATCTCCAATTTCCTTGTGTCCCCAAGGAAATTTACACTGCTCAGTATTTGTCACCCACTGAGGTACAGGCAGATCTACAGGTGGGGGCTGATCATGTCCCCTCAGAACTTTCTTTACCACAAATACCCTCAATCTGAACTCACCTGCAGTGTTCTGTAACCACAGGCCCTGCAGCATGTCAACGACCAAAATAGATTCAGCATTGTGAGGAATGTACACAGGATACTACTTTTGGCATAAATACTCTATCCCCAATGGGTTTGGGGCTTTCCTTACTCTAAATGCCTTACACCCAAAGCCAGATGTCACAGCAGGGGTCCCAAGAAAATGCTCAGGGTTGCCAGAAATCACAGAACTTTCAGCTCCTCTTTCCACCAGCACCAAGACACCTTGTTCATTCAAAGGTGACCAATAACTTGCTAATTCTACATGGGGCCTCCAGTCCCCACCATGTGCCCCAAGGTGGGGGCCTTGACCCAACCCCAAGTCGAATTGCAACACCCAATCATCCTCCTGTGGGGCTAAGGACCTACACGGATCCTGATCACTCTCCCCAGGAAGTCTGGCAGGGACTCAGGCTCGACATGTGGCTTGGGATCCGGTTTCCGTGTCCTGGACCTGAGTGCCTGGAACTGCTACTCTGGCTTTAAATGATGCCACAGTTCCTATGAGATGCTATTGGGCTGCCCATCAACTTTTTCTTTCACTACCCCGACCTTTATCAAATCAACCCACGTCTGGGTCCTCAAGAGCTTTACGGGGCCCTTTGCACCTCTCCTTTAGTCGTAGCCTGTACTTCCTTCCATGCTCTTATTGTTTCAACAGCCCCCAGATCTGCTAAACCATGAGTAGCCTCACTCATAGGCTGTACTATGTGGGGGGCAAGAATAGTCACTAGGGACACAAGGAGAGATGGGGGAGCTGCATGGAACACCAGATTTCTCATTCCTGTGGTGCACAGCTCCTCTCTTGGGCCATGGAGGTCCATACTATAGATGATGTTATTCATGCCCTACTCCCGTGACACCTGCCGGAGCTCTACATACATTTTCCAGCTAGTAGGTAAGTATGATAAATCACCCTGATTAGGCGAAACTGCGCTGATGGCTGCTGTAAGCCAATCCACCAGCGCCCGATTCCCTGAGGTGTGATGTACATCTTGCAATTGCTACCAGCGGGAAGGGAGAATCATCAATAAAGCCAGTCTACGCATTTCAGAACCCAACATAACAATGTTCTCCACCCCCATATTCCAGAGAAACAAAGCCATATAGGAAGAGATTCCAAAGGCTTAAACTGAAACCAGATGCCCATGTCCACCAGCTCATCCTGCATAAAGGCACAGACCATGGAGTCCTCCACAATATGGGGAGTGGGCGGCTCCTCCCCTGAGGTGCCCAAAGTTTTTGCTGACAGTTTGGCCCTGGGACCCACCCCCTTATCCTCTCCCGACTTCTGCTCTACCATCTCTGGGGCTGAGGACACTGCTCCCCCCTCCCCCACATCCCACACCCTCCACCACAGCCTCCTGCAACGCAGATTCCCTGCTGCCTCCTCCCTCGCTGCTGCTCAGCAATCTTCCAGGGGAGTCACTCTCTTCTCAACAGCTGTCTGTGTCTCATGAAGGCATCTGGTAGGTCACTGCCCAGCTCCTCCAGGCAGTGCTGCAGTGTGTCTCCCTTCTGCTAAAGTCTCTCTCTCCCCTCAATAACCCTTCCCACTATCTCGAAAAACAGACATCCCAAAACCCCGGCTGCTACACAGTCACTCAGGGCCTCAAAGCAGTCTCCAATCTCGCAGAGGGCTAGTTAGACAACCTCCAGTGTCTCCACACGTCCCCCAAACTGGGGAGGCCCCACTGCCCTAGGAGGTGCTTTACCCCAGACCAATTCCCCACTAGGTGCTCCCCAACTGGAAGCCCCACAGATCCGGTGATCCCGGGGAAAGCTGCACCCTACACCAATGCAGACACTGGGGTCTTCCCACCATCCACAGGGAGGGTTCAGGGTATTTCCCCACGACCTCTAGGGACCGCCTATCCAAGGGTCGCACCCATGAAGACAGACTTCACATTCAGAGGTCCTGCCAATTACCATCAGATGTAACTCCGGGGGTAGGTGGGGGGAATATTTTCCCAGGGCAGGACAAAATACGATTGAAACTGAAATCAGTCAAAGGGAGAAAAAAGTGGGAGAAACCCGTTTATTGCTCACAAGCAGTCGTCCACTTCTACTTGCCCA